>NC_141900.1:44679506-45306450 GCF_057802395.1 Ceratotherium simum simum
AATGAAATTAAAATATTTTAATGTTTTGTTTCAAAATAATGCTTAAACTTGTGGAATTATAAGAAACTCAAAACCTATTGCCAAGAAGAAGATTGTAAAATATTTACCTGTGGGAATCCTTGGAATTGAGTCTATCATACTGAGAGTTTCCTTTTCAACACCAGGGTGTGACCAGGCAGACATAGGCTATCTATAACAAAGAATCCTGACAGAGCAGGACTTGACTGGCAGGGCAAAACTGGAGAGGTGACATCATTAAACAAAAATAGTGGGAACTCCTGAGGTTATGCAGACTTTAACCCACGATTACAGCTGTGCATCCATGGGGAGCTATCACTTCAGATCTCCCTTCGCAATTGAATATGTTCTTCTCATTCCAGCTATCTTAGAATTTGCTAACAGGCTACTTCCAAATGCTGCTCTCCAACAGGTGCGGGTTCTTATCACAAAGTGAACTCATTTGCACCTGCTTAGGGCTCTGCACGAGTACAGTAACTGTGTCAGTAGTGCTTTTGCTTATCAAATTTACATTTCAAAGTGGTTAAATTGTTTTGAAAGTATATCCCAGTGTGGAGTCTTTTGCAATCTCGGCTTGATGTTTAAAATGCCTGAATCCCACAGAAAAAAAAAAAAAAAGTACTGTTCTTGACATTCGGTAAAGCACAAAGGAAAAATAAAATTGCTCCCAAATAGGTCAAATTCACAAGTAGTTCTTTCTATGGCTTATATGTAATATTTAGAATAAATTTGAGTTAAATGCTAAATGTTGAAAGAATTTTAGATGACATCTATGTCATTGCATCCTCCTCAGTTCATAAAAACATTGCGTTCCAGAGAGCTTATAACATTAGTGAAATAATATAGTTTGGAGTTAGCTATGTCTCAGTTTGATCCCTGACTGCATCACTTAAGCTGTGGGAATGCTAAGCCTCAGTTTCATGATCTGCTAAAGGTTAAATACAATAACTTTATCAGTTATGAATAAATCATGGAAGAAAATCCAGTAGAAAGGACCTGATAGACCACTGAGAAAATATGAGATGACAGGATGGTTATAGGCCTCGCAGAAGGAGGTGGGGGGCGCACAACGTGAAATATTTTAATATCTATTACCAGTCTGTCAGCCTGAACTTTTATAGGCGGTGGAAATACTGCTGGGTGTTTTTGTTTGACTCTCCAGTTCATTCCTTTCCTTTCTCCACTCTTCTATGTTCTAGAGTACTGGCTGGCCGGCATGGACCATATCAACATGTTCCTGTATCTTCTAGCTTCCTGTTGGGTCCTGGTAAGGACTCTATCCCCTTGTTTTCTCTAGCTGGGGCTGGTAACAGATAGGCTGTACTCTGCTATAGTTCCCCTACATGCATACCTTTGTAGATAGTCTTTTCCAGTCAATAAACCTTCCTTGACTTATCCAATTTCAATAGTCTGTGTGCTTCTGGCTGGGATGCTGACTGATGTAGTCCCTGATGACAGAGTCCCACTGCAGCTGCCTGGAGGTATAAAGTAGCTCAAATGGCATGACTCCAAATTGTCCCTCTGGTTTTTATTCAGACAGATTGCTATGGGGTACACTCGTTCTGGTTATACTTTTGAACCAGGTTCTTGGGGCAGCCGTCTGACCTGGACCAGCTGCGAGGTCATGTGGTCAGGCATGTTGGATTCCTGGGGTGCAGGGACAGTGCCAGTTTTGAGAGAGCCTGAGGATTGCTGAAAAATTATTTGTAAGCACAAATGAAATAAGTGGACTATTTATTTACTGCTAACATGAACTTCTTAAGAAGTTCTACTAAAAGACCTTATTTCCTCTATTATGATCTATTATATTAGAAAAAATACATCATCTTAAGTTCAATAAAACCTTTGTCAGTTTATAATTATATCCATAAGGACAAGGTCAAAATATGTGGATTGGATTCAATAGCTGATTCAATATCTATGTCCCCAAAATGTCGATCAATAGATTGATCTCAACATGGAGAAATGTCTCTAGAGACATTTCCAGTTCTCCACACTGTTCAATGACATAAAAAAAGACATGAGTGTATGATATATATAGTTTTAGAAGACGATATTGAGAGGAATAGTGTACATGAATTAAGACTGTTTCCCTGTAAAATGAAAAGAAGGGCTAAAACTCAGAAGATATAATTTAGTGAAAACAAATGCAAACTCCTAAATTACGAGTTCAGAAAAAAATTAAAAATTTGCAATTATTGCATCACTTGAGACTTAGTTTAGCAGCAGTTTATGTGAAATATAGTAGTTTTAGTTGGCCACAAGTTCCAAATAAACTTACAAAACGATGGTTTGACTAAAAATACTCTTATAGAATTTTTGACTGCCCTGCTCAGATCTTATCTGGAATAGCCTGTTCATTTCTCAGTGGCACATTTTGAGATGAAACATTGAAGACCAGAGAACGTCTAGATAGCAAAGGAATTACACTGAGAAATGGTTGATAGTGCAGTCTATTATTAAAACCAACAAAATCAAACTATAAAAACCTATTAACTAAAGTCTTGATTTGAAAGGTAGTCTATTGGGAGACAAAGGAAGGAGGCTATTCTGTGTTATGCCAATGAACTAAGACTGATGGGCTGAATTACAAAGAGTCTGATTTCAGCTTAGTGTAGTAAAAACAGCAATTACAACTGCCCAACAGTATAATTCAACTCCCAGAATAGTAAGTGAATGATCACACAGCTACAGAAGAAGGAATTCAGGATCTGGAAGGGAATAGACTAGATTGTCAGAAGTTCTGAGCCTTCTGGGGGCTAGACCAATTAGACCAAAATACCAGGTTTGTGCCCAATTATAAACTCTATGCTTATACTCCAGGGTGAGACTTGAGATATGTATGTGTATGCACATTATTTTTTATCACCAGGCTAGGTAGTATTTTGTATTTAACCTCACCACGTGTCTAATATTTTTCCAGATCTATTATATTCATATCTCTTCTCCGTCCTGTACAATTTATTCATTTTTATCTCAAATCTGTAGAGTTCTTCATCTTTGCATTAAATTGGTTAATTTATCTATTTCAAAATTGCCAAATATAGAAACACTGCATTTTTGACAACAAATTCATGTCTATCCAGCTTAATTAGAAAAAAATTTAAGCTCCTAAACTACGATTTTACCTTGTAGAACTCTGGCAAATCATAATCTATTTTTTCAAGAAAACAATTAATATATTGGTGAAGTTTTATAAACTTGTCAAAGATATATTTATATAAGCTTATTATGAGAACTCTACAGAATTAAGATCAAGAGAACCCTATTTACTCACAATTTTTGTGGGAAAAATTGTTTTAGAGCAATTTCATAAAAAGCTTGCTGAAAAGAGAATATGTCTTTCATTCAGCAGAAACATACAGCGGGTTTGACCCTGAAGTCCCTTCTCTCCACTCCTAACATATCCAGCCATTAAAGTCCCTCCACTTTTACCAGTTTTCAATTTTGTGAGCATTTTCTCCTAGATCCTATTATTGGTAGGTTCCAGGCTAGTAAAAGATGTCTGACTACGTATTCACTTATTCTAACAAGAGAAGGCTGAGGCAAAGAGAAAATTCAAACTAATACTATAGTAAGGATATAATTTAAACCAATATTTAAATTATTCCATAGACCAAATCATCTGCATAATTTTATTAATTCTCTTCTTTGCAGAGACAAGCAAGGTTGTTGAATTAATCGAGAATGAATATCTGGAAACATTATATACTTTGTCTGATTACCTATAAATCTCTTTTTGTAAATAATAGCAGTTTTAACACTCTCCTGCCCAAGCTAGATTCTAACTTAGAAAAAATATCATTAATTAATTGACTAAAGTGGCAAAAGAAAATAATGGAGCAGATACTATCATAGTTTATTAGGATTAGTTTCGTATTCATTTTGATAGAATAAAGGGGTGGTTTATAATCTTATTGGGGTTTTAGAGCCTGTGAAAATCTCTAAATCTCTGGATTCTTTTGAAAAAATGCACATACTCAGATATAGACAAAAAATGGACAGCATAGGATGCTTGCTGTCAAATTGCTCACACTATTTTCTCTATGGAGTTAGAAAGCTAAATCTAATCAAATCTACTTAAAAAGAGAAAAACCCTGGAAAAAGTATTTTAAGCTATTGGAAAAGCACGTTTCATCAGAAATTTGAGCAAGATCCAAATTTACTAAATTAGTATAATAAAAAACACTAATATTTTCCAAAATAATTCCACACATGAATGAAAGAGCAATGTTCCTTTTAGGTAAGGAATAAATAAGGTCATACATAGACAAGCATACTCTCCTTAGCATTCTTCTCACAATATAGTTCATGCTAGCAGGAAAATATTTGCCATTAGCAAAGTCCTAAACAAAGTACTTTTCCCTCCAGAAACAACCATGAGTGTTGCAGAATGTCCAGAATCATTCTAACTCTTCCTCTGCTCTATTCTCCTTTCTTCCTCCCAAGGACAATTCTGCCTTTGCCCCTTTGAGGGAACTATAGATTTGGGGGAAGGAGGAAACTATTAGTTTATCTATACAATCAATGATGCTATCTAGTGGCTAAAATCTTGAACATGAAAGAGAACTAGGGAGAATGAAGAGATTAATAAAGCTGAAAAGAATGACCTTGTTGACATCCAATCCCTTTTCTCTCATGGATTATAAACCTCTGGCTCAGAGAGTTTTAATTTCTCAAGATCTAATGCTGAACCTTGAGTTCAGCCATAAATATAATGAAATTGAACATGAACTATATTGCTATAAAATGTTTAATCTTTCTTTATTATGGAGCTCTTCCTCTTCATATGCACTCTGTACAGAGTATATTTTGGACTGTTTTCTGGTAGAAGCAATGCCTTTATGCTAACACATCCAGATAACTACCCAGAATCCATAGTGACCAATAATACTCATTCACAGGATGACTAACTCAGAAAATGAGTCCTGTTTTCGACTCATTAACGTAGTTCAGATAACTGAAATTTTAACCTCATAAGAGTAACTCTTAGGCATTGTCTTCTAATCAACTGAGCTAATCGGTCACAAATTTTCTAAATTTACATGTGATCTTTCCAAACCTGGGTAATAGCATTCAAGTTCATACTAGGACATTTTATATCCAAGGACCCATTTTGGTGGTAGTCAGAATCTTCGTATGTACTTGCAAAAATTGAACAGTTAAAAAATTGGTGTCTTATATATAGATAATTTGGAATTCACAAAGAGCAAAGCACAGATATTGAGAATGTTCTGGTGAACAGAGATAAGGAAGCAATGGACTATATTAATTTTTAAGTCTCTGCATATTAATTTCCTGAAACAATTGCATCTCTCATGCTTGCCTTGGTTATGAAGACATTTTGATAAAGCATCTTTATTTAATAATATTTGATCATGCAAAATTAAGCACATTGAGCTTTTCTTTTTCTTGGTAACACAATAATGCCCACTTAAGATTTCTTTTTTCCCTAAAGACTGTTTCAAAGGCCCACAGAACCTAGATTCCTGAACACCTATTAAAAAACTACAAACCAGAGGGAAATCTCCCAAATATTGCTGAATCAAGTTACTTTCTCAATTTGAAACTCTATTGATCCATCCTGGGATGCTTTCTTAAATCTTCAATGATCTGAGCAGAAAAAATAGTCAACAAATCATATTCTTCATCACACACAGAACCATTTAAAAACTGAAAAATGGGGTTTATTTCAAGTGACTCAAGAAAGATGATTGTCTTTAAAATAAAATAAGAAAATAGAAAAAGAAACAGAAGTAGCAGCATATATGATAATATATTATTTTCTTCTAATTTGCATAAATTATATAAACTCTTTATGGTTGCTCATTACTAGTCTTCTCCATCTTCTTTACCTTTCACTTTCCTGTTGTCAACCTGCAGACCTATTAAGCCGCTTGTAATTTTCTAAAAATGCTAAACTATTCTGTTCCTGGATGTCTTTGCATATGCTTTTCTTCTATATATAACAGTCTTCCCTCATAATTCTCTTGTATAAATCATCCTTCAGGACCACAATCAAAGATTTCTCATGGAAATATTGTGTGACAATCCCCAAAGTCATAGAAGTCTTCATGTTGCTTTTTGTATAACTCTGTTGGTATGTATTGCACTCTGTTGAGATCACGGATTTTATTATGTGTATCTTTTAGTCGATGTGAGCTTCTTCAGCAAAAAGACTTTGCCTGGTTCATCTAACATTGACTACCACAGGCTTGGAACAGAGGTTGTAGAATTGAGTAAATGAGTGAACTAACAAATGAAGAAACAGGGCCACAAACTTTGGTGACTCTGTATGCATTGCCGTATGATTTGACTGAACTCCAAAGAACACATACATAGCAACCTAAAAAGAAAATCTCTAGACAAGTAATCAAGCCAATCAATTCATTTAGTTGTCATTGTTGCCATAATATCACAGACCAATCATTTCAGTTATTTTCATGGTTAAATCAGTGTAATCACTGATTTAGTTACTATATATTCCAGCCCCTACTCTGGGGTCAAAACCGGCCAGGAAACTTGGATTTTCCTCTTGAGAGCTGAAATTACCCCTGGATAAGGCACAGATTAACCAGACAATTTAAAAAAAGTGATTAGAAAGTTGGCATAGCAGTTGCCTTTTCTCAGCAGTAAGATGCAGTGTAAAGAGTGCAGGTTTTGGAGTCAGAGATGGGTTCAGTTCCCGAAAACTTTACCTTCTAAATGTGTGACCTTCAATAAGATACGCTTCGTAGCCCTCTGTTTATTTATTTCTATTTTGGAAAGTTGAGTACTAATATCTACCTCTTGAGTGGGGATGGAAGAATGGCATGAGACTGACGAGATAACATATGGAAAGTGCCTAGTTCCGTGTCTGACACAGTAATTAATAAACATTAGCTCATTCCTTTAATATCACTTTTTCTTTACTAACACTCCTCTTGGATCTTTGCCTTGCCTTGGCAAACCTGAATGCTGGGGCTATTTGGTGGAGAATCATAGATGCCACCAAAGGCTTCCTTAATGCTTAGAATGTAGCAGAAGTTGAAATAGTGAAAGTGTGCTGAGTGTAATAACTATTTCATTTCCTCCTCCCTCCCTCCCTTCCTCTCCTCCTCTCTCCCTTCCTTCCTTTTTCTTTCTCTCTTACCCTCCTTCTTCCACCTCTTTTTTCTTTCTCCTCTCCTCCTCCTCCTCCTGCTCCTTCCCTTTTTTTCTCTCTATGAATCTGAGCAAATCTAAGAAATACAAAGCATTTTAAAATTAAAAGTTCATCTTTATAAAACTTTTATTGACTATCTGCTCTTGTTTCATCTAAAGATAGTCAACCATCTCTAATCTGTATTTCCATATGAATTTTATCTTCCAGACTCATTTTTCCAAGGTTCATGGTACAGTGTTTAGAATTTGTCACAAGCTTATTAAAATATTTTTTGTTCTTTTCTCATCAAAGATGTGCTTAAGGCTGCGTCTTTACAAGTCTGCTGTTTTTTATTCAACTTAGTAAAAAAAATAGTGTTAGTTAATTTTTTTAATTTCATGTAAACAAAACAACCAATTGTTTGATGAATCTTTCACTTTTCAGCTCATTGTTTGAACATTAGTTAGGTACATATAAATTAAATTATTCCACTGGAGCAGGCATGATAGGGAAGCATTTTCTAGCACTGGCAGAGATTATAGCTGCTGAGATAGACTTTTAAGGTATTAGACAAATACTTGGTGGAGAATGCTTAATAAACACTAATTAAGTCAGCTACAAAAAAAAACCTTGGGAGAAGATCAATATTATTAAGTGTTTAAACTGGCTTCTCACATGTACTGAATCTATATGCAATTGGGCAAGCTGCAGTTCCTCCTTTGCTTTCCTACCTTCTCCTCCCCTTTCATTTAAACTGAAAGTTGGCTTGCAGATCGCATTCCTAATCATCTCCTTAACTTATTTAAGTTGCCACACATATATTGTGTATTGCATAACCTCGTCTAACTGTGAGTTAGTAAGCCTGGCTGATGTGTAAAGCTGATGAATCTACTAGGATTAAGAATGAATATTAACAAGGCAAAAAAAGGTTCCCACTTACTTCCTCTAAGGTAGAGCTCCAAGGTAAAATTTAACTGATTGACTGTGGAAGTAAGAAGAATCTTGATTTTAGCTCTAACTGCCATGATCTAGAGCTAAGTAATGTTAACTGGACACATAAGCAGAAATCACCAGGAACACAGGATCTGAAGTGTATGGTGCATACAAGTTGCCCTCAATCAATTATTAGTTACTTAAAATGCCCTCTGGTATAATAATAATAGTAAATAATAATTACTATTAGCATAAATGGGACACGTTTATTATGCAGCAGATACTAAATGCTTTACTTTTCATCCTTGTGGCTGTTGTTTGAGGTAGGCACTATTATGACCCTGTTTTTACAATGAATAATCTGAAGCTCGAAGAAGTTAAGTCATTACCAAAAATCGCACAGCTACTAGAAGATAAAGTTGGGATCTGAACTCAGGAAACGTGGTTCTAGAGTCCATGCTCTAAGACAATTTTCCATTTTGCTCAAGGTCCCAAATTCTCATCTCACTGAGGCTGGGTCCAGGATTGCAGACTTGGTGGAAAGGCCATCAACAGTGCCCTAGGCAATCACTGATGGCGGTAATGGAAGTAGTTGCACAGGCAAAAATCAGCAAATATCAATTTTGTCAGAATAGAAGCTAGAAACACTGGAAGAAAGAAAAAAGGCAAAATGATCAGAGAGGACACACTTGGAGGCTAGGACCTCAGAAATCTCTACAAGAACAACAGCTACCATTTTCTGAGCTACTAATATTCCAGTTTTGTTCTTTTCTCACGCGGCGACCTGAAGCACTATCGGCAAAGATCCTTATGGTTTTCAACAACACACTAATACTACAAATAACAAGACTTTATATTTTCTGAATGCTTATTATGTGCCTGGCACTGAAAAGGGGCATTATGCACATTATTTCATTTATTCCTTGCAACCTTGTGAAAGACATATTATTTGTTTTGTTTTAAAGTTGAATACACTGAAACTTAGGAAGTTTACTACATTTTTGATGCTACAAAATTAAGAAAGAAAATAATGAAAATACAAATTCTGACAACAAGGTATCATTTTATAGGCATCAGACCAGTAAAAATAGAAAAACATATAATTTCAACTATTGGTGTGGATATGGGACACATGATATAGGTTCCTTCATACACTGCTGGTGAGAGTATAGATAGCTACATCCATCCTGGATATCATTCTGGAAGGCAATTAAATTGCCTATGACTTAGCAATTCTTGTTTCAGATATCTATCCCCAAGATATATATCACAAAATTCTACAAGAATGTTCATTACATCATTATTTGTGATAGAGGGGAGTTAGAGGTATCCATCACAAGAGGACTAAATAGATAAAATGTGGTAGAAGACTAACAAGGGGTGTCATGCAACAGTTAGAAGCAAATGTGTATGTGTGCACATGTGTCTGCATGGATAAATCTAAAAACATTACGTAGAATGGGATAAAATATTTGCAAATCATATATCTGATGAGAGACTTATGTTAAGAATATACATGGAAACTTACATCTCAATAATAATAAAATAAAGAACTCAGTTAAAAATGGGCTAAGGATCTGAATAGATATTTCTTCAAAGAATATATACAAATAACAATGAGTACATGAAAAGATGCTCCTCATCATTAGTTATTAGGGAAATGCAAATCAGAACTACAATGAAATATCACTTCACACCCACTAGAATGTGTATAATAAAAAGGACAGGAAATAACAAATGTTGGCAAGAATGCGGAGAAATTGAAACTCTCATATATTGCTGGTGGGATCATAAAATGGTACAGCAATTTTGGAAAACAGTTCAGCATTTCCTTAAAATGTTAAACAAAGAGTTGCCATGTGACCCAGAAATCCGACTTCTAGGTATATACCCAAGGCAGTGAAAACATATGTCCATACAAAAACCAAATATTTATAGCAGCCTTACTCATAATAGTCAGCAGTTGAAACAACCAAATGTCCATCAACTGGTGAATAGGTAAACAAAATGTGGTATATCCATACAATGGAATATTATTCACCTTTTTAAAAAATGAAGTACTGATATAAACCACTACAACATGGATAAACATGAAAACATATGCAATGTGAAGAAGGCCAGTCAAAAAGACCACATATTGTATGACCTTATTCACATGAAATTTCTATATAGGGAAATCTATAGAGAAAGAAATTCGATTAGTGGTTTTGGAGGGCTGGAGGGCTAAGTGGGGAGACTAGAGAGTGATAGTGAATGGGTATGTGGCTTCTTTTAGGGGGATGAAATGTTCTAAAATCGTTTCTGTTGATTGTTGTGCAGCCCTGTGAATATATTTTAAAAAGCCATCGAATTGTACACTTTAAATGGGTGAATTGCATGGTATATGAATTATAAATAAACATTTCTTCAATACACTTTTAAAAAAAAACACATAGTACTGAATGATGTAAGCAAAATGGCAGAGTGAGCAGCTCCAACCTCTAGTTACTTGTCAAAACATTAAAAAATAAGCAGAAATTGTCAGAACCAACTTTATCAGAACTCTGGAACAGGTTTACAACAACCTAGTGCTGAGTCAAGAAAACATCAACTTCAAAATGGTAGAAAAGTTTTGTGTCATTTTTATTTGCCCTTGTCCCACAGCTTCCCTGACTCAGTGGTAGTCTTGAAGAGGACAGCCAATATTCCCAGTGTGGGACCCTGGTGCCTACTTCTGAATGGAGAAGAGATCTTTTTTGCAAATAATTGTGTAGATCTCTTCTACCTTTTCTGGGAGCTGCCTGAAGGGCACAAGGCACTATCTCTGTTTTGCCTAATTTGGAACTCACCTGGCCAGAAAAAAAGCAGGCAAAAGATTAGGATTAAGATATGCAATAGTCCACCTAAGAGCCAGGAGAAAAAAACAAGGAGAGTTTCTTTGGGAAATTAGGGCACTCAAAAGCACCTGCGTACACAAACCTTCACAAAGCAACCATGCCACCTCTCTCTTCACTCCAGGTAGATAATCTCAGCTAAACTATTAATTATCCCCTCCAGGTTTTTAACCTGTCAGTTGATAGTGGATCCTTCTCATCACTATTTTAACATATTCAAATATTTTCCAACCTTAATAAATGTCCCTAAATCCCATATCCAAGTATCAGATATCAATCTATCCTCCGTTTTACAAGTGCAAGCTTCTTCAGTGGATTATCCTAAATTGTCTCCATATCCTTACTCCTTAACAGCTCCTTAATGCAATAAATATGGTTTTCCCTTCTGAACACCCAGAATCTATTCTTTCCAATGTGATCACTGAACTACAAGTGGCTAATTTCAACAGACAATCCACATGTATTATGTTAGTTTCTTGTCTGCAGTATTTGCACTATTTACTAGTCCCACTTTGAAATACTCTTTCCTTGGCTCCATGAAACCCAATGCTCCTGACATTCTCAAAAACTTTTCCTAATTTTTCTTTCCAACTGTTAAATATTGAAAATTTAAGGCGTACATTATTATACCTTTCTTTTTTTTCACTTAATATCAATGATCCTCAAATGTTTGGGGGGTTTTGAGAAAAGTCATGCCTTAGTGAATAGCAGACTTGAGACAGTATCAGGTCTCCATCTTTCTCATCAATAACAACGTCACAAGACATTTAGGTTCATCATTGGTAGGTGTGACAACACTTAATATCAACAAGAGATTCACCTAAACAGAGCTGTCATGGGTAGGAGGAATAAGGAGGAAAGGATAGTGGTTTTGAAATCTAGGCTCAAAAGGCATAGAGGATGTCTTCATTCACTATGAAGTGACAATTTATAGACATGGATGGACTCATGGAAATTAATAACAAACTTTGCAGAAGGAGACTTCTACTTGTAAAGAAGGTGCGAAATAAAAGCTTTCAGATTTGGATTTGTTTACAATGGCTGGTAAAGTCTGAAATGTATTGATGGAACACAGGATTGAATAAGTACAAACATCTCACAAAAAGAAAAGTAGTTTTATGCAGCTGGCATTAAGTAAAGCGAAATAAATGTCACCCCTTCTCCACTATAATATAATTCCCATTAAAAAATTAGTTCTGTTTTTAGAGGAGATATTTTATAACTATATTTACCCTTTCTCAGCCGTATCAGGTAAAGAATTACTCACTTTACCTCCTGGAGCCTCCCTTATTGCTCTCAGGGCACAAAACTCAGGTTGCAGAGTCCTCTCACGTGAATGTTAATCAATTTTTTAAAGAAGCAATTTCTCTCTAATTTTTTTTATTGAGATAAAATTTTCCTCTAATTAAAGGAACAATTATATTAATAAAGTACCTTTTTCAGGTGAAACCTTCATAGATTGAATATTTGTGTGTTAAGAAGAAAATGAATTTGATTTTAAAATAAATCAAGAAGATGATTATGGTTAAGATGTAGATTGGAGGATTGAGTAGAAAAAGATTAATCTATTGCCGTATAAATATCTACTCAAATCAATTAATTGCATCCACAATAGTTTAAAAATTCTATAGGCAGGTAATCAAGGCTCTCCAAAAGAGTTACCCCAACCTTTATTTCCAGGCTTGTCTCTCATAAGACTTATTAAACAAACAAAGAAACAAAAAGAGCTTTGCTTTCCAACCAGGTAAATTCATTATCATTTAAACACGTCCTCTCATTTCCAACTCAGTGTTTTTATTTATCATACTGTTTCTCTCTCCTGGAAGGCCCACTCTACTCTTTACCCATTTACATGTTACTTATACCTCACAACCTTGACTAAGCATATCCTTTTTAAGGAAACTTTTTAACAAAGCACTCAGCCCATTGTGGTCTATTTCTTCCTAGGCTCCTTTGTATGTACTAGCGTTGTATTTTAAATAAGATAATATATAAAATGTGCTATACCCAAGCATACGTGTTTTCCAACTGTTTATATTTGGAAGATATCACCACTACGATTATTGTCATTTTGACTATTCCGGTAACAGTATATGCTGGTCTTTACTGTTATTTAATCTCTCATGCTTTTCAATGTTCCTCCAACTAGTTCCTAATATTTTATTACCTAGGGGCCATAGATTTACTTCTTTACATGAAATACAGCTACCAACACGAAATAAATGTTCAATGAATAATTGAAGAAATAACAACTGAAGAACATGAAAGGAAGGAGGGAGGAAAGGAAGAGCAAACAAATTACGGAACATGGAGCGAGTACAGTGGCCCCCGTTGATCACTAACCCCCAAGTCACTTTACAAACACATTTTTGAAACAGCCTGAAGATTTAAGTGGGTGAATTAACGTTTGTAAAATGGCTTAAATATTGTACGTTGCTATACAGATATAGGCTTTAAAAACTAATCTAAAACTGAAACCGGAATAGCTTCTGCTCTCAATACTGTTGAATTGAATTGTCTTTTGAATTTGTCCCACACTACTCTGTCCCTTTGTAAATTTAGTGAAAATTGTGCAATACTTGTGGGATTTGGAATGGTTCAGAGTGAATTCTAACGAAATTCTGTGAAGAGGTATTCATCCTATTACTAAGAGATACTTCTCTTTTTTCCCAGAGAGACAACTTAAAAGTCCTTAACTACAGACGAGAGATTTGT
Source organism: Ceratotherium simum simum (assembly GCF_057802395.1). Taxonomy (NCBI): domain Eukaryota; kingdom Metazoa; phylum Chordata; class Mammalia; order Perissodactyla; family Rhinocerotidae; genus Ceratotherium; species Ceratotherium simum. The sequence continues at coordinate 44,693,169 of NC_141900.1, forward strand.
TATATAGCTGGAATGTTAAAAACTCATTTCAAATCTTCTTACCACTCTAAATGCATGTTTAAGAAAGCAAGCTATAACTGCTAAAGAGGTTGTTTGATTTTTAGGTCATTTAAAGTCCCCATTACATGTTCCACAATAGGTATTTTACAAGCGTATAAACATGTATTTACATAGAAAATGAGGTCCTTTACAAATATGCTTTTAAAATCTAGTATAAATTTTTGTATACTTGAGCAAGTCTTCTATTGCCAATTGTTGTTTACTATAAAAATAAACAAGCTACAGAGTTGCTATTACATCCTTAGATTTGTTTTAAATAATACCAAGTATGTGACAAGAAGAAAATGAAAAAATAATTAATTACTAGAAAATATTTAAATGTAAAAGACACTCAATTAGTTAAAGGGGGACATATTTTAAATAGAAGAAAGGCAATGTTTATATGTTTCAAAATATTAACATCATTTTCCATCCATATGTCAAATTTTAAATTCTTTTCTGTTATCTTTCAAATGTCCTTAAAATGCCGTCCATTTGAAGTGTCTCTTGTTCGCTTTTCCTAGCAGAGACTTCTTCCTTTTGAAATATTTTGAATTTATTTTTAGAGGGCATTTAAATTTAAATATTATAGGAGAGGTACTTGTTTGGAAGTACTCTTTGCAAAAGTAGTGTAGCAAGTCTTCCTGCTACAAAATAACTAGACTCTGGATACAACATATTTTCGATGAATTGTTAGCTTATAAGAAATAAGGGTTTCTAAGGATGCCCCAATCCCTCTCCTCTTCCACTCCATGAAAGAACAATCAAACAAAGGCCATGAGCTGAAATAAAATGAACTGGGAACAATGACTACTAAACATACCAAAGAGAAGACATTTCCTTGAAAACAAATGTTTAAATCTGCTCAAGTTTGAAGCCTAAGCCTTCTGCGTGTGCTCATGAGCTTAACCAGAATCACTCACATTGAATATACACTCTTGGGAGATAAATTGCTCCTAGCTTGAGGGCATTCCTTGTATCCTAGCAGATTCAAATGCAAGTCCTCTGTGCAGAAAACCATCCACAATTTGGGCCAAGAGCAATGTCAGAGATAGAGATGACTTTCAAGGATCCCCAAGCTACCATGAACAAGAGTCATAGAAACACAGACAGAGACCCCTTAGGACTTTGACATTAAAATGATCACATACAGAATTAAAAAAAAAAAAAAAAAAACTATGAAAGAAAGATTTAAATAAATAAAATTATACCCAAAGTGAGTATTGAAAATCAACAGGAAAAGACTGAAAAAGAAACACTTTTTGAAATGAAAACATATAATTAATAATTCAAAACTTCAGTAGATAGGTTAAACAATAGATAAATCCACCTGAAAGTGAGAATTAGTGAACTGGAAGTTAGACTGAAGAAGCTACTCTGAAAACAGCACAAAGACATAGACAGGAAAAAATGATTATAACATATTGAGAATACAGTGAGTAAGTTGACTATAAGCCCAGGTGGATATCCCAATAGAAGGAACCAGAGAAAATGGAGGCATGAAAATATTTGAAAAGACAATAAAGTAGAATTGCTAGGAAAAGATGAAAGACTTGAATGTGCAGATATAAGAAGCACAATATATATGAAGCAAGAAAAACAAAAATATATCTATAACTGGAGACTTCAGAAAAGCAAACATAAGCAAAAGACATTTAATTGCAGCCAGAAAACAAAACACATACAAAAAGAGACATTTAAACAACATTCTCAACAGCAACAGGAAAGACCAGAAGATGGAATAATAACTTCATGAGAGAAAATAATTGCTTCTCAAAAATTTTCTTCCTGGAAAAAACCATTCAAAATCAAGGATAAATGAAAATATTTTCAGGTAAACGAGAACTGAGTTTAGCATGCAGAGTTCTCTACTAAAGGAACATCTAAAGAATGTACTTCAAAAAGAAAGAAAATGATCACAGAAGGAAGGTTTGAGAGGCAAGAAGAACTGATTGGCAAATTAATTTGTAACAGGTTATTTATTAAAGAATATAAAATAATAATGTCTAGGGCTGGCCCGGCGGTGTAGCAGTTAAGTTTGCATGCTCTGCTTCAGCGGCCCAGGGTTCACAGGTTCAGATCCTGGGCACAGACTGATGCACCGCTTGTCAAGCAATGCTGTGGTGGTGTCCCATATAAAGTAGAGGAAGATGGGCATGGATGTTAGCCCAAGGCCAATCTTCCTCAGCAAAAAGAGGAGGATTGGCAATGGATGTTAGCTCAGGGCTAATCTTCCTCACAAAACAAAAAACAAAACAAAAAAAAAACAACAAAAAATAATAATAATGTCTAGACTGTGAGTTGGGGAGTTTGATTGAAGTAAATGAGCTCTAGAATCATTGTATTATTTGGAAGGTAGTTATTGTGTTGATTGACTCTTAGGCTTTGATAAGTTAAATTATGCATGATAAAATTCCAGAGGCAAGCAAAAAAAGAACGTAAAATTTACAGAGAGAAAAGATAAAATAAGGGGGAAAAACAAACTAATTCCCAAAGACTAAGAAAGAAAATAATCAGAAAAAATCTCCACAACATAAATCAAAAAGTGAGATAAGTGAAGTAATTTCAAAATATCAATAATCACAATGCATTAAATGAGCTACATTCTAAGTCAGAGACTTCGCATTAAATAAAAAAGGATAAAATTCTAATGTACGCTATTTACAAGAAACATGATCAAATCAGACCGTCACAGAAAATTTGAGAGTAAAAGAATGGGGAAAATGTATCAAGCAAATGTTAATGTAAAGAACACTGGAATAATTTTATTAATACTAATTATAATACGAATCTAGGGAGAAAAAAATTTCAAGTTGTGGATCAAGTTTACCATGGTCCTAGATTGGTGGTTGCTAGGGGCACTTGGCAGAAATGACCTCAGATTCTCTTTGAAGGAATGCATCTCCATCCTAGGCCTCAAATAATGCCAACAAATAATTTTCCTAGGCAAATGAGCATCTCCCAAGAAAATAAATAGCTAAGTACAGAAGAAAATAAGACATCTTGAATAAAAACCAGTAGAAAGAAAACAGATCCACATATTTTCCAATATTGGAATTATCAGATATTGAGTATAAAATATCTATACTAACATGTTTAGAGAAATAAAAGTGAAGTTCATGCAAGAAATATATGAGATGAGCCTGGACCATCTTGCAATGCCATAAAGAAGTGCTCAAAACAAATCAAGCAAAACCCACAATGATGGCGATATGTCAAAGGGAAACAGGAACCAATTGAAAGAGCTCCCAATAGCCAAGGCAGAAACAATTTAAGCAACAAAGTAAATAAAGTAGTATTGGATTATAGCCCAAACTATGAAATAAATATCCATGAGTCAATACTTACATAAATAAATGATTGAATAAGTAAGTGGGAGAGAATAGACAAATCTTCCATGCAGAAAATTCCAAATAATTTATGTAGAGACTTTAGTCTCAAGGAGGTGGAGCATAAAACTACCCACTCCTTAAATGTGGGTTGTGCATAGTAACTTCCTTCCAAAGAGTGGCGTACAAAAAGAGGGGAAAAATATCAACTTTATAACAGAATCCTGACAAACACTACCTCAACAAAGTGATCAAGATTAAGATCAACAGTAATAAGTCGCGTTGATAGTGTGTACACTTGATATGATGTGGTGAAAATGGCCTTTTACCTCTGTAGTCTTTCTCCCAAAAATACACAAGTCCAGTCTAATCATAAGATAAACATCACACAAATCCCAATAGAGGGACATTCTATAAACTATCTGACCAATACTCTTCAAAACTCTCAAGGATGCAAAAAATATAGAAAGTATGAGAAACTGTCCCAGTCAAGAGATGCCTAAGGAGAAATAATGACTGAATGTAATGTGGGATTCTGAATGGAACCCTGGAACAGTAAAGGACACCAGATAAAAGCTAAAGATTTCAATAAAGTAGGGACTTTAGTTAATGATAATGTATCAATATTGGGTTATTAATTGAAGCAAATGTACCCCACTAATGTGAGAAACTAATAATAGTAGAAACTGGTATGAAATATATAGGAACTCTCTGTACTATCTCATCAATATTTTATTAAATCTAAAGTTACCTAAAATAAAAAATTTATTTACAAAAGTAGAGTTTAGAAACATCTGAGGATTGTAAGAAACTATAAAAAATGAATAAAATCTTTTAGAAAGAAATAAATAGAACTTCTAGAAATTAAAACATATATAAATTAAAATACAATGTTGATATAAGGTAATAACTGCATATTAGAATAAGCTAAAGAAAGAGTTAGTAAACTAGAAGATTTGGTCAGAAGAAGTTACAAATAGCACAAATAGACAAAAGATTAAAACATGAGAGAAAAGTATTTTTATCATTATGATTGTATCAGTTTTCTATTTCATTAATTTTTTTTTCATTTCTTTTCTTCTACTTTGGGTTTAGTCTGTTCTACTTCTAACTACATAAGTTAGTTCCTTAAGTCAATACATCTTGGCCTTTGTGTTTTTAATATAAGAATATAAGGTCACAATTTTCTTAAAAATAGCACTTTTGTTGAATCCTGCAAATATATATACTTTTTCACTATAATTTTTACTAAGTAGTTTTAGTATACATTTTATTTCTTAATTGACTCAACTCCTTTAGACAAGTTTTTATATTTCATTGACGAGAATTTTTAATTTATATTTTTGTTACTAATGTATCTCTTCATTATTTTGTTTCAGAGATGTGATATAAATGATGACATTGAGATTTGCTATTTTGCTAAGTAAGTGGTTACTTTATAAAAAGATTCTACCCATGCTTGAGAAAATGATGTATTCTCAATTTTCTGGTTGAACATCAATATAAATATTCCTTTATATTATATCTGGATACTTAATATTTTTATAATACGATAAATGAAATATTTTTGTATTTTCACACTTTGATTTTTGCTTATATATAGGAGTATGTTAAATTTTTATATACTGATTTTATATCAAGAAACCTCACTAAACATTATTTTTAATTCTAATCATTTATTTCCAGATCCTTTGGAATTTTCTCTGTATATATTCATAACATCTATGAATAATTACTTTATACTTTTATCAATTCATGTATCTTTTATTTCTTTTTCTCTTCTTAGTTTACTGGCTAAGAATTCCAGTGAATGTTGACAAAAAGTGGGACTAGTGAGTATTTCTGTGTTCTTTTCTCATCTCAAAGAGAAAGCTTTCCTCATTTCAATACTTCGTGATAGTTGCTGTGGTTTTCTTATATCTACTCTTTTCTAGATTAAAGAAAATCCCTTCTACACTATTTAGTTTGGGATTGTTATTATGAATCAATATTGATTTTTCATCAAATGCTTTTTCCACATCTATTTGTGTGATTGTGTGATTTTTTTTTTGTCTTTAATCTCTTAATGTGACAAAGCACATTAATTAACTTTCTAATATTTAACCAATTTTGCATTCCTTAGATAAAATTGACTTGGTTAAGATGTATTTATTATCTTTATTATAAATGATTGGATTTGGGTTGCTAAAATTTTATTTAAGATTTTCGCCTCTATGTTTATCAGTCTTTAATTTGTCTCTAATAATCCTTTTTCTGTACTTCCTTGTTTGGTTTTGGAATGAAGATTAGGCCAATCTCACGAAATGAGATTTTCAATGTCTCCCTGTGTCCAAATTTCCCCCTTTCTAAAAGACACAGTCATATTGGATTAGGGCCTACTCTAAGGATCTAATCTTAACTTGATCATCTGAAAAGACCCTATTTCCAACTAAGGTCTTATTCACAGGTCCTGGTGGTTAGAATGTCAGTTTCTTTGGGGTGGAGGGCACAATTCAACCCATAGCACTATATAAAAATATTAAATTAATGTAATTTTGTGGAACAATTTGCCTGTGACTAATTTGAATATCTCATAGATGTATAATGATATCTATTAAAGCTCCATTAATGTATTTATAAATTTACATATTTATAAATAGTGTATATTTATTAATATGATAACAAACCATATACTTTGATAGAATTCTAAATGAAAAAATAAGGATAAGAATTTTTAAACACTGCAATCAGAAATGAATTACATTTTCACTTTGCAGAGCTGTGATATATATTTTCCTTTTTATCTTTTTTACTTTGTCATTAAATTAACATAGATTCACAAGAGATGTCACACTAATTGGGATATCTCTGAATTTGGTGTAGAAAAAGGTCACACTTAATCAAAGCAGACCAGATTATTCACTCAGTCTTAGTCCTGGCCATGATGTAGCATCACAGGTTTCATACTGAATTTATATTGTGTATACACTTTTTATAAGTTAATTGGACTCTGTTTATTTAAAGGCAATACAATTTCTAAACGTTACATGTCAGAAGCCTGAAAGTTAAAAGGAAACCCCTCCTCTCATATCCACATATAATCTCAAAATCTGAAACAATAAACAGCTTTTGTAGTCTTAGATAGATGTCTAATATTCAAATTTCAAAAAAAACGTTATCTTTGTTATGATAATTAGAGGGGCTAATTAAAATAGAAAAAATATAAAATTATAATTGGTTAATATAGTGAAATAAGTTTGTTAATATCTTTGCATAGAAGAAAGACTTGAACCAATTGGCATAGAATTTCCTCAAATATTTCAGTCTAGGTAAAATTAGTCATAGTAGCAGTGACAAAACAGATTTATGTACACTCTACCGCTATTAACTCATGAAAGTTCTGACCCCTTATTTAAACTTTCAGAAGTTCCTTGAGGATGTCTCCCATGTTCTTTTGAATGTGATTATGTGAGCAATTACCTGCTCATTTTCCTTTGGTTTTGTTTCCTGTATGATATAGGGTAATAAGTTTATTTATTATAAAGAAACTGAATCAGTCAGAATCATACCAAGAATACAAAAACTACTCTAAATGTTCAAAGCAAAATATAATACAAGGAATCGCTTACAGAGATGATGGATGTGATGAGAAGCCAAAAGGAAAATGGTGAGATAACAGAAAGATTTGCCATAGCAGGAAGATGCTATTAACACTAGGGCTGGATAGACAAAGGAGGAGGTGGTGTTAACGGAGCCCAAGGCCATGATCGCCCACCTGGAATCATCGTGGGTCTCTCTAGAGCTAGTGCCATGGAGAAGATGAACCTGTTGCCCAAGATGCCAGCTAGGTTTCTCTGTTCCTTATTATCTCAATGTTCTGCTTTCTATTGACTGAAAAGCCAGTGGACATGAAGTCAAGAGTGTATCAACTAAAATGAAGCCAGGAAAGAAGAAATATTCCAGGTTTGTATAAATAGAAAGATTTTGATATAGTGAATTGGTTACACCACCGATAAGAGAACTGAGAGGCACCAATGAGGTAGTAAAGCAAAATCAGAAAGTTTTTGATTTTGAAAGCAATCGGCCATTGCTAGACTAGAGACCCTCAGAAGGAAGCAGTGCTACCAGATCACAGGGCCATCTGGCAAGAGTTAGAACCACAGGGAGCACTGCCCAGTGGGAGCAGGGACAATGGAGATAACTCAGCCTGTTGGTAACTTGGGAGGTGGGGAGTCTTTGCCTTCCCTCCACGTCCTCTGTTATGATGCTGATGTTAAGTAGATCCTGAGGCTCTCTGTGGCTTGCTCCTATCTGCTAATATTTGCAGGCTCATGAGAATAACCTGTGACCCACCTTGGTTGTATATCCAAGGATCTCTGGTTTTGACATCTTAAGAGCTCTGTTTTTCTGAGGAGATTCATAGAAATTTAACAAGCACAAAAGCAAAAAACTATGCTGTTGCCTTCATCTTCCCAGAATCCTTTCTCTCATGTGTTTTAATTCCTTTTTTTATGTCTTAAGTCATTTTAAATGTATTTATTTATAGTATCTTTATTAGTTTCATTGTATGATATATCCTTATCCTTGTTACCTAATTCATAGCATCTGCTGAATCTTGTTTATTGTGGAATTTTCCTTGATGTTTTAATTATTTTTGTCTATGTACTTGCATTTTAATGTCTGCAAACTGTGAAACTCCTGGTAACCCGCAGAAGACTAGTCTCTCTAGAGGAGGTTAATGTTTGCACAAGTTTATCACAAGTTTGGAATGACTTTTCATGATTATTTCTTGACTTGTGGTTCCTAGACCATAGAGCTACGACAAATTCAAACCCCCATCGTGTTGAAGGACAAACCCACTCTATCACAAATTCTCAGGAAGTTATTTTTTTACTTGGTGTTGAGTCAGAGACAAAAACACTTCCTTGTTAATGACCTGTGCTGACTGACTTGTTGAATCTCAGGTTTCTGTGGCGATACCACTGCCGACTCCTTCCTTACTCGGGATCTTGGCCTTATCTTCTCCCCTCCTGACAATATAAATTTCAACCATTACCTCAAGGCCTTTGATTTTTTTATGATTCTTTATTTGTGACCTGTAGGAATTTTCCTTACAGCCTTGTGAGCTCAGCTTTATATTTATAAGGATGTTTGTTACATTTTATTTGGCATTTCTTTATTTTTTTTAAAAAATAGAATTTTCAGGTTAACAGGAACAACAATCTTCAAACAGTACTCACACACCTGACGATTAAGGGAGACTTCTCAAAAAAAGGGTTTCCATTTCCAGATCCTTGTTCTTTACCACTCTCCTAAAACTTTTCTACCTGAGAGCACTTTTACTGGTTCTCAATTTCTACTATACTTTTTGAAATTATCCTTCTCCTGTTTTAATATACAAAGCTCTAAATCTCCTTTATCTCATATCTTGTATGACGCATTTCCATGGATGCAGAAACCACTGGTCTGCCAAATAAAGGGCCAGTTTGGGTCTTTGTCAAGGAAGTTAATGACTCTAAAGATAGGGTAACAAATAGTTCAACAAGTTAAATGTTTTCCAATTTTTGTTTGGTTCAACAAAATTGGAGAGAAACCTAATTGACTTATTAGTTCAAGAAAAATAATGTTTGATGGCAAGTCACAGTGCAACTTTTGGCATGAAATCCACAAAGGATTCGAAGAATTAAACAACTTTGCTATAAAAACTCCTTTTTAGGGGGGGCCGGCCTGGTGGCGCAAGCAGTTCAGTGCATGCGCTCCGCTGCGGCGGCGCTGGGTCCCCTGGCACGGACCCGGGCACGCACCCACGCACTGCTTGGCAAGCCATGCTGTGGCGGTATCCCATATAAAGTGGAGAAAGACGGGCATGGATGTTAGCCCAGGGCCAGTCTTCCTCAGCAAAGAAAGAGGAGGACTGGCAGATGTTAGCAGAGGGCTGATCTCCTCACCAAAAAAAAAAGAAAGAAAAAAAACTCTTTTTTTTACCAACACTAATTTATGTGAATAATGATTTCTCAATGACTCTATTTATAAACACCCACACACACGAACAACAGAAAAAAGCAGGAAAATAATTACTGCTAAAACTAGCTTCATTCTGAAATGTCCATCAAAATATGTATGAATTAATTGTGAAAACTACACTTAATCATACCAATCAGAAACGCATTTTACAGTAAAATTTTACTTTTTAGGATTATTTTCAAAATTGGTAACATATTTATGTCCTTTGATAAATTGTATACTAGTAATAATTGCAAAAATAATTTAATCCAGAAGAACAATTTTAATCATTTGAGTATTACGGTCCCCAGAAATTTAAAATAAATTATGTTTATTTTGTAATTACATAAAAGAAATGTAAATTTATATGCATGCACTTGTTGCAGTATACATTAGCAATTACAAAATGCTTTCAAACATAAAATGTGTTATGGTAACTTTTTATGGGGAAGTAGAAAAAAATATATGAGTTCTAAGAGAAAAATAACTCTTTAAAATTTACAATTATTATAAAAGAGATTAATGCCTTGATGTACTTTTTAAAAGGATTATGGTGGATGTTAAATTTATATGGCATTTAGATTCCATTGTATACATTTTAAAAAGTGATGTAATTTCATTTAGCAATCCTATACTCAAAATAGGCTGTAAATTACATTCTTTGCAGAAATTTCAATCTCAGCAAAATATGGTAAAATTCAGATGGCAACAACAATGTACAAAAGGGTTCACAGTTTTTCAAAATTATTTTGTGAAAGAGTGAGTAAGATGTTAGGAGACGGTTAATCTAACCTGCCACATTGATGGTTATAGAAGTCTCTTATTTAAATTCAATGCATCTTTATAGAGACAAAATATTTTCCAAAATTACACATCATATAAGTGATTCAGTCAGATAGGCTGACACGTCCTGTTTTGCTTTTCAGAAGTATCCTACATGAGATCTAATCATAAGACTATACAATTCTTCCTCCTCCCTCCACACCTCACCACCACATTACTAAAGGCCTAAGTGTATCACGGCTAGATATCAAGAAAAAACTACAAGGCATACCAAAAGGCAAAAAACTCAATTGGAAGAGACAGAGCAACCATTGGAAACAGACATGGCAAGGATGTTGGAATTATCAGACTAGGAATTTAAAGAACTATGATTAATATGCTAAGTGTTCTAATGTATAAAGTAGACAGTATGAAAGAACAGATGGGCAATGTAAGCAGAAAGATGGAAATTCTAAGAAAGAACCAAAAGAAATACTAGAGATAAAAACTGTTGTAGAGGCCAGCCCAGTGGTGCAAGCGGTCAAATGCACACACTCTGCTTCAGCAGCCCAGGGTTTGCAGGTTCGGATCCTGGGCGCACACTGATGCACCACTTGGCAAGCCATGCTGTGGTTGCATCCCATATAAAGTAGAGGAAGATGGGCACGGATGTCAGCCCAGGGCCAGTGTTCCTCAGCAAAAAGAGGAGGATTGGTATCAGATGTTAGCTCAGGGCTGACCTTCCTCACACACACAAAAAATATATTGTAACAGAAATGAAGAATGCCTATCATGAACTTATTGGCCTGACTAGGAAAGAATCACCTAGCCAGAGGATAAATCAATAGAATTCTAAAAACCAGAAAAACACAGAGAACAAAGACTAAAAAAAACAGAACAGAAGATCCAAGGACTGTGGAACAACTACAAAAGGTAAAACATATGTAATGGGAATCCTAGAAGTAGAAGAAGGAAACGGAAGAAATATTTGAAACAATAATGGCTGAGAATTTCCCCCAAATTAATGTCAGAAACCAAACCACAGATTCAAGAAGTTCAGAGAACACCAAGCAGGGTAAAAGCCCAAAAAACTATACCTACACATACAATTTTCAAACTACTGAAAATCAAAGATGAAGAAGAAATCCTGAAAGATGCCAGAGGGAAAAAAACACCTTACCTATAGAGGAATAAAGATGAAAATTACTTCCAACTTCTCCTCAGAAACCATGTAAGCAACAAGAGGGTGGAGTGAAATATTTAGTGTTCAGGGAAAAAAATCCACCAACCTAGAATTCTTTACCCCTTGAAACTGTACTTCAAAAGCAAAAGAGAAATAAAAACCTTCTCAGACAAACAAAAATTGAGGGAATTTGTTGTGAATAGACTTACCTTTCAAGAAATGTTAAAAGAAATTCTTTAGAGAGAAGGAAAAAATATGTCAGAAACTTGGATCTGCCCAAAGCAAGGAAGAACATCGAAGAAGGAATAAGTGAAGGAAAATATGTGATTCAGAACCTAGAGGATCCAAACAGAAGAAAGTGAAGGGAATTTCCAAGATGATGATAAATGGAAAGTCCCAGAATCATACTCACAGAACAGATTTTGGTGCAACCAGTCAAAATTAGAGTGGGAAAAAGGACTTCAGGAAGGGTGTCTTTAAACAGAAAAATGGAAATAGATTACTTGAGATGTTTGACTATAGACACAAGTTTGTGAGTTTATGGTAGAGGAATAGTGATAGGTACAAAGAAAATGTCAAAGGCTATTTAAGGTAAAGTTTCTTGTATTTCATTGAAATGGATGATACCACTGAGTCCAACTTATACAAGGTTGTAAAAAACTTAGAAGCAGCAAATTGTGCACTACTTGAAAGAAATATGTGGCCATGCTTTTGATAATTCTGATAACACAAGATGAAAACTGGAGAAGCAAGTATAATGAGAAAAATGAAGACGTTTATATGCCTGTTCTTATGAGCATACTTAGCATTTAATGATGGTGAAATTTTATGGAAAATGGAAAGAGCTCCAAAGTTTTCTTGAAATAATCAATTCTTTGAATAATATTTTTAAATATATTTGCAAAATGTTAATAAATATTTAAGATATTTATAGATCAAGGTATAACTGTTGGGAAGCAGTCTTCCATGGTCCCTGCTCCCACATGTATTGATTAAGTAACCAAAATCAAAAGGCCATGGTCACTCTTTCACCAGGGCCACTCCTTGGTATTGTTTAATCAGCTGGCAACTCTGAAAAGTGAGGTAACGCACCACATGCATTAAGTAATCACGGGCTGTGTCTGTTACACCTCTGGACAAAGAACAGCTTGCTTACTGCTTGCTAGATCAATGGTAGATTTCCTAAGTTCAGGAATCCTCTCCTGTGGTTTGCCCAGTGCGTGAGCAAGTTCCACCAGGCGCTTCATGTCTCTCTGTAAGATTTGGCTTCTGAGAAACCAGTGCAATGATGTGACTCTGCCTACTGCTATTGCTGTGAGTAATAGATTGTCTTTTGTTTTCTGTCAACATCCATGGAACTACATCAACTCATAACTTATTAACTCATGGTTATTCTAGTGGGTGGTCTCCCGCTTCTAGTTCTCCACATTGTCAAATTCCAACAGTAATATGCAGCAAGCTATGGAGTTTGTTAAAAATGTGCTGGATTCCGTCACTTCATTTGTCACTATTTGTGTTTCAGAAGTTGTTGGAGATTATTGAAACACTGGAAATTGGGTCAAAGATTATCCAGATAAGCAATTGATAACTGAGTTGATTTTAATATCTGACTTACTTTTTAATTTAAAATCTATTTATTGAATGATTAGGGTTAGAGAAATTATTCTAAAGAGCCTTAAAGTAAATTCATATATTATTTTTTTCTTTATCTTCAGAAGCAGAAGCAATTAATCACCATATATCATTTAGGAGAAATACTCATTATTTTAAAACAATTTAGAATGGATGAGAGGAACTTTTTCAAAAAAATCTCTGAAGAGTTCATGGCCAAAAATGTCTTAAGAGGAGAAAAAGTCCAGAAAAAAAATATATAGACAATTTTGACAGAAAGTTAAGCTTATTTTCCCTATCTTAACAGAGGAAGCAAATAAAAATAATATTTATTACCAATGAACACATACTATTTTACTGACTTACCATAATTACAACACAATGAAAAACGTTTTAAAACCTTTGGTTAAAAGTAAAAGGAAAAATAATTTCTCATCTTCAGGGAAATCCAAGTTTAATAGAAATCATGAGATGTAATTAGAGTTTTATCAATAGGTGAAGGCTATGTGGGAGTTTGTTTGCCATGAAACAAGGGTTCCAGAAAGCACAATCAGAGGGAGGAACCATAGCCAGAGAAGTCAGATTCAAAACCGGGAGGCGTATAAAGATGAGAACTAATGAGTCGATTTTAACCTGACAGACCTATATTTTAAATCATAAGGTAAGACAGGTTGGGATAAGCAAGCTTAAGGTCAATGGTAGTGGGGAGAGGGTTGTTTCAGGTCTCTTTTAGGACTATATATTTTATATTTTCCTTTGAAATTGTAAACTTCTTATATTCATATGAACATTTGAGTCTAACTACATTTTCTTTATTCACACTGAATTTTAAAAAGTACATTGGTTATAACTGAAAATAATAAAGTTGTTTTTAAATATTCTTTTAAAAGTGAGAATATGGACAGGCTGAGAAAGAAGATCCTTTTTTCCTTCGTACTGTTTCAATGTTTCTCATTTCTCAAAGAGTACCCTCAGGCAAAGTCTTGTATCTGTTACAGAGACATTAAAAAAGAAATCTCAGTTCCTATAAGACATTTGCACATTTTAGAAAAGAGTCTTTTCTGCATTTCATTGGTATCATCAATGAAAAGGACAGCAGAAAAGATACAGTAATTAATGCATATTAAATGCCTCATATTTTACTTCATTCTATACTTAAAGACAGGAAAATTAAGCTAAACATTGCTATTTTTATTTCTCTTGCTTCCTGTATGATATGGTAAGTAAACTTTAAAGCTCTGATATTTGGGTTAAAAGAGACTTTTTTATGCTGACGAGCCCACAGGAAATAACACTGATGCAGTTTAAGATATAATTCTGCCTCTTCAACTTTATCACTTACCTTATTTCACATGATTCATATCTCTATACTTAAAAGCTTGAAAAAAAGATAAGCATGTTTGTTTGCCTATGTTTTTATGGTTCCTTAAAAAAAGTGTGACTTATTCTGAAATGAATCCTTCATGTTCTTACCAATCCTTATTTATCTACCTCTATGCCTGCAGTCAGAACAATGAGAACGCTGAGCAAACCTTAGGTGGAATAACCAAATGGTGTGACCATCATGTATGTATCAATCAGGGCTGACTGTTTTCACAAAGGTTGTGGGTACTTTGCTTTGAAAGGGATGATTATTTCGAGCTCTAAATGCGAGCACAAGCTCAAAATAGAAAGTGAACAGAAATGATTTTCAGGTTTCATCTCTGACAGTGATATACATGGATCATCAGCCCACACCTAAAGTAAACATTGAAGAGTTTACTGATTACTCTGCTTAACTGAAAATAGTTTCTCCTTGTGCTGCTAGAGGCAACAACTTGCTGCTCCCTTTTTTCCTTCTTCTTTCTCTCTTCCTCCTTTCCCAACTTTCTTCCTTCCCTCTGCATTCCTTCCTTCCTTTCTTCCATCTTTCCCTCCTTCCTTCTTCTTTCTTTCCTTCCTTTATGTTTTTTCTTTTTCTTTAAAGCAGTGGTGCATCTAGGTTCCCCAAAGCACTTAGGACTATATTTAGAAGGAAGGCAGATTCTGTCCTGGATGTGAAGGAGAAGGTACAAGGTCAGGGGTTTAGGCCTTCCACCCTTATTTCAATCATAGAAGCTTAGCTTCTCTCTGTTTCATGTGTTATGAAAAATATCAAAAACTACTGGGTTAAAGAATGGTCCTTAGATTATCTAAGTTAAATATGATTCTTATTATCTTGTTAGCAAAAGTTAATTTCATTACAGAAAACAGGCCATAAAGGAATAAAACCAACTTAAGAGACTTGGCTAGGCTAAGAGTGAGGAAAGAGCACAGTGCAAAACTTCCTAAGGTGAGAGGGATGTCCTGGTGTACCATTAAAATTGTTGATAGACAATTGTCAGCATAGCAGCTCTGGAAAAGCTAAGATGATCTTGACCTTCTTTGCAAATAAGATGAGGGCTTTCACCTGAACACTAAAATTTAATTCAATCAAAAAGGCTGAGTGTCCATTGTGCACCATTTGCTATGTCAGAAATGCTATACCTCAATAATAAACAAGATGCAACCCCTATTCTCAAGAGTCTTTTCCGAGTTCTGATGTTATAAGGTTGGTGATTCACTCATTTTCCCTAGTGTATCTTCCAAAGGAGACAATATCCAGAGTGACTTTTGAGATGTTAGAGGAAAAAATAAAAGAGAAACTTTACTTTTAACTATGATAGATTAACTTGTATCAGACAAATATCTTGCTGAGAGAATTTAGTGAAACTTGATAATATGCAAAATGAATTGCTTTGAAGTCATGGGAGAGCTACTAAGTTGCCAGAATTGGACATACCAAGATCTCTTAGAATTGGAAATGCGTTCAGGTTAGCCTAGTAGTTTGTGGCAGTTTTTGCCTTGAGCCCTTTAAAGATTCATAAGGGGAAGAGAGGCTGAGCTCTTGAATGGAAGTTTGCAGATACCTGGAAGAAAAGATAAACCAAGCATACTGCCCTCTCACAATTCAGGAGAGATAAAAATTAGCGCTCGGGGCCTCCCAAAATTGAGATTCTCTAACACTCTAGGACTTAGTGTAAACAGACAAGATTTTAAAAGTTCTGAAACTCAGCTTGAATTTGCTCACTTTCTGATTAAATTAAGAAAATGAGTATTTGCTCTGTCAGAAACAAATGTTAATCTCTCAATGAAGACATTATCCAGAGATTACTATTTTTCTTAAATTGTGACTATATTAAATCAAAAACTGCTAGACATATGAGTAGACAGGATCACAAGAAAAACATATATAAACAGATCTATAGTTCACCCAGATATAGGAGATAAAAGAAATCAGTTTTAGAATAATCATTATTAATAAGTTGAAAAACAGATGAGAAGATGGAAAAACATATCAGAAAATCTAGAAAAATAGTATCAAAGGAAAATCTAGACCTAAAGTACATAGCAACTAAAATTAAGAACAGAATAGATAGATTTAACATACAATTAAACAAAGCAAAAGAAAGAATTAATAAATAGATAAGAACAGTTTTAAAGGAGGAGAATACGGGGCACAAATAATTTTTAAAGGGATAATGGCTAAGAATTTTCTAAATTAGAACCAACACATCTAGCTATAATTTGGGGAATCACTATCAACCCATAGCAACTTCAAAACAAACTACACCAGGCATATGATAGCAAAATTGTTGAAAATTAAAAACAAAGAGAAAGTCTTAAATGCTATGAGGCAATAAAGACACACTACCTTCAAAGTGGCAAAAATAGGACCTCAATCTGACTTCTCATCAGAAATGATGGAAACTAAAAGACAATGGAAAGATATCTACAAATTGCTGAAGGAATTGGGAATTGCATTCCCACCTAAGAATTTCTTTAAAGAGTAAGGTGAATAGAAACATTTAGAATAACAAAAACAGAGAAATCTTCACCAGCAGACATTTAAAAATACCAAGGAGCATTCTTAAAATGATGATTATAGATCAGCATAAAAATGCAAAGAGGGGCTGGCCCCATGGCTTAGCGGTTGAGTGTGCGTGCTCCACTTCTGGCGGCCCGGGTTCGGATCTCAGGCGCGCACCGATGCACCGCTTGTCCAGCCATGCTGAGGCGGCGTCCCACATACAGCAACCAGAAGGATGTGCAACTATGACATACAACTTATCTACTGGGGTCTTGGGGAGAAAAAGGGAAAAAAAGGAGGAGGATTGTCAATAGATATTAGCTCAGGGCCAGCCTTCCTCAGCAAAAAGAGGAGGATTGGCATGGATGTTAGCGCAGGGCTGATCTTCCTCACACACAAAAAAAGTGTAAGAAGGAATAAAAAGCAGATGAAAGGGTAAATATATGGACAATCTAAGTAATTGTTTATAGTACAAAATAATAATAATGTATTATGAAGAATACGATATATGTTTAAATAAAATAAATGACAATAATACCACAAAAAATTGGAGGGAGTCAATAAAATTAAAGTAGTGAAAGGTACTAGCATTGTCTAAGAGATATAAGTGTTTATTTGTAATTTACTGTAATCTGCAAGAATATATGTTGTAATCTCTCAGGTGACAACCAAAAGAATAATCAAGTAATGTGTAAGTAAATAATAGAAGTCTGATAATTCCAATCCCTGCCACGTCCGATCCTGAAGCTTGATCTGTCTTTTTAAATCATGTTTTTTGCCTTTTGGTATGCCTTGTAATTTTTTCTGAGATCCAGACATGATGTAGTGGGTAAAAGAACTGCTGTGAATAGGGCTTTAGTGATGTGGTGGTCAGGTATTGGGGGGAGGGGAAGTGTTCTATAATCCTACGACTAGATCTCTTTTAGTGAGCCTGTGCCTCTGGACGGGGAACTTACAGATGTTTCTCAGCTTTTTCTCTCCCCTTAGTTGCACAGGAAGGCTGGAGCAGGCTGAGTTGAGTATTTCCTTCCTCTCACATGGAAGGCTGGAGCTGACTGGAGTTGGGTATTTCCCTTCCTCCAGGTCAGTTAGGCTCTTATCATACCCCACAGGGTGTGCTTTTGTGAACTTCTTTCTCCTGAGCCCTTGTTAAGGAGAACAGAGTGCTCTGGCATATTTCAAAATGGTTCCCTTGCCCCCGGAATCTTGAGGGGATTTTTCTCTGATATTTACTGTGAAAAACATGGTTGAACTCTTGGAGGTAAGTCTCACAAAATTGTAGGGGCCCCCCTATGACCGGGTCCCGCTGGAGTTTTAACTCTTAGAGTTGTCCACAATGAGACTCCAGCCATTCCTAAATTACAGTTCAGGTTTCCCTAACGCCCTACTAGCTCCCCCTGCGGCTTCCACTCTTGGGTCTCTCGTCTGGTTAGCCATAACTCCCTGTGTTTGACTTCCTGTCTCTCCCAACTTGCGGGCAGTGGTTTGCCCTGTGTCCTCCCCTCTCTTATGGATCTGGGAAGAGTTGTTGATTTTTCAGTCTGTTAGCCTTTTACTTGTTAGGATAGAGTGATGACTTCTAAGCTCCTTACATGAGGAACTGGAAACGGAAAGCCTGTTGGAAACTTAATTTATCTTAAGGTAGGACATGGATACATAAATTAGTGTATTTTTTTCCATTTCGTATGCCTTAAATATTTTATTTAAAAAATGTTAGTGGCCGACCCGTGGCTTAGCGGTTAAGTGCACACGCTCCACTACTGGCGGCCTGGGGTTTGGATCCCGGGTGCACACCGACACACCGCTTTTCCGGCCGTGCTGATGCCGTGTCCCACATACAGCAACTAGAAGGATGTGCAATTATGACATACAACTGTCTACTTGGGCTTTGGGGAGAAAAAGGGAAAAAAAGGAGGATTGGCAATAGATGTTAGCTCAAGGCTGGTCTTCCTCAGCAAAAAGAGGAGGATTGGCATGGATGTTAGCTCAGGGCTGATCTTCCTCACCAAAAAAAAAAAAAAAAAAAAAAAACTTAAAACGAAGAATACAATAAAAATAAGGACTTGAGTATTATAGAAGGAATTGAAATAGTACCTTGTTTTAATGTTATTTTATCAAAAAATTGTTTAGGTGAAAAGGAAATCAATCTCAAGGGCCATGTAGGTTCTGTGCTCACTGAAAGCACCATAAAAGGCGTGTTAAAAAGCCCTGTAAGTAAATGTATGGCGTGATCATAATTTTTATTTCTGGAATTTATTTTAAATTATCAGAATGTAATATATATGAGAAAATTTATAACTTAGGTTAAAAACTAAGCAACAGTTCTGCTCTAAGAAACTTTGATTTACTTGTTTTATTTGTATTTGTAGCATCCCTGTTGCATCTTTTTCTAATGCACTTGCTTTAGTGTTAAAAACCTGTGGTGTTCAATTTGTCTTCCCTAGGAGGCCTTGACTCTGTAGACACATGACATTGACAATGTTTTATTCCAATATACATCTTCAGCTAATGAATGCCCCCTCAACAGAGCTGCAAAATGTGGCTACGCTTTTAGTCACATCAAGAACTACTGGAAGAATAAATTTAATTTTAATAATAATTAATTTCCTCATTAGAAAAAACTGGTATGTTCATTAAAGAATAATTGGAAAATAAATTAAAACTATAAAAAGGAAAATGCACTTGTATGGCTTCCACTTAGAACTAGTCAGTACCAATATTTTAGTGTCACCCTTTTTTTCAGCACATAACTTTTTACATGATTGCGATCTTTTGGTGTTTAAAAATATATTTATCAATTTAATACTTTTAATAATTATAAAAATAACATATATATTGTAGAATATCAGCAAAATATAAAACGCTTTGAAGAATGAAATGTAAATCACCTTTCAGCAGATGCTGCTGGCTGCCAATGCAGTAGCCATTTTCTCCTTCTTTCTTATGGTTCTGCTCTTTCCCCCAGCTACTTGCCTTTGATATTCTTAATTGGGGAGGAGGTGGAAACACATTCATTTATCCATCCATTCATTCATTCATTCTTATTCGTTGCCAAAATGTTGGGGCGATTTCTACTAATTTCGGTGACAATTAAATGGGACTAAAAATATAATTGGTCGGCCATTAATGATTTCCTCCCTGAAAATGGAATGAGCCTGCCACTATCAGAGTATTTACAAAACGCTTCATTCTTCCAGCAATCACGGAATCCACAAACACAAAGATGACGTAAATCAGAAGAAAAAAGTATAGGTACACGTTTACTGTGACAAAGCTAGACTTCGAACGATAGAAAGAGAAGAGTGATAGGAGAGAACCATTTCCAGGAAGAAAAATTTATATTCTCTGACCCTCTGCTAGTCAAATGCAATTTTAAACAAGAAGCCCTTGTTTTTACCTATATTTCCAATTTTCCTTTGTTGTATAACGAATAAAGCCAGATGGAAGAGAGTGCAGGCATTTTCTGATTGCTTTTTGGTTTTCCATTAAGCTTCTTAGCACAGATTAGATATATAACAGGATAGAGTGAATTTTTTCTTGTTGCCCCAGAATTATCAGTGTGGCTCCGAGCTAAAAACAATAATACTCCACAAACTACTGATTACTGCCAAGAATTGAGAACAGGCACGTTTTACCACAGTTTATTAAGAGTTAAAGGAATCTTCTTACCCCACTATGACTTTCTTGACTTTTTAAGTCTGGGAGGAGGCTGGAGGGGAGAGTTATCAGGTTTACGGAGAGAGCCATACAAGTTTCTTCCATAAACAATGTATTATTAACCTCTACCTTGTTTATGAGAGAGGGAGAGAGAGAGAGAAGTGGAGAGAGAGAAGGAGCGTGCTTCTTTTCTATCTCAACTTAACAGAGCACAGAGGAAAGAAACTGACTATTAGAGCAAAGAGCTTACGAGCGCTTGAAATAGGATAAACATTTCACTTCCATACCTGGATGTCTGCTTAGGCATCCAAACTCTACATCTGTCTGAGCAGGGGAGAAGAGAATTGAAGAAAGGTAGTAGGGAGAGAGGAAGAGTGAGGCAGAGCCTCTCAGACCCTGTAATGCGGTATGGAAAGGAATACGTGAGTTTCCCTTCCCAAGTCAAGCGGACGTCACAAAAGCATGTACTGTCCTGCTGGTATTCCATCCAAGAGTGCCGCCTGCTAGTGGGAGGACTGCAGCAAGAACACCCAGGCTGAGGACAGGAGATGAGTAGACTCTTGGAAGGAGTTGAGCCAGAGCTGGACCTTCTACAGCAGAGAAGTGTCGCGGGGAGGGGCTCCACAGGATCTCCAGAGAAATCAGTGGAGTGTTCTTCTGGGAACCATCCTTTGGACACATTTAAGAAAGAGGGCATTGATATGTCATCTGAGTAAGCCCAAGAAACAGTGACATTCAATAGAGGGAACAGTACAGCTGTGACCAATCCCTTCTCCTTCCCACTTCATCTACCCCGAAGAACCCAGGCTTCAAAGGAAAGGGGGAAGGGCCCAAGTCTTTGTTACAGATAGACAAATAGGTGAGTTTGAAACCAAGATTACAATTTAAATTATAAGATACACTACCTTTTAATGACCAAAGCTTCTGGACTGTTTTTAAAATCTGTCTGAGATCCATTAAGGGAAAGGAAAGGAAAATATATCAAAGCTCTGGTGAAAGTGATAATCATAGAAAAATAACTATTTCAGGTTTATATTTCACTGTTTTGAGGCTCCTTAAAAAGCCGTTACAGATTTGAAATAAGGACAAGACCAAGGAAAATGTCTTAACAGTTTTTTACTATTGCAGCCCTAGAGCAGAGATTAAAATAATGTACTACTTTTTGCTTTAGCTTAACTAGTCTGAGTGCAGTCTACGTCTAACTACTTCCAATTAAAGCAACTTGACAGTTATTTGAAAAGTTGGCAGAGAGGAAAGAAACCAAGTGAAGAAGAAAAAAACCCCAAAACACAGGTGCTATAAAGAAAAATCAGCCAACCTGCTTTCCCATCATCCTTTGCACAGCTACCTTTCTACCCATTCTCATTTCATTAGCAATTTAGTTTTTAGCAAGTTGGTTACAGTAGCTAAGTGTTAATTGGCTATTTGGCATGTTATGCCAAGATGAACCTGATTAATTAAAAGAGGAAGCACTATCCTTTGAGCAACATGACTAGGGCACTGATGTTGATGTCTCGGGTTGAGTGTAGAATGAGACTTGTAGCTTCAGGCAAAAGGATGCCGCACGCTTCCGGTCTCTGGCATAGCACCGAATTAAGTATTAGCTCTGTAGTGGACCCTTGCTTATCAGCAACCTTGCTATTACTCTCCCGACCCTGATGTGCATAAGCAATATTTTCATCCTCTTCCCAAGAGATTTATCTGGCTGTTGAAGTAGAAAATGAATATTTTACAGTTCACTTGTCTGATCAATTACCTACAAGCTGCTGCAGTATTTTATAGCCAGTGGGAGAGCTGTGTAGGTGATGATAGAGAAATCTGGAGGGAATCTCTTAGCCAACTACACAAAAGGGAATAAAACTGTGAATGAGCCATCAGTAACAGTTCTTTGTTCATACGAGTCTGGCCAGAAATTACAGTGTAACCAATTAATGTCCTTAAATGATAATCAGCAGCATGTGAATTCTAGAGGTGAGGAAACTCGTCTGCTTGATTAGAGGATAATGAAGTGCAGAATGGTTCAAAGCCAACTCTTCTCAAGGCAACAACTCCCTTAGTCCTGCCATTTTTGTCTTCAGTAATTGGATAAAAATCTTTCTTCGTGACACTTTGGAACTAAAAAAATAAAAGTAAGTAAAATGTACATACCTGAAGAAATGTTGTGAGCCCAATCTTATAAAGTGTATTATCATTGTTGACTCTTGAGGAAACTTGTTTTTTAAATGAATATCTTGATTTGTATAATTTTTATAATTTAATATTATTTTGTATGATCTTGACTGAACAGTTTTAAATTATCTTCTCAAAAAAATGACTTCTTTCACTCCCTAAAAGAAATATTCCAAAAAATTCCCAGAAGCATTGAAGATAGTTTAATGCTTAACGTTTTGAGATTTATAAATCATGTTCCTGGAATGATATTTATTTTTTAACACAATTTGTTTCAAGCTCGACATAAATATGTAGCTGAAATATGATGGAAAATATTAAATGATACTATGCCTGGGATCTGCCATCTCTTTAACAAAGTCCACTATTCTCTTCAAAATATAAAGCCTGCTTTGATTGACAGACTGAAAATTATGCACTGCCCAGTAACTTCTAAAAAAATGATCTGAGATTTCACTTTGTTTAACAGAGAGCACTTCAACTAGGTTTTATTTACTTACAGTGATGATAAAAGGCACTTTTCAGAGACTAAATTAAAAGATGATTTAAAGGAAGGAACAAGTATTTTTTTAAACATACATTAATTTGGAAGTACTTTATTTGTATTTGAAAAGACTATATTTTTAAATTTTCATAATGAAATTTTACTTTACCCATCCAACAAAATGTTCCATTAGGCAATAACTTCAAATTGAAACATTAAGAAAATAAGGTTTATATCCAAAAGATTAAAGTATATGGAGAATATGTATATGTAAAACACACTCAGTGTTTGGCATTTTTTTCCCTCATCCTATGACAGTTACCATTTTGTTTTGTTTTTTTCCATCATAGCTATTGAATGACAAAACAAATCCATACCAAGGAGTAGGAATTTTAACCTCTTTTTGTTATATCAAAAGTAATCTTGCATCAAGTATTTAAAATTTAAGACGAATTTTAAAATGCTCTGTATTTTCAATTGTACTGAAATCTTGCATTAAGTAGGGCTCAGAATACATTTTATTAGGATATGAAAATTCTTTTATAAAGAAATTTTAATGACTAAGATTAACCTATACCAAAGATTGCCAACTGTTTGAAAATAATACGAATTGATAAAAGACGCATGAAAAATATGTCAAAACTATCTAAAGCCCTTGATATAATGAACCTAACTCAAAAGTATTTGAGCAACTATAAAAATTATGTAGGTTTTTATTTCACTGCCTAATATCAAAACAATTCTATCAGTTAGCTGATGTCTTTGGTCTTATTTTTAATCTACCTACTCACTGCTTTTGGCAAAAAACAAAAAGAGCGTCCATCAATCTTTGCTTTACCGATTTTGTAACTAGGTCATTTTACCTCATTAGTTTTTGCTGCCTTTTGAGTTATTTTTTTCCTGCATATTTTAAGTCCCTCCATTTCCTCTTTATTTATTTTATTTTTCTTTCTCTGTTTTTTTCTTCTCAATAATAGAGTGATGATGAGTTTATCATAGAATAGGTCATTGCTTCTGACATAGAAGTACACGATGACAACATGAAACCCTCAAACTTAGACTTTCTTAAGGCTGTTCTGGCATTTAGTCAACAATAAATTACATTACAAAATTAACGTCTGATTGGTTGGTTATGCTCCTCAGATTTCAAGTCATGTTATTAGATATATGTATACTTTCCTAAATTAAAATATATCTCTCTCATTAAAGGATATTTGAGAGGGAAATTCATAACATAGTGGTCAAGAGTTCAGCTCTAGAGACCCGATGTCTGGCGCAGAACCATGGCTCTAGGTTTTATCAGCTGTGAGCCAGGGCAAGATACGTAACTTCTCCATACTGCTGTTTCCTCATCTGCTGCCAGAGGATAAAGATGATAATAATTAGTAGCTACCTCATGGGTTTTGTTGCAAGAATAAATAAGTCAGGGTATGACAAACACTTAGAAAATTATCTGGCACATGGTAAGCATACATAAAGGTTAGCAATTAAAGAATAGGTTGAATACATTTTCAACTTCAAAAAGATGCATTATGGTACACAAGCTTCATTTAAAATAATCCCTACTTAATGTGCCTTTGTGCAGATTGACTCCTTTTGTGATTGGCCACTACAGAGTGCATGGATCCCATCGTCACCTGTTGACCCTGCTGTCAGAATGGCCTTTGCCTCTGGCTCTCCCTCTCATTCCTGGCGTTTTTGCAGGATGTCCAGATAGCCCATAATAGAGTCGCCCAAGAAGTTTGCCTGCTAAATACACAGACTTTTGGAATCCAAACCAACATAATAAAGTGGAACCTTTGAAGATATGATTCAGAAATGTGTTTTAAATAAGAACCCTATGCCTTTAGATAACATTGACCACACAAGCATATTTCTCTCTCTCTTGTTTACCTTTTTTCTCTCACCCCCAAATCTCCTTCATGCTATCATTTTCCTCTTCCATCAAAACTTAGTGAGATACTAAGGCAAATTATTACTTTGTTTAGAGCAATTTACTTTTATGGGCTTACTTTAATGGTGAAATAAAAGTCGCTATTTTCCTGTAAAGGGATTTTAGATACAGGCAAATGTGGAGGCCTTCACCTACGTGTCTAAACTGTCTCACTAAGTCCTATCCCAAGTCCAATGGCCTGGATGATACAATGATCCTAAATAATACCTACTTATTTCAAATTCATGGAGTTAAATTGGTTCTCCAAAATGTAACAACAGGAGGCAAAACTACCAACAGGACAAAACATCAGAATTGAAAGATCAGTTTCACAATTTTTGTTCAGTTTCTAGCATAGCATAGTTTTGAACAAAGCTTTTGCATAAATTCCTTGAAATACAAAATTAAAAAAATTCCTCATCCACAGAAAGCATGGTTCTGTAGATTTCATAAAATGTTTATTGAAGGTAATAGTTTTGAGCACATTCACATCACAAGTTCTTCTGAATATTACAACTTTATTTTTACCCTGGTGAAACAGTATGATTCTTTAAGTAATTCATGTTTCCCTTTTTGCCTTGGTTGCTAGGATGCATAAAATTACATTTTATTTTCAATTATAGTAGTATTTCTTAGTCTATATTTTTGGGCAAAACTATTCTCTGATTTTTACTTTCTTGTTTTTCTCCCAATTAAAAGGTACAATGCTTTTAATATACTACCTTATTGTAAATAGGGAAGATAGAATAATAATAAACGAGTAGACAATCAGAAAGGAATTTTATTTTTTTTCTTCTTCAAAATGGTGGTGAAAAAGATAATGAATTATCTCTAAAAACAATTTTTGAAAAAGGAAACACTAATAAATCCAAAATTATGCTAAATATAAGAATGATAATATAAATTTTCCAATAGTTTCTGCTTATTGCCAACGAAAACTCACCAACACAAAAAGACTTTATACCCTCTTACAAATTATAACAACATTAAGAAATTATAATTACATTATTACTATATTTATGACTAGTGGTTTTCTATATAATTTAACTCTTGAGCATGGTTTTATAATAGCATCTTGACCTGGTTGACAAGAACATCATAGGGCTACATAAATTCAATTTTAGTTTTAGATCTTTTTAGAAAGCTAATTGTAGAAGCTTTTTAGAAACTAACACCAGCAACACAACTGGCACCAATGCCACCATGTAGGTAGCAAATTGAAATAAAGAAAGCTTTTTTTAAAAAAATCTAGTCTCTCTTCATCCAAACAAGGAAAAATGCCTTTTTTTCACTTTTCTGTTAGCCATTGTAAGGGAAAATAATATTTTTAAAAAGTAGGCAAAGCACAGAAAGCCTTAAGGGAAGCAAAAGAGCTTTCACTCGGATGTTATGATTATTGTTTCACATATTTTTTCTTTGGAAGTCAGATCCTACTTTTAGTGCTCTGATGCACTTGGGTACAAAGAAAGCCTGCAACGCTAGGTGGGATTTTAAGATTATGGCTTTATTGCTCAAGGATTTGTTTTCTTATTTTACAGTGGAGCGCATTGTGTTACGAGGCAAACATCATTCCTATGAAACCAAGTCCCACTAGGTCTCTACTCTACCTTTACAGCTTCTAGTAGCTCAACTGCCATTTTGGAGGAAGCCCAGAGAAATTTCTACAAACGAAAAAAAAAGATATGTATATACACACATACATACCTATGACATACTACTAAATATTTGGAATGTGAGCACAGTTTTCTCTACAAGGCAGGACCACTGCTGTATCACTTCTCCAGATTTGCCCATTATGAATAGAAGGAAGGCTGTCTGGACCCCAACCCACAGTGTTTCCGGTGAGGTAACTCGTGTAGGATGATTATTGCCTAAAATTATTCCGTCTTGTTAGGCTTCTTCTTTCCTTATCCTTTGACTTAAGAAAGCAAGCTTGGCATAGGGAGAGTCTTTCTTGTCTGTGTCGGTTGGCATTTCATGGTCGCTGGCTTCTTCAGCTCCATGTCTCGGATATATAAGGTAAAAACAAAACGCACTGTGTCATTCCTTCGGTTCTGAGGTCCTTAATCAGTCTGCCTTCCTCTCCCACATGTCCGAGTTTTCTTGTGTCTGTTTTATGTAACTAAAAATGCCCAGGGTTTTTAGTTAAACTTCGCAGGGGAAAGGGGAAAAAGCACATCTACTCCATCTTCCTTGAAGAGGAAGTTCAAAACTCCTGATTTTCTGTGTAATTTGAGATTATTGGCATGAAATTTTGTTGCAAAATTACTGTCTGTCTTGTACCTCTGATAGATTTTTTTTGAGAGTCCTTCAACATCCCAATTTCCTTTGCATGGACTTTTTCGTTAAAAGGAGGGCGTGTCATATTGGGTCAAGTAAAAGTTATATCCTCTTCCATATTCTAAGATTTATAATAGCTCAAAGGACGTTTGATGATTGGCGTCCCTATGGTATTACAAAACTTAAATATACTGCTCTGCATCAATAATTCTTCTATCAATCATCTATTAATTTATCACCCATACATTTATTAAAACTTTTAGAGCCGGCCCCGTAGCTTAGCGGTTAAGTGCGTGCGCTCCACTACTGGCGGCCCGGGTTCGAATCCCAGGCGCGCACCAATGCACTGCTTGTCCAGCCATGGTGAGGCGGTGTCCCACATACAGCAACTAGGAAGATGTGCAACTACGACATACAACTATCTACTGGGGCTTTGGAGACAAAAAGGAGGAGGATTGGCAATAGATGTTAGCTCAGAGCTGGTCTTCCTCAGCAAAAAGAGGAGGATTGGCAGGGATGTTAGCTCAGGGATGATCTCCCTCACCAAAAAAAAAAAAACTTTTACTCATCTATTTCTGATTGGAGACATCAATGTCTTTTTAAAGCAATGAAATTGTTAATAGGAGCAATTACACTGCCACTACTAATAAATAACCACCTACTTTGTGCTAGATATTATACTATGTGGAAACAAAGATAAATACATTCTTTACTAATTTATGCTCCAGTGGAGGAGAGCAAAAAGCAAATAAGTAACTGTAATGCTAGAGTACACAAAATATAACGGAACAATGTCATAAATAAATTAGGGGATTACTCTTTCACATGTAGTAAGAAATCTGGCAGTACGGCATCTCAGGACTCAGATTCCTGATGTCTTGTTATCCCACTATGGTTAGCATATAGCCTTGTTTCATAGTCACAAGGGGGAAGGGGAAGGACAAACAAAGGTCTTAGAAGTCCCACAAATAACTTCCACTTATATCTCATTGTCTATTCTGGGCCACCCCTAATTGTAAGGGATTCTGGGCAATGTCATTTTTTTTCTTAAGAGGGGCACATGGCACTATAGAACAAGTAGGGTCCTCTAAGTAAAGAAAAAGCAGAGACTAAATATTTCTACAAGAGGAGGCAAGGTTGTTAATAGAGATGGAGATGGAAGGAACCTTAATTTCTTGACACAGTATAATTCAAATGAGGTGGTAAAGTCTAACTGGGAGGAAAGGTGTTTCTGCTAGAGGGAATGGCATATTCCGATTTCAAGGAGTTCTTGGGAAATGATGAGTATTCCTCAACAAACTAAACAACATGTGAGGGGAGAGACAATGTCTGTAAATGTGATTAAAACCTTATGTTGGAGCTTGATTGTGGAAGACACTACATGCCATGTTAAAGAAAATCTTATAGGGATTGGAAAGTCTCTAAAAGTTTTTAATAGATGAGTGATATCACATTTGTGTTTTGGAAAGAGAACCGTCGTGACAGATCAGAAAGTGAGTTGGAGGGAAGACTGAAAGCTCATCAGTCCAGCTTAATCTGACTTTAGAATCTAAAGAAGCCAGTCTTCTATTATTTTGTGGAAACTGATAATTTAAAAGTATTCTTCCTTAGACTTCTGCAGCCCTATCACATCCTTCTTGAGGAGGAGAGGTCACAATTGTATATGATATTACAAGTCAGGCTTACTATAGTCTCACATACAGTAGGCTAATACCTCCTGGCGTGTTTCCTATAGACTTGCTTGTCCTGCCAAGTAGTTTCTATGGTGTCTTGGCTCTGACTCTACCTCGAGCCTGTTGGAATTTGTTGGATCTCTGAAAAATGTAGAATTGCTCAATGTTTTTCTCTCACTTGGTCCATGTTATTTTTTTCTATTTGTTTACATGGTGGATCAGGTTCCTAGGCCAGCAGTTCATGTATCATTTTGTCCTTTATTCCACTCAGATAATTGTGTGTCACAAAAATTTCAAATTTTTGGTTGAGCTTCAAGTGTTCTACAAATGCATGATTTGTATTTTTTAAACATATAGTTGAATATTTTAAAACTTTATAAGTAAACTACACACACAAATGTGGGTTTGAGCATCTAACATATTGACTATTGTGAACTTCAGACGGCAGTCCAACTCATATTTGTATAACCTAGACACAATTTTCTTACCACCTCTAAGCATGTATTTATTTTTTACATAAACCTTTGAGTAAGAAGTTTGTAGCTTTGCACGCATCATTCTTTGAACTTGGGTCTGAGCATGACTACTCGTAATGCTTTTTGCAAGCCAGTATTCTTTTATGGCAGAATGAAATGGGCTTAATTAAATGCCATGCAAAGCTCCAGGCATACTCTTGAAATTATATAGTAACAAGTGAACATAAAATTTACTATGTCCTAATAATGCTGCATTATGTATTATAAATGGTTTTGAGCTTATTGTACTTTTAGAATATTTAAATTTTATGTTTTTGATAAACATTCTGCCTACATTTGTACCTATAAATGTTATTTGTTTTCAAGTGAGGTGCAATAATTATTCTTAAAAGTAGAACTCTATCACCCATTAAAAGCAAGAGATTTTAAAATAAACTTTGATAATGACTAATGACTCTAACACGCTCAAGCAGGCTTAAAATCAAGGGACAATTTTTACTATACTTTCAATGACTGTTTCTTCAACCAATATCAACCACACAGACAATAGCACATGAACTAAAGGAGTAACCTAAAAATTTTCATATGAATTCACTCAAAGACAAGAAAGTATAATAAGTTGTCTTTTGTGTTTTACATATATGCAGATAAATACAGCCCAAATTCTAAAAGAATTTTATGTTGTGCAATTTTACACAATGATGTTGTGGTCCCTACAAAGTTACATATAATTTTGAAGCACAGAATAAAGATCATAAAAAATTGGAACCTCTGCTTTCTTTTAGCTTATTATGAACAGCTTAATATTACCAAAAAAAGTTTAAGATAAGGTAAGTTAAACTCATCACATTTTAAAGAGAGCAGATATAATTAGGAAAAAAGATATTTAAATCCTGGATGACTAACATTGCAACAAATATGTGATATGGATTGACTGGGAGGAAAATACAATTGGTGCCAATACATCGCTGCCAGAAAACCCAAAGCAGAAAGGATTCCAAGAATGATCGTCCAGCAAGACTGGTACATTTGTCCAAAGCTTGAAATTATGCAGATGTTTGTTAGGCCAGAAAACATCTGGGATATTAGTTTATATTCCTTTTCCTTTATGCGTTTATTTCAGATTTTTTCTCTTTTTCCATCACCAGCCCTGAGCTGATTATGGAAATGGAGATGGTAGAAAAAGATGAAAAGGCTGTTATGTCCACATTGGTTTTTATCTTATGATCTTTCCTCCTCTTGCACTCTCAACTCCAATTATGTTGGCCATTTTGCTATTCCTAAAACTAGCCAAGTCCAGCCTACATCAAAGCCATTGCACTTATTAAATTTTTTCTTTCCAAATTCTTTATCTCATTCATGCATCTGCTCAAATATCACTTTTACAAAGAGCTTGTCTCCATCTACCTCCTTATATTGCTTTATCTTCATAGAAATTCACATTGATTTCTGATTAATGTGATTTATATTTAT
This sequence comes from Ceratotherium simum simum, assembly GCF_057802395.1. Classification (NCBI taxonomy): domain Eukaryota; kingdom Metazoa; phylum Chordata; class Mammalia; order Perissodactyla; family Rhinocerotidae; genus Ceratotherium; species Ceratotherium simum. The sequence goes on from NC_141900.1 coordinate 44,724,088, forward strand.
TTGTTAAATTGCTTATTTTCTGTTTTTTCCTACAAGAATGTTAGTTACGTGAGGGCAAAGACTTTGTCTTTTTGCTTACTGCTAAATAGCCAGAGAAGTGTGCTTGGCATTTAGGAGGAATTTAATTACGTGTTGACTGAATATTTCAGAAATTGTAGCCCTTATGAAATTTAGAAGATTTTTTTTCTTAAGAAGTAGACAGAAAAAAATAAGGTGTTCTGTTCCTAGAGTGAAAAAAAAAAAAGAAAGATTACCCCAGGCAGGAAGGAAAAATAAAGAAGAAATGAGAGCAGAGAATAAGTGGAGAGGGGACCCTGAGCCCTAAGACCTGTGGTGAGCTCTGGTGAGGCAGGAAGATAGCTGAGAAGGGAATGACTACTGGGAACTGTGTCTTAGTAGATAAGACTAGATTCCATGCGAAGATTCCTACGCTCTATTGGGCATGGAGTTAATAGAAGTACTCGCAGGACCTGAAAAGAGAAGTGGAAAATTTCCGGAGTTACTAATGGTACTCAAACATCAAGGACCAGGGGTGGCAGTCCTGATCCCTGGTCTTGTATAAGCTCCCCGGAACCTTGAGACCCTCCTGGGGATAGGAAGAAACACTCAAATAACTGGTTAAGCTACTTACACTCTAGTAAATGGGGGCTTGGGGTACAAATTCTTGCATTAAATATTTATGCTCCTCGTGCACTTGAATTTGTGGACTGAGATTCATAACTTCTAATTTACAGTTCAATTGTATGAGAGTACATGTATTTCTGATTTCCATTTGCTTGTTTTATACTGTACATGCAGGTGAATGTGAAGAGGATGTATTAATATAAGCACTTGACACTAGACAACGGGGGAATTTTTTGCTAGTGTTTGGATCCGTTTTTAACATACCGTAAAGGATGTTGGCAGAAATGTAGTGACATCTGTACTGACAGTGTGAAAGCACTGGGGTCAACAACTGCCGAGATGGCAAGTATGAATCTATTGCCCAAATGTTTTCAAGTCAGCACCACATGTTGCAAAGTAATTAAAGAAGCCAACATCTTTCAAAAACAGTTTTGGGAAATGTCACAAAATTGTCAAATGTACTAACGATCTTATTAAATAGCAGACATTTTCCTGAAATGTTTCTAACAGTCTAGAATCAGGGTGGAGGTTTGAATATGTCATATGAGACGAACTCACTATTTTTGCTGATGAAAACAATCCATTTGTTTAATATCTCAAACACAATATCTCTCTCAAATGTGTTTGTACCGTATGTTTGGAATGGATTGGATATTTTTATTTTTTAATAAGCTGAAGGGTTCATTTTGCCAGTAGAGGATTGCATTGTTAAAGAGCACACTGCTGCTGATAAAGTGTTAGTGAATGGATTCTGGATCCAACTTGACAAACAGAATAAATGTTGAGTGCCTTGAGAATTAAAAAGAATATCTGAGACAAATGCCACTGACCTAATTGAGATTTAGTGAAAAATACCATCACTCAATTTATAATATTTTAAGATATATTTGAAAAATTCTTTTTCACCAAAAATAAAGTTCTAAACTGGCGAAGGAGCCTATTCTACTCATTCTACATGTTCCACCTATCAGGGGATGTAAGCAATTGTTAGAGGTTGCTATTGATTGAACTGCAAAAAATGCTCTCTATTATTCAGGATTCTGCTACATTTTAAATGAAGAGCATCCTGTGAATAGAATGCTAGCTGTTATTGTTGCAGCTGCTTATCTAGATATTTTTGGATTTTTCTCTGTTCAATTAACCAAAACAAAATTGTGTGATAAAATGGATGCTAAGACTTATTTGTGCTCAATTTTCTTTCATGCAAAATCCCCTAATCCAAATTTTTGGTTACTTTCCAAAATATTTTGTGATATCCAAAATATCCACATTTTTTGATGACTTTATTTTATATAAACGCTATAAAATTGAACTTAATGTATACTATTAGATGTCACTTTTATTTTCTTTATCTTCTAGAATTTTCTGTAAGGTTTTGATAAAATATTTCTACTGCTAAAATAGTTGGAAAATCACTGTATATTTTTTGTTTTGTCAGCTTGCTTTTGGAATTTTATTCTCTAGATGTTGTGATCAACTTTTGGGAGCTAGTGGTGAGAAAGAATTATGATACTGACACTGTACTTTCTGGAGCCTACAGTTTCATCGGGGAAACTATACCATAAATATTGCTGTGAAATTATAACTGTCAAAAGTGCTATAAAGGAAAGGCATATGTCACTATGAGAGTCTGTGACAGGGACTGATTTTTCAAATGTCAGAAAGTCAGGGAAGGCTTGCTGTAGGAAGCCTTGCTTGAGTTGAGGTCTAAGGGAGTAACAGGACTGGGGCAGGGAAAGCCTTGTAGAGTGAAGAGCGTGAGAAGAAGGTGGCTGTAGCTGCAAAGCAGTGATCAGTGGGGCAGGATGGGAGGCAAGAGTTGAGATGAGAAGCAGCCAGGGTTCAAGTTAGGGAACTCAGTCTTCACCCCAAGACCAATGGGAAGCCACTGAAATTACTCCAGTAGGAAGTGATTTGCTCATATATGAACTTCAAAGAAATCACTATGGCTTTATGAGGAGAACAAATTAGAGGGAAAGGAGAGAGGATAATGGAAGGCAAAGACAGTAGTCTTTTGGAGTATTCCAAATGAGAGAAAATGGTAGCTGAGGCTATCAAGCTTTGAGAGAAAATAGTAGACAGACTTGAGACTTTTTTTTCAAGTGGCAAATTACCAACAAATTGCCTTTGAGTACATAAAGGATTCTTTGGGTTTGTTTGCTGTTTGAGTTTTTAACTTGATTAACAGCATGGATGGTGATGCCATCTACACATCATTCTAGGCCCCTATTTCCTCTGGTGTAAAACTCAGGGTTGATTTCTAATGTTGTCTCCAGGTCTAACGTTACATGCAGGACTCACCCAATTCGTGAAGGACTCAGAAATCAGCTTACCAATAATGTCCCATCGAATGAGATCATCTTTGCTTAGTCTCTCTTCCATAACATATTATGGCAGATCTGACTTATATGAAAGGAACTAGAATAAAATATGAGTTCTAGTTAACAATGTGAAGATTAAAGTTAAAACGGATTTCTCCTGGGCTTACTTATTTTTAAAAAAATGAAATAAAGACTTTCTTATCCTTCATTTTAAAGTTTCTCTGAGCTGTTGTCTTGTATTGTTTTCATCTATTTAATGCACTGCTTTCTTTTAGAAATATGGAATCACTCGATTTCAGGAACCCACCTGAGGCAAATACAACCTCTAAAAGCCCCTACACTCATTCATTTTCCTCTAGCAACCTTTTGAAGAGCTTAAAATTCTTAATCAATATTTGCTTTCAGTTTTGAGGATGATGGCATTTGCATAGTTACAGTATAGACTTTATACTGTATGCTTTACCTGTTGAATATACTCACACTCAGCTGTGATGTTGCCTTTACAGTAATTATCATGTTGACCATGGAAAATGAGAAAGTAAGCCATGGTGATAGGCGTATTATCATCCTCCCTACTGGAGATTGCAGACACAGCATGAAAGTAAAGCTAGGCATAGTTATAATCTGTTTAATACCTTCTAAAAATGCACTTTCATTCTAATTCCTAAACTCTTATCTCTCCTTAGATGACACTTAAAAATATAAAAGTATTGCTAAAATGAACATTTGTTGGCATATATTTCAATTTAGTTTTTCATTCTTTCTATTTAGCTGTCCATATCTTTAAGATTATATTTAATTATTTTTGAAAATGTTTATGATCCCATTTCATAAATCTTTATTTATGTTTCATATTAAATTGTATATTCCATGTTAAAGTAAGTATAATAATATCTTCCCTGCTTACCATATAGAATTATTTTGAAAATCAAATGAGATAATTTAAAAGCACTATAAAAGCTGTAAAGTACTCTATTAGTGAAATATGTCACCATATTTTTTAAGGAAGCCTTTTATTATATAAATAATGCATGCTTATTACTTTTATTATTACGTGAGTATGATAATATTGATGATTGTTGTATTAGTTTCCTATGGTGGCTATAACAAACTACCACAAACTTGGTGGCTTAAAACAACACTAATTTATTTTTTCACAGTTCTGGAGGCCAAAATTAGCTTTACTGGGCTGATGTGAAGGTGTCAACAGGGCTAGTTCCTTCTGGAGCCTCTAGGAGAGGTTCCCTGTCCTTGCCTTTTCCATCTTTTAGAGGCTACCTGACTCCTTGGCCTGTAACCACTTCTTTGCATCACTCCAATCTCTTGCTTCCGTCATCACATTGCCTCTCCTCTTCTCTAGTCAGCTCTTATTCTGTCTCCCTCTTCTAAGGACACTTCTGATTATATTTAGAGTTCACCCTGATGAACCAGGATAATCCCTTCATCTCAAGATCCTTAATTTAATCACATCTGGAAAGTCCTTTTTGTCTGTAATGTAACATGCACAGGTTCCAGGGAATAGGACATGGATGTATTTGGGGCCATTATCCAGCCTACCACAATTATTAAAAGATTATCATGGTAGCCAAGTATCTACAAGTATAGGGAATTAGATGAATGCAACTCATTATTGTTCATGGAAGCATTCAGCTGCAGTGCATTGCCCTAGAGTAGTGAGAGTCTTCCAGCCTGAGGACTGAAAAGCCCCCGGAGTGTATTCAATATAAAAACTCATTGCTCCATTAATCAATAGACACTGAAAGTATCACTACTATAATGTAGGCAGCCTTGAAATGTTTTGACATGAAAATGGCTGAGCCCTAACAGGGGAGGCTAAGGCCAAATGAGTGGAGGCATCAAAAGAACCAGGCTGTACGCTCCCAGCCCCACTTTATAGCAGCAAGAGTCTGCTTTAAGAATTGGACTTCCAAATATGCTTTGGGCTAAATAAAGGGTCCTGGAGGTAAAATAATAATAATAATATAGTAATTGTTTGGAAACGACTATTCCAAAAGACTGTGAGTCTGTTCAGCAATACCTTGATAAGCTATAAGAGAGAGGAACTTCTTTTCATATGTAAACGTTAATTGTTACAGCACTCTGTTTAAGGGAAGAGGGCACTGACCCAAGGTTACTTTCTCCCATATGTAATCATTCTAATACTTCTTTTCTATAAAAGCACTGACTACTCAGAGAGCTTTCGGGTTTTGCTTTGGTTTTTATGGTTGTTTTTTTAACTTCACTGTTTCTTAGTAAATGATCAATTATGATAATGGGTCGTATTAGAATTCAAGGGTAAACAGAAGTGTTGAGCAAATTACAGTTCCTTGCAATTGCTGAATTCCTAAATGAATTCTCATATGTTTAGGCCTATGCTGGCAAAGCAATATTAATTTTAATCTAAGTGACTTAAAAGCAAATTAGCTTCTTTTCTCATCCCACCCACCACTCACTGGAAATTTTTCACAGTCCAAATTTGTTTAACACTTTGATTGAGTTATAGGTAAAACAATAACCATAAGGCAGTTTTTCAATTTGTATACAAATTATGTAGTTTTTAAATTTTAACACAGAAGTTCATGAAATCCTAACACATGAATAAGAAAAACTGGATCAGGTTAATAAAATTTGAATACTTGCCTTTTATTTTTATCTATATTTTCGAGATAAATGTGTGATTATTATCTAGAGAAAACAATTGACAGTTGCTCATAAAAAAGAAATCGAGCTTTTGCAATTTGTGTTTTGGAAGAAACGTACACTTCAGACTATGCCTGGTTAATAGATCAAAAGTCAAGAACAAATGAATGTAACAGAATATGTTTTTATCTTTCTGCTCCTTTGTCTGTTCTCTGTAAATTAATCCCACATTTCTGACTTTCACCTGATCATTGCTATTGAGCCTTCTTAACATGATTTCAACTTGAGCCCATTTCCGCTCAACTTCTACATTTTTCTAAGGTTATCAATGGTATCATACTTCTCCCAGGCTTCAAAGCTATGGATATCAGAGTCATTTCTACATTTTTCCTGGTCTTTAAGCCAATGTGCTAGTAGACATCAAATACCCTTTTTGCCTTTTAAATATTCTTTGATTTTTACCTTATTTCCAATTAATTATGCCATCACCCTGGACAGAACCATGGTCACTACTTACTTTGACTTCTTCAATGGCCACTTAATTTAATCTCCCAGGTTTTTTTTTATTGAGGTAACATTGGTTTATAACATTATATAAACTTCAGGAGTACATTATTATATTCCTATTTCTATGTAGACTACATCATGTTCACCACCCAAAGACTAAATACCATCCATCACCATACACAAGTGTTTACTCACCCTTTTGGTCCTCCTCCCTCACCCTTCCTCTCTGGTAACCACCAATCCAATCTCTGTCTCTATGCGTTTGTTTGTTGTTGTTGTTGTTGCTTTTATCTTCTACATATGAGCGAAAACATACAGTATTTGACTTTCTCTGTCTGGCTTATTTTGCTTAGCATAATACCCTCAAGGTCCATCCAAGTTATTGCAAATGGCAAAATTGCATCTTTTTTATGGCTGAGTAGTATTCCATTGTGTATATATACCACATCTTCTTTATCCATTCATCCATTGATGGGCGCTGAGGTTATTTCTAAGTCTTGGCTATTGTGAATAATGCTGCAATGAACATAGAGGGAGTGCAAATATCTTTTCGCATTTGTGCTTTCATGTTCTTTGGATAAATACCCAGAAGTGGAATAGCTGGATCATAAGGTATTTCTATTCTCAATGTTTTGAGGAATCTCCATACTTTTTTCCATAGTGGCTACACCAGTTTACATTCCCACCAGCAGTGTGTGAGGGTTCCCTTTTTTCCACATCCTCTCCAACACTTGTCATTTCTTGTCTTGTTAATTATAGCCATTCTGATGGGCATTAGATGATATCTCATTATAGTCTTGATTTGCATTTCCCTAATAATTATTGATGTTGAACATCTTTTCATGTGCCTGTTGGCCATCTGTATATCTTCTTTGGAAAACTGTCTGTTTAGATCCATTGCACATTTTTTAATTGGGTTGTTTGTTTTGTTGTTGTTGAGTTGTACAAGTTCTTTATATATTTTGGACATTAATCTCTTATCTGATAAATGAATTGCAAATATCTTTTCTCAATTGTTAGTTTGTCTTTTCATTTTGTTCGTGGTTTCCTTGCTGTGCAGAAGCTTTTTAGTTTGATGTAGTCAGTTGCATTTCTACACAGTAACAACGAAATAGCAGAAAGAGAAATTAAGAATACAATCCCATTTACAATCACAATAAGAATAAAATACCTAGGAATAAGTGTAACCAAAGAAGTGAAAGACCTGTACACTGAAAACCATAAAACATTGTTGAAAGAACTTGAAAAAGCCACAAAAAAATGGAAAGATATTCCCTAATCATGGATTGGAAAAATTAACACAGTTAACATGTCCATATTTCCTAATGAGATCTACAGATTCAGTGCAATCTCTATCAAAATCCCAATGATATTTTTCATGTAAATAGAATAAAGAATCCTAAAATTTATATGGAACAACAAAAGACCCTGAATAGCCAAAGGAATCCTGAGAAAAAAAGAACAAACCTGGAGGTATCACACTCCCTGATTTCAAAATGCACTACAAAACTACAGTAATCAAAACAGCATGGTAATGGTGCAAAAACAGACAAACAGATCAATGGAACAGAATTGAGAGTGCAGAAATAAACCCACACCTCTATGGACAGCTAATTTGCAACAAGGGAGCCAAGAACATACAAGAGAGAAAGGAAAGTCTCTTCAATAAATGATGTTCGGAAAACTGGAAAGGCACATGCAAAATAATGAAAATAGACCATACACAAAAATTAACTCAAAATGGATTAAAAGCTTGAATATAAGACCTGAAACCATTTTTGAACCTCATTTTTGAACCTCATCCTACCAATCCAACTTGATTCCCACAGCTCATGCTTCCTCAGTCACATGAAATTGTAATTTTCCACAGCCCCAAATTTATTCCTCCACTTATGTTGCTTTACTTTGTTGTGATGTTATCTTTTTTTCTATTAAAATTCCTCAGGTATTCAGATTATTCTGTATAGTTTCTTTTTTGTGTTTGAAGTATTACACACAAGCATAAAATACCACTCTGGCTGTCAAGACTGAAGCCGGAAGACCAGTTAGAAAGCTATGAGGTACTCCATGTGAAAGGTGACTTGATAATAGCCACGCTTTACATAGAAATCAGATAGGTTATTAGATGATATCATTATGTCTAATTTTGCTGATGTAGTCATAGAATTTCAAAATGAGGTTTTTGCCTGGGCTTTAGAACTATATATGTATTTCTTAATTTTCATTACTAAAAATAACTTAAATGTAGCCAGTGGATTTAGGCAAATACTTATTTCCTAAGTCGTCATTTGACAAGATCAAGTCCACTTTATATTTTTAATATTTTTTGTAAATTAAACTAATTTATAAAATTTATGACTACTAAAAACACATACAGCAAAATTTTAGTGATTTCAAAAAAATGCTTAAAAATTACAGCTAGGTCATCTACTTTCTTCAAAATTTCTGAACCGTCAATGAAAGTTTATAAATATGAGACCACTGAGGCCTAGGTAGTGAGTGTTTTTGTTTTGTTTTGTTTTGTTTTGTTTCGTTTTGGTGAGGAAGATTGGCCCTGTGTTAACATCTGCTGCCAATCTTCCTCCTTTTGCTTGAGGAAGATTGTCCCTGAGCTAACATCTGTGCCAATCTTCCTCTATTTTTTGTATGTGGGATGCCTCCACAGCATGGCTTGATGAGCGGTGTGTAGGTCATTGCTTGGGATCTGAACCCGGGAACCCTGGGCCACCAAAGTGGAGTGCGTGAAATTAACCACTATGCCACTGGGCCGGCCCCAGGGAGTGAGTTTTAAGGTGCAATTTGTTTGACTACAGAGACTACAAATTTTAATATGTCAAATATTCCTCCAATAATTTCCTAGAGGAATTGGGTTGACTTCTGCTTAAGGACACATGATACAAATATAGGAACTACAGTTATGAAATGAGTATTTTATCTCCTCTATACCAATGCCCTATCATTAAAGTCAGTAAAACTGAGATTGTTTTGAAGAATGCAAGTAGTTATGCTCCGAATTTACAAAATTACTTTCAAACTGCACTCCTCCTTTCTCCAAATTAACTCCTCTGATGGATTTTTTTTACGGTCGTCTTTTTCTGCCTCCTCAAGCTATAATTAGTCATTGAAAATGGTCTCAGTGCATGCCCGGAAGACATTATAAACTCTAGTCATAGTTCTTTCTCCTTGTTAAGAAAAGGCTCTCTCTGAATGATATAATCTCACTAACCTAATGACCAGAAAGTGATTTTGGAACATCATGACCACTCTTCCTCTTTACTAGGCTATAACAGTAGCACAGGTACAAAATTATTGGTACTCTGTCCTTTTAAAGATACCAATAAAGCAAAAGCACAACTAGTAAATCCAGAACAAAATCTTGCCTAATCGTGCACATGTTGGTGAACAGAAAAAGTAACCCTTATTCGACTAAGTATTTTGTGTCCTCAGGCAGTTATAAAACTAATAAACTATAAAGACTGATAAAATCAAAACCAGTCATTTGAAATTCATTTGCAGTTACACTGCAGCTCATTTCTAGTTTCAGGCTAAAGCAACATTTAAATGCTAGATATTTGACATCTGCAATTTGGAGAGAAAATGCTGAATCGGTTTAAAATAGCTTCAAAGATGTAGATATTCATGTGGGAATTAATTGGCATAAACAAGAAAGAAAAGTGCTGAAATGATTTACATTTACCTGTTTATAAAATCTCCTGGGTTTCGCGCTAAATATTATCAAATGCTTAGTTGTAACTTTCGGCATTTTTTTCATTAATCACAGCTAAAACACAGAAGTTCTGACAATAACAAATATGGAATGTATCTCCTCTATTTCTCTGCGTAGTTGTGATGGGAAAGCAATATAAAGTAAAACCAATAAGTCACAACATAAAGAGACAAATCAGTGCACCCAAAAGTAGGACAACTTTCTTCACCAGTCCAAGCTCCTGAGATCAGATTTTCTGTGTCCCAGTCTGGGAAACAGACTTTACTAAAGCTGAGTGCTTAAGTGTTTGCTCTCAAACATAACACCTTTTAGTCTGTAATAGCTGAGTGTTCCACAATTGCTAATTCTCATTGAGTCTCACTCTGGACCAGACATAATGGGAGCTGATTTACACGTAATACATGATACATATCCTCTACCAGAAGCCAAACTTTTCATTTGATTTGGTACCCTCACCCTGGAGTATAGCAGAGTACCTTGCAATACATTATAACTAAATAAAAATAAAGTCATAATAAACAAAAATTCTAGTCTACCCAAATGATCTTTCTAAAATTTTCAAATCAATCTTAATCTTTCTCTTTTAACAAACCATCAATGTATAATGTACATAGTATTTTATGTTTTAAAGAAAGTGAACTAAACAATATAACCAGGATATGTGCATTTATTGCATGGCTATTAAAACAATAAGAGGAAATCTTAAATAAAAATGTTTTAGAACATGTAGAAAATAAACCACACATACAGGGCAACTAACTAGAATTAAGCATATAAATAGAGCAAATAAATAAATGAGGCTTTATGGATTTAAAATTGAATATAATAATAAAAAGTGTAATTAAAGCTTTAAAAGGTGAAATGGAAGTAGTATTTCACAATTTACAGTAACAAATAAATCAAAGTTTTATATCAGGAATAAAAAAGAAGAGAATTTGGGTGCAGATCCAGGAGACAAAATATTCAGTTAGTCTCAGGAATAAAAAAATAAACTTGCAGAGGAAAACAATAATTGAAGAAATAATAAAATTTTAAAAGTGCCTTAGTTTATATTGAAAAGGATCACTGTGTGCCAGACAGGATTCGTTCCTTCAGTCATTCAGTCTTTCAATAGATATAGTTTCAGCAGATACTATATGCCAGACACTGCTGTTAGTGGTGGGGATACAGCAGGGAGTAGACATTGTTAATAAGGGAAGACAGGCAATAAACAAGTTAGAAATTACTATATTGGGAAAAGACAGCGCACCATAAATGTTTAGAGAATGCTGGAGGGGTGCTGTTTTTCTTCTGTAACTGTATTTTCTTTTCCATTTGATCTGACTTGTACCTAAAGTGATGTATAGAAGTCTCATTTAAGCAGAACAAAGAAACCTTACAGAAATAAAAAAAGACCTGAATTCTATACTTAAAGGTCCTACCACATTTCTGGAAAAATTGACTTGTAATGATCGTTGTGTTTCCTTGTATTTTTTTGTTCCTATCTATCTTTATCTCCTGTAGTTTCTGTTTTATAGAAGTAGTAGTTGTGTTTCATGGGACAGATTGATAGATAGACACATAACAGCCATACACACATAACTGATATATCTTTATTGTAAATTATGGCTTTTAGCACTAAAATGTTTTCATTTTCAGGTTTAATAATTTTTAAATTGAATTTTACTTCAATGATTTCAAGATCAAAATCCAGATTTCTTGTTCTCCTATTTGTATGGTATATGTCGTATATTCCTTTATTTTTAGAATTTCTGAATCATTTGCTTTAGGAGTGTCTCTTGGATATAGCATATCATGTTTTCCTTTTTTCTTTTTGTGAGGAAGATCAGCCCTGAGCTAACATCCATGCCAAGCCTCCTCGTTTTGCTGAGGAAGATTGGCCCTGGGCTAACATCCGTGCCCATCTTCCTCCACTTTATATGGGACACCGCCACAGCATGGCTTGACAAGTGGTGCATGGGTGCACGCCCGGGATCCGAACCCAGGTCGCCAGCAGCGGAGCACATGCACTTAACCGCCACGCCACGGGGCCGGACCCTGTTTTCGTTTTTGAGCCAAATTGAAAATTGTTTTATATTTTATCAGGTGAACTAAGCCCATTCACATTTATTGATATGGCTGTAATGATTGGTCTCAACTCTCTTATATTATTTTATCATTAAATACAATGTGTATTATGTGATGTTTGCTATGTTTTTTTTCTGTAGTTGAATGATTTTCTTTGCTTTCTGATAGTTAAAAATTCTTTTAATATTTGAAAAGTTTGTCTTTTTGTTCTAGTGGTTGCCTAGACCAATAGATTTTTACCTTTTTCTTAAATGCCCTTAATTCCCTGTCATCTTTTACTATCTGTTTTATCAGTTTTTAATGCTTTCTTTGACTTCCACCTAGTACCTATTCAACAATCAAAAACTTTATTTTGTATTCCCCTTTCCATATCCTTCCTCCTCTCTCATTTTATTTGCATTATATCCATTTTGTCAGAAACCAAAATGTACATATTTTATTCTTCCCCATAATATTTTGTGTTATTTTTCTTTCTTATACCCAGCTTTGTTTGAGTCATAGATCTTCAAGTACCATCACCAATAGTCCTTGTGCCAAAGTTTCCCCTGTCGTGTCATAGTTTGATGAAGTTCATTCTCTAGTAGATTGCTGAACAAGAGTTTATGGTTAAATAAGTTTCTGATTTCTTAGATAACTAAAATAATTTTTCTATACCCTTGGTATTTGAAGAACAGCATAGCTAGATACAGCCTTTTTGGTTCACAATTTCTTTATTTGAATTTTTCTTTGCTTTGCATGCTGCTTTTGCCAGAATTATGCCAGTTTAAATTTCTTACCCTTGTACATTACTTGATCTCACTTGTTTAAAAATTTTGAAGATTTTTTATCTTTAAGCTCTACTAGTTTTACTGGGATATGTCTCAGAGTTGATCATTTCAGTCCTTCCATTTCTAAAAATGTATTCTGCATGTATATTCATAGGATGAACAGAAGTATTTATACAGAACTATTCTTGTAAGCAATGCTTGTGTTAGCAAAAGATTGAAAACTACGTAAATGTCAACTGATACTTGACTGATTAAATAAATTATTATACATCCATAGAGTAGAATAATCTATAGCTATTTAAAAAAAAAGATAGTCTTTTATGTTCAGAGACAAAACTGTATCCATAATTTATTCTATTCACCCTATTCCAATCTGACTTCTATTTCCATTACTCCACTGAAACTACTCTTGTCCAAGTCACCAAAGGTTTTCACGGTGCCAAAAGCAATGGGTCTCTTTCTGTCTTTATCTTACCCCACCTATAAATGGTTTATCTCTCAATCAACCGCTCTGCTTCCCTGAACACTTTTCTCCTTGGGATTTTGTGATATATGATGATGTTTCTTTTCTCCCACACCTTATCATTTCTCCTTTATAGGTTTCTCCTTCTCCACTCAACTTCTAAATAGTGGAGTACCTCAGGACTCAGTCCTGGTTCCTCTTAATTTTCCTTGTAAGCACTCTTTTCTGGAGACAACAATCATCAAACATGATTGAAATCACAACTAGAATATGTCACTTTCGAGCCCAGAGTTCTGCTTTAATATTCCATTACACTTATTATAAAATCCAAATGCCTTACGTGACCTGTAAGATGCAAACGCTTTGGGGCCTCTCTATCCCTCCATCCTCATGTCCTCTATTTCTCCCCTCTTCCACAATGATCCAGCAACACCACCTTGTGACATTTCCTGGGGCGCATCATATTCTTTCTAACATCAGGGATTGGTACTTGTTATTACCTATTCCTGGAAGGCTCTTTCCATGGATTCCCTGTGGCATGTTCTGTATCTCAGAACTGAGCTTAAATAGCCCCACGTGAGAAAAGACTTCCCTACCACACTATCTAAAGTGTTGCTTTAGCCTCCAATGTGGGATACGTATACATCATGGCAAGGAAAAAATAGATAATCCATTGGAATATAGGAAGAAAATATTAGATTATCCATTTGTATTTATTTTTATTACATCCTTTCAAAGGTGTGTATGTTTTATATCATTTATAATGATAAAATAATTGTACACACATACACATATGTACATACAAACATATACACATTTAAACAAATATACTTCTATAAGGGGTACACAAAATTTTTAATTAATATATGTTCTTGATTATGTATGTTTAAACCACTAGTCTTGCATTTCTCTCTCTATATCTTTTGTGACTTGATTATGAGCTCTAATTATTTTCAATGTATTTATATATTTTTTCTTTGTTTCCTGATTAGAAAACTCCATAGCAGCAGAAATCATAATTGTCATATTCACTGTTGTATTCCCAATACCTAGTATTACACGAGTGAGTAAATGAATGAATGAACTATAAATATATATAATGTAATTTATTTGGTATAATTTGGTGTGCACATCAAATATAGTGAAATATTATGCAATTGCTTATGTAATATGATTTTTACATTAGCAATAAAACTTTAATATTATCATGAGTTTTAATACAAAATTTACAATGCTTATGAGATTAAAAGAAATAATAAACTTTCATTTAGAGGCCAAACAGAAACCCTGAGTAGATGGAGACTGAGACTGTTTTCCTCACTCATACAACTTAAAAATTATAAAGTGTCTTTCTCTTATGAGTATGCAAACTTGGGACATCCCCTTAGAATCCTGATTTTTCCCCCAAACTGGACAAAATGATTCTGAATTTTATTGGGAAAATTAATATTAAAAAACTGATAAGAAATTTTCAGAAAATTAAAAAATTAGTAGTGGAAAATGCTTTTATAATAAATATTAAAAACCTACTACAACCAGTGTAATATAATACTAGGTAGATAACTAGATAAGAAAAAGTTCAATTCAGGTTCATACATCATTCATTAAAAGTTCAAATATATCTGGGGCCGGCCCGGCAGTGTAGTGGTTAAGTTCGCGTGCTCGCTTGGGCAGACTGGAGTGCGTGTGTCCGGATCCTGGCCATGGACGTACGCATCGCTCATCAAGCCATGCTGTGGTGGAGTCGTATTTACAAAGTAGAGGAAGATTGGCACAGATGTTAGCTCAGGGACCATCTCCCTCAAGCAAAAAGAGGAAGATTGGCAACAGAATCTTCCTCACCAAAAATCTTCCTCACCAAAGAATGAAAACAAAAAAAAAGTTCAAATGTATCTACTCATATTAATCCCAAATGAAAAGGAATCAGTTAATAGTACCAATGGAATGGAAATTGACTACTGTATATACTACTGAATGCCAAATAGTAGTACACATTTCTCGATCATCGTGGTTTAAAAAATGACAATGGCTTGGTTTTCAAAGGGTCTTATTTAACATGTATCAAGAAAGTAAATATTAGTATTGTTTCTAAAATTTTTTGAACAAGTGAGTTTCAACTGGTAAAGATTCAGGACACAGATAGCATCAAAACTTCTGGATAGGAATAGGTACATATTTCAATATATTTATGATTATTGTAGCATATTTATGGTTTCATTTTCAATTGAAAATGGAAACTACTGCTTTTAGAAAACAAACCACAGAAAGTAAAATTTAACAAAATCCTCTTTGCTAGTGAGAATATATTGAAGATGGTCCATTTCTTGTGAGTGAAATAACAAGCTTGCTCTCCAATCTAGAGTCAGTGAGAAATAAGAAGAGATATATATATATATAGCAAATATATATATATATATATATATATATAGCAAATATATGTGTGATATATATATACATATATATCTCCAGGAGACTTGGGATAAATCTCTCTGACAAATAAGTAATTCATTCATTATGGAAAAGTGTAGAGTTTTTTAAACATCTTACTCATTTTTCCAAATATTAGCCTGTGAACAATATATATTAAAGTAGACCATATTGAAGATATCAAGGCAGAAATACAATACAGGTTTTACATACACAGTCTACAGAAAAACTAAATTTTTAAAAATTTCTGTTAGATGTTTTTCTTCCAAAGTCCCTCCTGGCGATTCTGCCATCATGTTTGTGTGTGTGTGTGTGTGTGTGTGTGTGTGTGTTTCCCAAATATATGAACTATATATAGGAGAGTTTTACAGACTGAAAACTCATAGGTGTAATCCTGTAAAACTGAAACAATAGTGTTATACCAAAAGAAAACACCTTATACAGATATGGGGAGGTGGTAAAATGTATATTCACATTTAATCATGTTGTTTCAGATCCCAATAAAGCTTGATATTTGAAATATGAGGTTTTAAAAAGAACAATGGAACCAGAAATGTTTAGCAAAAATATAAATCTTAATATCTCAATTTTATGCCCGTAACAAAGCCAAAATATATCAATTCTTAAGATTTTGAAGGAAATTCCAGTAGGAATTAATTAATAAATGTTCAGAGAGTTGAGGTCTTTTACTAAATGACAGATTAGTATTGATTTTGTGTCTGAAATCCAGAAATGATTTCTTCTTCCTCTATCACATAATTCCATATCATCAGGTCTCATGTGAACCAATTCTATGTGGAATTGGAAGTGACGCTACAAAGCATGCAAACCTTACAGAGTCTGAGTCATCTTTCATTGTGCTTGATTTCCAGCTAGTCTTTCATTTTCATAATGTTACTAAGTGTTTTTCAATCTAATTGCATAGGGACTGATTTGTTTAGCAACCTCTGTTTAGAGTTGGGCTTTGTTCTCTCCACTGTGGACACCATTCTGGCATTGTTTTCTTGCTTTCATTGTTTCATAGAGCACATTTTATCACAAGCACTTTGCGATTCAATTATCCTCCCCTCAACCCTCCCCTATGTAAGTGATATTACCCTTCGACTCTAAATATATGCTTCCAACAGTTGCTTTGGACAGTTCATTTCGAGAGGCAGAAACAGAACCCAAACATCTATGTTATTAAATCTTAAACATAAAATAGTCATGCTCAATTAAGTGACAACAGTAATCAAAATGGAAGTAAAGAACATATGCATTTCAGAAGCACTAGGATAATTGTAGTTGACGTGTCATCACGTTTCATAAATTTATGTCATGATTTACTCAAAATAATTAGAAAAAAAATGCTTACCTCCTTTCACAATTCACACAATACTTTATAGTTAGATGCATTTAGGCTATGGAGTATCTCATCCCAAGAAACGTAAAGCACAGGATCTAGGTAGAGTGACAACTATGTCATGTTAAGAATGATACACAATGCAAGATAAAATGAAAAACTTTTAATCATATTTCCCAAAGGTCTTTATTCCTTTTAGAAACCTTTATGTACTAAGGCTCTCACAGCATGAAAACAGAAAAGAGAAAGTAAATCTACTGAAAAAAATTAAGGAAAAGAATTGATAGATCCAATCCATAGCCTAAGTGTATTTACTCATGAATAAGATAAATGACTGAGTAAAGGGAAAATAAGATCTTCGTGCCATTTTTTCATGTTAAGCTACAGAAATGCCATTTGAAATTCTCATCTTGAGAAAATTATTATAATCATAATAATCATTATTTCTAAAAAAGAAAATTTTGGAAAAGTGTACAGATGAAATGGGGAGAAAAAATCTAATAGGTTAGAACAAATCAACTTTAAATGTATGGTATTCTACTGGGCTACCTGCCACAAATTGGTCAGCCCACTTCTCCCTCAGGGCTTTTCTGAACAAAAAGCATGGGGCATGTATCCTGAAAAGAAAGCAGTTCTCTGGAATTTATGGCTTTTTCAATGGGCAAAAGAGACAATTATTAGAGTTCAGGGCTATTGAAACAATAAGAATTTGAGAGATCAAGACCTCTAGAGTGAAAGAGAACTTCAGAGGAGTAGGCATGGCATTCTAGGAAAAATTCTCCCTTAAGGTAACAGCCGTGTGATAACATTTGAAGGACAAAATTCTAAGAAAACAAGCAGAAAGTAGCTGCCAAGATATTAAAAATTTAAGCAAATATTTTGACAGTGTTTTGGGCAGAGGGGGAAGGAAAATTGGCGTTTAGGACCGCTAAAGAAAAGGACCCTACAAAAACCTCAGACTTTCAGTTGAGACTCTTGAAGGGACAACACCTGTAGAGTAGAGTCAAGCCAGAAGTGGATCAGCCTCAACAGGAACACGGGGACCGGCCCATACTTTACCAGCCTGCATGAGGAAGAAAGATAACATCAAGCAGAGCCCCAACACTTCTTCACTTACAGCATCTGGCATTCAGTCAAAAATTACCAGACATGCTAGAAACCTGGACCAAATGACTGAGGCACCTAAGAATAAAAAAGCAAAAGTAGATCAACAGAAGTTCCAGATATTTGAGTTAGCAGGAACAGATTTTAAAATAACTGTATGTCCCCCAAATAAATGCAAAGAGGGAATATTTTCACCATAGAATTAGAAATTAATTCTAAAATCAAGTAGAAATCAGACACCTTACAAAAAACTGAAATTAAGATATAGATGAATTTAACAGCAGGTTATTCACAGTAGGAGAAAGAAAATATATACCTATAGAATTGTATACATATACACATACAAAATATATAGTTGAAGCAAGTGAGAAAAAGAGATGGAAAATAAAATAAGAAATATGTGGAATATGAATAAAAAGTGTCACATATCTGTAACTGGGTTCTAAGAAGAGATAGAGAAAGAAATAGAAGAAGTATGAGAAGAAATACTGGCTGAGAATTCCCCCAACCTGGTGAAAAACATCAAGCCATTTGAGACATTCAGGAAGCTCTATAAATCACAGCCTGGCTAAATACAAAATAATAACACCAAGGCACATCATATAAAAGTGCTAAGACTAAGACAAAAACAAAATCTTTAAAGCATGCAAATAAAAGACACATTAGTTTCAAAGGAGTAATAATAAGACTGAGCGCTGACTTTTGAAGCAAAACAATGGGAGACAGAGGCTGTTTTCTGTGCTGAAAGAAAATAACTGAATCTATACTTAGGAAAAAAATATTTGTGAAAAATGAAGGCCCTTTGGCCAAAGAAAAACTCAGAGAATTTAAGGCCATATCATTTGTCATAAATGAAATACCAAAGGTAATTCTTCAGACAGAAAGAAGTTAATACCTGATTAAAGTATAATAATACAGGAAGAATAAAAAGCACTGGAAAGGGGAAATATTAGATTATATAAAAAATAGATATTGATTGCTAAAACAATAATAATAATATATATACAGTTCAAAATACACGTAGAATTAACGTTCATGGTATTAGTGCAAAAGTTGGGAAGGGAATTTTTTAAATGCTTTCATTGATCAGAAAATGTAAAAGTAATAAAGGTATATTCTAATCAGTGAAGGTTGCATATTGGAACATATAGGGTAAGCATTTAAAGCATTAAAAGAATAAGAAATAATATATTGTTAAAGAGATTAAATAGTAAAATATGGAACAAAGAACAGATGGGACACAGAAAACAAACGGTAAGATTATATAAACCCAAACATGTAAGTAATTGTTATATATATTAAATACTCTTAATTGATAGACAAAGAAAGATTGTTTGGCTGTATAAATAAAAATACAACTATTTCTGCTTAAAGAAATATATATATTTAAATATAAGAATAAATATAGAAAAGATGAAAGCACAAGGATATTAAGAAAATATCTTAAAACAGCTATAATCAGACAGGGCAGACTATAAGAAAAAAATATGACAAAAGATAGAAAGGTGAATTTCATAATAATGAAGAGTTCGTTAATAGCATTACATTTTTATGCATCTAAAATCATATCCTCAAACACAAAACAAAATTTGAAATTTCTTAAATAAAAGTGAAATTCACACATCCAAATAAATAACAGAAGACTTTAATATACTTCTGTCAATAACTTACATAAGCAAGAAAAAAAGAATAAGCACACAAAAAAACTAGACCTGACATTTACAGAAAACCATACTCAACAATTGCAGATGACCATTATTTTCAAGTGCACATGTAACATTTACCAAAATTGATTGTATATTAGGCCATAAAGTCATGCACAATAAAGTTAAAAGGATTGAAAATATACAAAGAATATTCTTTGATCAAAGTGAAATTAATCCAAAAATCAGTATTAAAATTAACTCTAAGAAACCTGAATGTTTGGCAATTGAAGCATAGAATTTCAAATAAACAGTGGAATAAAGGAGAAAGCACAATGGCAATTAGAAATATTTTTAACTGAATAATACTGAATATCTGACATAAAACTGGTGAGATATAGTCAAATCTATACTCACAGAGTACAGACAAAGCTGTGCGCTAAATGCACCTATTGGAAAAAAACACTGAAAATTCATGATCTTAGCATCGATCTCAAGAAGAAACAAAAAGAAGAGCAAATTAAGCCCCAGAAATTTAAAAAGAGGAAAATAATGAAACAGAGAAATAGAAAAATCAAAATAGCCAAAAGAATAATAATATTGATAAATCGCATGCAAGACAGAGAGAGACACATACAGAGAGATGGAGAGAGAAAGAAGGATGAGGAGAAGGACTATGAGGAAGAGGAGGAGGAGAGGAGGTAGTTTTTTTAGGCAATTTCCTCGTAGGTATGTGCTGAACAGTATCCAGCTGAATACTCGAGTAGGATTCTCCTCATCTCTCCAGCGCTCTCTCCTTGTGCAGCTCTTTCCTATCTGGTAATATTTCCTGAAAAGTCTACTGGCTTTAGTCTCCAGACTCTAAGTTCATCCCCTCAATTCCAGGAGTCCTTGTCAGGAAACTCTTTCAAGGGATAATCATAGGGTCTCACTTCATTTGCTCCCTATGTCTCCCAAATCACTGTCTTTCATTGCCTAATATCAGCGTCATAAATACTGTTGTTTTTCTTATAATTCCCCCTTTCTTGGTTGTTTGGGGAGAGAGGAGTAAATCCAGGACCTGGAATTCCATTTAGCTGTAAGCAAAAGTATTAAAAATAATTTAAAAGCAATTGTAGGTATTTTAAAAGGAAAAATATCAAAATACATTGGGGCGGGCTTGGTGGCACAAGCGGTTAATTGTGCATGCTCTGCTGCACCGCCCGCGGTTCACCAGTTCAGATCCCAGGCATGCACCAATGCAACTCTTGGCAAGCCATGCTGTGGCGGTGTCCCATATAAAGTGGAGGAAGATGGGCATGGATGTTAGCCCAGGGCCAGTCTTCCTCAGCAAAAAGAGGAGGATTGGCAGATGTTAGCTCAGGGCCAATCTTCCTCACAAAACAAAACAAAAAAATTCAAAATACATTAACTTCTACCTAATAGAATCAAAATTATGTCTAACATTTGGGGGGAAAATATGTCTTTCAATTATAGAGGGAAAGAAATCAACCTACTGCTACATTCTTGAGAAATTATGCTTTCTTGTCAAGGCAGCTTTGGAAACCCTTCGTGTATCTACCCAAGATTTCCACAGTTATGTAATATCTTAGTTATGTAATACAATTATGCAAACCTGGTTAATCCACTGATTTTTTTGAGGGCAGATCTATGTAATTAGTGACTGAGCCTTGAGGGTGCTCTTGTGTAATGAGCTACCTGCCAGGCACAAGCAATGAAATGCCTTCCTGATGGACACAGAGGTGACAATGCCCTTTATAGATATGTCAGAATATGTAAAAGAAAATTCCCACTTTTCACTGATCTGCATCATAGGAAAGTTCAAATATATTTGCTCGGAATAAATTCTGTTAGCTGACCTCATGTGTGGTAGAGTTATGGGACCATGTTTTCCTTTTGACAGTCTCATAGTTGGTAATAGTGAGTCTGCTGGTGACGTTTGGATTCTTGAGACTTCTCCAAAAATGGGATCACTATTTTTCCTTTCAGGCTATTCTGATTTAAGGGATTATGTCATTATGAGAAGAGATATTCTGAATGAAATTATCCTATATTGTGATAGAACATCAATTTATCCAGCTGTCTTGCTCTAAACAATGGTAATGGCAATGCAGACCAGTTTCACCAGAGTTGACATAACTAAGAGAGAAAACATAAAGAAACTAGATTCATAAGTAAAATGTAAAAACAAGAGGCAAGATATGATAACTTGATATTCATAGAAAATAAATCTCAATTAATTGATAATCCAAATTCCTTTTGAGTTTTTTTGTGAAAAGTCAATCTGAATTTTATTATTCCACATATCCTTCCTTAAATAGAACATATTTTGCAAATATAATTTATTCTTTTTTTAATAATTGTGTTAATTAGCTTCTCCCAAAAGCAGACCCTGAGACTGGGATTTGAGTGTGAGTAGTTTATTTGAGAGATGATTCTAAGAAGCACTGGTGGGAGAATGGAAAAGTGAGACAGAAAAAGGAAGAAAGTCAGTATAGAGTGTGTAAATGAGCAGATATCTACTGTAAGCAACAGTAGGGATTTGATCCTGCTGGAGACTTTTAAAAGTTGGTAACATGTTTTAAAAGTTGTGAGTGCTTGAGAGTACTAAGGGGATCACTGTAACATTTGCTACAATGATAGAGGATTTTTTTTTATTCAGTTTCTTTGTTCTTTTTTTCTTTTTATAATTTTATTTATTTATTTTTTCCCCCAAAGCCCCAGTAGATAGTTGTATGTCATAGTTGCACATCCTTCTAGTTGCTGTATGTGGGACGCAGCAGCCTCAGCGTGGCCGGCGAAGCATGCGTCAGTGCGCGCCTGGAATTGAACCCGGGCTGCCAGCAGTGGAGCGTGCGCACTTAACCGCTAAGCCACGGGGCCGGCCCAGTTTCTTTGTTCTTAACAATAAAATAAAAATCAGTTGATTTAGAAACTTCAGGTAGGTTAATTCTCTATTGAACACGGACCATGCTTTGAAAGTTTCCATATTTTTATGAATGTATATATTGGTGAAGTGCGGTTGCATGAATGCATTTCTTATAATTTTGTTTTCAGATAATTAGTGTGTCTTAGAAAAGGAAAGTGGCAAAAACTGAATTATTTCAGGGTTCTGATAATTTGACTTTTGTTTTAAGAGGACTTTGGCTCTATAACACTTCTTGTCCTAAACTTTTATCCAAAAATTGCCAAGTGAAACTGCTTTTTCATTTGCAATAAAATTGTGAATAACCATTCACATATCTCCTATATAATGTTCCACAGGGAACATTCACATAACATATCTCCTATATAATGTTCCACAGGGAAAGATTTTCGCATATGGCCAGGAATACTATGTATCCCTTTGGTAATTAATATATTTATTCCTTTCTAGTATCTTGCTTTATTTTGAGTCCTGACTTCCAGAAAGCTCAGAGTCAATTTTCACATTTCAATTATAGCAACAATTTTAATCCTAGTGGTTCTATGATTTTTTCCTCCTTTCTTTCTTATTGCTTCAAAAATTTCTCGAAAGGAAACTTAAAGTGCTATACATACTTTAACACAGTGATATTCCAATGTTTAGACAGAACATTTTGTGATGTACACTAGAAAAAATTGTTTCTGAGCCAAATACACTTCTGTGTAACAGAAAAAAATACATTTCCTACAAGTGAGCTCTTCTCAGTCTTCTGTACTATCTTAGAGTAGAGAGATAAGGAGTCTCGGGCAATTTTCCCTTCAGCCTAGGACTAGAGGGTTCGATAGAGATGATAACCACAAAGAAGTAGGAGCCAGCAGAGGATAAACACCCTGCACAGACTTCTTCATCTAACTCACAGGGAAGTTTTACCACCTGACTTGACAATATACATTCTTTCTCCCAAGGAGTGCATAATTGAGGGAAAAAAATTAATTAGAAATACTTTCTCACAGCAATTTTAGGGGACATTTTTTCTGATTTTTGGTGACTACCATGGTGGTGAAATGAGTTGCGTAACTTCTTCCCAAACCATTATGGCAAGATGACTCAGAGCCAGGACACAGCCTCAAGAGAAGCCTTCCAAGCCACATGAAAACCCTGTACCTTAAATTGGTCAGAAACACTGGCTGCTTGAGGCACGTGGTCCAGACAAAGAGAAAAACACAGGCAGCCCTCCACTACAGCTCCCCTAGTGCCCTTAATTATAGTTAGCCTCATATCAGAGTTGTTTACACGTGAGTCTGCTTCTCTCACTGGATTCTGAGCCCCTACTGGGCCAGCACCACATCTTACTCAGCTGAATAACACCCATTATGCATTTTGTCTTAAATATAGTAACTCTGTCCCCTGAGTGTTTAAGTCAATTGTGCTGAAGCAAAGGTCAGGAAAATAAGCCTTCGCAGATGTAAGAGAAATATTGCCATTCAAATCGCAGCTGTGTACATGACTTCAATAAAACATGCTTACTTCTTCTAAAAGAAAGGATGAGAAAAAACTGTTAAGCTGTTACTGTAATTATTTCACCAGGAAATTGATAACCCAAAAGAGCCCGTTTGTGACTATGCTGAGGAGTTCTGTGTATCAAATGAAGTCGTTTTTCAATGAGATCATTACTGCAGGCAAATATATGACTGTCAGCATATTATTTTTAGAAGTTTCAATTCCTTTGAAATGTCAACTTGAACAACAAAAAAAAGGAATACTGGGAGAACTTAGGCTAAATATTCACCATCACTTCCCACCCACATGTTTAAGAGTCACAAATACTCTGATCTGCACTATCTCTATCATGTCTGTTATTTCTCTTAAATAGTAGAGCTTCCACTGCAGAAGCTCAAAGTAAAAACATGACAGATGCATCTACCTACCACTCAAGAACTCTATCAAGTGTTTCCAAACATCTTGAAGAATTAAATATGAAATAATAGGGAACTGAAAGAATTGCAGAATGAATAGTTTGAGGCTAAAATACAATCAATCACTTCTTATTATTGATAGTCTCATCATATTTCCTTGCTGAATATGAAGAACCTGGGGTTTTATCTGAATGGTTGTAAGTCACAATAAACATCACATTCCTAGTACATGTTTCTTCAGGTGTAGAACAAGTGAGGTAGACTGGAATGACATTTTTATTTATTCATTTATTTATTTATTTATTTGTGAGGAAGATTGGCCCTGGGCTAACATCTGTGCCCATTTTCCTCCATTTTATACAGGATGTCACCACAGCATGGCCTGACAAGAGGTGCGTCGGTGCGTGCCTGGGGTCTGAACCTGCGAACCCTTGGGCCACCAGAACAGAGCACGCGCACTTAACCCCTACGCCACTGGCCAGCCCCAAGGAATGACATTTTTAAATGCCTTAAAGACTGATATTTCAAGCTTTAAATTTATCCCGCTAACATCAAGAATTAAATCTCAATATAATTATAGTGTGTGCTTGTTTTTGAAGATGCTGAAATGGCTGGGCTCATGAAAAAAAAAGAAAAAACAACTAACATGTTTAGAGGATATACAAGCTTTAAAATAGGAAAAAGCGTCTAAAATTATTTTTGAAATGTGCAGAAGTATATTCTCACCTGACAAATTGGATTTTTCCAATCTCACAATCTATTACTATTATGATGTTTAAGATTCAGCCAATTGACAAAAAGATGTTTAAAGCTGAAATAAACTAAAAAATGCTTTTTAAAGTAGTAAAATAAATACAAGAAGTTCTCTCTCTATGTGCCAGGCTAATCCTC
This sequence comes from Ceratotherium simum simum, assembly GCF_057802395.1. Classification (NCBI taxonomy): domain Eukaryota; kingdom Metazoa; phylum Chordata; class Mammalia; order Perissodactyla; family Rhinocerotidae; genus Ceratotherium; species Ceratotherium simum. The sequence goes on from NC_141900.1 coordinate 44,749,432, forward strand.
TAAATCCTGTCTTCCCCTCTGACCTCAAGACATTGCTCTGTGAGTCATTCCTTTTCTCTGTCTTCAATCTCTTCCTTTCTACTGAATTATTTCCCATTGCCTATCATTGTGACCCAGCCTCTCCTGTCTTAGAACTCCTTCCGTTGACTCTAAAAAAATTGAATTTGAACTAAGACCTTCTGGGGTTTACTATCGTATGGAGAAAATCAACATTAGCCAAATAATCACACAAATCAGTACATAATTAAAATCTACCTAATTGCTAAATCCACGGAATTGTTTTCAGCATAGTTCTACTTTATTACTAGCATTGGTATAGTCAACTCCTTCCTTCTTTTAAAAATTCCCCCTTCTCTTGCTTTCTGTGATAGTCCTTAATGTACCCTTGGCCTATTTCTCTACTGTCTTTATAGTCTTGGCCTTTGTTTATACCTTCAATGCAGGTGATTTTCCCATGGCTGTGCTTTTTCATTCCCTATCTTGTGTCACTTTCCAGCCCTTGTTACCTTCACAATGCTTGTTTTAAGGCTACATATACCTTTCCAAATGATAAACCCATAGGTCACGTTTCAGAGTGTATCCTAACTGACGTATGCATCACTTGCTTTATTGATTACTTCTCCTATGCACCACCCTTTCTCCAGGTATCTGTCCAATCTCTCCTCTTCAGTGACATTCGTGTCTATAGTTCTTCTCCATCTTTTTGATCGTTACTACTCAATTTCTCTTGAGCCATCTTTGTTGCTCCTTTTCCACTATTCTCTTAAGTTCCCTGCATTCTATTTTCAGTCTTCCTTTAATCTTACTTTATTCACTCTCTCTACATAATTCCTTTCTTTCTTATGTCGTTAGCTATAAGCTTATGAATTTCAAATCTTTATAGTTAACCCAGACCATCACTGGAAATACAGAGAGATAGTTCCAATTGCGAACTAGACAATATATCACATCTCCAAACTAATTGTACCAGGACAGACTCATTCGATGGCTTTATGGGGATACTATTTTATGGTAATTACTTCACTGTGTTGGGATCACTGATTTGCCTGACTCTCCCAATATAGACTATGGGCTCTTCAAAGGCAGGGACTTTGTGTCTCCATTTCTTTAAAGTCTAACATATCACCTGGCTCTTAGTAAGTGCTCAATAATATGTAATGATGTAATGAATAATGTAAGTCCGTTGAAAGTACAACTTTGTTTCTGGCACGTGAAGGCATATCTTACTGGAGGAGTGAAGTAAAAAAATTAAATAGATCTACAGAGACAGAAATTGTAGAGTTTCTTTTATCCTTCCATTATTGTCAAGTTGACCCAAGCTGGTTAAAGTATTCTAAAATTTTTAGTTTCTGGTGTGGAATAAGTACTCCATTCTCTTAGCTTTTAACTGAATGGAGCAAAGTCCCTAACAGAGCATGACTCTCCTTTCTAATTACATGCTGTGTTTCTGTGACAAAGACAAGATAAGAGGTGTGTTTTCCCTTGGTCTTCTGTATGTGAGAAACGGGCATCCACCCCTCACCGCAACATCCCAAGTACTTCTGCATTCATATAAGGTGATGCTAAGAAAAATTTGAGTCCTGTTTGAGTTTTAGATATAAAAAGAAAAGCATCAATGTGTTTCCTTGAAATAAATAAACAAAAATAATTGTGGAGTCTTTGGAAAAAGATATAGAATAAAGCAAGTGAGATCAAACTGTGAATCTTAAAACCTCAGTAGCAACTGATTAAGACTGGCTTTGATCACTCTCTTTCTCTCTCTTTTTTTTTTTCTCTCAGCAGTTCAATATTGAGATTACCAATATGGATTGCCTTTAATTTTACAAAAATATTTCAAAATGTTCTGAAAAACTTATAGCTTCATTCTTTTACAAACAATGAAGAAAACAACCATTCTAAGAATACTTAGCAAGAACTTATTAAGGGGCTTAGGATTCAAGCATGAAATGTGTTCATGCCTTCTTAATAAAAAAGAAAATAAAACAGTGATAAGAAAGAATGAAAAACTTAAAACTAAAGAACAATGAGAAGAGGAGAAGCTATAACAAAAAAAAACAAGGGAAATATATAGAATAAGATCTGAGACTGATTTGAAGCAGTTAATTTACTTTACCTATGCCAAAGGATTATTTTCATCTACCCTTGCTGTTCTTGCTAACAGGACATAATTCTATTACACCCTAGCAACATCAATGCTACTTGCATTTGACATAAAATCCATACCTATTGGAACTTTGTGAACACCAGACACAAGTTTCCGTGGACAATATCTTAAAATATGTGTAGGAAATGATGACTCGCACACAAAGGCGCTGCTAGATTCTTTCAACAGGCATCGATCTCACAGGCAGTTTTCGATGTGGTGTTTTAGGTGATTGAAATATTTATGTGTCCTGTTGCAAATCGTTTCTCAACTGGGAATATAACACTTTCTGATAAACTATTGTTCTATTTTTTCCAGTCTATGTTATCGTCAAAGAACCATTGTTGAAATGGAGATTTTTTTTCAATATTAATCAACTCAGGATATAGAGAAGCAAAATTAGCTTAGGATAAAATGCCTTGAAAAGACATATATTCTCTCAAGCTGTGCAGAATTCTAAGATGCAGTCAACAGAAAGACAACAATACTTTGTACTTATATTCTACTCTTTAACAAAGGCTTTCAGAGTATTTCTAAAACATGATCATTAAGCCATATCTATATATGTGGAAATAAATACACACACAAATTGTAAAGCAGTCAAGAGGCTGAAGATATCATTAAATCCTCCAAAAAATTCATTACCAGGTCTTACGACAGTCATAAAATTCTCCTCAACTTCATCAGTTATAGTAGAAACTTCACTCTCTGGACCTCCATAAGAAGTTTTCAAAGCTCTACTACTTCTATCCCACATGTTCTCACATTTTGATTGCCTCAGGAATCTCACGGTATAATTAAGGAGTGACAATTGTCTGAGCATACCAGCAAGGAAAGAAAGAAGAAAAAGAAAGAGGTATTGAGGTATGAATACTGCAAGCTGTAATAGTGTAGAGCAGAAGAGAGAGCAGATGGCTATAGTTTGTGGACATCTGTTGAGAACTGGATACTTATTAGAAGACGGTGAATTATGGAATGGCTTTAAGCTTCAACTTGGAAGATTGTTGTAGCAGACATGCTTAGAATGACTTAGAGTACTTGGAGGCTAAACAAGAATATCATCATCATCATCACCATTATAGCATTTTATATGCCTTAAAACATTTTTATATACGCAATGTTTCACTTTTTCCCTTCTACGTCTCCATTTTGCTTGTCAAAAAAGTGAAACAGTTTAATGTCCCACTCAAGCACAAATTACGGCGTCAGTGTTAAGATTAGCTCAAATATCCTCTTTGTTAGACTTACACTTTTAAAACTTCCAGAGTAGACTAAAATTAGAGTCAAAATCTATTTGAAGGTAACTAAAATTATTTTGGAAGTATACATAAACTGGTTAGGACTTTGCTAAACTTATAGGTAAAGAAATGGCGTTGTTTTTTGTATGTGTAAAAGGAAACACTCCAAACCAATATGCAAAGAATCCTAGTGGATCCCCAATACAGCTAGGTTAATTAATTTCAAGTTGCTTACATAGAGTTTTTTTTTTTTTTTTTTTTTTTTTTAAAGATTTTATTTATTTATTTTTTCCCCCCAAAGCCCCAGTGGATAGCTGTATGTCACAGTTGCACATCCTTCTAGTTGCTGTATGTGGGACTCGGCCTCAGGATGGACGGAGAAGCGGTGCCTCGATGCGCACCCGGGATCCGAACCCGGGCCACCAGCATCGCAGCGCGCGCACTTAACCACCAAGCCACGGGGCCAGCCCTACATAGAGTTTTAATATGCACGGTGTTGCTATTCTTATTGTTTTACACAAGAAATATATAAGAAGATCCAAGTATTAAACAGAACATATTTTGTCCATCAAAATTCTGCTCATGACTCATATTTCCCACCACATACCAAAAAATGATAGATATAAATGTAAAACTTAAAACTAAAGCTTCTTGACGAAAATAAGAAAAAGTTTTTGTGACTTTTGTTTAAGCAAAATTTCTTTGAAAGGACATAAAAAACAATAATCATAAAAAATAATAACTGGACTTCATCAAAATTAAAATTTCTGCTCTTCAGGGCCGGCCCCGTGGCTTAGCGGTTAAGTGCGCGCTCTCCGATGCTGGCGGCCCGGGTTCGGATCCCGGGCGTGCACCCAAGCGCCGCTTCTCCGGCCATGCTGAGGCCGCGTCCCACATACAGCAACTAGAAGGATGTGCAGCTATGACATACAACTATCTACTGGGGCTTTGGGGGGAAAATAAATAAATAAATCTTTAAAAAAATAAAATAAATAAAAAAATAAATAAAATTTCTGCTCTTCAAAAGATGCTGTTAAGAAATGAAAAGGAAAACCCAGATTGGAAGAAAATACTTGCAAAATTTATATATGATAATGCCTAGTACTGAGAATATATAATAAACTCTCAAAATTCAAAAAACAAAACAAACCACCCAATTAAAAAGGGGCAAATAATTTGAACAGATACTTTACCAAACAAGACAAATGAATTGCATACAAGTACATGAAAAGATATTCAACATTCTTAGATGTTAAAACTCAATGAGATACCACTGCATGCCCATTAGAATAGGAGAAAAAACACCTTGGCATTGCCAAGTGCTGATAAGGAGTTGGCACAACTAGAACTCATACATTTCTGGTGGGAATGTACCATAGTACAATGTCTCTGGAAAACAGTTTGGCAGTTCTCATAAAGGTAAACATACATTTACCATATGACCCAGTAATCTCACCCCCAGGTAATTCCCCAAGAAAAGTGAAAATATATCCACCTGAAAAACTGTATGTGAATCCTTTCAGCAGCTTTATTCAAAATCACCAAAAACTGGAAACAAACAAAATTTCCATCAACTATTGAATGGATAAACAAATCGTGGTATATTCATCCAATGGAATATCACTCAGCAGTAAAAACAAAGTACTGACAGACACAACACAAGCATTATGCTAAGTGAAAGAAGCCAGACCCCAAAATCTACCCACTGTGTAATTCCATTTAAATGACATTCTGCAAAAGGTAAACTGTAAGATAGAAATCAGATCACTGATTGTCCACGGCTGGAGTGAAGAGAGGAGACTGACTACAAAGGGATACAAGGAAATTTAGGGTGATGGACATATTCTATTTCTTGTTTGTGGTGGTAGTTACATAACTGTATAAGTTTGTCAAAACTCAGAACTGTGCATTTAAAATGGATAGATTATAACTTTATAAAACCTGACTTTAAAAGAAAGCACATGAGATTTCATGACTAGTTTGCTAAATGATGTAGCAAACTGATGAGGCTGATGTCTAAAGATGACCTCCAATAAACGATGACCCTGGTATTTATACCCTTGTGTATCCCCTCCCATATTGAGTATGGGCTGGCTCTGTGACTCTCTTTAACAAAGAAAATGTGGAGGAAATGAGGCTATGTAGACCACGTGAGCCCCTAGGACTGCATCCCCAGCTGTCATCACGTGAAACAAAGAACTCCCTGTCAATCCACAGAGTCATAAGAAACAATAAATTGATGTTCCTCAAAGCTCACCTTCCCATTGAAATTTCCCAAACTAGTCACCCTTTCCATTTTGGAATAGTACATCACTAGTGTTTAAATATATAGGCTATGCCAATGACAGCTAATATTTATTGAGTGCCAGGCACTGCTCCAAGCTCATTATATGTATTAACTCGCTTAATCCTCACAAAAACTATGTGAAGTAGGGTTTGTAGCCAATCTTCCGAACCGGGGTAACATAGAAGCCGCATAACATGATGTTTAAGGCATGGGCTCAGGAATCACACTGTCTGAATCTGAATCATGTCTTTGCCACTTACTAGCTCTATGGCATTGAACAAGTCATGGAACTTCCATGCCTCAGGTTTATCATCTCTAAAACTGGGAAAACTGAAGAACTGCCTCCTAGGTTTGTTATGAGAATTGACTGATTTAATACATAAATACTGCACAAGGAAAGGACTCTAACAATGCTAATTATCATTGCCATTGTATTTCACCTATATCCAATATGGTATAATAAAAAAATCACAGGGTTGGAGTGAGAAGAGCTCAGTTTGAGTTCCAGTTTCAATACTTCTTCTCTGTTAGAATTTATGCAAGTCACCAAAATTGTCCAACTCTCAATGTCATCACCCATAAAATAGGACTAAAAAAATAATAATACCACATTCACATAATTGCTTTGGGGCTCAAATGTGATAATTTTGTGAAAGAGCAATATAAATCGTAGAGCACTATAAGCAATTCCTGGACATTTCTATTTCATATTTTCTTTTATTATTTTCAGATCATATCTCACTATTAAATGCATATTCCCTCCATATCCACAAATATAACATCTACATTTTTGGTAGAGTACAGGGCTCTGCACACTGTCATCCAACTGTCATTAGACTCTTTTGCTTATTCTCACTCTCAAGCTTTATAAGTAGGGACCTGACCATTGTCACTCTGAACAGATGTATTATTCTGAGCTATTACAGACAGACAGCAACATAAGTTGATGGAAGTAGATATCTTCATTGGCAAATAAGATGAAAATATCTTTCTTGCATCGCTGATATGAGCATTATTGAAACTCTATGTTCATGCCTAAAACAATACATGGTATGTTATAGACACTCAATAAAATACCTTACCTAACCTTTGAAATAAACTATTCATCTCATAAAAGCAAGTAAAATACAGTTTCTATCAGCTGCTAACACGTCTCTAAAAATAATTCTCTTCACCAGTAAAATTCATGTCCCTGTTTACCGTGCTGTAACTTTACCTTCAAAGACTATACTCACTGCCAGCACTATAATTTGGGGGTTTCTTCTTGGCAGATTCACGGAAATAATCTTTTTTCCTTCTGTTTTGCCAATCTCTGTCCTCTCTCCCTTATCCTTTTGTTATAAGGAAAGGCTGCGAAGGTCATTTCTATGCTGGGGAATTGCTCTGTACCGAGGAGTCAGGTGGGCCACTGCACAGGACAAGTGACAATTCTGATGATGAACGGCAGAATAGTATTGTAGTGGAAGAGACTGACCCACGGTGTTTTATTGGATGACCATCATGAAAGCAGATGCTGCTAAATTGAAAGGTGTGCCCGTGTAGGAAACAGTCCAGAAAATTGTGTTCCATAGCCACACTATCGGGCCTGTTGGCATTCTGTTTCCCAATTAATAATTTTCATGATCCTACGTTTTACCTAGGAAGGAGATCAGCACGCTACATCTCTCCTATGTAACTATACTGACTTTTCTCCATATTGCATTATCTTGTCATAGAGATCTCACAGATATAAACATAAAAAGCTTTGCTATTTTAGTAACATACAATACATTTTGAACACAATAAACCTGTGAAAATTACACTTTAGTCTGTAGTTTCATTGAAGCTTACAGTACATAATGCTACAGTAATTCTCCAGGGTACTTTTCAAAGACTGCCAAGAATAAATGCATTTTATCCATTGTTAACCATTCTACAGGCAACAAGATCCTGGAGTGTGATATTGGCTTTTCATTGTTGCTCAAACCAACAGTATCCCACATGCATATGATAAAACATTAGGAAAACAATAAGGAGTCTTTCAACAAATTATAACTAAACATAAATGCTACTGAGCCAGCTTTATGCATGAAGTGATTTGTTATTTTAACATAATAGAGCCAAATGAGGAATCCTGACTACATGAATACCAAATAATGTTTTTTTGAGGAACAATGGTAAATTTTCTGGATGACAAAATAAAAGGAATTCCCATTGTAGTCATCGTTTCAATTTCATGTATTCTCTGGTAATTCTACGGATCCTGGCAAAAGTATATATACATAATTTTGCCTTAAGTATTGGCAGAAGACTTTTGAGAGGAGGGAGAAAAGACATCATTTATATTAAATTAGTTATATTAAATTCTTATTGGTATGTTTAAATTTAAACAGTTACATCAAGGAATTGTAATGCAACTTTGTAAAGTGACTTACTGTACCTCACTACAATTTGGGCACTGCCTACACCTAAAATATTTAACCTGGTAAAACTTGAAGTTTTTGTCTACTTTATTTTCTCTGAAGAATAAGTAAGTATCTGATTTCAAAGGTAGCATCCAGCTTTGCTGATTGTGCACATATTTTTTGGAAGAAAAACCACTATTAAAAGTGTCTCCCATATCTTACAATGTAACCAATTGTGGCTATGTACATAGAGTCCTCCAAAAAGTGATTAATAATTTCTGGGTCTCTGGAAATCATGTTAATATGAAGAAAGATTATGGGTAGTCCAAATGGTTTTATTGCCATTCCTGCAGCTAGCACAAAGATCATCAACACATTTTATACAAGCTCTGTTGAACAAGGGTGGCCAAATTCACAGATGAGCCACATTTACAGATAGGATGGGCGTGAAAATCCGAAGTACAATGAGACAGTGACATATATCATTTAATCATTTAAAATGCTCCTTGTTCAAAGTAAAAAGAGATCTAATGAAGCCGACGAGTAAGGTGCCATCTGGCTCTAAAGATGGAGGATCTCCTGCAAAAACATCTGAAAATTGAAATAAAGTGAAACAGAAAAAAATATGGTCCAGAAGAATAAAACGTAAATGATGCATGTGATTAAATGATTATAAATAAAATATATTTAATTATGCTTTTATTTAAATCTCTTGGCCCCTAAAGTAGAATTCTATTTAAATAATCCATCAGATGATTTGGGAAAAAACCCACAGTAAACTTTAATATAATAATATTAATAAAATAAATAATATGAATATGACTTAATATATAATATGATTCACTATATTTGTATTTTTATATATACATATATATTTAAAGAGTAGTGAAATACTAAGACCAAGAAAAATAATACTAAGAAATTTAGATCAAACTAAAAAACCATACAAATAAGCAAATTCATTCTCTTCTCATCCCCAGTAAAGTTATTTCTACAGTTCAAACCCTCTATTAATAAATCTCAAGGAATTACCAAACGTTTTCTACAGTGTAATTCTGTTTCAAGAAACATTGTACCACATGTGGGAGTATTTTAATTGGGCAGAGTTTTTATGACAACAAGCTTTGTGGTCACAGTTTGAACCATACTAATATAAACTTCTCATCATTTTTTAATGTTATTTTTAGGAAGTTATAAACAACTGGAAATAAAATATAATCAAATATATTACCTGAATTAGAGTTGCACTATCACAAAAATGGCAGTATTTCTGCTGCAAAATAGTGCAGGTGTTAAACGAAAATATATTTTGCCTGTAAAAATATCTGCCCTAACGAAACATAGCCAGTTTGTATTACACTTTGTGAATTTACCCTGAAGTGTGCAGATACATCCTCTGGCCCACAGGAGAAATGTTAAGCAGTATTGGGAAATTACAAAACATAATTGCTAATCTTCACTTCTTTTCAAAGAATCTTTTGCTTAATACTGATTGAAGGGAATTCTCAGAGGGTACCAAATTTCCTCGAATATTGCAAAAGGTAACCATTTATATTCATTCTGAATATAGTTGAAATTTCCAATGAGTGGTGGTGTCATTTCATGAGAGCTTACTTTAGACATCTGCTGATTGCATTGTCAATTAAATTTCTGCCCTTCAATCTCTAAATCTCATTACCTCATTTACAGAAAGAAATAAAATCCAAACAAACAATTAGAGTTGGAAGGCAGAGTGGTAGATTATTGCTGTATCAGAGGAATACACTCTCTTGAACAACAATCATTCATACTTCTGAGATTTTCTTGAGTACATATTCAAGATTGGCCTCTTCAATTTTATATGACACATTCGGGAAAATTTAGTTTTTATGATAGCTTGCTTTCGTTTGGGGGAAAAATATAGACAGAAAGAGAGAGAGAGAGAGAGAAAGAAAGAAATATAGATATAGGTGTGAGAGTGTGTGTTGTGTGTTCATATATAGGAAGAATGTAGAGAAAGAGCAAGTACATAATGTGAACCCCGATGGGCATTTTTAAGCAGAAAGAGATATTGAAATACTTTAGACTCTTAGGATTGATATATAATATGAAAATATTCATAATTGGGAACTCTAACCCTCATAGTTTATTAAGAAGCACTAGTATGTACTTACTAAACAAGAAAATTGTAAGAAATTATTATCTGGGGACAAACTAAGTATTATGATCAGAAAGAAGAAAAAAATGTTGCAAAGAGAAGACAGGAAAATATACCCAATCTACGCATAGTTTGAAAACCTTGACACTTCTAATAAGATAAATAAAGATGGTTTGTGCCTTTCTATTCCAAAAGCTGCCTGGGAGAGGGTAAAATCTGATTGGACAAATCCAGACGACTATGTCAAAACTATTCACTGTGAAAGCAGTAACTAAACTGAAGTGTTAAATCTAGACATACAAAAAATAAAGACCAAACAACTCCAGCAAAGCTGTTTTCAGAAATTTTTACATTACATTTACATTATGTCACATGGCCTATGGAACACTTCATATTTTCACTTCCAGTAAAATCTGTTACCTCATAATTGTTATTTAGCCTCAGTGGAGATACTTACTAAAACTGCATTCACAATTTAGAAACTCCACTATCTCAAATATTGGCCAGAGGCTAACACTACATTGATTCATTGATCCATTTATTCATTTATTCACTGTTCAATAAATATATTTGGGTTATGTGTTATGTATTCTAGCCAGCCCTGGTGGTCTAGTGGTTAAGATTTGGCACTCTCACCATTATGGCCTGGGTTCATCTCCTGGTCAGGCAACTACACCACCTGTCTGTTGGTTGTCATACCATGGCGGCTGCGTGTTGCTGTGATGCTGAAAGCTATGCCACCGGTATTTCAAATACTAGCGGGTGATCCCGCTAGTTTCACAGGTTTCAGTGGACAGGTTTCAGTGGAGCTTCCAGACTAAGACAGACTAGGAAGAAGGACCTGGCCCTTCACTTCCAAAAAAATTGGCCGTGAGAACCCTATGAATAGCAGTGGATCATTGTCTAATATAACACCGGAAGGTGGGAGGATAGTGCAAAAAAACCATGCAGGGTTCCGCTCTGCTATACACAGGGTCACTAGGAGTCGAAATCCACTCAATGGCACTAACAAGAAAAGTATGTACTCTATTCTAATGACAGGGATTAAAAAAATATATTCATGTTTGTTGCAATCCCTGCCCTTAAAGATGTCAAAGTTTTGAGAAAACAGATATACTCATAAAATGCATTAGTGAAGTTCTACGACTATTAGTCTTTGGAACAAATGCAAAGGTAGAAAGGACAATGTACCCAGGAGTCAGGGAAAGGGTATCCGGATGAAAGAACTCAAGATTTGAATGATGAAGAGGAAAGGCACTTCATCCACAGGAAAGAACTGTTGCAAATGTAGCAAGAGAGGTTACTCATTCATTGCATTTTCCCTAACATTGAGAAGACATGACAGAATTTTGAGAGGTCTCACAACCAGAATTGATTTTAAAATTCAAGGTCACAGAGCTTTTTGAAGAGTTTGCTGATGAATTTTTATGGCATTTACCTACCACATAAAAATTAAATTCAGTACTACATACTACTCTCAATAATCTCATAAACTCCTTGGATATGTCTTTTCATATTCATTCTCAATTTTTTAGTGATTTACCACAATTTTATTCTTTTCAGAGACATTGAAGGGAATACAAATTTGCAACCTCAATGTTAACTCTGTCATAGTGTGTGTGGTAATAAACCTCTAAATTGCAGTTTTACTATATTTCCTGGTGGGAATATTAAGCTTACTAGTTTAAAGAACTGATTATTCCTAATGAATATTTTATAGAAGTATAGTATACTTACTTAAAAGTACAAACATGATAAGCATACAGATTAATGCATTTTCATAAACACACCCGTGTAATTACCACCAGATCAGGAAATAGAATATTACCAGCATCGTGGAGGCCCTTCAGAATTCTTTCTAGTCACTACTCCCCTCCTCTTCTCCAAAGTAAGTTGAGATGAGTTCCAGTTGCTCCACATTCTCATCAACACTTGAAACTGTCAATCTTTTTAATTCTACCAATCCGATAAGTAGGCAATGGTATTTATATTCATGTGCTTGTATTTCCCTTATGACTAAGTGGGTTGAGAATCCTTTCATATGTTTACTAATTATTTGAAATTCCTATTCAAATCTTTTGCTCTCTTATCTATTAAATTGTCTATCTATTTTTGTATTGATTTATTTTTATTCCAGGATTAGTCAGTTTATATGTGAGGTAAATATTGATATATTAGGGCTTAAATTCATCATCTCATAATTTGTTTCATGTTTGTCCTATCTACTCTATTTCTCTTTCTTTCTTCTTTCTTCCTTTCTTCCTTCCTTCCTTTCTCTCTCTTTCTCTTTCTTTCTTTTTTGATGGGGCAGGGGTGAGGAGGTTGGATAGATCATGTATTTTCTCTGCCTAGTCTTTATGCCCCAGATCTCTTACACTCTGTTTTGTATTCTCCATTATTATTTCTCTACATACTTCATTCTGGATTTTTTTTAACCTATATTCCAATTTATTAACTCCCTCTTCAATTTTCCACCTATTGAGTACCGAATTTCAGTTGTATTTTGATTTCTATAGTGTATGACCCTTGGGTGAGTAAAAGTACCTTAAAGAGTGCACAAAAAGCTCTGTGTTGATGAATTGGATATGGAAAAACAACCTCAAAGTCTATTTTTTTTCAGTTCACTGAAAAATACAAATACTGTTTATAGTGGACATTTATAATGTCTACCCAACATTCATTCCTCAATTTTGGTTAGAGCCTAGATTTTGTTTAAGAATCCACTCTTCCCTCATATGACTATGCTACTCAGGAAAGCTGACTGAATCCTCAACTACTGAGTGATGGGCCAAAATAGTTCAAAATATTATGATAAACCCATAAACCATGCTACTGATTGTCTCAGGAATTCAAGATTAAACCAATAAATGCATGGCATTTTCCTAATAACTGTTATTGATACAAGAATGGACATGACCTAAATTACCCAATCAGAATGAAGGAACAATTTTTGCTTCAGGAATAGGAGAAAGGTTTTCTCTTCTCCTTGGACATGAAGAAGGAGGCACATAACCCCATCTACTACCATACTACTATCAGAAGCCTTCTTAGGAGCTTGAGGAAGGAGAGCATGAGTAGAAAGCCCAAACAAAAAGAATGATAAAGTTGTGAGAACAGCGGAAAAAAATCAAATTAGAGCCCTGATTCTTCCTGTTCTGAAGCCTGTCTACATCTGAACTTCCTATTATAAAAGATAATATATTTCCTGTTTGTTTTAGCTGCTTTGATGTATAGTCCTCAGTTACTGGCAGTGGAAATATCTTAAGAGATATACCATTCTAGCAACTAGCAGAGCATGCCTACATATATATATGTATTTATTTATCTTTTCTGAGGGTGTTTATAAAATATAGCATCATAAAGTTTTTACAGAAATGTACTGTTTTATTCAAGAAGTACTTAATTCTCAAATTCATCAAATGTCATGGCATTTAAAAGTAATTGATTTAACAAAAAAGTGATTTCCTCTCCCTAATATTTGTTAAACTCAATTTTAGCTTTCAGGATAAAAAATTAATTTTGAAGACAATCAATGTAGATTCCATTGATCCAGCGAACAGTTTTGAGTGTCTGCTTTATATTGTTTCCTACATAGTAGAGATTAATGAGATAGTCTTTGTTGTGAAAGATCTCAAAGTCTAGCAAGGGATACAACCATGTGAACAGGTAATGTTAAAACTGTATGATAAGCATTATTACAAAAGTAGTAAATGCTGACACATGAAGAGAGTTGTAAATTCTCTTTCAGGTTTCAGGAAATTTCTCACAGAGGAAGAAATTCTTCATCTCTTTCTAGAGATATCATTTTTGCTAGATGGATATGGTGGGAGAATATTTTAGACAAAATAAATAATATTTATAAAGGCATAGAGTTATAAAACAACAAAGTACAGTTAGAAGTCTAAATAGATGGAAGAGATATTTTGATGGCAAGACTGAAAGGGCTTGGTGACACAATGAATTTTTGTCTTATTACTTGAATCCCCAAAATACAAAGACTATGACATCCATTTTCCCCAATCCCAGACCTAAGTGTTTTTCCTAAAATATCAGTCAATACTTAATATCCCAAATTCTTGCTACTCCAAAATGCAATCCGAATCTAAATAAGAATGGCAGGAAGAATAAAATAGAAGATTTTGCAATGTTTTACTTTTTATTTGAACAATCAATAATTTCTCTTTGAAGCTAAATCTATCCTTTCACCTGGGAAAAGTTCAAATAACATGTGCTATTTTATTTTATCAATGTCTAATTACCAAATTAAGATTAGAGAAACAAAGATTAAAAAGGAGCTCCTACTCCAAGATCTGTCTTTCAGTTGCACTGCATTTATTCAGTCTTGTCCTCTCACCTTTGAGTATCCAAACCCTGCCCCCTCAAGAGGAATGTGACAACACAGCCTATGCCATATTACAATGGATTCATTTCCTTTAAAATATATTATTCCTTTTTTTGCCCAAACTTGCTCCACCTTCCTTAAAGATCTCCATGTAAATTTTCCTTACTTTCTGAGTAAAATTGGTGCTTCTAGGAGATGATTATTTCCTATGCTTCAGATTCACGAGCACTGTCATTGTGGTTACAAATAATTGTGTTTCAGTGCCTTATATTACTATTAAACTATATAAATTTAAATGTGTCCAAAGAAACATGCTGAGAAGTTCAGAACCCAACTATGAAGAAATTTGTCCTGAATGCTTGTTTTCAGTTTTAAAATTGTTACATATTTTAATAAAGTAAAATCAATGTCATTGAAAGTAAACAAGGAAAATACAAATATTTGAACAAACAACATATTATAACCTTTCTTCTTGGCAAGATTTCCTCTTCCACAAAAAAGTAAAGTTTGTAGAATGAATAAAAAGCAGATAAGGGGGAGGGGCCAGAAGCAACCGGGAAGGCTTTCAAAAAGTCTTTGACAAGACTTCTTGACAAATCCTATTACATAAATTAAAATGCTATTACTTATTACCTTATGACAGAGGTGCCTTGAATCAACAATAAGAATCTGATCTTGAGAAAAGGAAATGAAGAGTAGTAAAAAAAAAAAAAGCATTTTTTTTTCCTGTGGATAGAGACGATTAGTCTAGTTACATCAGGAAAACTATTGGGTAGATCTTTTTCAGCATATTGATACAGTATTTTGTTTGAGAGAAACGTCTAAGTGCACAAGCGATGCATATTACCTACCTGGCATCAGTCTAAGGCCAGTGGACTGGAATAAGCCCCAGGTCGCCTTGAAACTGACCCTCCACCTATATGCCCAGCTCATGATTCCAGGGTCCTACATTTGACAACCTCTGCTCCACATCTCTCCAAGGTTTGAGGGGACATTCAAAGACCTCAACATTTCATGACAAAGACAGAAAATCTATAATAAGAGTAGAAAATTACAAAACACATGAATAAGATAAATTTGTATTTCCAAACCTGGCATTAAAGAGGAGCTCTAAATTCCTAACCAAATTAAGATGTTAGATTGTTTCCTTCTACTCTTAAAGCAATTCAATGTAATTGAAAATGTGGCTTAATTCTTAGTCTTGGGAAAAGGAATAAAAACTTTCAAAGGGTAAAAAGGATTGCTATTAAAAGTTTGTAAACTTGATTGTGAAGTCATGAGGCAGGAAGTTGTGTCTGTTTTGCTCACTGAGGTATCCCAAAAGAGGCTGGAACATGGGAGGTGTGCTATAAATAGTTGTTGAGTAAATAGCACACTGATATTTTCTTTAAGTAGACAAAATTCTACTTAAATAATTCTGCTCAAGTCAAAGAAAATATTTCTAAATTAGTGGTCTCTAATATTTTATCATAATTATATTTTGTTTTGCTTTAATGTAGTTTAAAATAATAAGCTACATGCCTATCAGGGCCCAACACAATGCTGCACTGTTTCCATGCCTTATCTCATTTCAGCCCCACGGAAACTCTGTTAAGTAGGTATTTTAACTGTTTTTGCCCATACAAACATGCAGAGCAGAGAGACCAAATTAACTTGCTCACAGTCAGACAACTAGGCATTTACAAAGTCATGATTTGAACCCAAGGCTCTCTGACTATTAAACTCAGTCTCAATGCCTGTGCTAGATAGATAGGAATCCAGACATAAAATTGTGTGACTGGAAACCAATTTGAATACATACACCTTCATTTAAGGAAGGACAAAACCACTGTGTGTGGTTGTCTGGCACTGCATTTATCATAGGTTAAATTAAAACACTGGGTTAGTTTCTCTCTATTCTATTTTTTTGCCTATAGTACAGAGTAATAGAATTATTAAATGAAGTTTCCTCATTAACTATTTGGAAATAATTTAAACAATATCTAGTGACAGGTGAGATAATACACCGGCACAGTTTAAAGAACTCCAATTTATCTGGTAATATGGAAAGGAGAGTTGCACATATTTGTGCTAATTTTTCTCATGTGAAAACTTTGATGATAATCTGTGAAGCAAGGAATACATGAAAAATTTTATAATTCGGGATGGGAAAAGATTTACTTTTTTGGGTTTTGCCTCTGGCTGAAGTTCTTCCTACAGTTGTAATAACTCCATCAGTCTATGTAGAAGATGTACAGTTTTCTCTCTTTGCACTCAGAAGCTCTGCTTGTCGGCTTTTCTTCACTTGTTCCTAAACAATAATGCTTGAAAATAAAGGTATAAGAAATATTTGTTTTCTGGCATTTCGAAAATGAGAACGTTGAATAATACCTTTTTTCTCATACTCAGATTAAACTAAAATACAGGAATCAGCTGCCCAAGAGGTAGCAGTGTTTCAAAAGGCCTTTTTAGGATTGAGTAACCTGTGGTTGATGAAGTGGAAGTACACTTTGAATGCCACCATTTATTTCTAAAAAGGATTCCATTAAGAGTCAACAAAAGTACAACTGAATAACTTCATCTGAAATTATAACCACTGTTCCTTCACCAAAAAAAGAAAAAGAAACTCACTGCCCAAAGGGGAGTGAGAAAACTCAGCTATTATAGGAAAGAAAAGGAAATGCAACAATTGTTACCCAAAGCCCATTTGGTCAAGTTAAAGGAGTAATTCAAAGAAAATGGGTACTTGTAGCGTGTGGAGTTCAACTCCTTTCCCCAAGCTGCGGACTGCAGGCTGTCGCCGCCAGGAAGAAACAAAACAAACGATGTGCTGGCAGTTTCTGTGCGGGGTGTACTAACTTAAAAGCTGAGAACCCGAGGCACTCGAAGAAGAATCACTTTTCTCTGTGAACAAGCGGCAGTGCCTACCATGTCATCTCTCTCATTCTCGCTCTCACTTCTCCTCAGCAGCGCCCAGCCCTTCTCCCCCCCAGCTTCCAGGGGAGTTCAGCATTTCCCTGGAAAAAGTATGGGAGTAGGGCTCCAGTAAGGTGCCAAGAGTCTGAACCTCGCCACCTGCAGGGTTTTTTATTCTCTGATAAAGTGGTAATTGCTTTAGATCTTACCAGTTAGCTGCAAAGCAAAAATGGCCAACATATCATTCGTGCAAGGTTGAGCTCACTTCATTGTAGTGTCTTCCTGGAAACTGCCTTTTTCTTTCTTCTGGAGTTCAGGTGAATGGCCACAAAGCCAGCCCAGTTACCAGTGTTTTGACGGCTTCATCCTTTACTTTCTAAAGGCTACAGCTTACGTCCCAGCCACCTCAGATGTGCTCCACTTCAAGGGAGGCAAACACAGATGTATTTGGGGGTCTGAAATCTTCTCTAAATTAACGAAGCCGATGGATAGAAGCATTAGAGAGTGGGAAGCTCTAGTCGCTTGGACAGGGCATGCTCCGTGGACAGAGAGTCAAATACGACTTTTAAAAACAGAGAAATATACATGCTCTGCACCAGTTTACAAACTGCTTCATATAACGATCTCTAAGTTTCAGCTGTCAATATTTGCCCAATGTTTCTTAATTCAAATTCCTTAGAGAATGAAACTAATTGGCCAATACTGGATTATGAGAGGGAACTCAATTCACGGTGCCTATTCTTGTCCAATCGGTTAGCACAGAAGGATTATGGTCGCATGATATTTGAAATATCAGTTTAATCATTGCACACTCAATTGATCAAGGGCTATTTCTTCAGACAGTGCTATGGGAGAGCCAGACATTCTAATGGTTGACCTCTCCAACAGTACAATGGTCTTTCCAATAGACTTAGAAACAGAGACTTCTAAAACTACAAGAGACCTTAAGAATAGTGCAAATCAGTATTTCCTAAGCAGATAATCTATAAAATACTGTCTTGTAGGATATTAGAAAAAAAAAAAAAAGGTGTTTTAGATTTGGGAACTTTAAGAAATACTGAACAGATTTATGTAAATCAGAATTTCTCAGAGCCTTTAATATATTCATATATACTATGAATCTCTAAAGAACAGAATTGCTATTTATATTTCTCAAAGTTTTTTGTTGTTGTTGTTGTTATGCTTCCTTTTTGGTTTGGTTTTTTATTTTAAAGCCCTTCTATCATAAGTGTTTCTTAGTATGCCTGGAACTTGTGTTTGAGATATACTAATCTAAAATCATTTTATAGATGAGAAAAATGGCGCCTATT
Organism: Ceratotherium simum simum; assembly: GCF_057802395.1. Taxonomy (NCBI): domain Eukaryota; kingdom Metazoa; phylum Chordata; class Mammalia; order Perissodactyla; family Rhinocerotidae; genus Ceratotherium; species Ceratotherium simum. Next base: position 44,768,168 of record NC_141900.1, read on the forward strand.
ATTCTTCTTTAGTAAATATTCTTCACACATCTATTACACACCAAAAATTTTACTAAAAATAGATGTAGCCTCAACCTCTTATGTCTCTTGGCAGGATGAAGGTAGGGATTGTATGGTGTAAGATTTTTGGACATTCAGTGCCTACTAGCCTATGATTTCAATCAAAATTTGTTGAATTAATTTTAAGTGAATGAGGAAGTAGTTTTGAGCCCTAGTTTTGAATCAGTAATCTCCCACACGTATGTTTAAAACAACAACAACAAAAAACTTCATAGGCTTGGGTACACTCCAAAGCTGCTAATCAGAATTTCTGGGTTAACGGCCCCAAATTTTCAATTCTTAGCCTAACTTCATATGCAATTCTAATGTATAGTGAAGACTGAGATTCGTTAATCTAAAAATATGCAATTTATTATAGACAGTATTAAAACTAAAGATGTTTGACATCCAATCAAGTAAGTTGTCTGTTACACTATGTCAATTAGGGACAATATTGAGGGTAGCATATATGTACTGAGAATGGCAGAAAAACTCCCAAACTAGACATAATTATAGGCCTACGGCAAGGAATTAAGGCTGAATACAACTTTAGGCAATCAAAGGAAGGGCACGTGGTCTAGAAAGACTCACCAGGAGTATGTTAGGGGGCAGGATGCTCAACATACAGCCAAGGAACCAAGGCAGAAAGAGATAATACTGGGAATTAGGTTTGGCCTTAGGTAAAGGTGGCAAAACAATTTACTTGTTGGAAAAAGAGTATTATTACCAATGTTTATTGACCATATAGAATATGCTAGTTCTATGTACTTTACATGGAGGATCCCACTTAATTCTCACAGCATTACTATGAAGTGGGAATCATTACAATCCTCGTTTTGAAGAGCAGGAAAATACAGCTTAGAGAGGTTAAGAAACTGCCTAAGATTGTTTATGTGGTCAGTGTAGAGCCAGCATTCCATCCAGAGCAGTCTGAAATCAGGGCACAGCGTCAAAAGGAGACCAGCAGCAAAAGGGACCATGCGTCTCATGGTCTTAAAGGATTGCTTGAGTCTTTTTTACATTTCCAGGTCTCATCTCTCAGGAGTCATGGACTGGACCTGTAGGTGGGCTTTAAGGAGGCTCAGCTACAAAGCTTGGAGGCTGGAAAGAAAAGAAATTCAACTAGATGATTAAATAAGAGTTTTTTAAAAATCTATATTTGTTAAAACCTGAAACAGAAAGAAACTGTTGACAGGATACCAGGGCTCCTGGAAAAAGCTACATTGTTAGAGGGTCTGGATTATCTTCAGAGCTCAAGGGAGATTCAACACAGTCTTCAATTCTAATATTTACCATCTTTATGTTTTCTTTGTTCAACTCTGGTTCAAGATTTTTTTTTAATTCTAAAGACCATACTAAAATAATCCCTTCTAAACTCAAGAGCTAAAAGCTTACGTACAAAAACTGGTTATTTTCTTATCTGTCTAGATTATTTCCGTGAATATTTATCACTAGTTTTAGAGAAATCCGAGTCCTCCTTCATAGCAGTTATGCATACCAAATTTTGCTTTCACTGAAGAATAAAATCGGTAACATCTCGTTTCCTAATCAAAGTTACTTATTTCCTCTATGCTGAATATAGATATTCCCTTTGAAATATGGTCCTTAAGTGACAGGAAATGTTTTGCTTAATGACAACAATACACATAGTGATGTGTACTTTTGTTCCCACTCATACAGGTCAGTTGATCTAGTACAAGCAGTATAAATTTTATGCACAAATTCTATACATTTTATACTGGCTTAATTTCATCAACCCAAGTTCACTCCTTATTTTTATTTTCTTTCCTCTCTCTCTGTTTAAATATGGTCTCAAACCTCTAGAGCAGCACATTGCACTGAGAGATACAAAAACTACTGGTAGCAGAAATATAGGAATTTGATGTGATAACAAAGTGCTTTAGGGAAGGATGTGGTGTTAAAATCCAATCCAGCCTCAATGTCCCTTCATAAGGATGAGGCAGTCATTTCATAACAAGTTCTCAAAGGATATGCAGAGCACTATTTTTTACAATAAGAATTTACTGGGTGCAGTTAAATAAAATATCTTAAAATACTGCGATCAAGTTTTGGTCCAGAAATATTTCTTAAATCTAGATGGTGATGTATATTAGTAATCTACTGTTAAGTAATAAATTACCACAAATTTAAAGGATTAAAAAAACACCCATTCATTATCTCAGAGTTTCTCTGGGTCAGGAGTCCAGGAATAGGTTAGTGGATCTTTTGCTTAGGGTCTCACGAAGCTGCAGTCAAAGTATCTGCACGGCTCTGTTCTTACCTGGAGTCGTGACTTCAGAAGGATCAGCTTCCAAGATCACTTACATGGTTGGCAGAATTTATTTCTTTGTGGGCTAAGAACCTAGGCTTCTTGCTAGCTGTCACCTAGAAGTCGCTTTCAATTCCATGTCATATGGTTCTCCCAATACAGCTGTTTGCTTTTTCTAAGAAAGCAAAAGTCTGTAGAGTGAGTCACCTGGCAAAATGGAGTCATATAATGTAGCATAATCGTAGAAGTGAAAGACCATCATCTTTTCCATATTCTATTGGTTAGAAGCAAATCAATCTCAGGTTTCACTCACACTCAAGGGAAGGAGATTATACAAGGGCATGAACATCAGGAGAGTAGGCATCCTAGACTCTGTCTGTCACAGAATGGTAGGAGAAGCCAAGCTGAGTATAGCTTGAAAGCCTCTCTCCAAATATATGTTCCTCTCCTTCAGAGAATCGCTGCCCTCTACCTGCCATTGTTTTTTCTTAAACGTGCGGGCCATCTATGTCAAATTCTCATCTAAATACATATCTGAAGTCCACCCTAGTCCCCCTTAATGAGAATGCCTAAGGGGCGGTCCCTGGGATCTACCTCACCTGGTGTTTAGAACAGCTAGAACTTGAGAGCGGCTTACTCACATCCTCTTATGGAAAGAATTAAGATTTCCAGCTATACGTAATGTCTTTTCTCAAAATTTTTAATATAACTTAAATCTCAACCATTTCTCTAAATTTTGGATTTTCCTTGGAATAACAATAGTAGCAGCAATAGAATAAAATGAATTTTCAAAAATTATCAACAAACTAAAAGTCTTTCCAGGACTCGAAATCTTTCCAAATTTGGGAGGCCCCTTCTTTGAGCATTAATTTACTGTATTAAAAACTGCAGGTTACATTCATAATCTGGATGCCCAAAATATGTGCTTTAGAATATTACGGGGTCATTTTTAGCATACAAAGAAATGTTTCAAAGAATCAGGTGAGGAAAAAGAAGTTTAAGAATTTTACCAGGCAATATCCTTTGTAAAGAAAAACCAGCACCAAGGAGAATAAAAGATTTTTTCCACATCAAAAGAGGCCAAAAAAGGTGTCTTCCTTTTTATTAAACCATGTGATAAAATGTAACACTAGGTTCATAATTTTGTCAACCACTGACCTTTTTTCTTTGCACACCAAGCTTACAAATGCCTTAAAGAATACTTTTCCCCTTAAAGGTGTATCCAAATGATTATTACTGTTTCAAAGTAACTGCTTCAACCAGTCTTTTAGGTCCACACCTTAAAAGAAGTAGGCGATCTTTGACTACTTTTCTGACTGGAGTATCATTTTTCTATATAATTTTATCCATCCTAAGTAGAAAAAAATCAATAGATTTTTTTCCCCAGAGATTTACCATCTCCTATCTTCTCTTCAGATTCTTCTGATCTTTTCAAGGGTGGTCTTTTTGTGTGTGTGTGTGAGGAAGATCAGCCCTGAGCTAACATTTGATGCCAATCCTCCTCTTTTTTTTTTTTTTTTTTTGCTGAGGAAGATTGGCCCTGAGCTAACATCCATGCCCATCTTCCTCTACTTAAATGGAATGCTGCCACAGCATGGGTTGACAAGTGATGTGTCAGTGCATGCCTGGGATCTGAACCTGCAAACCCTGGGCCGCTGCAGCAGAGTGCGTGCACTTAACCACTTGCACCACGGGGCCAGCCCCCAAGGGTGGTCTTTTAAAATCTCTTCCATATCCTTTCTAGTTCCCAGAATGCTCTAGTGGGTAGACTAAATATAAAAACCCAAGTCTCACTGAAATAATATTTCTTTAAATTAAGTTCTTTCTGATTTGAATATGTAAACAGAGTTGTGTGTGTTGGTTTCATTACAGATAATTGCACTGTGTTGGAAAAAGGAATAATATTACATATTCCAAAACATCCAATATAGATTTGTAGAACAGGAGGCGGGCAAAACTTGGGAGAGTTAGAGAGGTCAAGGTGTGGAGGAGATAGTAGAGGACTGAGGATGAGATAGGCCAACTCAGGCTTTGTTACAGTTCTTGGATTACGGTGAAATCTTCATTAACTAAATCACTCAGTTTTGTCCAGGCCAGTAAAGCAAGGGAAATGTTCTGGGACTATTAGTAAAAAAAATCAAGAATGATTGGGATGGGCCGGCCCCGTGGCTTAGCGGTTAAGTGCGCGCGCTCCACTGCTGGCGGCCCGGGATAGGATCCCGGGCATGCACTGACGCACCGCTTCTCCGGCCATGCTGAGGTCGCGTCCCACATACAGCAACTAGAAGGATGTGCAGCTATGACATACAACTATCTACTGGGGCTTTGGGGGGAAAATAAATAAATAAATAAATTAAATTAAAAAAAGAATGATTGGGATATTCTGCTCATGGTTATAGCCAAAGTAGGAATTATCTTTGGTCTCTTTTAATTTAGATTCAGTTGAGCAGATTTACTAATCAGCATGAGAATCATTTTAGCTACTGTCTAGATGTCTCTATACCTAAAGATAGCTGTACATGGTATTTCACCATATACAAACCGTTAGTTCGGCATCTATGCTGCACTAAGTGATATCTTGGCTGTTTGGTTAAGTTAAGGTTTTACCTACAAGAACAAAGGTATATGGGTTCTGAGCTCCATTGGCTTACTTGTGTAGGAGAGCTGTTCTCAAACTTGTTTGTCTTAAAAACTACTTATATAAAAAGAGAACAAAGTGCTTTTTTCCCTAAATATGCTCATCTCTATAAATATTTACCACATTAGAAATTAAAGGAGAATTTTGAAAATATTTATTTATTCATTCATTTTAAGCAACAATAATAAACACTCTATATTAATATAAATAACTCATTATATATTAACAAAGATAACACATATTAACATAAATAACATATTTGGAACATTTAGTGAGAAGCATATAATTGTTTTACTTTTTTTTTTTGTTTTGTTTTTTTGTTTTTTTTTTGTTTTTTTTTTTTTTTAATTTTTTGTTTATTGCAGTAACATTTTTGATAACATCTTGAATGCCTGGCTTAACAGAAGACAGCTGGATTCTCTAATCTGTTTCTACACTCAAACTGCTACAATATCATATACATCACGTGGCCTCTGGAAAACGCCACTGTATATTCATGGGAGAATGAGAGTAAAAAAGACAAATGACATCTTAGTAATATTATGACCTCAAAGACCTCTTAAAAGACTCTTGGGGACTCCCAGGGCTCTCTATACCACACTTTGAAAACTTCTGCTCTAGGATGATAAGACTAAAACACGACCTTTACTCAGAGGTGAAAAAAGTATGACATTCCATAAGCAACTTCAATAAAAGTAGTAGACGCCCAACTCTGCCCCCACAACACAGACACACGCAAAAGCCACAGATTCAGCACCAAACTCACTCTTGATATCTTTATATTTATTGTTAGCAAGTATAGAAGTATGGAAAGAAGAAAATAATTTTCAAAGATATCCTAGGAAAAAGGAATAATCTTTTTGTAACATTTTTGAAGGAGATATCACGATCTATCTTTAAATTTAATAAATTTCTTTATTAAACAAACACAAATATCCTATTTCTGCTAGGAAATAGGTATTTGATTTCTCATGTTAGAAAGTAGAAGATACATAAATTATTTGCAGAAACATTAAAAAGTTATATTATGAAAGATTTTCCAAATAGTTGAAATTAGCTCTTTGTGTTAATATTAAGATTACCTCACAGTCATTCAAAATGGGAGATACATTTGAAGTGATAAAATTATTTTACTTAAATTTCATACTAATCTAGTTTTTCGAATTGAAGAACTAGTTTATGGGAACAGGACTGCTGATTTAGGGGAACATCTCACTTCCATTTGTCAGAGCACCCTTTGGCTAGAGCAATAGAAGTGAAAGTCTGGCTTTATTTAAGAAAGAAACAGATGAGAAACATTGACAAAGGTTTCTGGCTTTTCTTAACATAAAGAGGCAATTAGTTTATAATTGTTTGCTGTTGTTCATACATAAAAAATGTAATCCTTAACAGATTAGTGTACAAATGCTCTCTCATTGAGTCTCATTTTACTTAGAGGAATAGGGAGTTCAATGATCGAAAAATATCTGTGATGTTGCACACATTGAAAAAAAGAGTTAAAATAATTACTAAATTTGTTTTAACATTCCAGAACATCAAAGGCTAGAAATACGATTATGAGTCCCTAAGAGTCTCAAGTCTCAGAAAAAAATTTATTTCACAAATATTGATTAATCTCAGTTTATAGTGAGGGCCCCCATCTCTTACTCTCCTGAAGGGATTCTATACCCTTTTATTATAGTATTTACTTAATTGTAATTGATTATGTATGTGTCGACGTTCTAACAGAGCAGGAACTATTTTTGTTCATCTCTATAATACAATAATCTGAGTGATTGATGTGGAGTTGATTATCAATAATTATTTGATAAATAAATGATTAGATGCATTCACATTTTTGAAGATGAAGTAGTTTTCCCAAACTCATACACCTAACAGGTGATGGAATTAGGGTTTACAACCTCTAAAACAGAATACTTTGCTGTTTTGTCTCTATCATACTCTGCCAGCAACCAGACATTTATTGTTGGGCACGACACTCTCTCTGTTTGGGCTACTTATTTTTTAATATTTATTCTGTTAAAAATTGGATGCATAATACTGTATTCATTACAATAGGTAAGGGAGAGTGGTGTGTTTTGCCCTTACAGGATATTCATCAAATTTATAATATGCACCATTATGAAAAAAAACACAAAATGATAAAAATACAAGATAATCCTACTACAAGTGAGTAGTTATTTAAGAGATAATTAGAATCACAATTTCTCTTTTTATTCAATGCCTTCATTATTATCACTTGCTGGTCATTAACTTGCAGGTAATATAAAAACTAAAATCCTTAAAATTTTATTTTAACTGACAATGTCATTTGGTGACACTATATTGATACCGTTTCCTGTCACAGCCTGCTTCAGGTTGCACTCTATATGTTAAAGCTAATTACCAAGACAGTTATCTTCTCTAAACATTTCTTCTGCCTTTAAAGCATTGAAATAATTCCACAGTTTCAAAAAATCAATGCAATAAGTACTTTATAATAGGACTTCTTACTACTTAAAATATGCACTATTCAATACAAAAAATGGATAGGTATTCATAAAATGAAGTTGGAAAATTGCTTGTAACAAATGTAGTCATGTGGCCTGGCATTCATTCTTTGTATTTTATTTTATTTATTTTTTATTGAAGTAATATTGGTTTATAACATTATATTAGTTTCAAGTGTACATTATAATTTGACATCTGTATACACTACAGCGTGCTCACCACCAAAAGTATTACTTTCCATCCATCACCATACAATTGACACCTTTTAGCCATTTTGCCCACCTCCCAACCCCCTTCCCTTCTGTTAACCTCCAATCTGTCTGTATCTATGAGTTTATTTTTGTTTTGCTTTGCTTGTTTTGTTTTGTTTATATTCAATTGTTATATTGAAATCATACAGTGTCTTTCTGCATCTGACATATTTCACTTAGCGTAATAACTTCAAGGTCCATCCATGTTGTTGCAAATGGCAAGATTTTATCATTTTTATGGTGAATACTATTCCATTGTATATACAAACCACATCTTTTTTATGCGTTCATCATCGATGGACGCTTAGGTTGTTTCCATATCTCGACTATTGTAAAAAATGCTGCAGTGAACAAAGAGGTGCATATATCCTTTCAAATTCATGTTTTTGTTTTCTTCAGATAAATACCCAGAAGTGGAATAGCTGGATCATATGGTAGTTGTACTCTTAATTTTTTGAGGAATCTCCATACTGTTTTCCATAGTGACTGCACCAATTTACATTTCCATCAACGGTGTACAATGGTTCCCTTTTCTCCACATCTTCTCCAACACTTGTTATTTCTTTTGTCTTTTTGATAATAGCCATTCTGATAGGTGTAAGGTGATATCTCATTGTGATTTTGATTTGCACTTCCTTAATAATTAGTGATGTTGGACATCTTTTCATGTGTCTATTGCCCATTTGTATGTCTTCTTTGGAAAAATGTCTATTCAGACCCTCTGTCCATTTTTTAATCCAGTTTTTTGTTGTTGTTGTTGTTGTTGTTGAGTTGTATGACTTCTTTATATATTTTGGATATTAACCCCTTATTAGGTAAACGGTTTGCAAATATCTTCTCCCGTTTATAGGTTGTCTTTTCCTTTTGTTGATGGTTTCCTTTGCTGTGTGGAAGCTTTATAGTTTGATGTAGTCCTCTTTGTTTATTTTTGCTTTGTTTCCCTTGCCATTGGAGACAAATCCACAAAAACATCACCAAGACCGATGTCAACTTGCTATCACCATGTTTTCTTCTATGTATTTTATGGTTTCAGGTCTTACCTTCATGTGTTTAATCTACTTTAAGTTAATTTTTGGATATCATGTAAGATAATGGTTTACTTTCATTCTTTTGCTTGTGGCTGTCCAGTTTTCTCAACACCATTTATTGAAGAGACTCTCCTTTCTTCATTGTATATTCTTGGCTCCTTTGCAGTAAATTAGTTGTCTATAAATGTATGGGTTTATTTCTGGGCTCTCAATTCTTTTCCATTGATCCGTGTGTCGTTTTTCTGCCAATACCATACTGTTTTGATTACTATAGCTTTGCAGTGTATTTTGAAATCAGGGAGTGTGATACCTCCAGTTTTCTTCTTTTTTCTCAGGATTGCTTTGGATATTTGGGGTCTCTTGTGGTTCCATATAAATTTTAGGATTGTTGGTGCTATTTCTGTGAAAAATGCTATTGGGATTTTGATAGAGATTGCACTGAATCTGTAGATTGCTTTAGGTAATATGGACTTTTTAACAAAGTTAATTTTTCCAGTCCATGAGCACAGAATATTTTCTTTTTCTTTGTGTCTTCTTCAATTTCTTTCAACAATGTCTTATAGCTTCAGTATACAGGCCTTTCACCTCTTTGGGTAAATTTATTCCTAGGTATCTTATTCTTTTGGTTGCAAGAGTAAATGGGATTTTTTTTTTAATTTCTCTTTCTGAAAGTTTATCATTAGTGTATAGAAACACAACAAATTTTGGTATATTGATTTTTTACACTGTAACTGTACTGTATTCATTTATTTCTAATGGTTTTTTGGTGAAGTCTTTAGAGTCTTCTATATATAAAATCATGTCATCCACAAATAGTGAGAGGTTTACTTCTTTCCTTTCCAATTTCCTTTTATTTCTTTTTCTTGTCTAATTGCTCTGGCGAGGATTTCCAATACTATGTTGAATAAAAGGTGACAGTGGGCATCCTTGTCTTTTTCCTGATCTTAAAGAAAAAGCTTTCAGTTTTTCACTATTGAATATGATGTTAGCTGTGGGTTTGTCATATATGGCCTTTATTATGTTGAGGTACTTTCCTTCTATACCTATTTTATTGAGAGTTTTTATCATAAATGGATTTTGGATCTTGTCAAATGCTTTTTCTGCATCTATTGAGATGATCATATGGTTTTTCTCATTCATTTTGTTAATGTGGTGTATCTCTTTGATTGATTCGTGGATGTTGGACCATCTAGCATCTCTGGAATAAATCCCATTTGATCATGATGTATAATCTTTTTAATGTATTATTATATTCAGTTTGCTAATATTTTGTTGAGGATTTTTGCATCAATGTTCATCAGTGATATTGGCCTATAATTTTCTTTCTTTGTGTTGTACTTGTCTTGTTTTGGAATCAGGGTAATGTTGGCCTCACAAAATGAATTAGGAAGCATCCCCTCCTCTTCAATTTTTTGAAAGAGTTTGAGAAGGATAGGTATTAAATCTTCTTTAAATGTTTGGTAGAATTTCATTCCTTTTAAAAGCAATACGTTGGGTTTTGTATGAAAGAAATATGTCAGTAATGCTTGAGCAAAACATAAAATTTCAGAACATGTGGAATTTCCATTACTTCAGAGATTTTTTCTTAGAATTTTTATTGATTTATTTCAGGAAGGTATCTTTTAAAAACAGCATGGAATAATGGTTAAGAACTGGGGCTATGGAACCAGGCAGCCTGAGTTCAAGTCCCTGCTCTGCCATTACTAGCCTGTCTTTGGGCTAGTTACTTAATTTATCCCCACTTATTTTCTCTGTATTTAAAATGGGGTTAAAAACAGTACCTACCTCATAGTCCTGTTGAAAGAATTAATGTTAATAATTGCAAAGGGCTTAAGAGCTCTAGGCATATAGTTTTCACACTTTGAATTTTTGATTGATAAATAAATCTGATTATAATGGCTTTCTATATATACCTGGGTATACCACAAAAAAATTTCAACCAATAATAGAAACTAAAGAGATTGTACAAAATAGACAGAGATTTTGATGGCCAAGTGGCTAAACCAGTGGGGAAGATGAAAGCTACACGGACAAAAACAGTGAGGCAAAAGAAGGCAGATGGAGAAAACAAACCATTTCTGTATCCTATATGTAGTTAACATCCAAAACGTAAGCAAAATCATCTGCCTTTTTATAGATGCATGAGCAGCAATGGATGTTTGCAACTTGTTTTAAAGCATAAAATTTTAAATTGCTCTAAGAAGATCAATAGGATTCTTTTTGAAAAGGAAAATAAATGAGCTGTGCTATGTTCCAAATGAAATATCAAATAAAATGTTGAAACAGCTTCCTATCAAAGAAATGCTCTGTGCTACATTTTATACCTGGACAAAAAATAAAGAAGCATCTTCCTGTTTGGAACACTAAGAAATTTAGGTTTGCATTGAGGTAGGATAATTTTATAGCAAAGTACAAAATAGCGAGCTTGGACAGTTTTCCACCTACTATAATTACTTTTAAAAGAACACACTAAAAGAACATTTTGATAAACACAATTCCGTATAAAAGACCGTAAACAAAGATAAAATTTTTAAGAAGAAAATGAGGGGGGAAATGATATTGAACAGAGAGGCATGACCATGGATTCTACAAGCAACTTTGACAGAAAATAGATCCAGAAGGATTTTGAAGATAAGTCCTAGGAAGTCTGAGGAAAAGAGAGGTTTCAGATTCTGGAAGAAAAAGAGAAAGAAAAAGGATTAAAAGGACATTAAAGTATCAAAGCTTACCATGTATAATAGGGAGAAGTTGGGAGAAGGGAAATATATATACATCTCTTTTCTAATTAAAATCTCTCTTTTCTAATTAGGAAAGCATAATTAATAGATGACAAGAAGATATGCCCAGGATATAAATTCACACTAATTTTTAGATATAGATTTTAATTATTTTTAAAGGATAAATATACTAGCAAAGAGGATTAAATATAGGCTCTTAAAACTGGAAGAAACTTAAGTATTGTCCACTTCAATCTTATCAATTTAGAGATTAGGGAAATGAGGCTCAGAAAAATGTGATGACTTGCTTAAAGTCACAGAACTGGTTAGTAGCAGAATTAGAGCTTGGATCCAATCACTTGATTCATTGGGTCAGTGCTCTTTACAATATACCCGCCCAACCTATCATGGCAGAGGGATGATTTTTTCCTCACCCAATTAGCCCAAATAATGTTATTCCCAATAATCCAGAGAAATTAATACATTCAAAACCAATGTGAATATATATCAAACCAAAAACAAAATCCTCTGTAGTGCATAGTATTAAAATTACTTATCAAAAGTAAGGAAAATATTTTTAAAGTACAAATACTGTGCTGTTTAGCTACATATTTATTGTTAAATGAAAATTAACAGTCACTGAACTTGCTAAACGAGATTCCTAGAAACTGAGAAAAGTAAATATGTTGCTGCTGAAAATAATTGTAACCCCTCAATTTGTTGTGCATTCATTCAACATGTATTTATTAAGTATTAGTCCATGGGAGCCACTGTGCTGGGACCCAAGAGGATGGTGATCAATACAGATCTTTTTCTTACCAGCGATGCGTTGGTAAATGATTAACAATTAACTCTTTAGGAAAAAGAAAGCCCTATTTTGCAGCATTTGCCGATTTCCACAGTATTAATACTCCACCAAGGCTGATTTTAAACTACCAGTGTGAAATCACTGAACATGAAGTTGAGAAGAGATGTGCAGTAACACACCATTATGTGGTGTTTCCAGGATGACTATTGGCTTTTACAAGCCAGTATGAGCTGGCTCCCACATACCACTGGACCCTCACAGAGTATCTTCTTTTGGGAGAGGCAGATAATTAACAAGAAAACTAAAAATTGCACATGATACTACACATTGTAGTATAATTGTTGTAAAGGAAAGAGACAGGGTAAGGGCTCACTGGGAGAGGATTGCTTAAGGTGGAGTGGACACGGCTTTCTGAAGTGATAAGATAGGTAATAAGGGATGAAAATGAGCTGGGGGAAGAGCTTTCCATGCAGAAGGAAAGCACAATAGGGGAAGGTGATCAGGAAAAGTACATTCCAGGAAGCAACTAAACTTTCTGTTGGCTAATCATTAGTACATGCAGAGTCCAGTAGATGGTGCAAAACATTTGTTTACTTTTTTTGCTAATTCACCTTTTAATTCAAAGTTCACTGAGGCTGGAACACAGGATTTCTTCCCTCTACTCCTTTCCCCCCAACATCACTGGCCTTTTTCTACTTTTCTCTCCTCCTTCTGGGATTCTGAAGAAGTTATACAATGTTCTTAAAATTCTGAGTGCCCTCCAAACTCCTTTCAGTGAGGCAGGACCCAACAATGTATTATAGGAGGAGGCTTTAAGTCTTTCAGACTAATCAGAGTGGAATATCTACAAGTCAAGCCATCCTTTGTAACACTGACCACGTCACAGCACAGTGATTGTAGATTAACCACTCATACAATTTGTATTTTACTCTTTCTTACCAAAGACCTTTTTCTCTCTAGGTAGTCAATGGATAAGGAAGGAAAAGGAGAGGAATAAGAAAATTCTTTCCTGCCACATAGATTTTTTAATTGCTTCAAAATTGTACCATCATATGTAAATGAATAATAATTTTATATTCTGTAGGCAGTTGTTCACTTTCTTTTCCATGGTTTGATATCAGGAGAAACAGAACATATTATTAAAAAGCAACAGATTTTATAGTACTGAATGTTTTAAAATCCTTTAAAGATGCCTTATTTAATATTTTCATTAGAAACGCACACTTTGGTAATGCTAGCTCATGTCCTCACCCTCCTAGTGATTTCATCTGCACCCAAAGCTTTGACATATACCCTTTGAATGTAGAAAATACCCTACAAATTCTAATTGAGTGGGATGCCAGCAACACCAGAGATCCTGTTGCTAATAACAGAAATAATACAGCACAAATCTGATTGCTCCAAGTCTGTGAGAATTCCTACAGCAAATAAAGCCAAGATAGTAGTGAAATTATATCACAAGCAAATTGGAAGAATGGAAGATTTTCTGTTGTAGATTTAAATATCCTTTTTAAAAAAGACCTTAGAAGTCCTGACCAAACGACCCAAATTTTTATTGAAATTATTTCTACAGCATTTGTTCCCATGTTTAAGCTGCCATGTTCAAGTTCCAACAATTTCCACACTTGAGTAAATAAAAATGGGAGATTATTTCATCAATTTGGTGCTGAAAAAGATGTTATCAACAAATTTTTGGCTTTCAAGAATAAAGTTCTTAGAGATATACTTTGTGGGAGAAAAAAAATCACTTCACTTTAGCATGCATCGAGAATTTTAAAAAAAGGGGGTCCCACACTTCTAGAAAAGGACCGTCAGTCATTAAAGCAGATCTGGCACATGAGTTTAAATCAATCAATGTCAAGTCTATAACCCAGAACTGGTTTGTAAACTATGTAATCAATCAAGGACACCTGGCTTTGGTGAACATGCCTTTGTAAGCCCACAATCAGTATCAGCCTCATGCTTTGAAGGTCAGCCAATAGGGGGCAGATTCACTCCAATGAACACTCTCTCAAGGCTGTATTAATCCAGTCCCTCTGCTATAAATAACACGACTTCAAAAGAATGCTTCCCCAAAATACCCATATAAAATCAATTGTTTTGTTCAAAGACTAATTCTGACCCACATAGCTCTTTATTATTTAAGTCAGTAATAAATTCAGCCATTTGGTTTCAGGTGGTGTGTGACTGTCTCAGATTTCTACAGGATTGGCTGAAAGTCACTTTTTGTTATACTATTGAAATTCAAATATATTAACATTTTATGAGAATATAATACAGGGATACAGTCTATAATCCAAACCTGTTAGGGCCCTATGCATTTCAAAATTCAGAACTTTTCAAATTTAAAGAGGTCAAATGGTGCATACGCTATATATCCTAATGTCCTCAGTGAAGTCTGAGTCAGTACTTGGTAATCAAAGACAACATTTCTACAGCAAAACAGTGGTATACATAAAAACTATTAATAGCCTCTCATCAGTTCAGGTATTCAGGTAGGATTTTGCAGAAAAACAAGTTCATGTCAGGTCAAGTTCTGCCACCAAATGAGTAAGAAACAAAGGTTTTGGTTTTAAGAGCTCTTATGGAATTTTTAAATTTTGAAATCACAGATGAAGGATTATGGAGTTTTATATATTTACTAACATAGGGATATAGGTATTATTAAGATATTTGTATTCTCTGAATGTTCTCACATTTGATAAAAGAAAATATAAGTCAGGCCGGCCCCGTGGCTTAGTGGTTAAGTGCGCACGCTCCACTACTGGTGGCCTGGGTTCGGATCCCAGGAGCACACCAAGGCACCGCTTCTCCAGCCATGCTGAGGCTGCATCCCACATACAGCAACTAGAAGGATGTGCAACTATGACATGCAACTATCTACTGGGGCTTGGAGTAAAAAAAAAAAAAAAAGGAGGAGGATTGGCAATAGATGTTAGCTCAGAGCCAGTCTTCCTTAGCAAAAAGAGGAGGATTAGCACGGATGTTAGCTCAGAGCTGATCTTCCTCACAAAAAAAAAAAGAAAGAAAGAAAACATAAGTAAAGCAATAATTAAAAATATATTTAACAAACGTTAAAAGAAATCCATGAAAGTGATACAAGTGTTCCAAGCAGGACCATGGATGTGGAAGGTGTCAAGGATGGCTTCCCAGTGATGCTGAGTTGAGTCCAGAGGAATATCTAGAAGTTAAACAACTGGATACAAAAGGGAAGAACATTCCAGGCAAAGTAAAGAGAATGTACTAAGGCACAGAGGACAGATAACATGGCTGTCTTGGGGCATGGTAAAAATACCAATGTTGTATTATTGGATTGTAACCCAAAGTATAAAATAAATATCCATGAGTCCATAATAATATAAATAAATGATTGAATTTTCTAAAATGGGAGAGAACAGACAATCTTCTGTGTAGAAGAGTTCCAAATAATCTATGTGATACTGCTCCCTGGAGGAGGTAGAGCATTAACCCCCACCCCTTAAGTAGTGGGCTGCACAGAGTGGCTTTTTTCCACAGAGTACGGTATAGAGAGGGGGCAAAAACAGCTGCTTTATGAGAAGCCTGACAAATACCACCTCAGCAAAGTCATCGATGTTAACACTAACCTGATGTCATATTGGTAGCAGGTACCATTGATAAGATATGATGAAAATGAAAATGAAAACCTCTCTAGTCTTCCTCTCAAAACTCATAATCCCAGTCTAATTAGGAGGAAAACATCAGCAAATCTCAACTGAGGTGCATTCTACAAAATTTCTGACCAGTACTCCTCAAAACTCTGAAATTCATCAAAATAAGGAAAGTCTGAGAAACTGTCACAGCCAAGAGGAGCCTAAGGAGACACAATGACTAAACATAATGTGGTCTCCTGGGTGGGATCCTGTGACAGAAAAAGGATATTAGATAAAAACCTAAGGAAATCTGAATAAAAATGGACTTTTGGTAGCAATAATATATCAATATTGGTTCATCAGTTGTGACAAATGTATCATACAAGTGGAAGATGTTACCGGTAGGGGAAACTGGGTGTGGGGTATATGGGAACTGTCTTTAAGACTTTTCTATACCTTATTATATCATGCAGTTTCTCAGTCCCATTCAGTATTTCATATAAAAAGATCTCTCTCAAACCATACTGCCCAAAAGTTGGAAATATTTTGCCTTTGAACTTCCCCTTCGGAGATGTTACTAGGATTCTGTCAATGTAGGATCCTCCCTTTATGCAGTAAGCAATAAATTGGTCTCTGCTTGGGCAATGGGCTATGTGGTGATTTCTTTAGGAAGTCTGTAATCAACATTATGGAAAACTCGTGTAAGCGATAAATTCTTTTGGTGTAGAAGGATCTGATATATTTTGGTAAATGGGCTTATATATCCTCCATCCCTGATATTCTCCCCCATCCCAATTAGTACTGAAGGTGTCATCAGAGTTTCTAATCACACAAACCAGTCTAGGTTCTCTCCTGAATTTTAATATAAAACCTCACTGCTTATTGCTTCCAGGCCACTATACCCCTGAAATTACACAAATAAGAAGAAAAAAAACAAGGGTTTTGTGGGTTATATTCCTACTATAAAAGACAATCATGACAGTTAAATTATAGGGGCCATTAAGTACTCTATTATATTTTTAAAAATGATATAATATATTTGTGAGAGACTATACAAATACCAAAGAGTGAGGAAACAGAAGACAAAAAGAAGACACTTTAAATTGCTATTCATCTAGAAATAGAAATGGGAAAATCATTAACTAATTATTAAATCAAATCATGTTAAATCAGCACTAGATTGTAGTTACTGCTTAGTAATTTGATAGCCTAGCAAAGCAGCCATTACCTAATGATGACAGCTATTTACCCAGATGGAAAGTCACAGGAAATTGGAACCACTGCCACACCACACAGCATTAATCAGAATAGCCATCAGTAATGGCCGCTTCAGAGTACCAAATCAGTCATGATTAGTAAGGGTGGTTCAAGTTCAAAGACTTGAGAAGTTAGACAGCATGCCTCTTGGTTCCAGGACCAGGACTCTGCTGTTCACCAATCTGTCTGCCTCAGGGTTTTATGAGCTGGGTAGAACAAGGTTCACAGCATGCAAAGCCCTATGAGCTAGGTAGCCTTGTCCTACTCAGCCATATTAAGCCATAGTGGAAATTTCCACTATGGAAAAAGTGGAAAAAGATTATTTTTTAACTCAGCTAATCCAAAATGCCTGTTTCAAAATATAAAACACATCACTACTCACTGTCACCTCACCCTTTACCCTGGCCTTGACCCTAAACTCAGCCCTGAGCGAAAAGCCTTTTCTGATTCTTACTCCATCCTTGAACATTATACCAAATATGAATATAATGCATTGTTTATCTCAATTCTCATCTTCTTGAGTAAGTCTCAGAGACTGGGAAATAAACACTTACATATATTAAAATATTGTAGAAATAAAAATTTAAAAGTCTAATAGCTTATCTTTGAGTTCATGTCAAAATGTCCCTGAATGCAAATATTCTAGGCATCAAAATATTTAAGCAAAGTGACTCATCAAGAAGTGATGTGCCCATTACTACAGCGAACCATTGTTCATAAAGGATCAAATGAAAGATAAAATAGAGTAATACAAAACACAGAATACAGCATCTACTCTTGGTGCTTCAGAACAATTTTAGTCTGTGAAAAGTGGCACCTTTTTTTAATTAGAGAGGACATGAACAGGTCTCTAAACGGGTTGCTATGACTACAGAAGAGATCCAGTGGTCTGTGGCATAGGCAGATAGGATGAGTTAGTATTCCTAATCTCTTATCCAGAAGGCTGGGAGTCCCCACTGAGAGAAATGGGAAAAAGTATAAAATAGGACAGTTAGAAAAGGCTCATTGATTCTATTCAATGAGGGGAAATCGCAGCAGATAGAATAACTCTTGAAGATATAGGTAAGAGGAAATAACTACACTCAAAGACTAGAAATTTTAGAAGAATTGGTTCTAAGCAACAAATATTCAGTAGCTACCGATGGTCTAGATATAAGTCAGGAAGCAGAGAACCAAAAGAACTCCAAGTATATTAATCCAAGAACAGGAATCAAGAAAGCTTTAAATATTCTTTTGCTTTTTTCTCCAAAAAACTATATATTTTTACAAAAGTAATTTACATTCAGTACAGAAAGATTGGAAAATTAAAATAAGAAAAAATAAGTTTATAAAAATCCCCCATCATTCAATTACTGGAAATAAACACTTCAGTGTACATCGTTTAACATCATGAACTATATGTAATAATTATTTATTTAGAGATCAAAAATAGGACCTTCATTTCTGGTGTAGAGGGTGTTAGGTACTCTGAGAGATTCACCCACCGTAGACTAGCTAAACAGTAGATAAAACAAAACAAAACTCATGAGCTAGTTGCAGAGTCGGTAATCATTTTTTTTCTAGCTTTCTTGAGGTATATTTGACAATTTAAAACTATATAGATTTAAGGGGTACAACTTGATGATTTACGTATATGTTGAAAAATATTCACCACAGTCAAGCTGCTTAACATATTCATCACCTCACATAGTTACCATTTATTTTATTTTATTTATTTATTATTATTATTTTTTTTTTGGTGAGCAAGATTGGCCCTGAGCTAACATCTGTTGCCAATCTTCCCTTTTTGCTTGAGGAAGATTGTTGCTGAGCTAATATCTGTGCCAATCTTCCTCTATTTTGTATGTGGGATGCCACCTCAGCATGGCTTGATGAGCGGTGTGTAGGTCCCTGCCTGGGATCCGAACCTCTGAACACTGGGCTGCTGAAGCAAAGCATGCAAACTTAACAACTACATCACCAGGCTGGTCTCTATTTTATTTTATTTTACTTTATTTTATTTTATTTTATTTTTGTGGTGAGAACACTTAAAATCTACTACTGGCTTAACAACATAATACAATGTTGTTAACTATAACTACGTTGTTGTACATTTACATCTCCAGAACCTATTCAGCTTACATAGCTGAAGTTTTGTACCCTTGGTGCAATACCTCCCCATTTCCCCTGCCCGCTAGCCCCTGATAACCACCATTCTGCTTATGCTTCTACAAGTTTGACTACTTTTAGATTTCACATATAAGTGAGATCATGAATGTAGTATTTGCCTTTCTGCATCTGGCTTATTTCGCTTACAATAATGTCCTCCAGGTTTATCCACATTATCACCAATGGCAGGATTTTCCTTCTTTTTTAAGGCTGAATAATATTCCATTGTGTGTATATATGTGTATATGTGTATATATAAATATATATATGTACGTATCACATTTTCTTTATTCATCCATCAATGAACATGGGTCATTTATTTATCTTGGCTATTGTGAATAATGCTGCAATGAACATGGAAGTGCAGAGATACCTTAGAGATGTTGATTTCATTTCCTTTGGTTTATATACCCACAAGTGAAATTGCTGGATCATAAGGTAGTTCTATTTTTAATTTTTTGAGGAATCTCCATACTGTTTCCCACAATGGCTGTACCAATTTATATTCCCATCAATAGTGTACAAGTGTTCCCTTTTCTCCACATCCTAGCCAACACTTGTTACCTTTCACCTTTCTGATGATAGCCATCCTGACAGGTATGAGTTTCTATTTCATTGTGGTTTTGACTTACATTTCCCTGATAATTAGTAAAGTTGAGCACCATTTTATATAAGTGTTGACCATTTATATGTCTTCTTTTGAGAAGTGTTTATTCAGGGCCTCTGCTCAGTTTTTAATTGGGTTATTTGTTTTTTTTCATTTGAGTTGTATGAGTTGCTCATATTTTAGATATTAACCCCTTATCACATATATGGTTTGCAAAATTTTCTCCCTTTTAACACTGTTGATTGCTGTTTTTTCCCCTCCATTGATTGTTTCCTTTGTTGTGCATAAACTTTTTAGTTTGATGCAATCCTATTTATATATTTTTGCTTTTGTTGTCTGTATTTTTGGTGTCATATTCAAAAAATCATTACCCATAACAATGTCAAGAAGGTTTTACCCTATGTTTCCTTCTGGTAGCTTCCTGGTTTCAGGTCTTATGTTTAAGTTCTTAATCCATTTTGAGTTGATTTTTGTATATGGTGTGAGATAAGAGTCCAATTTCAATTGTGTTTCTATACACAAACAACACACTATCCACAAAAGAAATTAAGAAAACAATCCCATTCACAATAGCAATAAAAAGAATAAAATACTTAGGAATAAGCCTAACCAAAGAGGGAAAAGTCTTGTACACTGAAAATTATAAAACATTAATAAAGAAAATTAAAGAAGACACAAATAAATGGGAAGACATCTCATGGTTATGGCTTAGAAAAACTACCATTGTTAAAATGTCCATACTGCCCAAAGTTAGCTACAGATTCATTGCAAACCCTATCAAAATCCCAATGGCATTCTTTATAGAAATAGAAAAAACAATCTCAGAATACATGTGGAACCACAAAAGACCCTGAATAGCCAAAGCAACTTTGACCAAGAAGAACAAAGCTGAAGGCATTACACTTCCTGCTTTCAAAATATATTACAAAGCTACAGTAATCAAAACATTATGGTACCAGCATAAAAACAGACATATAGGCCAATGAAACAAAGAAGAGCCCAGAAATATCCACACATCTGTGGTGAACTGATCTTCAACAAGGATGCCAACACCACACAATGGGGAAATATAGTCTCTTCCACAAATGGTGTTGAAGACATTGGGTAGTCACGGTTTTGAGGAAACAGGAGCATGCAGGTTGCCCTGTGGTTAGATTGCCAAAAATAGCACTGAAATAGGGATATAGAATCTTAAGCTAGCATCAAAGCATTGTTGTTGCTTTAACTGTAACTCTTAATTTAAGCAAGGACCTTCAAGAGTGGCTGAAGTTGTCCCAAGTCATAGGTAAATCTTGGATCTTAGTCGAAGTACACAAAAATCACCTCTACAAGAAGAGTCCTCCAATTTAAGCCCATATGATTTGCATAGACGAAGATCAAGTACTGATCTCAAAACCAAAGATAATCTAACACATTAGGAGGCAAGTCAGCATGAGTGAAAGTCAGGAGAAAAACATAAATAATATATTTAGATCCCAAGTATAGCTGTTTGACACTGAATATATATTATTTCCTGTTAGTACTATTTAAATTAAAATGAATTAAAATTAAATAAAATTGAAAATTTAGTTCCTCAGTCACAACAGCTATATTTCAAGTACTCAGTAGCCACATGTAGCTAGTGGCTATCATATTGGACAGCACAGTTATAAAGCACTTTTATTACTGCAGAAAATTCTATTGGACAGTGTTGGTTTGAAATGTTTATAGCTATAACAGATAGATTCAAAAAGATGAGCAAACAATAACAGATTGTCAGAAATTACTAGATTCTGGTCCACTGATTTTTAAATGTACATTTCAATGTGATTTGACAAATATATATTATCAAAACAAAAATCAATATATAAAACATTTTTATCTCCCCTATAAGTGCCCTTGTGCCCATTTGAAATTTATCCTTTAACACACAGCCCCATGGTAGCCACTGATCTGCTTTCTGTTGCAGTGATTTTGGGTTTTTTTCTAGAAATTCACATTAATGGAATCACACAGAGTCTTTCGTGTCTTGCTGCTTTCATTTGCCATGATGCTTTTGAGATGTTTCCATGTTGCTTCATGTATCAGTACTTCATTCTGTTCTACTGCTGAATGGTATTCCATTGCTTGGAAATATCATAATTTATTTATTCATTTACGAATTGATGGAAATTTGAGTTATTTTTAGATTGGGGCAATTACTAATAAATCCGCAATGAACATTCACATATAGATCTTTGCGGACATATCTCTTCATTTCTCTTGTGTAAATACACAGAACTGGAACTGCTGAAAAGGTAAGTGTATGCATAAGTTGATAAGAAACAGCCAAACTATTTTCCAAAGTGGCTGCACCATTTTGCACTCCCACAAGCACCAACAATATATGCTATTTTGAGTTACTCCACACCATTGTCAGCGCTTGGTATTTTCAGCCTTTTTCATTTTAGCCGTTCTAGTGGATTTGTGGTGATAACTTGCTGAGGTATTAATTTACATTTCTCTAATGAATTGAGCATCTTTTCCTGTGTTTGTTTATTTGCAATTCATATATCTTCTTTGGAGAAGTTTCTGTTCAAAACTTTTGCTTTTTTTCTTAAAAAAATTGAGCTGTTAATTTTCATGTTATTAAGTTGTAGGAGTTACCTATATGTTCTAGATACAAGTCCTTTATCAGATCTATGTTTCGAAAGTATTTTTCTCCCAAGCTATGGCTTGCCTTTTCGGCTTCTTAACTGTAGCTTTCAAAAAACAGAATATTTTAATTATAATTATTTTCAATTTATTAGCATTTTCTTCTATGATTCATGCTTTTTGGTATCTTCTCTAAAAAATCTTCAATTAACCAAAAGTGGTAAAGATATTTTTCTTACATTTTCTTCAAGTAGTTCTATAGTTTTAGCTTTTTTGTTCGTATTTCTGATATATTTTGAGTTAACTTTTGTATATGGTGTGGGATGAGGATCAAGGATAATTTTCCCATGGATATGAATTGTGTCAGCAATATTGAAACTGGTTTTTTACACTATTCAATTATCTTAGCAAATTTTTCAAAAATCAGTTGACCACATATTCGTGCGCTGATTTCTGGACTACTTTGTCTGATGCCCTGAACTATATTTACTCCAGTACCACATTGTTTTGATTACTCTGGTTTTGTATGTAGTAAGTTTTAAAATCTGGTAGTATAAGTCCTTCAACTTCTTTTTTCAAAATTGTTTAGTTTTCCTAGGTCTTTTACATTTCCATAGAATTTTAGAATCAACTTGTAAATTTTACAACATCAACAAAAAGAGTCTTCTAGGATTTTTAAAGAAGCTACATTGGATTTATAGACCAATTTGCGGAGAAGTGCCAACCTAACAATATTGCGTCTTTCACTTAATGAACATGGTTTACTAATATACTTATTAGTATTTTTACATTTATTTCAGTAATAGTTTATAGTTTTCAGTGCACAGCTTTTTTCAACGTATCTCTAATTGCAAACTCAGTTACCGTGGAGCTATGCAAAGCGAGGATATGCTTCCCATTTCCAAGACTTGTGGTGAAGATGACACCATGCAGAGTGAGGACTGTCTGTATTTCATGTGTTTTTATGTTATTGTAAAGGGTATTTTTTATTTCAATATCCAAATTTTTGTTGGTGTTATATGAAAATTCAATTGACTTCTTATGCTGACTTTATATCCTGCAACTATGATAAACTGACTCACTAGTTTAGTTGCTTTTTTTGTATATTCCTTTGAGTTTTCTGCATACATGATATACTTTCTGTGAATAAAAATAGTTTTACTTCTTTATATTCAATTTTATGCCTTTCGTTTATTTTTTTTGCCTTTTGCCACTAGCTGGAACATCCTGTACAATTTTGAATATAGGTAATAAGAACAGATATCCTTGCCTAATTCCCAATATTAGGGAAAAAACATTCCGTTTTTATGATATGTGTAAAGTTAGCTGTAAATTTTTCATAGTGGCTTCTCATCAGATTGAAGTATTTCCCTTCAATTCTTAGTTTCCTAAGGTTGTACTAAAATCTACTGTTTTATTATTTGTTTTCGTTTGTGTCTCTCTATTTTAGTTTCCTTTTCTTGCCTTCTTTTGGATTATTTGAATATTTTTATAATTCCATTTCAATTTTATCTATTTTTTTAGCTATACATTTTTTGTTACTTTATCATTTAAAGAGACTAAAAATTAGAAAGAATATATTCTATATTATTCATATAATTACCATTCCTGGCACTTCCCATTGTCTCTTGCTCTTGCTCTCTTTCTTCAGCATCCTCCTATTATTAAACTTCTTTGTTAAACTTCCTTTATTAAACTTCCCAATTCTAGTCTCCCAGAATTTTGATCTCTTTCCTTTCAATCCAGCTGGGCTTTGTGTTGGTTTCTCTCCTTGCATTATACACAGGAAATCGCCTCCGGTTAATAACCTCGTCAGCCTTAGGGCCCATATCATTTGTTTCTCTTCTCTCAGAGATCACAGTCCTGTCCTTCCTCCTATGGTCCCTTGTCTCAGAACCATTACTTCACATATTTTTTCTAGTTTTCTAGTTGGTTACGGTGGACAGAAATTGTCATGGCAATTAATCCTTCATGGGCTGAAGCTGAAACTCATTGCTTTTACACCTGACTTCTATTTTGTCTCATATGAAGACCATGAACCTGCTTTCACTTTTGTCTTAGATGCTTCTCTGGTATACCGCCCAGAGTTGCCTTTTTCATTGTGATCCATTCTGAAATTGTTTGTTGTTTAATAGACGAGCTGAGACAATTTTCATTTATTAAAATGACAAACACATTTGATTTTAGCAGTTTAGTTTTACTTGGTTCTGTTAGCATTGGTTTTTTTTCTTTTTTCTTTCTTTATTTTTTTTTGTGAGGGAGATCAGCCCTGAGCTTACATCCGTGCTAATCCTCCTCTTTTTGCTGAGGAAGACCGGCTCTGAGCTAACATCCATTGCCAATCCTCCTCCTTTTTTTTTCTGCCCCAAAACCCCAGTAGATAGTTGTATGTCATAGTTACACATCCTTCTAGTTGCTGTATGTGGGACGTGGCCTCAGCATGGTCGGAGAAGCGGTGCGTTGGTGGGCGCCCAGGATCCGAACCCGGGCCGCCAGTAGCAGAGCACACGCACTTAACCGCCAAGCCACCAGGCCGGCCCTGTTAGCATTGTTTTTTAAATACTTCTTTTTAAAGTTAGTCTGTTTCTTTGCTTCTTGACATGTGTGTATGTGTGTGTGCACGTACTTCTTATATTTATGAAGTATTGTTGCTGTTGTTCTAGCATGGCTAGCTTTATAATTTTACATGATGTCTTTAGCCTTCTGTTTATAGAATATTAATTTTGTACTGTGAGCAATATTAACATTACCTTATTTCATCTCTTTTCTTCTTTCATACTCTCTTCTTCACCAACATATATTAGTCAGTAAGATTTCCTTTTCCAATTTAGTATATTTGTAATATTAAAAATGCTTATAATACTTATACTCAACCTGTTAGACTAAAATAATATACTTTGAATTCAAGCTATTAGAAATGAGGCACTCTGAGCAACTACTTTATCCATACGTTATTTACCACTGTTAAATTAATTATACAAGGAGGTCATTAGACTGAGGTGGCTCTAATGTCATGGTGGCCTATGTAAGCAAACACAAATATAAGCCTGTAAATGCCTCAAGGTTACAATATTGGAACCCAAGGACAACCAATCAAAAATGGCCAATTAGGCTTTAAGCTATAGCCAATCAAATTATTTCCTTTCTTTCCTTCCACATCTTCTGTATATAAGTCTTTCCCCTAGCTTCTGTTGGCAGAGTACTCCTAACCACTTCCGGTTTGATGCTACTCCATTTGAATTGATTTTTGCTCAAATAAACAAAAAAAAAAATTTTAATGTGCCTCTGTTTACCCTTTTTTTTTTTTTTTTGGTGAGGAAGATCAGCCCTGTGCTAACATTTGCCAATCCTCCTCTATTTTTGCTGAGGAAGACTGGCCCTGGGCTAACATCCGTGCCCATCTTCCTCCACTTTATATGGGACGCCGCCACAGCATGGCTCGCCAAGCAGTGTGTCGGTGCGCACCCGGATCTGAACCAGTGAACCCCGGGCCGCCACAGCAGAGCTCACATACCTAACCGCTTGCGCCACCGGGCCGGCCCCTGTTTACCTTTTAACACTCCTCTCCTTACTAAATATGATTAGATATGTCATCTCTACTTTGTCAGAACATACAATATTTACATTCTACTCTATCTCCTAATCCACCCATTATAGCTGTAATTCTACAGTTAAATATTTTCAATTCTTATTGCCAGTCCTTTAGCCATGGTTTCCCCAGTCATCTCATAGCTCTGGAAAGTTTGTCTTACCAATTTCTCATTGAAGGTTCATGTAAAAAAATTTCCCTAAATCTTGCATGTTCAAAGTAGCATAACTGTGATCTTTACAGCTGAAGAGAAATTTCACATGTTTATACTCTTCAGAACATCCTTTCTTTTTTTTCTATGTATATGTTTCCTCATTGTCTGCTGATGTTGAATACTGGTGAAAAGAAATGTGAAGCCAATCTGACATTTTGCCCTTACAAGAAAATTGGTATTTCTCTTTGGAAGCTCAAAGTTTTCTGTTATCCAAGTGTCCTATAATTTTACTAAGATATGTCATGCTGCTAACCAGGGTCAAGTTAGCTGTGTAAATTTAGCTCTTTTATTTCAGGAAAGTTTTTTCTTGAACAATGTATGTAACTGTTTGTTCTAGTTCATTATTTTGCAATTCTTCTTTGAGATACTCTCCAGGATCCATCTGATTTCTACAGACAAGACCGGTGAATTAAATGGAGGTATGATGGGGATGACCACTCATGTATCCTTTAAATCTTTGAGCATAGCACTAATTTCCATGCCCATCCACCAGATGAAATTTTGTTTTGACTTACTACCTTGGCCAGAGATGGCTCACTTCCAGAGGCTTTTACTTGGTCTTCCACACTATGATAGCTCTTGCCACACAAGGCAAAAGCCCAATGTGAATTTTCACCAAGTACCAAGTATGTTGTCCCAGTTATATCTTCAGGTACCAGGGAAATGATCCAGAATAAGTCTGCAATAGCTGCACCGTGAATTGGACCATGGCCAGGACCCTATCCATTACCTAGCTACCACATGCGCCCATTTTAACAAAGAGACTATGACAACTATTTGGATCTGTGAGTATAAATATCAGCATGGACCCTGTTTCCAAGAGTTCTCAAAATGTTCCCCTTTCCCCAGTATATGATTACTCAAGTAAATCATTGTGGGTTCCTTCAGCGAAAAACATGGAGATTTATTACCATGTACACTTGTCATGGTATAGCAGTCCTTTGCTTGGGGACATAGCCTTTTCTTTAATTAGTAGATTACAGGTCTGAAAACTGGCTGAAGTCTGGAAACTGCGCAGAGATTATGGCTTTCTATTGTGACAACTTCCCTCAGCCTCCTGATCATCTATCCTTTAATTCTTCTGCAAGTACAAGTTGACTGGTACTTTTTCTGGTTGTCCATCTATTATGCCCCCAGGGACACTATATTCTATTTACAATCTTCATAATTCTCTGTGAGTGAGGCCCCCTTGGCTGTCATTTGGACCTTGCCACTCATTATAATAATTACAGCTACCACACTTTGGACAGTTAAGTCTCCCCTACTTGCCTCATAGGGGCCCCGTGTCTGGCTTCTATCATCCTCATTGCTATAGCGAGCCTAGTTAGGCAATGGACTCTCCTACCATCATATGTGAGCAACAGAGCAGAACAATCATTGAACTTCTTAGTGATTCTGATGCCTTTCTTATCAGCGCTAGCTTATGACCTTGGTAAATGGTATATCCCCGGACATTCCCATAGAACACAGTAACTGGGTGGGTCTTCCAAGATTATATAGCATATTCACTCCAGCATGCACACTTCTCTGAGTTTTTTCATCCCTACCATTGTCTGACATAGAAAATTTAGCATTTTAACCTCACTTAACATGACTACAGCATGTTTGCCCATATTTCTTGAAATCTTTGGCAGGCTGTTAAATCCTGAATTTCAAGAGAGGGGCCCCAAATCAGTAAACTCTCCCTTATTTGATTTGTGGCCTGACCCCTTTGATGAAGCATCCTTATGACCAACTCCTGCATGTAATCCCCCAAGTCCTGAGGCTAGGTCTTGTAGTTCCTTTGTGGTAGAGATCCTTTTCTCCTTTGTTCTTCTTTGTTCTTCTTTTTTATCCCTGGCTCTGATTCAGTTATGTTATGAATTAATCCTAGTATAGTACTAGAGGAAGTAGGAATATATCCTGAGAAGGGCATAATTGTTGGGGAGAGAAATCTGCATGACTTTTGGAAAAATGCTGATGCACTGTTGAGAATTCTCTTGACAACTTGTGTTCACTATTGTACGGTTTATGCCCTATTTATGCTGCTTTTGACAACCCTTAAAGATAGGGAATGTTGTCTGTTTATTTTTCATTCTTCTTTTTGCTCCTGAATATTTTCCATGGAGAGAAATTGAAGATTCTGGTTTATGCAGACATATTGAATTCAAAGTTCTACATACTTTTAATATAATAACTTGGTTTCAGGCAATTCAGTAGAATTTGAAAAACATGCGTTTGTATGGATATTTGCATATGTCCATGTATTGCTCATGATTAGTGATATTAGCAATTTTTTTTTATATTTGGAAATTATAGCTGAATCATCTGGAATTCGTAGTAAAACATCAGGAAGCCCAGGGGTATCCAGACAATATTTGTGAGTTTAAAGCAAGATAACTATTTTATTTTACAATCGTTTTGGAAAATAATCCCTCATTATCTTTTAAAATTAGAAATACACGAAGCCTTTGATCTAGTAATCCTCCTTTTGAGAATCTACTATACTCAATATATATATTGTATATTGTATATTGTATATTATATATTATATATTATATGTCTCTTGTTTTTATAGGACATTTGAGCAAGGAACATGTTAATTCAGTCATTGTTTAGCTGTGAGTGAAGTTTTCTCTCTCCTTTATAATCCTTGAGGGATGTTCAAATACTAATATCTACTCTTTGATGTGGCATCAACTTATACAATTTATACAACCAATCCTGCTCCCATCCCTCATGTTTTATTGTGCTGTAAACAGAGAGGCAACAAAAAAAGTCCCTTCTCTTATGGAGTTTATTTCTAGTGAGGAGATAGGCAGATAAATAAATACAGAGTTTAATGTCAGGAAAAAATGAGTGCAGTGACAGAAAATAGACCAAAGTAAGGGGATAGAGAATGAACTAGGTGTTTTCTTTGATAAGGTGGTCAAGGAAGATCTCCCTCCCAGGAATTAGCATTTGAGAAGTGTCCTTAAGGAAAAATTATAGCAATTCATGGGAATATCTGTGGGAATAGTTTATGGAGAAAAGGCAATGTCAAGTGCAAAGGCCCTAATTGGAATGGATGAACCACTCCAATCATAGAAAACCCAGACTTCATAAGCATGGAGAGATGGCAGGAATTAGATGCCAAAAGTCCCACTGCAGAGCTAAGCAAGGTGATGGCCAGGGCAGGACATAATGCAAGGTTAGGGCTGGGGCAGGAGTATAGAACAAAGCAGCTCCCCTCAAGTTTAACCCCAGCCCAGGAGTCAACCAAAGTTTGGGTTCTAATTCAACCAGCACTACCATTCCAGGAAATATATTTAAACTTTCCCATGTGTAGAATAGAAATGATAATACTAGTACTCTGACTGCTTCATAGACATATTTAAAGAGTAGAAACAAAGCACTTAGAAGTGAATGGGGTGCACCTAACATCAGAGCACCTAAATATATAAAGCAAACGCTAATAGAACTAAAAGGAGAAATAAAAAGAAATACAATAATAGTTGGAGACTTTAATATCCCACTCACACCAATGGATAGATCATCCAGACAGAGAATCAACAAGAAAACAGTATATTTGAGCAAAACTATAAACCAAATGGACCTAACAGACACATACAGAACATGCCATCCAACAGCAGCTAAATACACATTTTTCTCAAGCACACATGGAACATTTTCTAGAGTAGATAATGTTAGGCCATAAAACAAGTCTCAACAAATTCAAGAAAGTAGAAATTATATTAAGTATCTTTTATAACTACAATGGTAAAAAACTAGAAATCAATAACAGGAGTAAAGCTGGAAAATTCACAAATATGTGAAAATTAAACAACATACTCCTGAACAACCAATGGATCAAAGAAGAAATTAAAAGGGAAATCAAAAAGTATCTTGAGGCAAATGAAATGGAAACACAACATACCAAAACTTATGAGATGCAGCAAAAGCAGTTTGAAGAAGAAAATTTATAGCAGTAAACACCTTACATTAAAAAAAATTTATAGACTGAAAATTCCAAGACATTGATGAAAGAAATTGAAGAAGACACAAATAAACCACCCCTGCCAGACACAAATTCTTTTATACTTTCCCAGGCTCTGTGACTCTAAATATTTCCTCTCCATGTAAGAGGAAAAAATTCTGGCTCAGGCTCTGGCTTAAAAAATTAAAGGTAGTTCCCCAGTTTACAACAATTCTCATAACAATCATGTCAGTGCTACTCATCCTTCTTTTGGAAAGTTCTCTTCTTCCTTTATTTAAATGATACTGATAGAGGCTGCCAATCACAGTACTCCATCTGCCTCTAAAGAGATGGGGATATGATCCATGATGGAACAAATTGTAATGTCTCTATAGTATTTTCCAGACTGCAAGAAGGAGACAGGGTTCTTTTATTTAGTTTCCAATTCTGTGATTACATGAGCTCCAAAGCTTCCCTGGTCATGGTTTTAGCTTAATGGAAATAGCTGGTTTGAGAGCCTGAGGTAGACACGCACAGGAGAAGAATACGGGAAAAAGAGAATAAAATCTTGAGGGGAAATTAGAGTCTATGCATTTATCTTCATCCCAACTCTTCTTATTTTCTCAGTTTGGTTACAAGAATTAATAGCCTTTTAAACCTAAGCTAGCTCAAATGTAACTTGCTTCTAAGCAAAAGAGTATACCAAATATGTCATAATATCACTACTATGATTATATTATAAGACAAAGTCCAAAGGATTTTGCAGATGCAATTAAGGTACTTAATCAATTGATTTTAAATTAGTCAAAGAGGAGATTATCTTGAGCGGGCTTGACCTAATCAGATGAGCCCTTTAAAGAGGGTCTAGAGGTCAGAGATAAATAAAATAAGTAAAAAACTGTCTTTCCTGCTAGCCTTGAAGAAGCAAGGCATTGTGAGATCTACAGTGACAAAGAACTGAATTCTGCCAACAACCACGCAAACTTGGAAGAGGATCCTGAGCCCCAGTAAGGAACTCAGACTGGCTGACATCTTGAATGCAGCCTTTTGAACTCTGAGCAGAGGACCCAGGTAAGCTGTGCCTGTATTCCTGACCCATGGAAACAGCAAGATGAGAAATACCTGGTTTTTAAAGCTGCTAAGATTGTGATAATTTCTTATTCATCAATATAATACTAATATAATATTTTATCACAAATTGAGTATGAAAGTGAATACTAAGTAAGGGTATTTCTCAAAGTTTGGGGTTGTGTTTCAAAAGAAGGCATGAGATTTGGAGGAATTCTAAGTCAGGAAGATGCCTCTTTCTCCTCTCTACCTCCTGTGGACAAGGAAGCAATCATAATCACAAAGAACAATGGCTAACAGGAGGCAGTATAAATCTACTAAGCAGGATTGAGGTCATTTGCATTAATGGCATTTTTACTTCATCAAGATTTTTTACAGAACCAAACTTGGCCTTTAGACCTTAAATCCCTGATTCTTAAAAAAAAAAATGAATAAAACAGATAGTTCTTGGCACTGAGACTGCATTTTTTATGTCACAATAATAAAAGGTTTTATTTCTAATACAACACTATCCATAATCTAAACTATTAATTCATACTAACCAACACCAGCTACACTATGAGAACTACTAATTTATAAGCATGAGAGCTTCCTGAGAAACTTAAAGTTGATAATTCATCAGCACAAACTCAGGAAAATAGCACATTAGATAACTTGTCCTTGGATGGGCCTGGTTATTCACGGGTCATCTGAGCCCAAGGTCTGTAGCATAGAATAAGATAGCTTAAATAATTATAAGGAAAACAAGTACCTACTGAGTGTTCGATATGTACCAGTCTCTACGCTATGCTCCTTACATACTCATTCCTTCCTCATAAAACTTTGAGGAAAATATTACCAGCTCTATTTTAGAGACTCAGAGAACTAATTCTCTTCAGGTCACACAACTGTGACATGACAGAAAAAGGATTGAAAGCCAGACTTGTTTAGTATTTACTTTTAGCCTCTGCAATACTGCCTCATGTAGGCTGCAAGAATGTTACAAGTGGTACTTCTAAACCATGCTGAGAAAAATATGAAACTCAAGCCAGGTTCTCTTGTGTGAGTCCTGAGTTAAAATTCCTTTTCAGAAGACCCTTTTCCAAAGCTGGAGAAGTCATATTGCATTTCTTTCCATTATTATAATCACCCAGGTGATATTATTGGAGGCTATGTTGTAAAGACATGATACAGCCACTTAAAATAGAAATGTCCACTCACCCTTTAAGGAAGGACAGAGTGAAAACCTTTAGAGAAGAAACTGATTCACAACATTAAAAATCACTGCCCAAGACATCCATATCAAAGAGAGTGCATAAATACTAAAAGTTGCTGTCCATTCACTATTCCTTTAAGCTCTCCCAGAATGTCCATGTCTGGAGACATGTCCATACCAGGAGAATTTAGATAAAGAGCCTCCGGAATTATTTGCCCTTCAATCCAGGAGATTTTTTAAAGAACTTCTTCCTATTCTCAATTTCAAACCTATTGTCAACTTTAGTACATCAATTGCAAATTCATTTGGTCTGTGAATGCAGATACTTTTAATTTAGGTAGACTCTTTAGACTGAAGGCATTTTGAGGCATGCTTCCACATGACTTTTCATCTGTACCTTCAGTTCCAGTCTATCTCTAAGATCTAACACAACACGCTTAATAGTTTTCTGGGCATTGTCTCCTAGAAGTGCCATTAGGTTCATAACATCACCCATCTAATTGAGGCCTCTCATCTCTCTCTAACGTACTTTCTTCAGAACGTTTTCCATTGGATTATAATTCAAGTTTGAAAACTCAGAAATATTTACTCCCTCATATCAGTCAATTGTCTGTAATTTCATTATTTATAACCTCCCTCATACTCATCACTTTCTTTCCCAATTTCCACTGTCACTTTCTTTTGTACAAACTCTTATTAACGGATCACCTTTAACAGCTTCCAAGTAGGCGTCCTGGCTCAGGGTATTCTTTCATGTATGATCATCCTGCACATCACTGATGGGTTAATTTCTCAAGCAACATTTTAATCATAACACTTATACTCTCTAGAGCTTAAAATTTTTTGCTGTCTCCTGAATGTCATGTCAAATCAGAAATGTTCATAACCCATCTTGAAACTATCACTTAGTTTTCTAGCACTTTCTTGCTCATATGCTAAGTTTCATGGAAATTAACCTATCCTATAAACTATCACTATCCTATAAACATAGCTTTTATATAACAAGTGCCCTCGATCTCTCTCTGGTTTGCTCAGTAATGGATTGACAGGAACTGAAGTTTTCTCCTGTTCCAGCATGAGACACGGAACCAAACACCAACTTCCCACGGTGTACTCATCTCCTCCCACTGGTAGGAGGGACTGCAATATCACACAGTCCCCCAAATCTTAAGTTTGCACAGACGGCTTTCCTAATACTCACGGAAATTGCTGGCATCTAATCTCAGACTCTGAATGCTAATCTCTAAATATTTATTCTCTTTCTTATAAGGTTATTCTCATGCTTGTATCAGAAGAAAGTAAAATAGTAGAGGGGATAGGAACCCTTCCCTGAAGCACAGTCATGGTGTATCCATCAGTGTTTGACATGCATCTATTTCAATATTATGCCAAGAGGTTAGGGGCCACATGCATCCCACTGGGACTTTTGCCCCCACCAATAATTAATTTCTCAGCACATCTCTCATGATATTGTGAACTTTGCTCTCACCCACCTCTCCACACACACATACTTTGCTTCTGTAGTGTCTTCAAGGTTGTATGTGACTCTCCTAATCCTTTATCAAAGTTCTGCCTTGTCTTACTCTATTCTCAAAAGTTACTTACTACATGTCTTATTTCCCTTTCTCTCTAATCAGAAGAAGCTTTTCCTTGTTGAATTCCAATGCATTAAGGCGTTACCCCACAGTGCCTATTATTATTATGGTGATAGTATTGTTTCTTACCAGATTCAGAAACACTGGTAAGAATTTACTGTCTTTCCTAATTTGTACATATCATCACACCGTCTGTCATACAAGCTTAAGTACAGTTTATTCTCAATATTTCAATGGATAATTGAAGAAAATTGCAGGAATAATTTCTTTCCTGAAAGAATGAAATTGACATCTAATGGTCCAAAGTGTCTGGAGTAGCATTGGTTCTTCCACAAAAAATTGACCGATGACTTCTCACAACCTGACTTAATCCAGACGCTTCAGTTCTGCCTGGGTTGGTCAAGAAGACAAAACTGTAATTTAATATAAATGCTGCTTTTATGTTTGTGAGAAAAAAAGCCCATTTTGTCAAAGGTTCAATTCCTTATAATATTCTTCTTATTGTTCTTAAACTCTTAGGGTATTTCAGATGGAATTTTACAACTCAAAAGCCTAAATATATAAGGAAATATTGACTGAGATTCAAAAATATGATAAAGAAAATATATCCACATTATATTTATGATTCTGTTCATTTAAATAAATACACGAATGGCCTTCCGAAGCCTTTGATTATTTAATAGAATATGGTAAATTTTATCCCATCTGCATCTACACATGAAAGAATCAGCACAAAATCTAAGAGCTGACCAATTTTACAGAGAGAAGAGCATAAAAGGTAGTTTCTTATGATCTTTCAGGAGGAAATTCACTTGAAATACTGTGAGAAAGGCAGTCTTGTGATATTTCTCATTATAAAAGGTCACTGCTCTACTCATTTATCACTATTTTATGGAAGAAGCAGAGTGGATTGTATCTAGGTGGGAGCAATGTTGCTAAGAAGAGTTTAAAAAATTACCTGGTGTTAAGAGGGACAGAGAAATTACTTGGTATATTGCAAAACAGAGTTCGGAAATATATTGCTGGTGCTAAAAATCAGAAACATTATAAGATGTGAGAGGAGAAAGAGAAATCTACACTGAAGGGACTATTCTCTTCTTTTCTAAATAATTCCTCTTATCATAAAGAGGGATTATTCATGAGTCAAAAAAAATAAAAGGATACCTTCTGTGCATTTAGATTTCAGTCTCCCTTAGGGATCATGGAAGAATAATCATATGTCAGCATGGACATTAATATAACAAAAACATATAGAAATATTTCAACATTTCATATAAAGTAAAATAGATAATACTACATAACGCTAATGTATCTAATGTATCTAATGTTGTGTATTGTCACATTGGCACGTTGTTGCATCATTGTGAAAGTCCATAATACATAGAATCAGTGCCATAATTCTATGGCATGCCTGCTATATAGTAGGTGCCACTCTGAGACTTCTATAGGGAATATCTCACTTAATCCTTAATCATCTTAACAAATCCGTGTGGGAAAGTACTGATATTAGCTCCATTTAATAAACAAGAAAGCTGAGATAGTTGCTCCTGGAGGCATAATTAATAAATAATGGAACTGAAATACAAACCTAGGCAGTGAGTACCATTAAACTATTCTCTGCTTTCATATTTAGCGAGTCTTCTTTAAATAAACAAACAACAAAAAATCCCCAGAAAAGCAACTTGAGGCAGGATTTAAACTGGAAAGTTAGAGTCCTTAAAGAGAAATTAAAGAAATTTTGAGGTCAAAAACCATGGGCGACTAAAGCTGTTGTTTTATCACTTTCCCTGATGTTCATTATTG
Source organism: Ceratotherium simum simum (assembly GCF_057802395.1). NCBI lineage: Eukaryota > Metazoa > Chordata > Mammalia > Perissodactyla > Rhinocerotidae > Ceratotherium > Ceratotherium simum. The sequence goes on from NC_141900.1 coordinate 44,804,042, forward strand.
TAGAATTGGTAACTTCATAGACTAAGAACTCAGATAAATTTAACAGCAGTTTTAAGAATAAAATATAGAAAACTGTTCTCACCTGCTCCTCAGAAAAACGTATGTGTACTGCTCAGCTTCTCTGGGACATGCTTTCAATGATAGGAAAGAGGGAAAATACTGTAACGTAAACCAATCTTATGTGACTGGTTTACTACAAAGAGCTACAATGTTATATGAATGATTACAATTACATTAGCAAAATATAAATCACAACACAAATGGTAAATATCAATAATATCTCAAGAAACATTACACATAATGATAACGAGCAGGCAAAAAAATCACATTTTGCAAAATAAAGGGAAATAATTTCCCACCATTATTGATTGATATTGATTAATTACTTTGACAGGAAAAGAAAACAAAAAATACAATACAATTAATTATTTCATATTAATATACAAGCAATGATATTGGCTGAATTCAATTTTAGCAAAAACTAAATTCCATTTTATAAGTTGTATTATTGTCAATCTTATAAAAATTAACTTGGTAAAACTGTAGCCTGAATTTTTTGTGAAGAGTGAACTGATCTTTCCTTCAGTTAGACAAAGTTTCTAAATTTAAATATGTGTTTTAGAAGAATACACTTCCATTAATAAAAGCTGGATTCTATTATGAAAAGAAAAAAACAGTCCTGACAATGTCGCACATTGAGTGCGTCTGGCAAGGGAGCCGCAAATTTAACTTCTGAGTTTTCTGAGGCAATGTTATTCATGAATAGGACTTTTGTTGGATAACAAAAATAGGCATAATGAATAGGCAATCCTGAGTTTTCCTTCTTTCATAGCTAGGAAGTAAAATAGAGAAAATATGCAATAAAATTATATTGTTTTATTTGGATCTATTTATATTCACATAGTCCTTTCTTAGTTTAACAGCAGTTGGAAGAGCCATTGTAGCATCTATTTGGACCACCTAATGAATAATTCGCTTGTATCATTTGTATAACAGCCTTTCGACTCTGAGTAAACTACAAAATTGCCCTAATCAAAGAAATAGTTGGTATCATAAAAATTGGAGGTCAAAGATACTTCAGCTCACCATCCATTTTTAGCTCTTTCTGGTTATTGGACACCACATCCTTTGATAATCATGCAGCAAACATTATAAAAATGGGAGATTATTGGAACATTGATAATCTGCAAAAGTTTGAATCCATTTTTGCTGAGAGAGATAGTATTTATGGTATAATAAATATTTTTTTCTTAAGCAATATATTTTCTTAAGTGACAGAGCGTTGGGTTTGCTACTTTTGCTTCCAAAGAAAAAGTGATCCCACTGCATGTTCCATAGAGTCAAATGCTAAGATTTGGACCCAGTATCATGACTGGAAATGCAGTGAATTGTGTTAAATTAGACTTAAGTAAATATTTGAAGATTAAATGCATGAATGAATTTTTTAAAAAACATGAAGAATTTCCAAGGATGAAACAGGCCAGTGAGAGAGATTTTTGGAAGCAAATCTACCCTGCAAAGCACAGCATTGAGGAGACTATTTGATCTGCCTGGACATTGAGTTGACCATTTATCAGGATCAATCAATGCAAAAAAGTACATTTTAATGATTTTTATTCTGGACTAGTTTTGATATGCTGGGAACAAAAGAGATCAAGTAAGAGAATCAAGGGAGATTAGGTCTGTGAAAGCACAGTGAATGTTATCGAGCACAATAAAAATGTTAAGAGATTTATAATTGAAATAAAAGTAGGCTAGGAATGCCAGGGAAGCAGTTCCCAGTCAGTTTCATTTTGTCACTAACCAATATGATTCAGCATTGGGTAAGATTCTGTGGCAAATCTTAACCTTCTTTGGGCGCCTAGATTTGGTCCAATAATTTGATGAAGTTTTTTACATGCAACTTGATAGAAAGCTTTCTCCATTTATGTGTACATTTAAGAAACTTTCCTTATATCAGAGTACATTTTTTTGTTCATTTGAAAATTCCTGTTTTGAAAAAACTTGGTTCAGATAGCAAAAGTACCGACACACTCTTTCTACAAAAATAGTATTGATACCTGGGGCAGTATATGTTATGCAAAGTATTCGCTTAGCAGCTGAAATGAGAATCCTCATTTTAATATAGTTTCCAGAGGCTTAGACCATGGTTTGAACTGCAATCCCCTGCAGGGGGAAATTTAAAGATCAAAAATGTCCATTTGCTTCCTTAACCCAAATCTAGTATTTTCTCTGCTGGAAACTGACTTTGATTTCTCCCGAAAAATATTTAAGTTTCAGTGTATTGCTTAGAATTGCCAAAGAAAGTAAGATAGTATAAAATGTTGAGAAACCATGCAATTTTATCTAAACAATAGTTTATATATAGTCAAACTTACAGTTCTTTTGAATTAATGAATAATCACAACTCATATTTTCTTTGGAATTCTTATTAAAATGTCTCATTGGAAAACATAGTTTCAGTGATTTTATTATTTATACAATATGCGAGGCCGAGAAATTCTGGGTTTTGTTGGCTTTGGTGTACATCAATAGCATTTTATACTTATTTGTTTTAGACGTGTCCCTGTGAACCCAAAATATTGAGTCTCTACAAAGATCACCTAATATATAGCGCAATAGATAAAATATTCATATTTGAGCATATGATGATATTGTATGTATAATCTGGGTGGCTATAAGCCATTTGACAGAGAAGTAACTTTCTCTAAATCCAATTCTTATTCCCCTACTGAATCAACTCCATCTCTAACCAAAACTGCGATAGAGGTAATAGGATGATGGAAATGAAATAAATCCTTCTTGAAAAACATTACTCTCCTTGATTAAACATGTCTTGCTACTCCATTTATCTTGGTCTCCTTGGTCTTTGCTGGGTTAATCTTTTTCTTTTTGTAAATCCTTCAGTTAGCTTTCTAACCCAATATAAAAAAGTCTAGATGTGAGATACTACGAGGAATATAGCATTAATATTTATACGTTCCATGTACGCCTTTTTCGAGCTAAGCCCATGCAAAATCTTTTGATTCTAAAATAATTTTTGTATTATTAACCAAAATAATTACATTATTAAAGTTTAGTTTTAGATCTCTAAGTCATTTAACCAAAAACAAAACTTTGGGTATGTATACCTCTATACTATGTGGAATGTCAATTAATTATATAGCCATTTATAGGTAATATAGTCAGTAAATTATTAGACAGTGTAAAGTAATGATGAATTAAACTGGTAATAAAATAAACAGCTATGTTCTAGTTTAAATTGTATTTTAGTAAGAGGCAGATAAAAATTTGAGGGAAAAACATTAATACCAAAAAAAAACAGAATAAAATTACCAGTGGTAGAAAAAAAAAGAACTAGGTTGATTTTACAGTTACTGATATCTACAAGATATAATAAAAAGTAGAAGGTTCTTTACATGGATGCATATTTTTTGCACATATTAGATTATGATCAGGAAGGACTCTGCAGGTGCTGAAGTGATATTACAAGACACCCAAATATTCACTATATTTTGATAATCGAAAGATTCATAAGTGCAGGCTCAAAATTGTCTCACATAGTTGGCCCAGGAGCAGACCACCTAAAGTGAGGAACCCAGATAAAGTTAATAGAGAAAATAATGAAAAAAGAGTCTTTGGATTTCATGTATATTTGTCAGCCCAAGGATGTATGTTTGAGAACATCTGGTGTGGAGCAGACCGCAGTTTTCCCTGCTGACTCAGAGAGGTGTGATAGTAAATGAAAAAGTTGTCGATCCAAGTTGTCTCTGCAGTTTCACTTGCCAGATTGTATCTGTGCTTGGAGAAAACCACGCACCAGGAAAAGGCTGAGGCTTGGGCCCAGACCCATCCAAGCTTCTTGCAGCTTAGAATGTCCTCTTTGCCCTTCTTATTGCTGGGAGGGTTAGGCCTATTCCCCAGGGGGAAAAATGGAGTCACTACAACCCAACCTAAATTTCACATCTTATAGAACTAGCAGGTATCTTAAAGTCCTTCCTTTTCCACCTATGAGCAGAAAAGTTTGAAAGTGAACAAATTAGAAAATTACCTCTATTATTAGGAAATCACATATCAAAAAGCAGTTTTTTTCTAGTAATGAACATTTCCAAGCTCAAGACCATTTGATAATTGTCTGGAATAAGAGAAGTATTTTAAATGCAGTATTTGTGACTCAAAACTCATCTTACAGAGAGAGACAAAAACATGGGTAAAGCAAGGCATAGAGCAATGATAAGTGATAGCATATTTGATAAATTAGCTACAAGCCAATGATCCTTATCATTATTAGTTATTGCTAGCATACTGTGGGAAATGATTGGAGAGGGAAGAGACTGGAATCAGAAAAAAATTGTTAGGAGTCTAGACCAGAGAAGTTTTGGAGGAAATGGAGAGCAGAAACATGATGGGGTAGAAGGATTCGAGCAGTATTTCAGAAGAATGATGTGAATTAGTGGCTGTTTCGAAGTGTTAAGCTGAATGAATATAGAAAGAAGATACCAAAAGTTGCTAGTTTGGTCAGCAGGGTCGATAGTGATGTTATCAACTAATATAGGAAAAACACAACAATGAACCAGTTTCTGGTTTGGGAGGAAGATAAAAAAATCATTTAAGGAGCCTAATTTTAAGGAGTAAAGATATTGTAAATCATCAGTATTAGGATAAAAACCTTGGAGGGATTGAAATCACTAAACAGAGATTGTCAAAAGAGATAAGAGGAAGGAAATCCTAAGAAAGATTAGTGGGTGTGACAGTAGCTGGGGAAAACAGTTCAGGAAGAAAGGGTGTTCAGCAAAACCACAGGACACTAAGAAATTACATGAGATGATATCTGAGAGGAAGTCATTAGATGTTCCAATTTGGCAGTTATTGGTAACTTTAAAAAAATGTTCAATTGGTTGTAGGGACTGTTAGTTACTATAAAACAAGAAGTAAACTGGTGGTAAAAGAGCTGAGACATCATGTAGACTGCTTCTTCAAGACACTAGAAGGCGATGAGAAGGATAGAAGCGAAGGCTTTAGGGTAATCAGGATCCAGGAAAGTAAGATTTCTTTGGGTTTTGTTTGTTTGTTTGTTTCCTTCTGCTTTTCTTGCTTAGCAGTGGCTTGAGTTTTTGTAAAAGATAAGAAACCAGCACAGAGGAAATTAAAGATTTAGCAAAGAAAGGGGATCATAATGGTGGCAATGGCCGGAAATAGAAGGGAGAAAGTTGAAGGAAAAAACAGAAAAAGGTTTGATTTTAGAAAAATACAATATCCTTTTGTTTTCTGGAAGGGGAAAGAAAAGTAAAGGCGAGGGAATATAGAGGTAAGTAAGTTTTAGCATGGTGTCTTAGTTTAGGTTCCTCCCAAAGCAGGCTCCGAGGAGGACTCTAGCAGCAGAAAACACAAGTGAGGGATGGGATGGTAAAGCAGAAATGGGAGGAGGGGAAATAAAGCATATATTTATGATCATGCTACAGGGTTCAACCCTCTGAGGACACTGAGAAATCATGTAAATCACCCTTTAGAGTTGTTTCACTACAGGCAGAAGATGGGACTCAGCCATCAAATTCTGTCCTGTATTGGTTGAGGGTTGATCTCTGGGGAATTAAATTCCTCCCTCCCCCATTCCTGGCTGTCTGAATTCAGAAAGAAGAAACACCTCAGGCGCCTGAGAAAGCCTCCAGGCAGAGGGTGCTTGAAATGAAAGCTGCCAGCTCCTTTCAGAATGGTCTGCAGCAGCAGCAGGTGAACTCAGAGTTGGGTGGAGAGGATTTGTGGCAGGACATCGAGGCTTCTACTGCAGGTGGAAAAGGAGATACTCTTCTTACAGGCAACTTAAGGGCGTTACTGTGTGTACCCTAGATCCCAGCAGAATGATAGCTCCCTTCACCAATCATGCTTCATGGGCTACAAATCTCTTTCTCCTCACCAAGAATCCCTTCAGCTTCTACTCTGCCAAGGCTTCCTCTACCGCTGCTCTTTCACTCAGAGAGATCAGGAAAGGTCTCCCTCTCCTTACCCTCCATGCCACACACACTCCCCAAGGCCTGTGTTTCCTTTCATGCCAGTGGAGAGATCTTACTAACATAAGTAAAACAATAACAAAGACTTTATTCCCATAATAGCACATTGGAGTTATGCTTTGAAAGGCAGTCAGTAATAGCAAGAGAGAATTGTATTGACCTTTCAGGATGTTTCATTCTAGCAAATTGGAAAGATTTAAAGCTTCCTTAGGGTAAAGGCCAGGCCACAAGTATCTGATGCCCCCTGTCCTTCTGTTATAAAGGACGAGACTGGAGAGAGGGCAGAAAAGACCCAGGGGCCTTAGGGAAGAAGAGGAAGAGATCCCAGAGTGTGAAGGGAACTCATGAATGCTTATCTGAGATGGATTCTACATGACTACCGGGAACTTGATAGGGGAGGGAAGGGTACATCTTGCAGCTGACTCTGGACTCTGTGTGCATGAATTACTGACTAGAAGATTGTCCCTCCTCATTCTCCTAGATGTTGTGGGCACACAGAATGGTTATCCATGCATGTAACTAATTTTCTATAGTGCATGTCCTATGTGCCAGGCCCTGTGCTGTACACTCGGGACACTATAGTGAATAAGCAGACGTGGTCCCCACCTTTATGGCATTTATAGTCAAAAAATATTAGAAGATACCCCATCTGTGATTCCTTTTCCTGCTTCTCATAGTTCACATCAGTCTTATTTGCCTCTTGAGTCCTCTTTTACATCCGGCCTTCTAACTATTTGTGGGCATGCCTGGCCTCACCTCACAGATTAAAAGTTCCCTGAGGGCAATAACTGTTTTTGCTCACACACAATCACTGACTGGCTGGTAGAAGTCTAGATATGAGCATTTTAAGCCTACAGTGTTTTTGACCCAATCTGCTCAGCTGTATCCAGAACTGTGGGAGAAGCTTCTTTGCCTGAAGGAGTCATCCATCCTCTTACTTTATACCTTCAAAGCAGGATATTTAATGATCAAAGCCATTTCTGTTCCATTTATTCTGGGAACAACATTACATTGAAGTTAGAGCTTTAAAAATGATGGGAAAGGGCCGGCCCTGTGGCTTAGCGGTTAAGTGCGTGCGCTCCGCTGCCGGCGGCCCGGGTTCGGATCCCGGGTGCGCACCGAGGCACCACTCCTCCAGCCATGCTGAGGCCGCGTCCCACATACAGCAACTAGAAGGATGTGCAGCTATGACAGACAACTATGTACTGGGGCTTTGGGGGAAAAATAAATAAATAAAATCTTTAAAAAAAAAAAAAAAATGATGGGAAAAAGTTACACTTTAGGCTACTGCTTCTAAGTTTGTGGGAATGAATATTCAAAGAGACATTCTTCAGCAGAGCATTTTGAACTTTTTGAAACTGTGTGACTCCATAAGCGGTTATAATATTAGAGAGTAACTCGGGAACTGAAGCTGAGTAGAATGGTGAAAAGGATGAAGACTTTGGACTCAGATAGTATGAACACTGTTATGTATTAATTGTGTGAATTTGAACAAGTTAATCTCCCTGGGCCTCAGTTTCACCTTTAAAATGGGGACGTTAATACCTCTTTCAAAGATTCACAAGGATTGAGATAATTCATGTAGAGTACCTTGTATACTGTAACACATAATTGTCATAAATAATCCCTAGAATTAATTGATTGATTAATTGATTGATTGATTAATTTATTTATTTATCAGTGAGGAAGATTAGCCCTGAGCCAACATCTGTTGCCAATCCTCCTCTTTTTGCTGAGGAAGATTGACCCTGGGCTAACATCCGTTCCCATCTTCCTCTACTTTATATATGTGACACCTGCCACAGCATGGCTTGATAAGTGGTACATAGTCCGTGCCCAGGATTCAAACCCATGAACCCCAGGTCACGGGCTGCCAAAGCAGAGCACGTGAACTTAACCACTATGCCACTTGGCCAGCCCTAGAATTTATTTATTTTGATAATAGATATGACAAATATTTGCCAAATGTCCCTGTTTAAATTCATGGCCAATTAGGTAATACAATGTCTCTGAAAAATTAATCTCTTATAGGAGTTACAAAACTAAATAATAATAGACATAACAAGAAACCATACATGATAAAGAAGAAAAGGACAAAATATGGTTAAAATATTGTTTTACCAGAGAAATAAAGAGGCCAACATGTTTATCAGAAAATGCCATAAGTATATTATTATAGACACTTTGCCAAATTTTTAATTAAAATCAATGGAAAAGACTTAAAAAATAAAAACTTTAAACTTTCAAAATTTCTTTGAGGAAGAAGAAGAGCTAACCAACAGAGTACTGCCTCTATGAGGGAAATTAATCCATGGAGAATTCGCATACCGCAGTAATCATATAACTTCTTCCAAGCCCCTCTTGGAAGAAACCAGAAAAAGTTGCATACTGATTTTTCCTCCCTCTGGCTTACTGTAAAATCAGTCAAACCATGTTCCTTACTAGATTCACGGTTTTGAGAGCAAGCAGGACAAATCAATTCCAGTGTCGTACGTGGCAAGTATCAATGTTTACCTTCGAAAAGATCCAGAATTGGCACCCGTAAGTCCAGACATGCATGCATGTGCTCAAAACTTACAGAAGGCGTATGCCAGGATGCTACCAAATGGAAACACACACAAGTTTTTAAGCCTTCATAGCACTTTGTAACCCTCTGATGACAGTCACAGAATACTTTATATTTCAGTCAAGCATGCAGTTTTTCATCTCCCTTTTAGACTACAAATTACTTGAAAATAAAGACTGTGCCTTGCTCATTTTTTCACTCTTCTGTTTCCTATTATGCCAACATCAGGAACCAATCCCTTGCACAGCTCAAGAAAATAAAGAAAAACAATTTTGAGGTGTTTAATATGTGCCAGACACAATTTAAGAAACCTGGAGGAATTTCTTATAAAATATTTCAAGTACATTATTGAATTCAATATTTTGAAGCGATGTGAGTCTTTTTGGCCTCTTACAAAAGCTAAGGTGAAGCCTTCTCTACTTTACCCTAGCCAAAGTAAAGGCTTCTTCATTGGCTACAAGTTCCTGCGTAGTACCAGTATTAACACACAGCCATTAGCAGCATAATTCGATCTTCTCCCAAGTCAAGTCTGAACTACAGACCAACTCATGAGTGGAAGTATTCATTCTAATTGAAGAAGTTTCTCTTTTAAGTTACACATTAGAACATTTAGCATAAAGGGAATGTCTAAGAAATAAATCTCGTTAAAATAATGAGTCTATAAGTGTCATCATGTATCAGCTTCCAAATATTATTTTCCTTTCTAACTCATATGTTGTGTGTGATTATGGAAAAGGAACTGGTACAATCCTTCAAAATAATAAAGAAATAAAATGAAAATTAAAGCCTTCCAAATGTGCAAAAGTGTAATATAATCCACAAACAAAATGCAGACTGTTCTCCGTTCCTCCTCCTCCAAGGATAATAATTAATCATGAGTATTACTTTTGAATAAGGTGCACTGAATTAGTTGCCTCATATATTTGCAAATGTATGAGAAACGATTTCTAAAGGAGTCAAAAAATCTCCTTTATAATCTTCCCTATGATCTCGGAATGTGAAAAAGTGGTTTCACTTTTATTCAGCAGTTGTCTCACACATGATAAACTGAGATTGGAAGGACAAAATTGACGCTGGGAAAGGAAAAGTTAAATGCAGGATTCTGAGTTCTGTTCAAATTGGTGAACACCAGTGGGGAGACTAAAGCTCTCTCTTTCCCAATGCAGCAGTTTGAAGTACTCTTGTGTAGTATAATAGAATAATTGACCCAATTAGGGCCCTATTCATCAGAAATTAGATTTCTGCAGGTGCCAAGCACAAAGGCTTTTAAGGGCCTTCTCAGCTTCTCACTAGAAACATTGGGAAATTGCAGGCACAACAAAACTGCAAAATCTGCAATTTAATATCTTTTCTCAAGGTATCTGCTGAACCTCACTTTAATTTTAAAGACAGATGAAAGGGACGTAGCTTAGGGTCTGCTCCCTTGCTAAGACAGCCCTTTCCTGTAAGCATATAGGCCAGCCATCCTCTCTAACCCAGCTTTAGAGAAACACATTCAAAAGCAACAACGGTAGCCTGTGATTGAATATTCACCTTCCTCAGAGCGTCTCATTCCAAAGTCTGTCTTCAGGCCATCTTTCTGGAGATTAATATGTATTCACTATTTAAGGTCGGAGAACCCAGACTGGCCTCAACCAAGTCCTTTAGATGCTGTTTCTTCAGATGCAATTCATATTACATAGCTAAAGTTTTTTTTTAATTGGGTCTGAAATTCTCAAAAAAGAAACACTGATGGCACTTCAAATTTTCCTGGGAGTATACGGTAGGAAAGAGGTAAGGAAAAGCCTCTTCCCTGAAGATCAAAGCGTTTTTAAATGAAGTTCAATCCTTTAATTTTACTGATAAAACGTTCCCTTTCAATGACTGGATATGAAGAAATTCAATCCCCTAAACTCCCTATCTTTTCTGCCTTGAACACACACACAATCACTCCAAATTTTTATTGTTCTATGAATTTTCTTTCTAGGATTGATTATTATTTGAATTATGTTTGTGTGTGTGTGTGTGTCTGTGTGTGTGTGTGTGTGAGTGTAGTTACAATGATTTCTGTATCTCCCATTAAAATTCATGTTCCAGGGAAATGAAGACATTGTCTCACTTATTTACTGCTGTGTCTTCTATCCCTAGTGCCTAGAAAAGTACAGATTAGTACAGGTAGATTCTCAATACATGTCTGTCGAATGAATGAAAAAAAGAAATTTGTTTTCCTTACAGAGATGTAAAATCACCACATTAAAGGTGTACTTATACTAAGGGAACCAATACCCCTGGCCTGCTTCGGGAATTCAAAAGAAGTAAATCATATCCTGTAACTAAACAGTGTAGGGTTGAGTTTAGCTTTAAGTGAGATTGTGGCTTCCCTCTATTTCTCAAGTCGCTTCCTCAGCGTTGGCTCCATTCCCAGGATGAACATGGTCACAATATGGCAGAAGCAGCTGCAGTCTGTTCTGATTCAACCTAAGTAAAAAAAAAAAAAAAAAAAAAAAAGGTCCAGGAAATTTTATCCTACTAGCCCTGATTAGCCTGACTTGTGTTACGGGCCTCCCCTGAACGGATCACCATGACCAGAAGGCTGGAATGTGTTGTCGGCTTGGTTTAGATCATGTGCTTCCCTCCCAGATCCTGGGGTAGAGTCAGTTTTACCCCATGCACATGAACTGGGAGTGGGGAAGGTCAAGGACAAATTCTCCCAAAACAAAATCAGGGCAATAATGCTGCAAAAGAGGCGTGGTGGCCTGAAGCAAAAATTAAAATGCCAAGCACACGCCTAAACTCCAAATCAGTGGATATCTTTTCATCGTTACTTCATTAAACTCTCTGAAACATGTGCTAAAGTTTCTCCCATTTTCAAATTGCCTCTTTTTTGGCTTTGATCTGACTCCTAAAACTCCACCATGTTTCTGATGGCCGATGTTGGTTTACATATTCAGCTAATTTTATGCTGCGTTCCCTTTAAATGTTGGTATGCTCCACAATTTGTTCCTCATGCCCTTCTGTTTTTATTCTATGTACTCTCTAACAGTGATCTAATCCACACCCCCAGCATCAACTAGACAGAAATGCTGATGACTCCCAAATCTTCATTTCCAGGTCAGACCCTTCTCCAGTGCTACAGGTACCATATATAAAACTGTCTGCTAGACTTCACCACAACTGAAAGGAAATATATCCTAAACTAAATGTTGTGTCCCCCTCCTTCCTGCAGCTCTACTCCAGTTATAACTCAATTTCTCCCAGTATGTTGGTTATACTTAACTGGACCCAACAGAGTCAAAAACCTACCTCAACTTCAAACTCTCCAGCCAACATACAGATGCCAAATCTTGCCAATTCCACTTCTTAAATCTCTCTCCGGTATATCTATCATTTCATCTCCATTCACATCATTATTGTCACTGTCTTAGATCAAATCATCATTTTGTTTTTCTTGCTGAGACTATTGGGAGAGCCTCAGAATTGGTCTCCTTACTTTAGTCTTCCTTTTTTGCTCCCAACGATCTTCCATATTTTTATTCAGAATGTTTTTTAAATGTATAAATTTGATCACATTCCTTCATAGTCCCCATTGCCTACTCAATAGAGTATAAAATTCCTAGTAGGACATAAAAGACTTTTTGTTCCATGGCCTTGCCTGTTTTCCAGCCTTATCTCTTGCTGCTCCCTGTAGACACTCTGTTACTTTTACATTTCCCTCTGCTGTTTGGCTGGTCATTGTTCTCCAATAGTAATGCCCTTCCCTCCCATTGCTCCTCATCCCCTAGGAAAATCCTACTCATCCTCAGGACTCAGCTCAAGGGCCAGCAGACTTCCTTTGGCACAGACTTTGGTACCCGGGGAGAAGTGAGTAGTCCATCTGCTCCACTTCAATATCATCTTCTGTAAACATCTCAAAACCATTCATTCTAATATTGCAAATATTTGTGCACTTTTCTCTCTCACACTAAGATGAGACCTCTTTAAAAGTAGTTGCTGTGTCTTATTCATCTTCGTGTCCTACAACCAGGGAGAGGGCATTGTACAGAGTATGGACATGCTTATGGAATGAATAATAGAATGGCCACATCTTAGTACATGTCAGTTTCCTTTTCAAGACCAGCAGAAGAATCTCTCTCAACTCAAGAAGGGCTCCAGTCCCTCTTTTAAAGGGCTCACCTGATTAGGTCACCCACCAACGCTGGTCTCCCTTTCAATTAACTCAAAGTATACCAATTATGGATCTTGATTATATCTGCGAAATTCCTTCACATTTGCCATATAATGTAACATAATCATGAGTGTGACTTCTCGTTGTATTCACAAGTCCCACACACAGTCAAGGTGAGGTGATTATATAAGGGAATGGGCCATTAGGGGTCATTTTAGAATTGTGTCTGCCACATCTGGGCACCTCTAGACTAAATAATGCTTCTCAGTCCTCAACTCTTATCATGGGGTGGCCTCAGAAATTGCACAACTGGGAGAAATTTCATGTACTCAGGAGTCTGGGGATATCTCCAGGTTTATTAGCTAGCAAATAGCTTATTGTGTTAATTATTTTAAAAATTCTTGCATTAATTGTTTTTTAAAATCCGTGTATGAATGGTCAAGCAAATTATATATTTGCATGTATGTGCCATTTTTTAAATTAGTAGCGCTTTTTTTTTCATTTTCAGCATGCTTGTTTATCTTTGTGTCTATATTCATAGTTGCAATGTGAACTTGTGAGGGCAATGAAAGTATGATATTCACTTTTATATTCCAAGTGCCTAGATCTCAATATTTAACTGACACCCACCCAAGTAAACAGTTCTTCTAATTCTTTTTAATTTAGGTCCTTTGCCTTGTTTGACCTTTGGATCACCTACGTCCCTTAAGAGATAGAGAGATGAGAAGGACTTTTGATGTTTGCTCAAAATATTGTACAAATGTCTATATAATTTGATCCCTAGTCCTTTCTAACAAGAATGTTCCAGCTTTTTGGAAGACAAAAAGGAAATATATGTCGGCTTCAGCTCTGACAACTCAAAAATGTCTTGGAAGCTACTATTTCTTCAAAACCAATTGAGGTCAGTGATATCACAGAGCTATTTCTGAGGATAATCGCTTCTTCAGCAAAAACAGGCAGGCAAAGGCCTGTGAAACAACACTCCTTTTCTACCAGTGGAGAAAGCTGGACTCAGCCCTGTGTGCGTGCTGGGGCTTTGCATTTCTCTGGGCAGCAAGGGTGGCCTTACTTTCAAACGTCCCACAGAACATTCTCAGAATGCTGCTAGCGCAGGTCTCATGTCAAAGGGAACAGAACAGTAAAAGCAGAGAACTGACATGACACTTAAGACACTCTCAGTGCCCCAAGTCTATACAGGCAGTGGCTTCAATGAGGAACTTGTTCAATCTTCAGTGATGCAAGAAGGAAAAACAGAGACACATAAAAGGAAACTCACAGAAATCCTCAGATTCCCATATAGTAGAAAGGCTGCAGGTGATCAATTAGGGTCACATTCTTGTCATTTGAAGCCAGCTTAGTATTAGAGAAACATCTTTGCAGATCAAGGCTTTAACCTTAGGTGTATGGATTGCTTCAGAGAGTCCAGGAAACCACTGAAATAATAGGGGGAAAGTCTTGCCAGTACATGCATGCAACACAGATGTCATTGGAGATCTTCTCTGCCCTTAGCAACTTAGGGAATTTTCACCTAAACTTCAAATTCAGGGCCTGGGGCACTGAAAAGCCCCACACACATCATGTGTGCCTTACTTGTGCTTCTTTCTATTTTGATCTGGAGTCAGGTCAGCCTGCTCTGTGCTGCCCCACCTTTGAACCAGAAATAAAGCTCTGCCCTTCTCACTTGTCTTTGCAAGAAATTCCAATCACAACAAACATATCATGAGTTTTATAGCTGTACTAAAATTTATGAGGTCATGAGGAAGCAGCTCATAAGAATCCCCTGGATTTGTTTCACTTCCTTCTTTGCTCTTACAGTTAGTATCCACACATTCTGTCCTCTCCAAATCTGTATTTATTACATTTGGCCCTCCCTGCCCCATACAGATTCCTGGGAAATATCATTCAGCCCATTTCCCTATAGGGCCCTTCCAAAATCAAATGCCTTCCTCGGTCCTCCTGCATCATTGGAAAATAAACATTTTCCATCTGTGTTTATGCCTATGCACATTTTCTCCCTAGAGAGCAACTGAAAAGCTTTCACCATATTCTCAGCAAGGGTCTCTGATCCAAAATGAGTAAGAACCATTGCTGAGAGCCTATTTCCATAGGGGAAATGTTTGGAAGCCACACTTCATTGCCAGGAAAGACAAATGATGTATCACACAAGAGCCCCTAGTATGAATAACGTGTTCATCCTCTCTCTGCACCCTAGAAGCAGCAGAGCTCTGTCTACAGGTCTCTCCAGAGCAAGGTGACTCTGCTCTTCACATCCCTAGTCACCACCCTACTGCTCTGGGCCAGCTCTTTGTCTTTTCCCGCTGCTCCTCTCCATCTTCAACCCTGCCAAGTGTGCCCTCTGGAATCTCCTAACATTATCAGTAAATACATTTTCTTCACAACCTGTTCTCAGAATGTTCTATCTCCAGAGTAGCAGCACAGCCTAACAGTTTAAGAGTGTGAGTCTGAAATTAGTCTTTCTGTTTTCAAATCCATGTTCCATGAGTTTGGTCAACTTCACTTTTCATCTATAAATTGGGATGAAAACAGTATTCACTCACAGGATATGGTGAAGGTTAAATAAGTAAATATATGCAGGGAACTTAGAACACAGCAAGTCTGCAGAAAGCATTAACTCTCTTTTTTATCATCCATCATCATCTCCTAGTTCTGCCTGAAGGATCCACCATGAAGGCTGCACTTCCCATTCAGCCCTCTCTAGTGGAGTCTCTCATCTCCCACACCCCCCAAACCAAAAGCCTGGGCATAGAAATTGGGAGAATGCCAACCTAGCAATACATTTCTACATTCACATATGTGATCAACCCAACCCACTACATGGAAAATGATTTGAATTTATTCTTTGCTACTTTAAAGAGAAAGGTGAAGTTTGATAGGTTGATGTTATAGGAATGAGGGTTTAGCTAACACTGGAAAGTGCTTCCTAATATTGACAACGCCCAGAAGTATGTTATTTAAGGAGATAGCAGGGTCCCTGACCGGGACACATTAATAGAAGTTATGTATGCGCCCCCTTTCTCTGAAGTTATAAGAAAGATTCCTGCCTAAGGAGGGACCTTGGACTTCATTTTAAAAATCCCTTTTAAACTAAAATCCTGTGAATCCTGAGTCTCTGTGGAATTTTTTTATATTCCAAGGAACACACATGGAAAAAATTCAGTAGTTTTATATATATAACATAATTTTAGTTAATTGGGGTAGGGAGGGCACAGCTCTATTGGTTATCAGACCTGTCCTCTCTGCTTAGCTCTGCAAGTCACCTGTGTGACCTTGAAGAGGTCACTTAATCTCTATCAGTAGAGAGGAAATAAGTGGTTGCACCCATAGCTTTCAAATGCTTTTACTTCCTTTCTACTCATGAAATCCCATGGAGAAGCTCAATAAGTAACAGAAATAAATTCCCAGCTGGAAAGGTTTCAGTAGCAATGATAGTGGCCTAACCAATTCCCTGCCCTGCCACCCCACAACCCATGTCTCCAGGTCAGCCCTTGATGTGGCTTCATAAACCTTCAAAGGTCGTCAGAGTCAACTTTCAAAACAAACAAACTAACCTGAGCGAAATGGCTTCTAGAGTCTTTTCACCTCTAGCTAGAATTTACATTCTTTATATATATAATATATCTTTGAAATTAACCATGTTTTATCCCTGTTCAAAATTTTTCTTGCTTGATATTAACAGTCAGCTAAGATCAAAGGATTTTGGCATTGAAATGGCATTGTCTTATGGCTTATTTTAATATTATTCAGGAAGACATAATACAACAAATTATCTGTTGGTCTTTTGCTTCCCTATTTACATTTTAATTAAGTTTCTATAAGATATTTTTTCTTGTACTATTGCTATGTTGCTAGGTGCTTTTTGCCACATATGAAAATCTGCATAGTAATCATTTCATGTATAATTGATAGCATATGTTATATATAAGTATTAGTGCATATAAGTATTAGTGCATATATATATATGTAGGCCACATCTGAAAAACTTTTTTCATAGGTGAAAATCCCAGGGAAATATTTTTAGCTGCTTTCAACCTCATTTAAAGACATCACCAGTTTTCAAATAGTAATATCAAATGAATCTGCAAATAATACTTCTAAGAAAAAGGAATAGCATAATATTTTGACTACCATGAACTTCTGACATTTAAAGGGACTCTAATATAGGTATCAAATATCTCAAGATACAACTTAGTTGGGAAAAGTTAGGCTCATGAACAAGGATGAAATTGCCAACTGAAATATTCAAAGATATCTGTTGGAAGAAAAGATTTTCTTGCCTGGGAATAAAATTTTAAAACTTAACTTGTAACCCAGTTAAAAGAAAAAATTAAACTAAAACAGTCACTAATGTAGGTAGAAATAATAAGATGCAGATGAAAACAAGCAATAACAGGAAATAAGATACTGATGAAAACAAGTAATTACAGGACACTCATCATTTTCCATAATAAAATTGACATTTCCTAAATGTTATCATCGCGATGTACTTAGCACTAGTCAAGACTTTATTAAAATACTCAATCTTGTTTAGGGCAGACAAATTAAGTTATCTGTAGGATTGCAAAGAAAGCCCTGAAGAAAGTTGCAAATATCTACCACTAACAAACTAGAATGTGTCTTAAGACATAGCATTTAGAGGATTTTTGTCTGTTTCCTCATTCGACTAGTTGATCACTATTGCACTAACATCTGTAACTCCATATCATTAAATTCTTGAAAGATGGAGCCTAGGAGGAAAGCACACAAATGCAGGATCATTGATGCTGATATTGATCCACGTGCTATTTTAATCAATGACAGTAAGCATGGGCTTTCGCAGGTATCAAAAACTCTCCTGGAAAATGACCTCAGGCAAGAAGAAAGTAACTCCTTTTGTGTTGCTGTGTTCTCCTTCATTCCCTTCACTAACCAATGTCTTGAAAGAGTGGCTTGCACTCTGTCAGCACTTCCTCAGCTGCCGTTAAGGCCTTAGCCTTCTGTAATCTGGTGTTTTCCTTCATATTCCACTAAAACGTCTTCCCTTCAAATCACACATGGTCTTCCGGTGGCAAATTCAATGGTTGTTTTTAAATTATATAACTTGATCTTGCTCCAGCATTTGAACACAATCTGATTGGATGTAATGTTTTGTGATTCTATTCTCTTCTGGTTTAATTTTTACCCCTCTGGGTATTATTTTCACCCTTTTGACTGATTTCTCTTTTGCCTCAAGGTTCCATGCCAGGCCCTCATCTCTCTCTCACCTGTTCTCACCAGGCAAACTCCTCCACTCCCATGCTTTCAGCTATCTTCCATACCACAAACGCCTCAGATAGCCTGTGGCCAGGCTTTGCTGTTCATCTCCCTCCTACTCCACTTTTCCAACTATTTACATGATATTTCTTCACTTGGACATTCTAAAGGGAACCAAAACTAAGACTGTCTGAAATGGAACTCACACTTCAAACTCCTCCTCGTTCATTTTATCCTGCTTTCATCAGGTGCCCAAATTAGAAACTTTAAAGCCTTCTCAGATGTTCCATCTACTTTGCTTTTTACTTCCCACTCCCAATGGATTCCTAACCACTACTGATCTTCCCGAGTTCATGTTTCTTCAGGTGTTCACTCTGTCCATCTCCCTCTTTCTTACTCTCCTCAGTTGGTTCTTGCCCCAAGTCTTACTCCCTCTAATTCATTCTCTCCACTGTTAGCTAAAATGATCTTTAAAAAATATAAATAAAATTTCTTTGCTCTTTTAATTAAAAATACACATTTTCTCCTTATCTCATGGAGGATATAATTTAACTTTTTAACTATGGCATACCAGGGCACTCAAAATTCTTACTGCAGCCCCTCCCCCAATCCCATCCACACACACAGCACATACAATCTCTTCTGCCTCTTGAGGTAGTCTCCATTTATTATTCTTATTCCCTTTTGCATTTCCAATGTCTCTTTATTAGCCCTTCTTGTTAGCGTAGATATCTGCTTATCATAATGTTTTAAATTAAAAATTTATATATTTCCTCCATCTCTATGTCCCTCTCTAGCTACTAGTACTTCTACATCTGCTGTTCTGTCTACTCTGCCACCAGCTATGTTAAACAATGTTTTTCTAATAAGCAAATTCAGGCAGCATTATTTAGTATTTATCTTTTATGAATACACAGCAGGATTTATTATTGTTGGTCTCTTTCTCCTCAAACAACTCCAACACTTATACATTGTTAGTGGGAATGTAAATTGATCCAATAATTATGGAAAACAATATGGAGGTTCCTCAAAAAGTTAAAAATAGATCTACCATACATTCCAGCAATTCCATTTCTGGGTATATACCCAAAGGAAATGAAAACAGGATTTCGATGAGATATATGCACTCCCATGTTTATTGCAGCATTATTCACAACAGTCAAGATGTGGAAACAACCCAGTGCCCATCAATAAATAAATGGATAAAAAAGATGTGGTACATATACACAGTGGAATATTATTCAGCTATGAAAAAGGAAGCTCTCCTTTCATTTGTGACAACTTGGAGGGACCTTGAGCACATTACGCTTAAGTGAGATAAGTCAGACAGAGAAAGACAAGTACCATATGATATCGCTTATATGTGGAATCTAAAAAAGTTAAACTTGTAAAAAGCAGAGAGTAAAATGGTGTTTACCAGGGGATGGGGTCAGGGAGGAGAGAATAATGGTATTTAAGGGTACAAACTTGTAATGAGTAGTAAATAAGCAATAGAGATCTAACTCACTGTATAATAAATATGGACAATAATATTGTACTATAAAAAAAAAAATAGCTCCACCCCCTTGACTTCATTATGTGACTCTCCTTGCTCTCTACCTACTCAGTTTAATTGTGTGTGGGGACAGGAGGGTTCCTTTCTGCATCTGCCTTTTAAATGATCGAATTACTCAGGACCCTTAACAAGCACACTACTTACCTACTTCTGAATCTACACACCAGCTCTGGACAGACTCCTCTACACCTATGGCTTCATCAATCACCTTTTTGCTATGATCCTCAAATTAAGATCTGTAGCTTAGTTTTTCTTTCTAAGCTACCAATTGAAACCCATGTAAATTACTTGCTGGACATCTCTATCTGATAACCTCACAAATACTTCAAACTCAATATGTCCACAAATTGACCCATTGACTCAAATTGACTCAAATCTAGGTAAAGTAGTGCCAAGGACATCCACCACCAGGCAAAACTGAAATCTGGGGACCATCCTAAATTACTCCCACTCTCTCTCCACCACCATCACCACGGAATGTACATTACCAAGGCCTGTGAATACTGCCTCTTAACTATCATCATAGTCACCATCTGCACCATCCCCTCTACCTTTACTCAAATCTCATGATTCTCTCACCTAGATCAATGTACAGTCTAAATTCTAAATTTAATTTCTAAATACTAAATTCTCAGCCACAATTATCATGTACTACATGAGACTGAAAATGAGAGCAAAATACAGCGTAAATGAACAACAATTAAGTTTGCAAAATAAAAAGATCTTACTTACGTATATCATAATTTTAGAGCTGAAAAGAAATTTAGATATGACCCAAGGTTCTCAAACAATACTGAAATGGAAAAAAAACTAAAAGATTGTTCTGGCAAGAAAATCCAATAAATAATGATTAAAGTATATTCCTTGCTTTCTGCTTACAAATTCTTTTTTTCTTTTGTAGCAATAAAAGAATATTTTGAGTTAGAGGAAGTTACATTGAAAATGCTATTACCCATGTAGCACAGATGAAAAGAGAGGGAAAAAAGAAGCAGGATGGATCATCATTCTGAGGCCTCCCATGAAAAGAGAGTGGATTGAACTTTTTTCCAAAATGAGTTTAGCTAAGAACCTCTGTTAATGCTTTGTGATTTGAAAGATTGGTGCTATGGACTGAATTGTTTGTGTCTTCCCAAACTTCAAATATTGAAACCCTAATCTCCAATGTGATGGCATTTGGATGTGAGGGCTTTGGGAAGTAATTAGGTTTAGGTGATGTCATGATGAGATTAGTGCCCTTATAAAAAGAGGAAGAGACACCAGAACTCTCTCTCTCTTGCCATGTAAGGACACAGCAAGAAGAAGGCCATCTGTAAGCCAGGAAGAGTGCTCTCACCAGGAACTGAATTGGCCAGCACTTTGAATGTGGCCAGTCTCTGGAACCATCAGAACTAAATTTCTCTTGTTAAGCCATCCAGTCTCTGGTGTTTTGTTATAGCAGCCTGAACTGACTAAGATAATGTCCAATTTTGGGCAGCCAAGAACTGCTGACGTGTTATAAAGGCAATTTAGTTTTTGTTAATATCTCATAGTTGTTTTGTCTCTAGAGTTAAATCCTGTTGAACAAAACAAACATTTGGCAGTGGGCGATATCTGTAATTAATTCTTTTGTGCTATCTAAATTCAATATGTAATTTATTTACTTTCTGGGTCCAAAAAGACTTACAGGAATTTTTATATCTCTATATTGAGCCAATACACCTAAAATTTTTGTTTATTTTTGAAATAAATCATTCACTAATTGTGTCCCTTGTTGAAAGGCAATGACTAATTATATTAGTTAGAAATAACTTTGAGTGAAGTAAAAGATGAGATAACTAAGAGTAGATAAAGAAAATAAGAAATCTGGAAGTAGGCATTGATTCAGCAACTCAGTATCAAAGCCAATATCTCCCTGAATATCTATGGTTGCAAAATGGCTTCTATAGTTCCAGTCATTGTGCCTAAATCCAGGCAGAAAGAAGAAAGGAAGGTGCCTGCTGTAACTGTCCCCTTTAATAGGAAAGTGAAAGATTTCCCAGAAACGTCCCCAAGAGATTTATATTTACATACCGTTAACCAGAACTGTATCATCTGGCCATTCATAGTGTGAAGAGGCTGTAGGAGCAAGTGTGCAGCTTTTCCAGCCCTTTTGATAGAGGCAAGGAAGGGAGAAAGGGATTGGGAACAGGTTTGGGGTTAAGCTACCAACAGCATCTGCTACTCCAATTATCTACCAGTTGGTGCAGAAGTTTTTGTTAAACAAAGAAGCTAAGCAGATTTGTAAAATGCCTTAACTATCAGAAACATAATATTTAAAGCTTCACTTTATGGAAAGAGGTTCTTTCTATCT
Source organism: Ceratotherium simum simum (assembly GCF_057802395.1). Taxonomy (NCBI): domain Eukaryota; kingdom Metazoa; phylum Chordata; class Mammalia; order Perissodactyla; family Rhinocerotidae; genus Ceratotherium; species Ceratotherium simum. The sequence goes on from NC_141900.1 coordinate 44,825,894, forward strand.
TTAAAAGCCTTTCACAGTGTTAGGCCAAGTCATGATGCCCTCTCTCTTTAATAAATCAAGAAACAGCAAAGCAAGCAGATTCATAAGTCTTTGCAGACATCTTGGGCCTATGAATTTTTTAAAAGGTTACTGTATTTGTACATCAGCCCCGGTTTCCTGTATGTCTTTCAGAGGAATTAATTCATCTTTGGAATCTACTGCTGGTTTCCTGAAATAAAGCCAACAAGAGACCAGGAGCTCCAGCTCAGAAGCATTGAGGTATAGTGGTTAAGAGCTTGGCAATCGTGTCAAGTAGAAATAAGTTCAATTCCTGATCCTACCTGTGTGACTGAGGGCAGGTTATTTAGCCCATCTAAACCACCATTTTCTCATCCGTAAGATGAAGATTTTAACAATATCTACCTTGTAAGACATGAATACGAAAATGCCTACAGATTTTGTCCTGAGATAAGTGTTCAGGTTTGTGCAGACTGCTAGTTGTCTACTCAATAGCCCTTTCCCCCTTATATGTAGATGTGTGTATAGTTAAAGACCCCACCTTCCTTGCACACAAGGGTGACCATGTGGCTAGATTCTGATCAGTGATATGTAAGCATTAAGGTTTCTGAGAAAGCATCTTTAATAAAGATGCTGAAGAGCTGGCACATTTTGCCCCTTACCTTTCTTTTTTCCTGACTATGCCTGATGTCCCAGCCACTATCTCGTGACCAAGAAAGACATAACGCCAAAAGACAGACTAAAGTTTCTTGAAATCGCTTGTGAATTTTTTCAATAGTATGTTGCTCTATTTTGGAGTACAATAGAAAATTATGTACTCATTTTTTGGGCTGTGACTTTAACGTCACAGAGATTGTCAGCAAAATAATTAATTCAAATATGGGGAGCATAGCAAATCTTAAAAAGGAGCTCACTATATTTATTATCCTAGGGAAAAAAGAACCCCTCACTATCCACTGACATGATACAAAAAAAGAAGGGAGGGTCTTGTCTATTTCTTCTCTTCTAATGAGAATTCGTCTTATAACTATGTAATAAATTGTAAAAGGTATGAAGAATATCATATTCCCTCCTCCTACCTGCTATAGCATTTTTCTCAATGAAAATTACATGACTCGTATTCTTAGGGCGGAGAACCAAGTACAACGGACAATGTTAGAGGAATTCAGCTTTGCTCAGAGCTTTCCAGACAACATATTAATAATTTGTCATCCTTAAAAAGATGGAAAGTTAATTCCGGGCCAACCCAGAATTTAAGCCCAAAGAGGTTGCTTAAAATACCCTAAGTGGAATATTTTGACTTTAAGTGAAAAGTCTCTTCAAAAATCCCTTTGTGAGTGATATTTTAAATGACGTTTACTAAGACCTATAAGGTACAAAGAAAAACAAATTTTCAGCTACAAATGGAAAATCCCAATATACTTCTCCACTCAAACTTTTCCACTTGCTTCAATATTCTGATATTAATCTATCAGCAAATAGATTTTTTCTTTAAACCCCACCCCAAAAAGCAAAAAAAAATAAAAGCTTGAGCCTCATTCCCCACCAATCTCAATAGCAGAACAAATCAAATACTTGTTGCCTGATTTCTTTTAACGAAAACCTTTAGATTTCTGTCCATTCATTTGTCTTCAATCACTATACTTCCTAATTATTTAGGGATTATGATCCATGTGGTAACAGCTGAAGCCAGCAGAGTGAGTGAAGTCTCTAAGAAGGGAGCAAAGAGCAAAAAAAAAAAATAGAGAAGAGACTGATTCGTGTAGTAAGAAATAGCTATGGAATAGCAAGAGGGAGGCTGTGGAAGAGAAGAGAGGGATTGTTGAAATCAAAGAAAGAGACGAGTGAGCTGAGTCAGAACACCAGGATTTTGAAATGCTGCAGAAGCCAAGGGAAGACAGGAGTGACCTGTTTGAAATGTGTCTGAGAGACTAAAGATAATAGAGTTGAAAAAATGTCATTGAATCTAGCAACAATCTGGATATTTTTGACCTCAGAAAAACGAATCTCAATGGATAGTTAAGATAGTATGAAGGTAGGTAGGTGATATATCAGGAAAGATATCAGTAAGAGAAAGAAAAATAATATCCAAGCTAAAATAGCCAATAGCGTCAAAAAAAGAATAATTCTTTTTTAAATATAGCACAGTCTTCTCTCTGTTCTTTAATAGTTTTTTCTTGCTTCACTTTCAGATAACTTTTCTTGTTATTGCTGATTTGCCTGCCCCTAAGAATATCCTCTCTGTAGACACCTTCTAAAGTTTTATTGAAGACATACAGGAGCTGGTATATCATATATTCGAGCTGGATAAAATTATTTATAAACATTAAGTAACTTGAGATTGATGGACAAATGGCTCTGGATCAATAAGAAAGTACACACTGAATTTATTTTTTGACCTTTTAAAATAATTGTCTGGTTATTACTTGGCTGTTTTCTTTACCTTTAAGGTTATCAGATGAATAATATCTGAATGACTGAATTGTTCCTCCACGTAAGATTTTTGTTTTTTCTTGGAAGATGTATGATATAGGCCCGTGAGATATGGCCTTGGATAAAGGCTGGAAAGTGAAAGTCACTGAGGATTTCTCCTGGAAGCTTATCGTCATCGTGGACCACTGAGAATTCCTGAAATAATTCCCTAGAATCTTCTTTGTTTTTTTTTCTTTTTTGGTGAGATCAGCCCTGAGTTAACATCTGTTGCCAATCCTCCTCCTTTTGCTGAGGAAGATCGGCCCTGAGCTAACATCCGTGCCCATCTTCCTCTACTTTATATGTGGGAGGCCGCCACAGCATGGTTTGATAAGCGGTGCGCAGGTCCGCACCCAGGATCCGAACCTGCAAATCCCAGTCAGCCAAAGCAGAGCACGCTAACTTAACCACTACATCACTGGGCCAGCCCCCAGAATCTTCTTCTTTCTATCCTTTTGACCAGAAAGAAATATTTTGAGAACTTTCCCATTAGAAATTTGAGAGTAGCTAATTTCTCACATCTTAATCAAATCTATAGGTGGAATGGCAGTTCTAGTTCAAATGGTAAAGATGGTTTAAATATTTGCTCAAGATTCAAGCTAAGTTTTAGTTTACAGAACCTGGATACCTACTGCTCAAATATATTCATATTTCAAAAAGTACACTTTAGATGCCAAAAAGGCCTGCAATTTTCTTATAAGATACGCTACTATTTCACCAATCATAGTTTTTTAATGCTGCTGCTGGAATTGGCATATGCTCTATCAGTAAGTTTTAACTGTATATCTATTCATTTGAAATATGCATCCAAAGCCTTTAAAAGCATCATAAGAGAATAATACTTGTTATATGGATTTGGCAGCATCTGTTGTATCACTTGCTAACTTTAAATAGTTAAACACTGATTCCCTTAACCCAACAAAAAAGAACATATCTATGACTTTGGCTTTCTTTGTAGGGAGATAAATCCATTCCTTATAATTGCTTTAAATCCATTCTGAGTTTAACAGATAGAATGACGCAAGAAATGCCGTTTCTGCTTATTAATATTTTCTAAGGATTAAAAAATATCAATGTATAATAATGACAGCTAAAGCTACTTCCCTGTGTATTTTGTATAAATGCGGTGTCACTAGTGATGGACACCACTTAAATGTCTAGTTTTGGGGCCAGCCTGGTGGCACAAGCAGTTAAGTGGGTGTGCTCCGCTGCAGCGGCCCGGGGCTCGCCGGTTCGGATCCCAGGCGCGCACCGACGCACTGCTTATTAAGCCATGCTGTGGAGGCGTCCCATATAAAGTGGAGTAGGATGGGCATGGATGTTAGCCCAGGGCCAGTCTTCCTCAGCAAAAAACCAGGAGCATTGGCAGATGTTAGCACAGGGCTGATCTCCTCACCAAAAAAAAAAAAAAAGTCTAGTTTCTTTGTTTAGATAAGCCTTATGGGGTTTGAAGATTTATCTGAAGTTTCTCTAAACCAATTCTTCACACAAATTTGACTGAATATTTCACAAACAGCTCTTCTTTTGCTTTCTCTGTGACTTGTTTCTTTCAGGTCGTACTAAAATAAGGTTTCTGTCCTATGGCATAGAAAGATTTATAAGAAGAAAAGAATAAGACTAAAAGAAAAACTTAAATTATGATTCTCATTCACTTCTTTTTTGTTGTTACATAAAAATGCAAAGAAATAAACTATGAGAGGGCCGGCCCTGTGGCTTAGCGGTTGGGTGCGTGCGCTCCGCTGCTGGCGGCCCGGGGTTTGGATCCCGGGCGTACACCGATGCACCGCTTCACCGGCTATGCTGAGGCTGCGTCCCACATGCAGCGACTGGAGGGATGTGCAGCTATGACATACAACTATCTAGTGGGGCTTTGGGCGAAAAAAATAAATAAATAAAAATTTAAAAAAAAAAAAAAAAAGAAATAAACTATGAGGTTAGAACCATACCACGATGTCTACATGAGGCCATTTCTTAAGAGTACAGTTTATTGGTCAGATAAAAATTAGAGTGATCAAAAAGTTATTATCTCTATCTAGCCACTATCAAGAGAAAGGTGCAGCATAATTATTCTGCTGGGACTCTAGGCATAACCAAGTCAATTGCAAGCAAACTGAGACCTAGGACAGACATATGGTCAACTGAGTTATAATTTAAAAGAATGCCAGATAAGTTATGGTCTTGGCAACAGAAAAACATGAGTGAGAATCTGAGATAAGAAAAAAAGATGGGAAGCAGTGCTGGGGGGAAAAAACACAGAGATTCATAACTTACGTTTAGAAGATGAAATTCCCAAAATAAAATATTCAGGAGGAATAAAGGGTAGCAGTTCATTGGGAAATAGAGTACGCTCAAACAAACATTTTATTGAGAAAATATAGTACCCTCAAATAAAACAGAGTGTTTGGAAAGGTGAAAAGAAATCCCCGGAGGCAGTGAGTTAAAGGATTAGAGTTTTTCATATAATACCCTGGATCAAAATGAGATAGAACCAGGCACTGTAGGTAGGCGATGCTATCCCAAGAGTGGGGCGGAGCCTAAGTGAGTATTTGCCGGACCATAGGTGAATTCCTGCCAGACACTCTGAAATGGAATGAGGGTTTGTGGGCACCAAACTCACCGCAATCTATGCAACTGAGAATACATTTGACAAGTATCCAGTTGAATGAAGCATGAAACCAATGGTTGTAAGCTATTTATTTTCTATTGGTCAAGAGTTTATGTGTAAGAAGGAGAAATGAGAAACTTAAACACAAAGTTTATGAAATAAGATTGCAAATCAAAGGGAATTGGGCCTCTTAAGTGAACATTCAGAGAAATAACATCTCTAAATACAATAAGTTGCCAAAATATAAGTATTTAGAATACTGTTTGTAATCACAAGCATTGACAAGAAGCCATGGGTATTTGAAATAGAAGCAGACATCCAAAACTGGAAAATGTGTAAAATTTTAAAAAACATGAGAATGAATGTAAGAACAATGAGATAAATAAGGTTAAAAATGACTAGAGAAAATTAAGATTAGAAAATAAATTAACTTTCTCAACCACCATCAGTAAGAACAGAATTGACTTCCAGGAAATCAGCTTAGTGAAGTAGAGAAAAAAATTAGAAATTCCCTCAGAATTCAGAGAAAAAGCCAAAGAAATTAAAATGATGAAAGAGAAGATAAAAGATATGGGAATTAACAACAATGCTCCAATATAAGGATTGGACATATTCCTAAGAATTAAATCTTCAAAAATCAAAATAGAAGCACTAGTAAAAGACAATATTTTTTTTTTCTGATTAAATGTAGAATTTGGCTTCCAGATGGCAGACTAGCTGGTTTCAGAACAATCATGTCACAGAAAACAGCTAGAAAAAAATATAATTTTTTAAGCTTGCTTGAAAGAGTGAAGGCATTACCAAGTGAGAGAAGGCTCACGTGACATAATTCTATTCTAGAGAGAAGAGCAACTCAGAGAAATGTCTCCCCAGATTTAGTTAAATTAAGCTGGTTGGTTGGGTTGGGTATGTCTTGCCATCTAGAACTGACAATAAAGTCCATTTCTGGAGAGAGGATCATTAGGTACAGTTGTCGGGCTATAGTGGTTACTAAAATATCTTTAGCAGAATATACACAAATTAAATCATAGAAAATATTAGTTTGTTATAAATTGATTACTATGTGAATCCTGGGGGAGGTGGGAGTGCTTCATAATAATAACAAATGGATCACTGGAGAAAAAGGACATACAAACATTGAAGCTTTGGTTTAGTCAAATAAAACAGTAATCAATAAAAATATAGAAAATAGAATTCATAAATATTAAAAGAAAGATAAGAGGAATTAATTTATCTTTCAAAATATTGCAACGAATGTCAGGATATGGAATGCTACATACGGAGCATAATCATCATATTGTTTAAGAATAAAAGGTTATATTTCTATACAACAGTTGAAACACTATAAAATAAAAAGTATTTTATTTTACTATCTTTATTTTATTCGAGTGGCAAAAACAAAGGGAGTCAGTGTATTTTGTAAATGTGAAAAGGTTATCGGGAATGGTATTGATCAATATTCACAAAAACATTTCCTCTCAAGGTCAAAGGATAACCTCAGAATATGCAAAGTAAATAACAGACAGCAGTTGCTATTTCCAGAACTGATTTTTATTTTACCACAACTCTGGCATTGTTTCCTTTTCTAATGGTGACATTGCAATTTTAGCTACAATAATCACATAGCAATGACAGATGCTCATACAGGCCTATTCTTCTTCAAATGACTAATTTAAAGCCCTGAAATGTGTATACAGATGCACATTGTACAAGTGCCGTCACTATCCTATCTGCTTTCAAAACCTCGTGAAAAAAATGACATGCTAATTTATGTTGTAAATGAATGGAGAAAAACATTTCACATAGCACTGAGAGAGGTAATAATCTATTAAAATCAAGTAGAAAAAAATTAAAAGGTGTCATCAACTCAGCTATTTCTTTATTCAAAGACAGTGTCTAAATGAGCCAGATCTGACACCAGAGGCATTCAGCTACATATTTTAATGTCATATCAAATTTGCTTGCATTCTAAGTGTGTAAACAATATATTTGCATCATATTAGTGACAAATGTCATGCTAATACCATGGCAAAATGACTACAAGGGGATTTCATAACTTATTTACAGAATGTTTTTCTAGGTACGAGAACTCATTTAGAGTTGCCAACAACCAGAGAATTACAGGAACGTTCAATCTTGGTTAGAGAAGTTTCATTTCATAGCACATAGGCCATTTATATTATTTAGTAGAATGAATTCTTAATGTTCTTCCTGTGTTCTGTGGAGTCAACCATTTTTATTAGGTTCCCTTCAGCATTTCTGGATAAGAGCTGTTGGCATTTGAACATATTTTTCTAAATATCATGTATCAATGCCCCCAAACTGCTCCTAAATGGTTAATGGTTTCCTCTTACTAAAGTCTCCTTTTAAGAAAAGGCAGGTTACCAGAAATACTTCAGTTCTTCTCCTTCTGTACACTTGGGACATGGTTATCTTTCTTACTTGAGGATAAATCTGTTCTCTCTTCCGACCTCATTGAATTTCCCTTTATCTCTGTGGGCCACTGAAACCTGGGAATCCTCAGGCAGCCCTGCACCATGAAACTACACGTTCTTGTTCCATGAGAAATGGTTTTGTCAGAAATGTCTTCTGTACCAAACTGTTTCCCAAATCTGTAAAAGTTACACGTCCTTTGAACCAACACAAGCACACACAGAATGAATCTATTTTAAAATATTTTATATGGTATTAAAAAGTATTAAGCTCTTTCAAAGAAAATAAGTTTAAAAGAAGTTTTTACTGGGGCTGGCCCCATGGCTGGTGGTTAAGTTCGGCATGCTCCACTTCAGCAACCTGGGTTCTGTTCCCAGGCGCAGACCTAAACCACTCACTGGTGGCCATGCTGTGGTAGCGACCCACATACAAAATAGAGGAAGACTGGCACAGATGTTAGCTCAGGATGGATCTTCCTCAAGCAAAAAGAGGAAGATTGGCAACCAGCTCAGGGTGAATCTTCCTCAGCAAAAAAATTTTTTAAAAAAGAAGTTTTTACCTTTATAGACAATTAAAGGAATCATTTGGTCAGCTGACTACACTAACAGCAATAGCAGTCTAGCCCTGCCTGATCGAAGAAATCCACAGAGAAATATGCTTATTAAACTCATGTTAAGTGCCTCTCCTATGTAAAACTAATTCTGGAAATATAAGGCTGAAGGACCACCAGGCACTTCTCTTGAAATTTACTTTGAAGTTAAACTAGACTCTAAGAAAATTCTTTACCTCCATCTTCATAAAATAGTTACAAATGGTACATGTAGAAAAAAAATCAGTGTTCTCTCTCTCTCTTTTTTTTCTTGGAAGGCATTTGCATTTCTGACAACTCTATATTTCAATTGTGAACTTGTTCACTGACTTCAGGTAAGGTTGCGACTGAAGTTTGAGGACAGATGAGCTTGCCCCGGTAAACCTGAGTTTCAAATCTAACAGCTTCCAGTAACCAAGTTTTTCCACTTGAAAACATTAGCACTTTCTACAAGAGCCGAGTGAGAGCAGGTTACAGTATCTGTTCCCTTTGCCCGTTTTGACCAAGTGCTAGCCCACTGCTAATTTTAGGTCAGAGATCAGATTGCCCTTCCCTGCCCCTCGGCCTTGGCAAGAGTCTTCTAGTACCTGTAACTAAATATAGGGAGGACTGGCTGGGGCACTATCAGCTCCTTCACTTCTAGGAGACCTGTAACTTTATTGCAAATTAGAGCTCTGAAAACCATTAAGAGGGGCTGGTCTTTTTAAGTCAAAGAAAAAGTCATCTTACATTTTTTTTTCACCGGTAGGACAAAGACCTTTCTGGTATACTTTTGCGTTATAAAAAAGAGCATACAAGATCTGTTTCCAGGTGCTTTCCTGCCTCAGCTTATGTGGAGTGCAGCCAACAATTTTCTCGCTGAGAGGGAAAAACAAGAAATGTAATCCCTTTTAGAGTACGCTTTGATCACTGGTAGTTTTGCCTGTTATAAAAGCGGTTCACACAAAAAAGTCTCTAAGATCCTCGAGATTCAGAACTTAGGGAAACTTTTATTCATGAAATCATCACTACTAAAAACATCCAAAGATAACAGAACTAGCTGTACTGTTCTCAAGGTAATGCAAAATTCGAAATGTCATCTTTTGCAATATGAAAAGAGAATTTGGATTCCTCCAAAAGCATACAAGTAATATAGGTTTTCAAGATTTTTTTTTTTTTTGAGAGATTTTTTTTTTGGAGAAACACAGAAAAGGGATTATATCACATTACGTAGAATAACTTCCTACAAATCCTCTTTAAACTTTTCCCAAATTCCCATTCTCTAGTGCAGCTGCCTCATCTCTCTTTTCTAACCCTTTCTCCCTGACCCACCAGTTAAATGAACCTCTCTCTTCTCCTGTACTCTTGGTCAGCACTGCAAATAAAGGCTTTTCTCCTCCTTCCATGTTCCTGCATTCTAGCAGGGCAAGAGGACTGTAAAAATTTATGATTTGATTTTTTTCTGCTTTCACCATCAATAAAGAAAACAGAGACATCTAATAAAAACTAATGTAACTTGCCCATAGTTTATGTGATAGTCTAGCTCTTCACTCCACACGTGAAAACTAGCATTTACGGAAAAAATAGCTCTTTCACCTTGTTAGAAATGTACTGTGGGCATATTATACAAAGCTACACGGAGTCCTGGGTGACCAGTAACTAAGCACAGTAAATGTTACCCAAACATCTCATGCTGTTGGGCTTGTTAAATAACTTGCCTTTTGAGAACATAATATAGTTGGGGAAAATCACGTAAAAAAAATACCCTGAAAGATTGCACACTAATTCTTTAAAAACTATAAAATGATATTTCTTTCTTTCCCAAGTCTTAGACAAATAGTGTTATAAATTTACCTCACCAAACAGGGATTCCAATGAAGTCTGCTTTATTGTTTTTATTTTAAAATGGGGTTAGAGGGAAGAAATTCTGATTGTTTACTATTAGAAAATGAAAAGTCCAACTTGAAAAAAAAAGGAAAAAAGAAATTCTTCCAAAATCAAATCGAGCCCTAGAAGAAGCTATTTTTCTCGTGTTCTCTTTTTCACACACCTTTTGTCCTCTATAAACTACACCCTACAAGTTGAATCCAGCCACCACCTATTTTTGTAAATAAAGTTTTATTGGCACACAGCAATACCACCATTTCCATAACATCAATAGCTGCTTCAGAGTTAAGTAGTTGTGACAGAGACCGCATGGTCTGCAAAGCTTAAAGTATTTACTATCTTGCCCTTTACATTAAAAGTTTGCCAAACTCTGCTCCATAAGATCTCATTAACAATAAAAATTTGATTTTAAACCAATTTACTATAAGAATTGCTTTCTTCTTTTCACTTTTTCTCATAAATAAATTTAATTTTCTTTTTATACTGCAAGCAGATAGTACACTACAAAATTCTTCAAAATTCCATAGAAGAATCTCACGTGTGTAAAAATGCCATTTGAAACAAAGTGGCATCACTTTACTCATTTAAGACAGTTGTCTTTTATTCAGTGTTGTGAATTAGCAACACTGAAGAGAGGACTTTGAGTATCTAACTAAAATCTCTTCTAATTTAAAGGTAAACTAACAAGAGCTGTGTGTGGGTTTTTTAAATTGTTATAAATTTAACTCTACCAAATATGTTCTTCACATCACAATTAACTATTTTCTTGTGGTTAAATGTTAGTCTTTTTTGCATATAGCTTCCAAGCATTATGGTTGAGAACATAGTTTTCTCTAAAAAGTCAATTCAAACTACTTACCTTTTTCAGTATAAAATTCCCCACACAGTTTTTGTTTTCATATTTTAGCTGATTTCAACAAATGCATTGCCTTAGCTAGAGCTGCCATGACAAAGTACCACCGACTGGGTGGTTTAAATAACAGAACTTTATTTTTTCACAATTCTGGAGGGTAGAAGTCGGAGATCAAGGTGTTGGGAGTAATGGTTCTTTCTGAGGGCCATGAGGGAAGGGTCTGTTCCAGGCATCTCTACTTGGCCTGTAGATGGCTATCTTCTCCCAGTGTCTTTACATCATCTTCCCTCTGTGTTTATGTCCAAATTTCCTCTTCTTATAATGACAATAGTCATATTGGATTAGGTCCCACTGTAATGACCTCATTTTAATTTAATTATCTCTTTAAAACACCTCTCTACAAATATAGTTACATTCTGAGGTACTAGGGGTTAGGACCTCGACAGACAAATTTTTGTGGAGACATAATTCAGCCCATAACAAGCGTAACTGCTAAATATTTAGAGTATAATGCATTTCATATAAAATGTGCACCTGCCAATCCTTACATTATAAGCCCAGTGATAAAATTTTTGAATTTTAGATCAGAATAAATGCTGCACAACTTATCTTGCTATTATCTCATAATGTCAGAATTTTCATAATTTTCTGATTATATCATACTATTCCTTTTTAGAATTGTTCATTTGACACACTCTAGAGTTTAGAACTCTCAAATAATCTTTACTTTGTTAAAAGGTATAGCCATAAGAAAAAAATACTTTACCCAATTAGCTAAAGTTCTTAGAGAAACACTGTCTTTTAAACTTAAAAAAATAAAAGAGATGAAACTAATCTAGTTTTATTGGAGTTTCTTGAGTAATTATTTTCCAAGAATAATATACTATATAAAATTCCTCTTAGAGATTATATAAAATTAGGGTTGTTAGATCCATGTTTGATAAATCTATGTAAATTTTTTATTACATTTTCTGACACTGAACTGAATTGAATCAGAGGTCTTTACCTCATGAGGAGTATCCAAAATTGTTATTTGTTTTTATGTACTTGATGAATTACTATTTAAGAAAAATATCAAGTCTAAACATGTGAAGATATAACCTAAAAATGTCAATATTTAAATACCTTCTTGAGAGTTTTATTGTGTCAATAGACCTAGTTACAAGTAATACCACTTTGATATTTCAGATTTTGTTGTTTGTTTAGTTGCATTTTGTTTTTAATTATTCTTTCCACGTGTCAGCTTCCTTGGGGATTTAAGGAGGAGCCTTTCACAATTCACTTTGGGTAATGAAGATTTCTTAGAAGGATATGCTAAACATACACAGGAAGTCATCTCATCAGGCGCACTATCTCTGGCTCTTCCTACATGAGGATATGCAGCTGGCTTCATAGAGAACTGGAAAGTAAGTTGTTAGGTGAATCAACAACTTGAGCTGAGGTGGCCTGTTTTCTTGCCCTCACTGGCAAATAACTGGTTATGGACTAGTAGCCTGCTGTCCGGTGTGGAGCACCCGCTAGTGGCAGGTTTGAGGCCAATCTGCGCTGAGGCTCCAGATATCCCTCACACTTGGCCTACTGGTAACTTCTCCCTACCTGTCCATCAACTTCCTCTTTCAATCAGCTATGGTTCGAGTTGCAGGGTTGTCTTCATCTGCTTCACGATTTACAGTGGTTCAAAAGGGAAAGCAATTGTCAGCACCACTCTCTTAAAGGTTAGCTGTGTGCATGGCATCTCTTGGAGCTGTGTGAGTGCTTCTTTCAGCCTCCTGAATAAACTCAGAAATAGGAGATACCCAGAAATGCGGTGACGCAATAAAACGCACTGTACTGCACATTAAGCAAGAGGAGTATGTTTCAGAAGTAAGAAAAGAGGCCCTCAGTCTGATTTTCTAGAAAGTCTGCTATCACTTCTCGGTACAATTAGGTAATGTATATGTTGTTGTAGGATAGTAGAGGAGAAAATAATTATACATAACATACGTAAATTATGGTCTGATGAAAACAAAAAAGTAGACTTTTCCATTTTTTGCTTTCAATAAACTTAGAGAATTAACACAGAAAATGAATGGAACAAATGCTGAGTTGTTAGCTTCCATATAAAAGGCTTAGCTCAGAGCTTCAGGAAATTTACTGGTAAAATTAAATCAAATGAGCAATGTAAATGAACTGAAAATTCTATTAAAGTTCATAGATAAAACATCATATAGTTTCAGTTTGTCAATTTGAATGGAGTCAGAAATTGGAGTACAAAAGTGACGATGTGACGTAGCCTTATTTAAGATTCATATTTAAAGACATAAAATAGAAGACCATAATTTCAGCTGAATTTACGTATATGATACTGAATTTTTATGTATTTTGACAACTGAAGAGGCATAAATAAATAAAACAAATGAAATCTGGAGAAGAGGTAGTCGACAGAGAGTGTGTTTTATCTTTGGGAGTTGCCAGGAATCTTTAGGGCAAAGGACTACAAAAAAGGAATGAATGAGGAGTAGGCAAACTTTAGTAATCATCATAGGCCCTAGAAAGCAAAAAAGCTCTATTATTTTATATTTAACCTTAATTATTTTATCTGCTCTAAAACTTTTATCCTCATTCCTAAGGATTACTGGTATAGTTTCAAGGTAGTTATCTGTGTCCTCTAGTATGAACTCATGAAAGGTATTCACAATCACAGGTCAATGCGCATTCTACCAATTTTAGCATTTTGACAGAGTGAAATAATCCTTAACCTCTCTATAATTGCTAATTTGACTAAATTGACTTGGTAGTCATCAGCTCTAACCATTCAGTTCAGTCAAAATTAGGTAATGATCCATCCCCAAAATGTGAACGTATACAAGGTCCCATCCTTGACCTCTTATCTTCATTTTAAATATTCTCCCCCATGTGGCCCACGGGCACCTGCATCACCTATATGCTGATGACTCACAGATCAGGAACTTCAGCTTGGATGTTTCTCCTATATCTTCTCATGCTAAACAACTCCACATGGATGTCTGACAGATACCTCCAACTCAACTCGTCCAAACTAAAGCTCATATTCTTTGAGAAGTATCAACTTTACTGAGGTATAATTTATACGAAATAAATATATCATTTTTAAGTGTACAACTTAATGAGCTTTGAAAATATGTACAATCAGGATATAGAACATTTCTATCACAACAAAATATTCTCTCCTGCCCTTTGCAATTAATACCCTCTATCCACCCCCTGTCCCCTGGCAGCTGGGCATCTGCTTATTATTACTAAAATTTTGTCTTTTCCAGAATTTCATATGAATGGAATTATACAGAATGTAGTCTTTTGTGTTTGTGTGTGAGGAAGACTGGCTCTGAGCTAACATCCGTTGGCAATCCTCCTCTTTTTGCTGAGGAATATTAGCCCTGAGCTAACATCTGTGCCCATCTTCCTCTGTTTTGTATGTAGGATGCGACCACAGCGTGGCTGGTTGAGTGATGCGTCAGTCCATGCCCGGGATCCAAACCTTCGAACCCCAGGTCCCTGAAGCGGAGTGCACGAACTTAACTACTACGCCACAGAAGGTAGTCTTTTTTACATGGCTCCTTGCAGTTAACATAAAGCTTTTGAGATTCAGTCGTGCTCAGTGTATCCATAGTCCCATCTTTTATTTTGCAAAGCAATTCATGAGAGTTCCAGTTGCTACACATCCTTGTTAACACTTGGTATAGTCAGATTTTTTTCATTTTAGCCATTTCAGTGAGTGTGTTTTGGTATCACATTGTGGGTTTAATTTGCATTTCCCTAGTGATAAATGTGTTTATTTGCCAGCCAGATATCTTCTATAGCAAAGTGTCTGTTCAAATATTTTGCCCAATTTTTATTGTGCTGTTTATCTTCTAGTACTGAGTTATAAGTGTTCTTTGCATATCCTGGATACAGGTTTTGCAAATATTTTCACCCATTCTGTGGTTTGATATTTCATTTTCTTAAGAGTCTTTTGAAGAAAAAAAGATTTTAATTTTGGTGATTTTTAACTTATTTATATAGATTTTGCTTTTATGTGAGTGTTCTATTAAAGACACTTTTGTCTAACTTAAGGTCACAAAGATGTTCTCCTAGCTTTGCTTCTAGAAGACTTTTAGGGTTTTTGCCCTCACTTTAGATTAATGAGAGTTAATTTTTGCACATGGTATGATGCAAAAATTGTTTAGTGTTGGTGTGTGTGTGTGTGTGTGTGTGTGTGTGTGTGTCTGTGTATGGATATCCAATCACTCCAGCATCATTGGTTGAAAAGATTATTCCATTTTCAATAGAATTTTTGTCAAAAGTAAATTGGCCATAAATTTGTGGGTCTATTTCTGAATGCTGTATTTCATCTTCTATATATCTGTCTTTATACCAAAAGCACACTCTCTTGATTATTGTCACTTTATAAGTCTTGAAATCAGATAGAATAATTCCTCCAACTTTCTTCTTCTTTTGTAAAATTGTGTTGCCTATTTCAAGGCCTTTGTATATTCACATAAATTTTAGAATCAGCTTGTCAAATTCTACGAAAAACAAAAAGCTTTTGGAATTTGATTGAGATAGTTTTGAATCCGTACATAAATTCAAGGAGAATTTACATTTTAGCAATATTAAATCCTCTGATTCAAAACACTTGATATTTCTCCATTTATTAAAGTTTTCTTTCATGTTGCTTTGCATTTTTTTAGTTTTATTTTTTAATTTTCAATGTGGAGAAATCTTGACGAATTCTTCCCTAAATATTTCATAATTTTTTCTGTAGAAATGACATTTTTTTAAATTTCAATTTCCAGTTGTTCATTGATAGTGCATAGGAATACAACTGAATTTTTTTTTTTTTTTTGGTGAGGAAGATTGGCCCTGATCTAACACCTGTTGCCAATCTTCCTCTTTTTGCTGGAGGAAGAGTGGCCTTGAGCTAACATCTGTGCCCATCTTCCTCCATTTTGTATGTGGGATGCCGCCACAGCATGGCTTGATGAGTGGTGTAGGTCCACGCCTGTTATCCAAACCCGCACACCTGGGCCACTGAAGCAGAGCACACTGAACTTAACAACTACGCCACTGGGCTGGCCCCTACAATTGACTTTTGTATATTAATCTAGTATTCTACAACCTTCCTAAACTCTCTTATTAGCTCTAGAAGCTTTTTTATAGATTTCATAGGATTTTCTACATAGACAATCATAACATTATAAATACAGTTTAATTCTTCCTTTCTAATCCAGATGTCATTTATTTCTTTTTCTTGCCTTGGTGCACGTGATAGGAAATCCAGTACAGTATTAAACAGAAGTGGTAAGACTGGATGTCTTTGCTTTATTCCAGATATTAAAGAGAAAGCATTCAGACTTTCCTTAAGTATCAATGATGCAGACTATAAATTTTTCATAGATACCATGTATCAGATTGAAGTTCCTTTCTATTCCTAGGTTGTCGAGAGAGAGATTGTATCATAAATGAGCATTGAATCTGGACAAATGGAAACTTAGATGTTGAGGTTTAATTCTTATTATCCCATCTGTCAAATAGGTGTCTCAGAAAGAGAGTACAGGGGAAAAAAAATCAAGAGGAGATATAATAAAGGAGACATTTTTCAGGAGATATCTTTATCCTCAAAGATATATTAAAGAAATAGTTCTCAGAGATAAAGAGAGACACAAGTTTTTATGTAGAAGTCTTCACAGGTGCCCAACTTCACAGGTGACTTCACTGTGCCCAACACAGTGAATGACAGAAGATTCATACCTAGACATCTGTTTTAAAAATTTACAGATAACTAAAATTAAGATAATATCTCAAAAAATTCTGGGGTTCAGAAATATGTTACCCAAAAGGTAGTATGAATCAGATTGATATCAGACTTCACATCAGCTACACTGAATGCAAGGACAGAATGGAGCAATATCTCTAAAGCTGTGAGGGAAAGTGATTTTGAAAACATATTTTAACAACAAACTATGAATAAATAGATAGAAGATAAAGTTAGTTTCAGGCATGAAGAGACCCAATGAAGTTTATTTCCCTCATACTTGTTTTCGAAAAAAAAGAAACAAAAGTACTTGACAATCTATCCTAGCAAAAACAAAAGAGCAACAAAAGAAAGAACACAACTGCACTAAAAAATACTGATACTAAGCTAGGATTTCCATGAAAATACATTCCAAAAAGACAGCTGAACAAAAGTCTAGAAAGTAGTTGATCTCAATGAGTAGGAGGCAGTCAATAGAACATCTTTATAAAATGGATTCCATTCAATAAGAAATGGTGGTGATGAAGTAGGGGTGATTTTCTCATATATATTTTAAAAAGAAGTTAGAAACTCTAGGATTAATAAAAACGCATAGAAGCAAATCATAGCCCATATACGTAACCTCCTAAAATATAGCTTAATTTTGAGCCATTGATAGGATGTAACAGATGAGCATCTGTTTGACTGCACGGATTGAAGCAGTATCTGTTGAGTGGCAGAGGTTTCCTGACTTAAGATTGATTACATTTCCTCCTCTAAAGGTTCAGTTACACTAATTGGTTCTGTAGTGAATAATCTTTCTGTACATTTAATATTATTATTTTTAAATCTTCCAAATAAACCTAATCACAGTGTATAAAAGAAGATTATGAGGACAAAAGACTATAGATGCTATCAACTCTGACGTTGTAAAAGCAGGAGTATAGCTGGCAGCAGTTGGGGCATTTGGGTAGGAGAGAGAAGTGCTCAGGAGTCTGCTCACAGAGACGATTGTCAAGAGATACCTGGAGTTGTTGGAAAGAGTTTCAATAAATGGTTTAAAGCTATAAGGATAGCCAATAATAGAGTGAAAACTAATGTGCATTATATTTATTTTTAAGTGGGATGTGGGTAGATGTAAGTGGTATAAGCAATCTAAGTTCTTTTACAATCAGGATTCAATATTATCTAAATTTTATAAATTTGAAAATGGAGCTATAGGCATATTTTTTGCAGTGGTGGTAGCTACCAGGTGGACTAAAAGTTGAAATGATTTGTTCAATTCTCGAGTGCCTTCTTCAGAGGTTGTGAAGTTGAACACCCTCAGGCAGTCAACAAGTGTAAATGAAAGAAGCCACCAGTGAAGAGAGATTATGGCAAAGAGACTGCGCTGCCATCTTAACTCCCAAGTCTTGTTGCCAACCAGGAAGCAGGTCCAGTGTTGTCAGAGGCTCTAATTGTGCAAGAGAACTTGTATATCAAGATTTTTGCATGATCGTCAGATTTTGTGTATCAGGGACTAATTTTAAGAAATGCTTCGAGAATCAACATTGTATGAGCCAAACAAAAATGTGTCTCTAGGCCACAGCTTGCTTATGGACCACTAGTTTTCCAAAGAAAGTATGAATGTATGTTGTGGCTCCCCATTTACTTAGGATTTGGAACATGTTGCAGTTACAAATGTATCAATTTCAGATAACTAGACTAGAAAAGATACTTACCATATGCTAATAATGCAAGTAGTTAACTTTTTAAGTGCCTATCTGTACCTCAATTTTCTGGTTTTAAGGTAGGTAATAAAAGCTGATTTGGTTATCTCTTGGAGTTTTTGTAAAGCTCAAGGAAAAGAATATATGTGCAAATTTATTTTAAATTACCAAGAGCTAAACAAATATAAGACAGTATCATTGATATAATTACCTCCCTACTCCCCACAAAAAAGCATCTAGGCTGTGATGGTTAATTTTATGTGTTGACTTCACTGGGCCAGGGGATGCCCAGAGAGCTGGTAAAGCATTATTTCTGGGTGTGTCTGTAAGGGCGTTTTCAGAAGAGATTAGTATGTGAATTGGCAGGCTGAGTAAAGAAGATCACACTCACCAATGTGAGTGGGCATCATTCAATCCATTGAGAGCTTAAATAGAACAAAAAAGGCAGAGGAAGGGTGAATTTGCTCTCTTGCTTGAGCTGGGACATCCATCTTCTCCTACGCCAGGAACTCCTGATTCTCAGGCCTTCGGACTCAGATTGGAACTTACCCCATATTCTCCCTTGGCTCTCAGGCCTTCGAGTTTGGACTGGATCTACACCATTGGCTTCCCCGGACCTCTAGCCTGCAGACAGTAGACTGTGAGACTTCTCAGCCTCCATAATTGGTGAGCCAATCCCTCATAACAAATCTCTTTCTATATAATCTTTCTATTGATCAATCAATTGATTGATAGATCCTATTGGTTCTGTTTTTCTGGAGAACTCTGATTAATACAAAGGTAGAGACCACTTCTCATGCTTTTGCCTACAAAATGTAATTAAATGTCTTGAAATTAATAAACGATTAATAAATACATGATGATTTGCTGCTATCACTACAAAAAATTGTTACTGCACTCTATACTTCTGTAAAAAAGATCACACTGCTTAGCTGCTTTCTGTCTTATGATGCACTAAAAACAAAATCATTGCATCAGTTATAACATGCTAGAGGAAGAGCAATGAATGACTAGCGGTCGATGTTTTCTTGAATGTAGCAGATAGGTAAAAACAGCAGTGAAAATACATCCTATGATGTCCTTTGGAAGAATACACTAGAAAAGGGAGTGTATTATCTGTGATTTCTGAAAGGCGATGGTGTGCGGTGGCCAGAGCCCTCAACTGGGACTCAGAAAAGCACTCTTCCTGTGCCAGCTCTGTTACCAGCCACTCCCCACTCTGAGCTTGACTTTCTTATCTCTAAGGTCAGATTAGATGATTCAGTTCTAAAATTCTATTATTGACTCTTAAATGTAACTATATGGAAATTAATCAAGCTGGAGAGAAAAAGGGAGGCATGGATTTTTTTAAAAAAAGAAAGAAAGAAAAAGTAAAAGCAAAAAGAACTTTCAATGTGTTCCCCAAGGAAGAAAGTCTGAGTCATGAGTACAAGTAAATAAAATTAAGGTGAATTATCACTCTGTTCATATCTCTTCAGATTCAAAGATAGCCTACAATGTCTAATACATGGTTACATGACAAAAATACAGTTTATTACCTAGATATTTTTACATTGGGAAATAGCATTTTATTCCTCAAAGAAAATGGACATCACAAATTACATTGACCTAATTTCAAAACCATATGCAAAGAAAGTTACAGCTGCAAAGGGAAAAAGAAAAAAAAAAGGTGGGTAACGCTGTGGAATGGCAACAGAAGCAGACCAGATTGAGTAGAGAAGTGGTCATCTCTACATCTCTACATCTCTAACTGTACAAGTTACTCTACAAACAGTAACTTGATAGCACTTGATTTCTCAGGTGCTTAATCTCACCTAGGAGATCAAGTACTAAAGAGGGCAAGACCAAGTATTTACCAAGTTCTACCATCCTACCACACTATCAGAAGCATCTACATTCACAGGCCTTCCATTTTTGTGTTAACTCTTTACATCATTGTACTTCCCTATCCAAGAAAAGAAAACTACGTTTTAAATTCTTAGACTCAATCTTGAGTCAAGAAACAAGGTGGAAAGCATTGCATTTAAAGTAGGATTTCCGAAAGAGCAGTCCTCATCACAAGAAAAAAAAATGTTTTAAACTATATATAGGATGTTAACTAGACTTATTAGGCACATGTGTGTGGTGATGGATTGTAATTAGTATGTGGGTGGTGAAATGAGAACATGATGTAATCCATGCAGAAATAGAAGTATAATGATGTACACATGAAATTTATACAATGTTATAAACCAATGTTACCGCAATAAACAAAAATTAAAAAAAAAAAAAGAAAAAAGTAAGATTTCTGAAAGAGTAGTCCTCATCCCACAAGAAAAAAAATTTTTTTAAACTATGTATGGGATGTTAACTAGACTTATTGTGGTGATCATTTCCCAATATATATAAATATTGAATCATTATGTTATACACCTGAAATTAATGTAATGATATATGTCAATTATACCTCAATAAAAAAATAATAAGGTGGGATTTCCAATAAGAGAATGTTCAGAATACAACTCTGTCTCCATCCGTCTCAAAATTACTCTTGGAGTTGGGAAAAACTGATTTTTTTCCTGGAGAATAGAGTTGAATTCCATGAATTCCAGCCCATATCCTAGGATAATGTATGGATAGCATGTATGGCTCAAAATCTCTCTTCTCTCCCAAGGAAGAATAAAAGGAAATAAACTGGGGTAGTGAGGAGTGATGTGAGATTATAAAATCTGTAGACACAGGGAAGACAAGGCATGAAGGGAAGCATGGGAAAGAGACGGCCCAGAGGATTTCAAGGGCTGCTCTGTTCAAACCGTCTTTAAGAAAAAGAACGAAATTTCCCAAATCACCTTTCCCTACTTTGTTGGAAATTCATTCACCCTTCAGTCTATACGGGAATTGATCACTTGCTCAACAATATGTGGAGAAAGGCTATCTTGGTCTTGAACAGCCCTAAATGTCTATAAGAAGAAAAAAATATTAGCTATGACTGTCTTGTTAAGCTGCCAAGAGCACACCAGGGCTTTTAAAAATGTCATTTCCCGGCTTTCTACTTAGCCCCCCGAGACTCTTTAGTGTAGTGAGGAAGGAGTACGCTGTATCACATTCATCATACCTGACTCTATTCAACCACAGTGAGGTCCAAAACACCTGAGAAGAAATGGCGGGTCCCAACTGAGCATTATAGCAACTTAAGCATCATTGGGAAGGCAAAGGTACCACAAGAAGTCGAAAGGCAAACATTCATTTTGTGCTTCTAGTGAGTCTAATGAACTTCAATGGTTTTGATAAGCAGTATTTTTTATATTTTAATCTGAATGACATTTGCATATGGACTTGGCATCATATAAAATAAAATTTAATTAAAATATTTTATTAGGCATAATCTGTATGTTTCAAATCAAACAAAATCTAAATCACTGCTGCTCCATGCTTGCATGCCTCTGGGTACGTGTGATAGCAAGAGTTGGGATGCAAGGTATCAGTGACAGAAACACTGAAGTATTAAATTTATTAACAAAAAGAAAAGTGATATATGAATGTGTCATATTACAGATAGAAAGAGCGTATAAATATTTTACTATACACTGAGCACATCAGACCTATTATTAAGCTGTATTTAACCACATCCTCTTATGTTGCTATTTTTCAGGCACAGCAATTCTTTAGAATCCTATTTGATGTGCCGGCCTATAACATTTGACCACACTTACAGCACAAGTGTAAAATCAATTTTCTGTTCTCCCGTTTATCTCTACACTGATGTTAGTTGGCTCTCTAATGGAATGACTCTTCTCGAGAGGTAGTTATTTTACTTCAGAGTGGCATTTCAGAGGCCTTAAATGGGCTGAAGAGATGGCATGTGACCTTTAGGAATATTTTAGTTCTATGTTTCTTTGAAAAAGAACTGTTTAACCCTGTGTATGTTATTACATTGCTGATGCCTCTCTTGTTCCTCTTCGTGTTCACTGTACTGCAAGAAAGTTTGGCTTTCTTTATGTCAGAACAACATTGGGAATTTTCGTACCTGTAAAATTTAACACTTGTGTCTTTGTTGAAAGGGATAATCTCACAATTAAACGATGTGAATTATGATCCAATTTCCTGATTATAGTTTCTTTAAGCACAATATCATGTTTTTAACCTTCCTTATGATAACCTTTTAAATTGATATATACAAGTACCAAATAATCTACATAAGAAGAAATAATTTTTAAAACACCTTATTGAAGTTAATCTTCTTTTGAGGGCATGTTCATTAATTATCTTACTTTAAAAAAATAATTTTCACTATACTTAAAATTTTTCCATGTATTTTCACCTTTTACATCATTTATATTTTCTTTCTAGAGAAAATCGCTATTTAATTTTATTTTCAATTGAATACTATTTACGAAATCTTAAGTTATAGTGTCTTACTCTAATTTATTTAACTAATTTTAGAAATATTGAGATTTTAAATTCTAATTTTTGGGCCGGCCCCATGGCTTAGCGGTTAAGTGCGCGCGCTCCGCTACTGGCAGCCCGGGTTCGGATCCTGGGCACGCACCAACGCACTGCTTCTCCGGCCGTGCTGAGGCCGTGTCCCACATACAGAAACTAGAAGGATGTGCAACTATGACATACAACTATCTACTGGGGCTTTGGGGAAAAAAAAAGGAGGAGGATTGGCAATAGATGTTAGCTCAGAGCCGGTCTTCCTCAGCAAAAAGAGGAGGATTAGCATGGATGCTAGCTCAAGGCTGATTTTCCTCACAAAAAAAAAAAAAAAAAAGGAATGTGCTTCCAAATTCTAATTTTAGCACTTTTCAGTTAATTTTCTCCCATAATTATACTTTACCTCTCTTTTAAAAATCACTGTATAAATTAAAAAAAAATTCTCTTCTAGCAGATGTAATTTCTGAACATTTTTATCTTTAGTACAGGGAACTACACTTCCTAAATCCCACTCCATTACTCCAAAAGGTGAATGTAAAAAACACAAACTCCTTCATATGGGGGGCGGGTCTTAGTATCAAACTTTAGAATTAGACAACATATATTCAGTATGTTCATTATCAATTACAATTGTTTACTTCCTTTTTCAAAATGTAAATAATTCATGACAAAGGGCATGAGGAAGGTTTTTTGACAGTAGAAAAATAAATTTATTTGTTAGTGCTCTTCTAGGAAGATTTCATATCTACCTCTGCTATAAGGTCACATAAAATGGCCACATTGGTATCTACCAAGCATACACCCAGTCCTTTGAATACCCTTGTGTATGTTCTATAAATACCTGTTGGCTACAGACCTACTTCCCTAATCAAGAGGAAGAGATAAATCCTGTCCCTAAGGACTGAAGTACATCATGATTTGGATCCTCTGCCCTTACCACCCCCTCACCTCCCAGTCAAGACATTTCATACAGGTAAAAGTTTACCAAAAACCTGAAGAGGAGAAAAAAATGACCCAAGTACAGAAATGTACTCTAGATGATGAGATGGAGGGAGACTGTTTACTTGGCAACAGGCAGATGAACTTGCAGTCCTGTGTCCTGAACTTTTTTCCCCTTACCTACTTCTGACAAGACCAAACTCTTTATCTTAAAACTTAGAGAATTGTGGTTTTAATAAGAGAGGCAATCAAGGCTTTACAAGTGGTGACCAGGGTCAACCAACGAGGTCTAGCCATTGGTAGGAGACCATCCCAATGGTGGAGTCATATTCCACAGTAGATCCTCAGGGTGGTAAATCCTAAGAAGCCAGATTTGGGACTTTGGGCTTAATATTAACAAATGCAGTAATATATTTTATTGCAGCACATTAAATGTTAATGATGTATGTGAGAAAAAGAAGAGACATGCTTTACTGAGATAACCTATTAATGTTTTCTTTTGTTTTGTTTTTTACGTGCATTGTGAGACATTTTAGTTTTTCCAGCAGATAGCAGTTATACTTTGCTTGTCTGTGGAACTTGGTACTTGTTTCTAAAGCAAAGCAGGTTTCCTCGTTCCCATCTCCCATATGGGTGACATGGGGTAATCTTTCACATGGTAAAACAAGAGATTACTATCTACAGCTTTGAGTTAAACTAAGAAAGTGGGTTTGAAAAGAACTCTACTGACACGGTAAATCCTCCCCCTCCCCCAATCTGGATCATGCTCAACTTCCTTGCGTTGGTACTAATTTCTGGACTCGATAGTTGCTTAATGCTTTGAATGACAAAACACGGAACTCATTTCAAGTATCTAAGCTTTCATTTGTCTAAGGTTATTTACAAATCGATGCTACACAAAACAAACTGGAAAACACTTGAGAAATCTCACTTATGAAATAATACTTTGAGTTATCCAGGCTTTTCTCTGTTCTTGGTAATTCTGAGTGTCTGAATTTTAGAGCGTTTCTAAATTTTTATGTTCAATCACCAAGCAGAATAGTGCACATAATTATATTATATTATATTACATATATATGAAGAAGAGAAGTACTTTGAGAATCATAATAATAAATATAGTGACTTTAGTAAAAGCCATCAGCATATTCATTCATGAGACTATAGTAATGTTAAAATCAGATCATTAAATATTAAATATAAAGATTTTAAAACATTTCATGGCCACGAAGAAAATATTTATAATATACTGTTACTGCTGGTGTTAGAATATCATTAGGATTTAAAAAAGATTCTTAAAATAGCTTATTTTACTTTAATATTTCTAATTAGCACAAGTGTTTATAAGGTTTTCCATCATTGTAACTGGGGTCTATATAACTGAAAAGGGTACAGCACATGATGGGTTCTATCATTCTGATGGTCTCATTAATAATAAGTTCAGGGACATTGACCATTGCATTGAATGCTTCATTCCCAGCTCCCAGAAGAGTACCTCACACATAGCAAATGCTCAATAAACAGTCATTAAATAAATGAACATGCAATCTGACATGACCAACTTAAGCTATACTGTCCCGTTAATAATAATGGTAAAAATTACTAGACAAATTAGGTTGTCTCTGATTCAACCTGATAGGATAATCATGGCCTCCTGTGAATATCCTATATATTTTCTTTATGCAAGCATCATTATAAAAGACTTGAAACAGAATAAAGAACTGTTTTCTTTTTTTTTTTTTTTTTTTAAAGATTTTATTTATTTATTTTTTCCCCCCAAAGCCCCAGTAGATAGTTGTGTGTCATAGCTGCACATCCTTCTAGTTGCTGTATGTGGGACGCGGCCTCAGCATGGCCGGAGAAGCAGCACGTTGGTGCGCGCCCGGGATCCGAACCCGGGTCGCCAGCAGTGGAGCGCGCTCACTCAACCACCAAGCCACGGGGCCAGCCCAAGAACTGTTTTCAATTATAGAAAGTGTATATGGAGAAAAAATAAATCCTGTTAGGATAAACACCTTTTTCTTAGAATTATTTTATACTTTCTACCCAAAGCATTCCTCAAAGACATGCAAATAGTTGCTGCTAATAATTTGTGTCACACACTTTCTTTTTGGTGCAATGCATTTAAATATAGAAGCATCATAGATAGTGTCTGACTTTTCTTTCTTTTTTACAGTATCCTAAAATATGTGAAAATGTCATTTGGCCAAAGTTGTTTTTCCAATCTCATTTTTGTTCTTTATATAACATAGTCTTCATGAATCTAATAAGCGCTATACAGAAAATTGAAAAATGCTTATCAGTTTAACCAAAGCACAAGCCTTGGTCTACAGTGTCAGAGACACATTTATTTTATAAAACAGAGGAAGTCAAGTCTTTACATCATGGGGAAGCTGAGTTTCTGCTTATGTAGTTGCTAGAAATCTAAGGAGCCCAATGACAGAGAGATTCTCCCAGACATATTGAGCTTTAGATCATTACACTAAATTTATTGTATCAGCATAACCTCCTAACTTCTTGTTTGTTTTTTTTTTTTCCTTTTCCTTTTACAAAAAGGATTCAATGAATCAGAAATGTACTTATTGGATGCCACATTTGTACTTCTTAGGAATCAAACCAATAGTTTGAAATTCGAATGTTTACATTTTCGTGCAATAATATGAAATTTTAAGCCGTGTCATATTTTTAAGGCCCTGAAATAGTATATTTTTATAAGAAGAGCACTATTTTAGGTAACTAACAGTAATCTTACAAAATGTGCTGTGATACTTTCTATGCATTGAACCTAAGGATCTTTTTTGTAACAGACATAGAGTATATTCTAAATATTCTATTACATATTAGTATATTCTAAATATATTATTTAGATATATAACATACATAAATAAATTATATTATATATTAGCATATTCTAAATATTCTCTATGTCTGTGTGGTCATAAACTCCACAAAATACTTTTTACTAGAGCTTTCTAGAATATGGAAAGATTCCAGTATTTGGAACACCTCCATACAGAGCACATACACATACACACACACCACATAAATTGTTTAGGGGCAAGTCAGACCAAAAGAACAAAAGCAATTTCACAAACTTTTCCTATATTCCCTTAATTTCCAACGTGGAAAAGTAGTTTTTCTAAGTTTTGGGGTCGAGATAGGGAAAGAGTGGTTGCTCTGCATTTATTCTTTGGAGTGTAAATCAAGAATTCAAAAACAACTAGATACATAGTAATATTTCAATGGTATATTCAGCACAAAACTTGTTTAGCAAATATAGGTTTGATCACGCTGAGTCTTTCAATTTTGCTGGGTAGTTAATGAGGCTCTCTGAAGAGATTTCTTGTACAAGGTTAAAAACACAAACTTGCCCCTTGGGGTTCCTCCACTAGAGAACTTCACATTCATACTTTTCAGAAAAGAAAGCTTATTATACTATGGTCCTTTGATCCATCAAAAGATGTATAGATTATTTTTTCTTAAAAATCTATTGTAATCATAGTTTCACCTTTTACTTTATACACGTGGATGCTGATTTGTCAGCCTTTCTGTGCATGTGTTCCTAAAATGTGGATGTAATTGATTTTTCAGAGTTTTTCTACTTTGATACTATAGCTATTTTGGGAGGGGTAATTCTTTTTTTGCTTACTTATTTTATTGAGGTCATATTGGCTTACAACATTGTGTAAATTTCTGGTGTACATCACTACATTTCAATTTCTGCATAGACTGTATAATGTTCACCACCAAGAGTCCATTTTTTATCCATCACCATACATATATGCCCTTTTACCCCCTTTCACCCTACCCCACCCCCTTCTATTCTGGTAACCACTAATCTGTTCTCCTTATCTATGTGTTTGTTTGTTTGTCTTCCACATATGAGTGAAATCACATGGTATTTGTCTTTCTCTGTCTGACTTATTTCACTTAGCATAATACCCTCAAGGTCCACCCATGTTGTCACAAATGGCGCTATTTTGTCTTTTTTATGGCTGAGTAGTATTCCATTGTATATATACACCACATCTTTATCCATTCATGTGTTGATGGACATTTGGGTTGCTTCCACATCTTGGCTATTGTTAATAATGCTGTGGTGAACATAGGGGTGCATATATATTTTTGAATTATTGATTTCATGTTCTTTGGATAAATACCCAGTAATGGAATAGCAGGATCATATGATATTTCTATTTTTAATTTTTCAAGAAATCTCTATACTGTTTTCCATAGTGGCTGCACCAGTTTGCATTCCCACTAGCAATGTATGAGGGTTTCCCTTCCTCCACATCCTCTCCAACACTTGTTATTTCTTGTCTTATTGATTATAGCCATTCTGATAGATGTGAGGGGATATCTCATTGTAGTTTTGATTTTCATTTCCCTAATAATAAATAATAATACACTAAAAACTATAAGACATTATTGAAATAAGTTGAAGAAGACATAAAGAAATGGAAAGATAGTCCATGCTCATGGATTGGAAGAATAAACATAGTTAAAATGTCCATATTACCTAAAGCAATCTACAGGTTCAATGCAATCCCCATCAGAATTCCAACGACATTTCTCATGGAAATAGAACAAAGAATCCTAAAATTTATATGGAACAACAAAAGACCCCAAATAGCCAACGCAATCTTGAGAAAAAGAACAAAGCTGGAGGTATCACATTCCCTGAATTCAAAATATACTACAAAGCTATAATAATCAAAATAGCATAGTACTGGCAGAAAAACAGACACACACATCAATGGAATAGAATTGAGAGCCCAGAAATAAACCCACACATCTGTGGACAGCTAATCTTCAACAAAGGAGCCAAGAACATACAATGGAGAAAGAAAAATCTCTTCAATAAATGGTGTTGGGAAAACTGGACAGCGATGTGCAAAAGAATGAAAGTAGACTATTATCTTATACCACACACAAAAATTAACTCAAAATGGATTAAAGACTTGCATGTAAGTCCTGAAACCACAAAACTCTTAGAAGAAAATACAGGCAGTATGCTATTTGACAACAGTCTTAGCAGTATCTTTTTGAATACCATGTGTATCTAGGCTTGGGACACAAAAGAAAAAAATAAACAAATGGGACTTTTTGCTTCTGCATGACAAAGGAAACCATCAACAAAATGAAAAGACAACTCACCAACTGGGAGAAAATATTTGCAAATCATATATCTGACAAGAGGTTAATTTCCACAATATATAAAGAACTCATATAACTCAACAATAAAAAAATGAACAACCCAATCAAAAAATGGGCAGAGGATATGAACAGATATTTTTCCAAAGAAGATATACAGATAGCCAACATGCACATGAAAAGATGTTCAGCACAACTAATTATTAGGGAGGAATAATACTTTTTGTGGGGGAATGTTCTGTGCATTGTACACTATTTAGCAGCATACCTACCCTCTACCCATTAGATGCTAGTAGCACCCCCCTCCAATTGTGACAACCAAAAATTTCTCTAGATGTTGCCCAAAACTCAATCACGGATTGAAGCAGGTGTCATGAGACTGTCCTTAACACCGATAGGATGTGTAAAATTGCATGGAATAGGAGGCATGATGCTCTTAGATGACTAATTAGTTCCAATACATCTGCAAATGCCTCTGATTTGTTTTTTAACTTTTCTCTTAAATATACCAATTCATTTGTTTTAATTGTGTTAATTTGTCCTTGCAATGAAAGATACGTTAGAATAAAATCAACAAATCAATGAATATATATGGTCATACATTTTCAAGGGCACAAGGAAGTACACAACAAGACAATCTTTTTAATAAAAGAGAGCACAGGGCAGAACTATCAAACATGGTATTGTCAGTATATCTGATTCTGAATTTTACAAACTTCTGTAGTTGTGATGTGCCCTATTTCTAAATAACAACTAAAATCCAGTCCTGTGTTATATAGCCAAATAGAAATCTTTAAGAAATCAGTAGAGTCCTTTCTTTAAAATATCCCCAGGGATGAAGAGTTAGAAGAGTTAATGTACTCAATGCATCATTACTTCTCAACCTCCTTCAACAAAAAAGAAATATTGTTGCACTACGTATACTTCAACACAGTATAATAAATGTACTTTATACATATAATTCTAAACATAATTGAATAAAGTAATTTTGTTTCTAAAGCAGTAAACAGAGGCGTCTATCAATCAGTTTAAATACATTGTATTTTACACAACCCAAGTGAAGAACAAAGCATAAGAGTTATAGCTTTGAATGATTTTACATACTTTCCAGTGAGAACCTTCTGGGAACTGCTGCCACCTGTTGGTCATAGATTACAATACATGAGGTCACAGCTCCAGCAGCTAGAGATTCTGTATACACGTTAGGAATTTTACTATGGCCATTTGCATTTATCAATATTTATGAATATAATTTTTATCACTTGCAGTCTAATCACACTTTATTAACTTAGGATGTGTATTACTGCACACTTGTCATATGATTTAACATCTAAGAAGTTGCTCCAAAAACGATTAGGATTTTGAAACAGAGTCAAACCTTGCTTGCGATTAGCTAGTTTCAAAGAGCAGACGATAGAGTGGGTCACAGAATATCTCTATAACAGGCCTTTGATATTCAATAATGGTTTCTACAAAGCCTATCTTGTTAACCTGCACAACAATGATAATACTGCTTCAGTGTAGGAAATTGTCAAACTAACAACTTAGCTGTAGAAAGAGATATAAGGGTGTAAACAAATTAGAAACACCAAAGCCAACTTTATCTCTAAGTAAGAGTGTGGATCTATGTTACCATAAGAAAAGACCTTTCATATGCAAATAACAGAATACAAGTGTTAGTGTGTTACTACAAAACTGACAAGATACCAGAAAAAGACCAGTTTTAAGAAGAGCACAAAGACAGAGGCAAAATGTCAAGTATCCATTTGGATCTCTTTCCATCTCTGAAATAAAACATCTATGATAAATTTGCTGAAGTTTAGGGAAGCTCAACTGTGAAATATCAAGAATTATGACAATGCTGCTTTTAAAGTTATACAATTATTTATCCAATAACTATTTTTAAGCAAATACTATATGTGCTAAGTAGGTGCTCTGTTAGGTACCAGAGTCTTAAGGCATCAAAACTGAACAGGGCACTTCTCTTGTTGAAAAATATGCTTATCAAAATGCTACTCCATTTTAATTACTGATGTTTTGATGAAGCCACTTTGCCTTTATCCATAAAATAAGTCGCAACAGGAAGAACTGTGAAAGCACTGGACCCTGTGAGTTGCCTTGTTGTAGTTGAGGCTGCAGAAAGGAATAGAAAAGAGTTTCAAAGATTAACATTGTCCAGAGAAGCACAGTCATGAATGGTGCGAAAAAATCTTGATAGAAATGGCTCTTAACAATGACGTAACCACTTACAAGCTGAGTAAATTTGTTCAAGTCTCTTAACTTTTTGAGTTCTGTTTTCTCTTTGTTCAATATCAAGAGCATTACAGGGAGAGAGACTAGACTCAATGATCTTTAAATTCCTTTTTGACCATAATATTCCACTATTCAGAACAAGTATCAGTTGTACCTTCATATTTAAAAATTATCGTGATCATTACTCTTGTCATACTCTCAATAAATCTAACACCCTCCGTTCAATGCCATTATTAAGCAGTAGTCTATGTGGGGCTAATGATTCTTTATATTTGCATGGCTCTGTCATTTGGAAGGCATTAGCTCCAAGTTAGTTATACTGATGTATTTTTTCCTTCCAACCAGTATTCCAATACTTAGCATCACATTGGGGAAATAAAGATGAATAAGAGATGACTCTTGCCTTCAAGTAGGTAACAATCTCATGAAGAGGTCAAGCATAGAAACAGATAATAATACTAGGCAAAGACAGGACAATTCAGGAGAAATAAACACAAGAACCACCTAACCCAGTCTTATGGTGAGTGAGGAAGGGGTCAGAAAAGGCTTCCTAAAAGAAGGAACCCCCCAACATGGGTTTTGAAGGATGTCTTAAAAGATGACTAAATGTGTACACAGAAATAAATGATGTAAAAAATCTATCATATCATCAGAAGCAGCAAAAAGAATAAACACAAATGAAAACACAGTTAAGAACAGGAAAGAGAAGTTTTTAAAGATATCACACAAAATGAAATATATGGTAATAATGTGCTTTGCAATGAAATAAACATGATCAGAAAGAAGATGATAAATATTGAAGAAATCAACTTTATAATTAGTTCCTTAATAAGAAATTGAAATAAATAGAAGAGAAACAAATAAATATTCAAACATAGAAGTATATGTTCCTGAAAAAAAAGTTTTAAATCTTCATATTAAAACCACCCGGGGAAAAGTTGATACACAATGATTAACATCAAGACATACAGTGTTAAAATTAGTGGACTTCAAGAATATTCTTTGTAAAGAGAATAACTACAAGATGCTATATCTTGTATCCCCTTTTTCTAACAAGGAAGCGTTATATTTGATGGCTTATACTACATTTGGGCCTCCTGTTCTGGTCTAAAGGTATTGAGTGGATGCCAGAGAAAGAAAAACCTTTCCAATTGATCCAGGCTGGAAAGCAATGGTAGGGTACTTAGCCCTCACAACTCAGCAAATCTAATGGGGATCTCAGGGTCAGTGGCAGATCAGACGCTTTATGTTGCCCCTGGTAAGCCCTAACAGGGGAATCACAACGGAGTTCTCGGTTCCTTGGGTGCACTCAGAGTCCCTGGCTCTGCCTCTGCTGCTCCTCCTTCAACTAGTCCCTGTGCACTCACAGAGAGTTCACTATGAAGAGCTGAGTAAACATAAAACAATTGGAAGTGAGTTAACAAGTGATTCCACATGATATGCTGGCAGTAACTTAAAGTTGAACCATTGGGGCCATCATAGACCCCCTCAGAAGTGGCACTAAATGAAAATGACAATCTTCCTAGAGGACAGAATATCAAGCAGTATATATTAAGATCTGTTTTTCCTATAGAGATACAGCCAGAAGTCAGGATTTGCACAGATTTCAGGGGTTAATTGTCTAACCAGCTAGTCAAGGACATTAAGGAACAATATTGAAGCACTGCTGATGAAAATTTTGGGAAAAGGAGATATGGACAGTGTCTTAGTCAGTTCAGTCTGCTATAACAAAATGGCACAGACTGGGTGGCTTAAACAACAGACATTTATTTCTCACAGTTTTGGAGATTGGAAGTCCAAGATCTAGGTGCCAGCAGATTTGGTTCTCGGTGATGGCCCAGTTCCTGGCTTGCAGACAACTACCATCTCACTGTGTGCTCACACAGCTTGTTCTTTGTGTGCATGTGAAAAGAGAGACCTCCCTGTCTTCATCTTCTTACAAGGGCTCTAATCTCATCATGAGGGTCCCATCCTTGTGACCTCATCTAAACCTTATTGTCTCCCAAAGGCCCCATCACCAAATCCCATCACACTGGGAGTGAACAACGTGTGAATTTTGGGGGGACACAAACATTCAACTCATAGCAGATAAACCTCTCATATGCAATACCACCTGTCATCAAGGAACTCGCTTCAATGCAAAGGAAATAATGTAACAACCAGCTTTATAAACGGTGAAATGGCCTAATGAGGAGCTGGCTATCACATGAGCTAAAAAAGAACACATTTTAAGCATGGAGTTCTATCCTGCAGGAGGGAATATATGTACAAGCAACAAGAATATGGTAATATTTTCCCACAAATTGCATTCATGGATCCAGAAGAAAAGGAAGGACATGGGAACCGTACATATTTACTGCGTATATCCAATAGCACTCTCTAAACATTGTTGCTGTTTGTTTGGCATAATTTTTTCAGGTGCAAGGATAAGGAAGTCTCTATCCCCTCTCCCCATTATTCTCAAACTAGCTGTCTTTCATCCCACCCCTGACCCCTCTTTCATAGGCCTGGGCACCATTGCTTATACACATACACAGTCATTTTCCTGAGTAATGATCATGCTGCCGGGGAAGTTGATCTGAAGGGGTTCCAGCACCAGGGAAACACTGTGCCCCAAATTATCCATCACCAGAACCTTGGGAAAACACTGCTCTTCTCTTATCTAAATGATCAGTTCTATCGCCCATAATGTCCATGCTGTAATCTGAGCTAAGATGTGCTCATGGAGATTCTGAGACTTCACTTCTGCTACCAGCCACAGCAAAGAGAGAGAGAGAGACTAATGGAACTCCTAGAATACAGCTTCCCCAGGATGGCTTCTAAAACAAACCTACTTCTTAGGCTTAAGACCTCAAACAAGTTACTTGACTCTTTGATCCTCAGTTTTGCCTCAGTTGCCAGGATATTTCTCTGAAGTGTGTGGTCATCTTACATGAAAATTGATGAACAAGTATGCATAGGAACACAGGTCTTTAAACAATCATGTCTTTTTCCATCAATGACTAAACAACAAGGTGTGTGAGACTGACTTTAGGAAATAAATTTCAAGAGGACAATGTCTCAAATGTAAAACTTCTTCACAGAGGAGATTCTCTAGGCACAAGAACTACAGGAGAAACTAAAAGAAAAAAAAATTCAAGGATGTCCAGGTTGTTAATAAGCTTACAATAACCAAGTAAGAAAACAAAAAGAAAATCACTGATGGTGGCTAAGAATAAAGTAGTTGAGATGGAGATAGTGAATAGTAATCAGATCCAAAATATGGGAGGGAGAGCCAATAGTGTTTCCTGATGAGGTAGATATGGAGTGATTCGGGAAATAAGTGATACTTGCCTGTACTACCCACATGAAAAATAGTTCTAAATCTTTTATCCACTTATCATGATTGAGACTACATCTGTGTTAAACTAGTATTGTATAAGGAGAAATATTTAACCACAATGAGTGATCTTTAAGATATAATTAACTTCAAGGCTTCGATCTGCTATTCCAATCGCTTAACACCACTGGCATGAGTTCCAGTGGAAATCTTTTCCTTGCCTTTTGAAATACTTTAGTTTATAGCCTCTGTAACACAGTCTATCACAACACACCACTGGTGCTAAGAAATGATTTATTTCTACGGAAATATTTATAAAATTACACAGCAAAAGAAGCAATCATCCTTTCATGCTAATGTTCGTAAATGTTTCTTCTCTCTTAGGGTTATATTTTTAGTTTTGCTTTAGTTGTTTGCTTATTCATTCACTTATAAATAAATGTTTATTGAGTACCTCCAATGTGGCAAGGAAGGTACTAGTACCCAAGGATAAAAATGGAACAAGGTGAGCATATAAGGTTAAGACATTGTCCCTATATCAAGAAGCTTATCATCTAGTGGAGGAAAGGTACACACACACAAACACACGCATGCACACACATATAGTAATTATGTAGCTGTGATAGCTTTTAAGTTTTCCAACAACTTTCAAAAGTTGTGTGTCAAAAAATTTCTAGTACCAGTATATCAAAAAAATGGAAAAGTATAAACTTTTAGGTTTTTGAATCATGTAATGTTTAGAAATCTATATTAAACTACTATTATATACCACAGATAGATCACTTAAAAATATAGATATATATCCTATTAGTGGTTTTAAAACAAATTATTTAATTTACTAAATACTACTAGAAACACTTTTGATGATTGTCTTGTAGGATCAAAATCATTCCTGATATAAGCCACCTAAGAGAGGGAAAACATCATTGCTAAACAAATCTAAAATACTTTGAGATGAAAAATATATTCCTTGAGCATTTAAAAAATACAACTGTCAAAATTGATTAGATTTTGCTGATTTTATGATCTTTCAAAAATAAGCTCCTGTAATTCTAATGCAAATAATTTAATAGAAAAATAAATGTAAATGTTAAACAACTATTCGAAGCAAAAGACATCTTTCTCTTCGGATGACTTTAATTTTGGCATACTGCCTGCTGTACAGGGCAGTTCCTTAAACACAGAAGCCCACAGAGAAAAACGAGCCTTCAAAGTTCCTAACTTAAATGTTTTTTTAAAAACTAGAGGAAAAAGAAATGGAAATTAAAGCAATTTCATGCCTCCATGGTGAAAAACTTGAAGAGGGGAATTTTAAAGAAACAGCTTTACATATGCATCCACTGATTATTATGTAGATTCCTTCTAGCATTTCAACATTTAAATTCTGAGTTTAAAGTGAGTCAGGAGGGTAAAACCTTTTACAAGGATAAATGCTTCACCCACGAGGTAATTTAGATAGAGTACAGATTTGCACTTACAGTCCCAATCACTCCAAAAAGCAGCATCATTTCCTAATACCAAAGACACTAGTACATGTCAGAGTACATTTGGGAAGGAATTTCTCCCAGGACCTTGATAGCACAAGTG
Source organism: Ceratotherium simum simum (assembly GCF_057802395.1). Taxonomy (NCBI): domain Eukaryota; kingdom Metazoa; phylum Chordata; class Mammalia; order Perissodactyla; family Rhinocerotidae; genus Ceratotherium; species Ceratotherium simum. The sequence continues at coordinate 44,861,814 of NC_141900.1, forward strand.
TAGACAAAATAAATAAATCTGTCAGTGTGAACAAATTGCCCACAAAACCTGTTCTCAGGGGCGGCGTCCGTACTCTCACTCAGGCCCTTTGATACCAAGGGATTGATTCACCATCAACAGTGAGAAGAGGCAGGCTTGGCAGAACAGGTATTGACTGTTGTCAATATTGTCAATTTGCCAGGTATTGACTTGGCAGAACAGAAGAGGCAGGTATTGACTGAGTGCATGTCCTCAGACAGGCATCTTCACGTGAACGTTTCACCTGGGGTCCACCGCCCAGGTCTCTCCTCCTCCCTCCCCGTGACAGCCTGCTCCTCAAATCCTCCCTGAGGAGACTATTTCTTGATAAAGCCCTGACAAATCCCTGTCTGAAATATCATAATGCTGTTGAAAGCTCAATTAATTTCACTTAAATAGAAACAATCTCTGGATTTCATTCAAATCCAGTTTGATATGTGTGTCAGCATGGAAGCTATCAAAAGGCCTGTGGAACTCTTTCAGTAACATTTCACTAGATCCTACTCACATAAGATGCACAACTTAAAAGTTGGTACTTGTGTGTTGAAAACCGCAGCCCCTTTTTTAGTCCCTAAGCCTTGAGAACACTTATCGCCCCCTAATTTTCTCCATGTTCTATTTCTTACTTCTTAAGTCTCTCCAAATATTCTAATAATGTCAAAATACATCAACTAGCACAGTGAACTGGAGTTTCCTCCTTTGCAGTCCACATTAGTGGATCCTGGGAATGAACAAGAGGATACACACAGAGACTTGTCATTTTGGTGGTAATGGATTTGCATAGTCTCTAATATTATGTTGCTATTTCAGAATTTTACTTTTCCTCTAGACTTCAGATCGATTAAAGTAGTCATAACTCAAATGCTATCTACCTACTGGTTGAAAAGGTCTGGTATTTCTCAGAGAATTTATGGAAGTGAAGAAGAAAGTTTTCCACTACCCTTTAACCTCTTTTGCCACTCTTTTATTCTTTCTAACCCTCCCTCTCTAATATCTGAAACATGATCTCTGAACCACAGGATATGGAGAAAAGAGCACACAACATTTTTGATGAGACCGATCTTTTTGCTAGACACTCCTGAGAAAAGAACAGGAAAAGCACAATTAAAACTATGTGTACATGAAAGAATTATGATACATCATGCAGGTCATTAACAGGGAAAGTTTCCCTTGCCATGTCTGCAGGTTGGTTTGGGCAAACTCCTACATCAACACAGAGGGATGTGCTACAGGATCTTTATCAATTCTTCTCAGCTCCATGATTCTCTTGCTGAAAGAGATAAAAATACAAACACATAGAGATAATTGTATATATTTGGGGAGAATAAAATTACCTAATTTTTTAAAGAAGTGTCCAATGTAGTACGTTTTTGAGTTAAAGTTATTGAAAATGTTATACAGAAATAATTTTGCTCGTTATATGTTCACTTCAAATTGTATATGCCATTAAGACAAATGGTGCTTAATGCATTTAAAACAACAAGAATGTTGATTTTAATCTCCAACAGAATTTTGTGCGTTGAGTAATTCTGTATTTTTTTACATACTAGGGAATAAAGAGCCATGTTCTACTCAATTCCAAACTAACTCCCTGGTTATAAATTGGGAACTTAAGTGGGCCAAGAATCTTTCTGAACATAGAATAACATTTTACATAATTTGAAGAGTGAATTCAAATGAGAAGAAGAGACTGAGGCCCTTTAGAATCTTTGCCTTATTTTATTAAAGAATCATTTATTTGGTGTGTACTCTGTGCAAGGCAATGTGCTAAGCAGTAACGATACAAAGTTAAGAAACTTGCAGGTTACTAGAAAATGAATTTTGGAGAGTACTTAACATTTATAGAGCACCTTTCAATGGCAGGCACTTTACATATATCATCTCATTTAATAAACACAGCAGGCCTGTGAGCTGGTTTTATAGGATATTGAGGAAAGGGCACATGAGAGAGGTCTCTCTCTCAAATGAATGGGTACGTCTAGTAGGTGGCAAAGTTGAGATTTGATTCTGGGTCTGTATGAACCAAAGCCATTGAAAGCTCTATTATAAAATTCCACAAAGTTGTTTGCAATGATGATTTAATGGCTAGAAATTATCAGAAGATTCCTTGATTGTTCCATTATCATATTTAGGTTCACTGGAATGAATATAGTCAAGTATACTTAGAATCACGGAACTAGGACGGAATTTTGTGTATCCAGGTAAGATTAAGTTCTGCTGGAAAAAAAAAAGAAAATCTCATAATAATAGTGGCTTAAACAAGGTAGCAATTTATTTCTTTCACGTAAAGAAAATCTGCAAGGAGACAGTCTAGCATTGGTGTGGATGCTGCATGAAGTTTTCAGGCACATAGGCTCCTTCCACATCACTAATTTGACATCCTTATGTATAGTCTTCTTTGAGATTCAGTATTGCTGCTGGAGTTCTAGCTATCATATCTGCATTCCCGGCAGCAGTATGAAAGAAGAAAGGAATGAAGAAATGTTCAGCCTCTCTCTTTAAGGACTTCTTTGAATTTACTCCTAAAACTGTTGCTCATTGGCCAAAATCAAATCATATATCTACACTTTGCTACAAATATTCAGGAAGAAAAGGAGAATGGATATGAGGAGGCAATAAAAATGCCACATCTGAGAAATAAAATAAGAAATAAGTCTTTCTCCTCCTGGTGCCCAAGTTTGTATCAAAGCTAACCATCTCATCAGTCCTGAAGATTTAGCCTTATTTTTTTAAGCGCTGAGTTTCATCTGGGAAAGGGAAGCAGAGAGAATACAATGGCCTCTCACCCTCTCCCTCCCTGGTGTCATCAGTCTGCCTTAGACAGGCTGCCATGTGAGGATTCTGCACATACACTGGGTGCCAAGCCAGGGACCTTCAGGGCTATGTCCACTTAGAGGGATGTCTTTTTTCAACCTCTCACCAGAGGCCTGAATGAGCCAGCCGCAGTCTTGGCCTTAGAAGCTGTTTGTCTTCATTGAGGTGGTACTGGCCTTTCTGCTCCCAGATCAGATCTGGCTTAACAGATTTACAGGAATCTCTGAATTATTTCCAAGTTGTGCCCTTATCAGTAAAATCATAAATAAAAATTTTTCAGCATTATAGATATATACAGTCGCATTTTTATGTTATAGTCATGTCCTAATAAACCAATCTCTATTATATATAATGTAAAACATAAAAATACAATGCCATAATATCAAAATAATAGTTATATACTAAAACACAAATTTTAAGAAAAGCATTAAGTGGTAGTTCTAATCTCTTCTTCCTGAACATCAATGGCACCTCTTGTCCAATCCTTGGGAAAGGCAACCCCATATTGGAGACTACTGTTCTAGAATATGAACCTTGGTTCTAAGAATTCCTCCTTAACCATAAACCCACCCTCCTCTGAACTCTTCTTCCCTTGTCATGGCACTCCTCCCAGCTGAATCATCTCCGTTGAACGCACCCAGACAGCTGCAGCTCTCGACAGAAGCTCTCTAGCAGCATTTCTAAAGGAAGGGCTGTTTCTTAAAACATTACAAGGTATTTTAAACATACACAAAGAGTTTTTAAATGCACACTGATTTCCTCACACTGACCTAAATCCCTCCCCATGCAGTTTAAGGCTTCTGTATCCTGATCTGTCAATAGTGGGAGTGGAAAACATCTGCTACCGTTCTATGTGTGTAATTTCTTCAAATAACGTAAACATCACTGTCATACGAAATGGCCACTTGTCTAATTTTAAGGCATTTATTAATTTGCTATTGGTGTCCTAGTGCATTTTGCTGATCAGAATGATGGCGTCATTAGGATGCAAATCCACTGAGGATACATAGCCATCTAAGGAAATGAATGCTCTTTGATTGTTTTAGCAATTCAAGATGAAGCCTGTGAATTCAGCCCAAGCACCCAGCAGACATTGCAGAGCCACACTTTTAGGCAGGCACACCAGTCCATTCACCTCTACTTCAATCATAAAGATACAGGTACACTAGAGATTCCAGGGGACTAGAGAATGTTTAACAATGTGAGCTGTCAATCTCATGACTCCAACATTATTTAGATTATCCTTATAATTCTCGGGAGCCTGCATTCTCCAGAGAAGTCTTTGGACAGTCAAAATGACCCTCTGCAGGATTTGCAGGCTTGGCGTGGTCCTCCTTGCCTTTGAGATCCATCCAGAGCAAACCCGCTGTCTTTCCATACCTCAGTCCTTTTAGAGTGCCCTCGATGGGACCACTGAAGATCTCTGTCATTAGGTTTGGCACATTTAGGATCACGTACAATGTAAAAATTGCTTAGGCAAATCTGTGTGAATGTAGGCAAAATTCAGAAAGATTAAACTTCTGAAAAGTACAATTCATCACAGTTTTCTTTGAGGACTAGACGAGGAATTCAGCCAAAGTAATTATGTATTATTTTTCTCTGTAAGGCTTTAAAAAAAGAAAATCGTGAACCTGGTGGATGTCAGCATCCCATAGCCTCAAAAATGAAAGTCTGTTTTTAGAAATTCACTGAAGTAGGGTGGAAGGGTTGGGGAAAACTATTTAGAGGAGCAGGTTGAGGTGAAAGCAAAAGCCCTAGAGAAATCATGATTCCCCAGGACCGAGGGGGGATATTTTGATGGGTCCTTCAAACGGTGGGGAGCACCACCTTGTTTCCTTGACATGCCCCTGGGAATGTGTAGGATGCAAAGAAGGAAATGGTGCATGTTAAACCTAAGAAGCCAGACACCAGGTTCTCAGCTCCTAGCTTGGACCAAGCCCCTCATGACCGTGCTTGATTTGGAAGCAGTAAAGCCAGGCCACTAGGCTTGGACAGCAAGCACTCAGAAGTGATTAATGCAGGAGGGAAACAGGGGGCCCATCTCAAGCGCTCTGGAATGATCCTTGAAAGAAGAGATGTTAAAAATAAGACAGAAACTGAGTTTCTTTCCAACCTAGTGAGTCGGTTTTCGGCAGATCCCATTTCATGTTTTAAAAATTAAAGTATAGCAATTCATATACCCACGAGGTAGGCTAAAAATTATACTACACCAATAGTAAAATAATATCTGATATCAGTTTGAATTAATTTTAGTCTGCTTCATTTGAAATTCGATGGAAACAAAATAATTGCTACTTTCATAAGGATTATTTCCTTTTCTAACCCTCAAGTTAAAATAGAAAGTATTTGTGAATTCAACAATGGTGGTTATTATTAGTTTTGTTCATCATAGCTAAGGCTGGCATCTCATGTGTAGCCTCTTGGTTTGTCTTAATCTAAAATTATTATATATATGTCATGTACTGTTATGGTATTACTTTTCTGATATTGTTTGGGTAAAAGGTATTCACCAGAATTAAATAATTTAAATAATTAAATATGTACTTTATTGTTTTTTAATTATGAAATATTTTAGGCATACTAAAAAGCATGGAGAATAAGATGAGAAACATCCATATATTCATTACAGAGCTGAAACCCTCTGTCTAATTCCCAAACTCTGGCAGATGTCATCAAAATCCTGATTTTGGCATTTAGATGTTTTCCATAGCTATACCACGTAATTACATATTCAAAATCAATAGAAAGAATTGTTTTACATGTTTTAAAATTTATATAAGTGATATTATAATACACACACAATGTCCCTTCTGAAACTTGCTTTTTCTGCTCAAATTTATACTTTTGTAATTTAGTCTTGCTAATATAAGTAGCTGTAGTCCATTCACCTGCTATATACTATTCCATCAGATAAATACACATTATTTATCCATTCTCTAATTGATAGAAATTTTTGTATTCCAAATTTTCATTGAAGAGATATTAAAAATAAGACAGAAATTCTCTTAAGATAGCAGTTCTCTTAAGCAATTCTTGTACGTTTCTCTTTTCCGTTCTGTGTAATAATGTCTCTAAAATAGACCTAGAAATAAAATTGCTGATGCTGAGAGTATAAACATATCAGACATTGTGAAATTGCTCTCCAAAGAAGATGTACTAATTTATCACTTATCACCAGCATTGTATGACACTTCCCATTTTTCCACATTCTTAACATATGACATTGCTGGACTTAAACGTTTGTCATCCTGGTGGAATGTCATGGTGTTTCACCGAGGTTTGTATTAGTTTTCTATTACTGCTGTAACAAATTACCATAAACGTAGTGGCTTAGTAACAACACAAATTTATCATCTTCCAGTTCTGGAGATCAGAATTCCAAAGTGCTTCTCAAGTCAAGGGGTCAGCAGGGCTGCCTTCCTTTGAGGGGTTCTACAGAAGAATCCGTTTCCTTGCTTTTTCTAGCTTCTACAGCCTGCCTCTTTCCTCGGCTTGTGGTCCCTTCCTTCATCTTCAAAGTCAGCAGTGTAACATCTTCGGATTTCTCTCTGACTCTGACTCTTCTGCTGTCCACTTCCACTTATGTGGACCCTTGTGATTACCTAGGGCCCACCCCAATAATCCAGGATCATCTCCCCATCTCAGGGCCAGTTGATTAGCAAACTTAATTCCATCTGCAACTTTAATTCCCCTTTGCATTGTACGCTAACATATTCACAGTTTCTAGGGACATTTGAGGGGGCCATTATTTTGCCTACCCCAGGACTTAATATTGTATTTTCTTGATTACCATTCAAATTGACTATTTTTACATGTTTATTGACTATTTGGGTTTTATCTCTGTGAATTTTCAATTTTTTTGCACTTTCTTTCTTTCTTTTTTATAAGATTTGCCAAACCTTTTTATATTTTCAGGTTTCTAATCATTTGTTAATTATATGTATTTCAAATAACACCTCCAAGCCTCTGACTTGTCTTTTTGGTGTCTGTAATTCAGAAATGCTGTTGTTCCTGATGTTGTTTTTGCTTTAAGGAAGTTAAATTTATCACCTTCAGGTTTATAGTTTTGGTGCCTCAAGAAATTTTTCTCTACCTTCAAGTTATCTTTTCTATACATTATTTCCTAATCGTTTTAAGCTGTTATATAGGATGCAAATACTTTTGTATATTAATTTGATTTACAGGAATTTGTTGTTCTCCCTTATTAGTTCTAATAGTTTATATGTAAATTGTCTTGAATTTTCAAGGTAGGTGATTATATTATCTTCAAATAAGGAGAGTTTTTGCTTCTTCTTTTCCAATTCTTTGTATATTTTATTTCTTTTACGTTTCTTACTGCGCTGGCTGGAACTTCAAATACAATATTGAGTAAAAGTAGTAATAGCAGTACTTAAAATTGCTTCTTGAGTTTGAAGGAGTAATTTCTAAAATTTTATTATTAAGTATACTTCTTCCTGTAAGTTTTTGGTAGAGATCTTTTACAAAGTTAAGTAAATTTCCTCTAATTCTATTTTGATAACTGTTTTCTCATAAATAGTTGTTGAATTTTATTAAATAATTTTTTCTATCTATTGTTCTACTGGTTTTTCTACTGTAAAACAATTTTAAAGGTAAATGTAGATTATTTTTTCAATGTACCAGCATAATTATATTATAGCTCACATCGATTACACTTAAGCACCAAATAGTAAAAATACATATACATATATAGTTATTGAAGGAAATCTTTCTAAAATATATTCTATATTTCTGTCTTTTAAAATAATATATACTAAAAGTTATGACAGTGTCTCTTAATTATTCAGGATAATCAAACAATACTTAACAAGCTATGACAGACAGTGCCAATATTTTAAAATTGTCTTTCTTCCTCTTTCCCCAGGTTTGAATCTCATGTCGTCAGCCTACAACTCTCACTAACTGCCTCCCAAAGTCATCTACCAACACCCAGGTCACTCCATCTCATTCATTGAAGATTTTAGTTCCCGGCTTACTGTCACTCTCTTTAACACAATTGCTGTCGTAATTCTTGGAGATATCAGTAACCACACGTGCTGATTTTCATACCCAGCACTCTTATTTCCTGGAGCTCCTTCTTCATACATAAGGAAAATCTCTTCAGTCTATCTCAGTAAAGCCCTTGATCTTGTAGTTACCAAAAGCTAGAGCCTCGTCTTCTCAATTTTAAACACTCCACTCTCCAACAATAACTTCCTATTATTCCAATTCTCTCCTTCTTGTACTATAATGCCTATAATTTTTTTGACCACAGACTAATACACAATTAATCAATCCCATTACCTTTTTGTTGTTGTTCTCATCCTCGTGTCTTCCTTACCTACCTTGAATTCTGTCAGATATTATCACTACCTTGCACACACCTTAACTCCCTTGTTCTTTTTCTTTCTCTTTCTTGTTCTTGTTCTAAGCGTGGTGGAATTCAGCTCTTTACCCACTTCACACTGGCAGCTTAAAATTTCGGGAAACATACTCATACATACCCACGTAAAAATGCATGCATGCACACTCACTCACTCCCCAAGGCTGGGCTTAGATTAAGTTCATAATTACTAACCCTAAGCAAACCTTTAATACTGGCCAGCCCAGCAACCCTACTATATTTCCTCTGTCCATTCATGCCCCTACCTTGATAAATGACTATTTTGTTTTATCTGATCTTTTCTCAAATTTCCAGTGTCTTCTTTTCCACTCTTGCTCTTCAACTGATGACTTTGCTTTGTATTTATTTTTCTGAAAAAAAACCTTCGAAAAGTTCCTACTATCATATTAGCCCAACCAATTGCCTCTGATTCATTCTCCTGCCCTCTTTCCTGCTCCCATTGATGAGCTATCAATGCTCCTCTTAAGGACAAAGCCTCTACTTCTCTGTTAGATCCCATCACCACTCACAATAAAATTATCATTCAAGCAATTCTGCACTTTCTCTGCTTAATCGTCAGATTTTCTCTTTTTCCTAGATTTTTTCCCATCAGCATAAAATGTAATAACATTTCTTTCATCAATAGAGTGAACAACTCTACTTGCCCTTCTAGCTCCTGCCCCATTATTATCCATTCAAAAGTTGTCTATAAACCTACAGCAAACCCTTTCAAAAGTTGTCTATAAATATTGTTTCTAATTCTGCCCTTCCCATTTCTCTTAAATGCACTATAATCAGACTTTTTCTCTACACTGAATTAAAGACTGAACTGCACTCATGTCAATGTTATCAGTAAACCACATGTTGCTAAGTCTAGTAGGTCTCATCTTACTTGATCTACCACAGAAGTTAACACTGCAAGCCATTACCTCCTACTTGAAACATAAGCATCATGACGGCAAGGATTTGTGTCAATTTTATTACCAACTGTATCCCTAACACCAAGAATAGTTTCTGGCACATAGCGCTCAGCGAATATTTGTTGAATGAATCATTCCTTTCAGATGAATCTTTACTGTCATTTGTTTCCACTTTCTGAGTGGTATCCTCTAATATTTTGACTCTGTTCCTTTCTAATATGCTACTTCTAGTATACTTTGAAATGGATAAATGAATAATAATGTTAAAATTTTGCTAAAGAAGACATATGTAGTCACTAAGTTAATGGCTAGAGGACTCCACAGTAACTAAACCATATGAACCTGAATGAATTTCATGTTTATTTTTGGTTAACCGGAAATTTTTCTTTTTTATTTTGGTTTCCCGATATTTTTAAAATATAGTTAGTTTTACTAGATAAGAGCACTTGGGATAAGTGAAATATAACAATAATTAATATTAATGATTTTTGAAGATTAATAAGCTCCTGAGTGGTTTTTTTTTTTCAATAGGAAGGTGATGTGATTGATGGAAAGATCCCAGCAGGCACAATATTTTGATGTACAGTTTCATTAACGGTAAAGAACAAAAGAGATTCACTGAGAAGCTAATGAAGCTTAATCTTCAGGACCCCATACTTGCACAGGCCCCTTACAAGGCCCTAGGAGGTACTAGCAATGCATTTACATGATCACGTTGTTGTATAAAATGCAAAAGCAAGCTATTTTAACCACAAGTTGTTCAGATCACTGTTACTTTCCTCTTCAACAAGACTTTCCCCCCAAATTTATGGGTCCTGGGAAAGAATGGAAATGAAGGTCCCATCCTACAACCCAACCCCTTGTTTCTACTCCAGGCTCTATCCAACAAAGTAAGGGTCCTTACCACGCATGCCACCCCAACCCAAACATCTGAGCTCCACTATACTCTCCCTATCTCCATTCCTGCAAACATCATTTCCCCCTCAAGGCCTAGGAACTCATACAACTGGAGTGCTGAAAGAGAGGGTGCACCTAGGTGCACATATTCCTAGTCATGCCCTGGAAGCAGACTTAAGCCTATGACAGGTAGGGAGTTCCAGGGTCCCAGGTATCTGGATCATGGTGGGAAGGGATACATGGGATAAGAACAAGGTTCAGCACAGGCTCTGGGAGGACACATCCTCATGACCCATCAGACTCCTTGCCCTATGGGGAGGGGCACAAATGGAGAAGGACCAAAGAGAAACCGTCTAAAACACAGGTCCAGTGCAGAGGCCCCACTTGCCCAGGTCTAAGAGTGGCATAGACTCCAACTTCTTCCCTGTCACAATTCCCCTCAAATAAGATGGCGTTGTAATGGCCAAAGGAATCTGACTAAGAGGCAGCTGATTTGGAGATAAATTTTTTTTATTTGGTGGAATGTGTATTTATATGGTTTTCAGTCACTTCCAGGTATATTTTAATTGGAACTGGCAATTCTGCTATACAAATCATTTATAGGAATCCTCCCTCTGCTCTCTATACTGACTCATTCCCTGAGGCGACACAGAAGGGCAGGGCCAGGGGTCACATCACAAAATGATATTCTGGTAACTAGAGCTGGAATACGTGGAAAGTAAAGGAGAAACAAGTTTTGAAAAATACATAGACAAGCTAGCGGAGAAGAAACAAAGTTTGAAATGACAGAGCCGGAACAGTACGTGTAAGAAAGTCTGTTAAATCTTAAGATGCATATGTGAAAGAATCTTGATAGAGGTTTTCCCAAATTTGACAAAAATCCTAAAAAATGTACATGGCATCACCAATAACAAGTCATGAATCCAAAAGAAACTTTTTAAAACTATCAATAACAAAGAACTCAATCAACCATACTACAAGAAAAATTAACTTTCTATTCTCTCTATTGAAACTACTATAAAATCATTACCACAAAAAGAAACGATCAGAGAACACGCAGCCAAATATGTAGGGAAAAAAAGTCCTGTAAAAGTGTTGTTTCTCTGAGATTTGTGATGTTTGTAATCTTCATCAGCTTTTAAAATTTGTTATTTAGTATAATTTATCTAATTAGATATTTTTGTATCCATAAGTTTACATTATTTTTCATAAAAAGGGCTCCCAGTATTACATAAACCTGAGCCCCCATGATTCAGTTTAAAGGGAATATTCAAAGCAGAAGACAGCACAATGTGCTCTCAGACTAGTCTGGCCCTTCCCAAGACTCCAAATTTCCTCTGGGAGAAGCACTGCTGTTCCTGCACAGAGAGAGGATTCTACCAGACATGAGATATTCATCTTGTCCGTCTTCAACGGGAGAAGGCTACATGCCCTGTTCCTCCCACACCCTTCACCTGACTGTTCAGGAGACTCTGGCTGTGGGCCTGTCTGCTCACCAAATTCTAATAACAGATGCAAATCAACACACACACAGCACACACAAATATACATTCCTTCATTTCTACCACAAAAATTGGTGAATCAGAACTCAGTTTTTAGGAGTAACTCTCAGCAGACCCAGGATTTAGGACAGTCTGAGAACCACACCTTTGTTCTCCCTCCAAAGATTTCCGTTTAAATGGTAAAAACGATGCCCTTCACAGAACAAAACTTTAAAAAACATTAAATACCTTTAAGACGCTTTCTAAATCCTATTTTTGACCCCACTTTCAACAGAGAAATATAATGAACAAGAATGAGATTTGGCCTGGATGTAGATATTAGATTAAACCAGAAAGCAGATACTTGCAAAGTCAACCGTGGCCTGCAAACCATACAGGAGATCACAGCACTGAGACAACCCTCATCTTTATCGCACGTTCATGCGGCAAGGCTTCTAGAACGGGAGTCTAATAAACACTGATGCACCTCACCTTTCTATTTCATAGGCGAATGGATAAGTCCCTATGTCACACACTTGGACCACTAGAAGAGGTAAGTGGAGAGCAATAAGGAGAGTAGAAACCCTTTTTTTCTTCACAGACTCACAGCACCTTAAATGTAAACAGCACTCAATCTGAAGAAAAAGGTTGAAACAGATCTGAAATCTTTGCCACCCTCTCAAGCTTTTTTTAATCCCAAATCAGACAAGGCTTGTGGCCTTTATTAAATGTGTGTGGAGCTGCTAGTTAGAAGCCATAGTCGTATTCTGCCCTATCTTCTCTCGGCATCAGCTATTGGAGCTATCATTGTAACTGACAAGAGCCCCATGCCTTCTTGCCAGGAGGCAAAACTAGTTCAGGGAGCAGCACTCAGTGATTCCACATTCTTTCCTTGGAACTGTGACAAGAGCTGATCTGTGCTGCCAAGTTGACTTATGCAGACCATCACTGCCCCCTTGTTTCTCAGAGAATGCTAGAAGCCCTGACTTCTTAAGAGAGTGCCGAAGTAAATCCGCTGTATTAAATAAAGATGAGCATAGGTTTATAGATTTTGTTTTAAGAGCCTAGTCAAGACATATCTTAGATTATTCCTAGTAAATAATTATTTATAGAGTGAATAAATGCTTCTCCTGGAAAAAATACAGGCCAGTGCTGCCAAGCTAATCAACTTAAAACAATTATGTAAATTAAATAACTTTTACTTTTCTTTTAGTCTAGCCTTTCAAGTCACTATAAAAAGACATAGCCTATAATTTTACTTCCTTTTTTCCTCTTTTTATCAAGCCGGTACCCTTGAAGCTAAATTAGTATATTTTCTTACTTAGCTGATTCATCTGAGACTATCAAAAGATTCAAGTGAGGAAAACTAGCTGTGTTTTGGATGGTTACCTTACCTTTAATGTTAAAATGTCACCTGCTAATAATGGAAGGGCCAAAAGGTGCAGAATAAGGTATTGATTATTTTATGAGTCTTTCACCTAACAAAAAAGAAATACTATATAAACTTGAAATGTTACTCAGAAGTCTATTTTAATGTATTGTTAATATAAATCAATAAATAAGAAATTAATGGAAATTACCTCAGATCTCTTTTTCTATGTTATATTTTTCTGATTTCCTATAAATATTGAACAATGTCATTATTCCTTGATATTAAATGGTAAAAATAACTTCATCAAATATCTATTCTCACATATTGGTTCACTTTCCAGTCATTAAAATATCCTCTTCCATATATGCAAAGACATCTAGTATTCTAACCAATCTGATACATTTAGCTCAATGTAACAGGGCGCAGCATATGAATCTGTATAATTTTGAAGCTTAATGTATCCTTAGACATATTCCCTTTTTTTAAATTAGGAAACTGGGCCTGAAAGAAGTTCCATGACTTACCCAAGGTTAAAGAGTCTGTAACCACAGGTCAGAGCTAGAACAAAGTCCCTCAACACTCAGTCCGGTGTTCTTCCTCTGTTACAACTTATTTCCTCAACACGCATAGCAAAACCCCATCAGACGCCTTGAGAAAGAAAGATTGATTTCAAAATATAAAAAGTCTAGGTTTGAAAAATTGTTAAAGACATGCTGTTTACCTGTTTAGCATTAGATTAAAATGTGAGCAAATAACCAAACAAAATTATATTAGTAATTTTGATGACTATCCAGGATTTGAATTATTTATTCCAAAATACCTTTAAAAGAAATTAATGTATGTAAAAATTGGCACCATAAAATGATTCATGCAAAGTTTGATGTCTATCTTAAAACAAATGATGACCAATAAAGTGTTTACAATGGGTATGTCTTGTGATCTAGATTTATAGTGAATGACATTTGCATTTGGAAAGACTTAAGAGTGTTACGTGTTGGTGCCAGAAATTAAGACTAGAATAAAAGAACTGGTGTTAAAACTGTTGTTAAATTGTTGTTTAAAAAATAAGGGGAAAAAATTATTACAAACGATCTTATTAAAAACAAAATAAGATGTTTGACTCATCACCAATTAAAATGATTAGTATCTTAATTATTGATATTTTACTATTTATCTTTTCTCCATAATGGAGCTAAGTGTGGTAAACAGTATTTGACAATACCTAACTTCTCTTTTTAAAGTGTTATCTGCAATAAATTCTAAGTTAAAATACTCTGTGCATGAAGGCGATACTAATTTCTTAATTTGTTTATATGAAATTTAGCCCAGGAGAGTAATCTAAGAAATTGAACCACTCAATAAAGTTTGCTTCCTCATTTAAACAATTCATCCTCATATCTAGTTGCAGTATCTGGCAGCTTTCCACTCTCTTGTCCCCATGTTAATCATTATGAAAAAGTATTTACCCTAAAAAATTCATATCAGGCATATTAGGCTGCCAAAAAAAAGTCTACATTTACAAAGGAAATTTTTGTTAGTAGCATAGAGTTGTTGCTTTTTTATAAAAGCAAGAGTTTTAGATATAAGACAATTTAAAGTTACTCAAAAAAGTCATTACAAAAGTCATTATAAATGTTAAAACATTACATCTGTTAAGTAATCCTAAATATAATTTTATTCAATAATCAATAACTTTGGTATATCAAATTATCAAAAAATGTTCAACTTCTGTACTGTAATGAAGATTCAATTTGAAAAATATTAGCTCAGAACTGAACCCCTACTTTCCTGCCCTGTTCCTTCATATCTGCCTTGTCTCCAGTATCCCCCAGTTTCCTAAATGCAACCACAACACATCCAGGGATTCAAAGCGAGGACCCATCTGGATTCCCTCCACTTTCCCACAATCCACCAGCAAATGTTATCAGTTATCCAAAATAGATATTAAACCCTAATCTATGCCCCCATTATTTTTAAAATAGCTTCAAAATACTCATCCTTCTTTTGATCTTGATCTTCTGCAGTCTGCTTTCCACATAGTAGCAGAAGTGATTCTTTGAAATGTTCACTGTTTCCTGCATGCATCTGACTAAAGCCCCTTAAAAGTTTTCTATTGTATTTGGAAAAGAATTTTTACAAAAATTTGTCATGCCCCTGCCTGCTCTGTAATTACAGACCTCTGCAATCTTAGTGACCTCTTCCTTACTCCTGTTAAGCACATTTCCTCATATGTTCCAAACGTTTCTCCCTTCCTGACATTTGCACATGCTGTTTCCTCTGCCAGGAGTGCTCTCCCCTCTTTTCTCTGCATGTCACGTTCCTTCTCATTCGTCATATCTCAGCTGAAATTTCTCCTCAGAAAGACCTTCCCTTTCATCTCATCTAAAATGAGTACTCTGAATCCAGCCCACCCCACTCCCTCCTACCCCCATATGCTCCACCTCAGTATCTAGTTGTTTAGGTCATTAACTTGTCACAATCTGTATTTCTTTAATTTGACTGTTTACTGCTTACAGCTTAGTCTCTCTCCCCACATTGACTGTAACCTCCTTGAGTGAAGGGACCGTATCTCCATAAGTTCACCAAAGTATCTGCAGTGTCTAGCAAATTTAATTAGTAAATAGTTAAATTAATGACTAATTGGTAAAGATGTAGATAAAATGTTAAAATTCTCATAGTACTGGGTAATTTTCATGCTAATAAAAACAAAGAAATATTAAGCAATATCAAGTTAATGAAAGATAGTATTTATATGCCTAAATAATCCTAAAATTGAGCACAACACATTCTAAGTATTTCTCTTCCCGTGTCCTGATGACTACTCAGGTATGTTTATTGGCATCTTCCAAAGGCATGGGAAGTTAGAGAATTCAAGTGAAGTCTTCTCTTGAGGCACTACGTATCTTTGTCTATTTAACTACAGAAAAAATTCTTTACGGAGATGCGTCTTCTGGAGAATAGCAATTTCAACATCAAATAATATTCAATCACAATTGACATGTTATTCATAAATTGTGATGGATTTTTGCTGATAATGATGAGTTCTTTCTCCCCTTGTAACTTACATGCATTGGCAATACAGCTGGCGAGACTTAGAGAGCTATCTCAGGCTCTAAACAGAGGTTCTACTCAGTATGAAGCTAATTATGCCTCACAGGGTCTCTAACCCCTGAACTTGCCCTCATTAGCACCATGCTGTAACCAACGAAGCCAACTAACCAGGCAGACTGAAGGCCAAAATACTCCTATTGACATTCCTCCTCTCATTTTCAGTCAGAGAGGAATCCGCTTTTGATATTTACCAGAAAGCCTGGTGATAAATTCCACAACTTTGTCAAACAGACACTTCAAATGGGATGCCAGAGTAACAGTTCAAACACCTTTAAACTTTGTAGATAAGGTCTGTGTCATTGTTCTCTGAATTACACCATTTTCCCAAAATAATCTGTACCACAGAGTCGGAAAACTCATGCCCAAAGCATAGAAGACTTCATTTAACATATAAAGAATATAGAATAAGGATAAAGACAAGAAAATATCCCAAAATCTATTTGACCCTTTAATTAAATAAATACGATGGTTAATGTCACTGGTTCATTATAGCACTATTGGTCTCTTTCCTAAAAAGTGAAAAATCACACGTGTGTATGTACGTACATATGTTGCTTGTGTATACATATAAAACAGCAATTACAGAACACTGTTAATATATATCTTCCCCATAATCTGAATGCTATCATATGCACTAAGGCAACAAGTGAAAGAGTATCATATTGATTGCTTTCAGTAAATGGGCATTCTATTCTGAGTTTTCTATGCTCTGAAACCTGTGTTGTTTATTCCACTTGCATTCTTCCTGTTACTTACTTTGTGTTCAGGTGAAAATTTTTAACCTTGATGATTGTCAAAAGGAGTACAACTGATAGTACTGAACCTATCACAAAGAAAACAATGAGGCGGGCCGGCCCGTGGCTTAGCGGTTAAGTGCGCGCGCCGCTGCTAGCGGCCCAGGTTCGGATCCCGGGGGCGCACTGATGCACCACTTCTCCAGGCATGCTGAGGCCGTGTCCCACATACAGCAACTAGAAGGATGTGCAACTATGACGTACAACTATCTACTGGGGCTTTAGGGGGAAATAAATAAATAAATAAAATCTTTAAAAAAAAAAAAAGAAAGAAAACAATGGGGGCCAGCCCCGTGGCTTGGCAGTTAAGTGCTCGCACTCTGCTACTGGCGGCCCGGGTTCAGATCCCAGGCACACACCGCCAAACTGCTTCTCCAGCCATGCTGAGGCCAGTGTCCCACATACAGCAACTAGAAGGATGTGCAACTATCACGTACAACTGTCTACTGGGGGGCTTTGGGGAAAAAAAAGGAGGAGGATTGGCAATGGATGTTGGCTCACAACCAGTCTCCCTCAGCAAAAAGAGGAGGATTAGCATGGATGTTAGCTCAGGGCTGATCTTCCTCACAAAAAAAAAATCTTCGAAAAAGAAAACGATGGAAGAATATATCAGGCTGATGTTAAGTTTTGCAGGAGATCAAGGAAATAGTACAAGAAATAAAAGGTAGAATACTGGGAAATTAGGAAAGGGTCCTTTGTCCTTTGACAATCTGAAAGGCATAATGAAAATCATTGCAGTCTGAGATGGAATAATGAGATGACCAATAGTGATTTAAATGGTATCTGGATGAAATTTCAGCCAAGATTTTATCACGACTTTAGAGGTTTTTTTTTTTTAGTTTGTAGTAGGTATTTTTATTTATTTATTTATTTTTAGGTTTTTTATTTGTTTGTTTATTGTGGTAACAGTGGTGTATAACATTGTTTAAATTTCAGGTGTACATCATTATACTTCTATTTCTGCATGGATTACATCATGTTATCATGTTCACTACCCAAATACTAATTATAATCCATCACCACACACATGTGCCTAATTATCCCTTTCACCTTCCTCCCTCCCACTTTCCCCTCTGGTAACTATCAATCCAATCTCCCTCTCTATGTGTTTGTTTGTTGTTCTTATCTACTACTTAATGAGTGAGATCCTGTGGTATTTGACCTTCTCTCTCTGATTTATTTCACTTTGCATAATATCCTCAATGTCCACCCATGTTGTCACAAATGGCCGGATTTCATTGTTTCTTATGGCTCAATAGCATTCCGTTGTGTATAAATACCACATCTTCTTTATCCATTCTTCCCTTGATGAGCACTTAGGTTGCTTCCAAGTCTTGGCTTTTGTGAATAACACTGCAATGAACACAGGGGTGCATGTATCTTTACGCATTGGTGTTTTTATGTTCTTTGGATAAATACCCAGCAGTGGAATAGCTGGATCATATGGTAGTTCGATCCTTAAATTTTGAGGAATCTCCATACTGTTTTCCATAGTGGCTGCACCAGTTTGCACTCCCACCAGCAGTGTATGAGAGTTCCCTTCTCTCCACATCTTCTCCAACACTTGTTGTTTCCTGTCTTGTTAATTATAGCCGTTCTGACAGGTGTGAGGTGATATGTCATTGTAGTTTTGATTTGCATTTCCATGATAATTAATGACGCTGAACATCTTTTCATGTGCCTGTTGGCCATCTGTATATCTTCTTTGGAGAAATGTCTGTTCAGGTCTTTTGCCCATTTTTTAATTGGATTGTTAGTTTTTTTCTAGTTGAAATGCATGAGTTCCTTACATATTTTTTAGATTAACCACTTATCAGATGTATGGTTTGCAAATATCTTCTCCCAATTGTTAGGTTGTCTTTTGGTTTTGTTGATGGTTTCCTTTGCTGTGTAGAAGCTTTTTAGTTTGATGTAGTCCCATTTGTTTATTTTTTCTACTGTTTCTCTTGCCCTGTCAGACATGGTGCTTGAAAATATGTGGCTAAGACCGATGTCGAAGAGCGTACTGCCTATGTTTTCTTCTAGAAGTTTCATTGTTTCAGTTCTTACATTCAAGTCTTTAATCCATTTTGAGTTAATTTTTGTGTATGGTGTAAAATAATGGTCTATTTTCATTTTTTTACATGTGGCTGTCCAGTTTTCCCAACACCAATTTGTTGAAGAGACTTTCCTTTCTCCATTGTACGTTCTTGGCTCCTTTGTCAAAGATTAGCTGTCCATAGATGTGTGGGTTTATTTCTGGGCTTTCGATTCTATTCCATTGATCTGTGTGTCTGTTTTTGTGCCAGTACCATGTTGTTTTGGTTACTATAGCTTTGTAGTATATTTTGAAATCAGGGAGTGTGATACATCCAGCTTTGTTCTTTTTCCTCAGGATTCCTTTAGCTATTCAGGGTCTTTTGTTGTTCCATATAAATTTTAGGATTCTTTGTTCTATTTCTGTGAAAAATGTTGTTGGAACTTTGATAGGGATTCCATTGAATCTATAGATTTCTTTAGAAAGTATGGACATCTTAGTTATGTTAATTCTTCCAATCCAAGAGCATGGACTATCTTTCCATTTCTTTGTGTCTTCTTCAATTTCTTTCAGCAATGTTTTATAGTTTTCAGTGTACAGATCTTTCACCTCTTTGGTTAAGTTTATTGCTAGGTATTTTATTCTTTTTGTTGCAATTGTAAATGGGATTGTATTCTTAATTTCTCTTTCTGCTACTTTGTTGTTAGTGTATAGAAATGCAACTGATTTTTGTATGTTGACTTTGTATCCTACAACTTCACCGTATTTGTTTATTCGTTATTACTTCTAAAAGTTTTTTGGTGGATTCTTTAGGGTTTTCTGTATATAAAATCATGTCATCTGCAAATAGTGACAGTTTCACTTCTTCCTTTCCAATTCGGATCCCTTTTATTTCTTTCTCTTGCCTGATCACTCTGGCTAGGACTTGCAATACCATGTTAAATAGGAGTGGTGAGAGTGGGCATCCTTGTCTGGTTCCTGTTCTTAGAGGGAAAGCTTTCAGTTTTTCAACATTGAGGATGATATTAGCTGTGGGTTTGTCATATATGGCCTTTACTATGTTGAGAGACTTTCCTTCTATACCCATTTTATTCAGAGTTTTTATCATAAATGGATGCTCTATCTTGTCAAATGCTTTCTCTGCATCTATTGAGATGATCATGTGATTTTTATTCTTTGTTTTATTAATGTGGTGTATCGCGTTGATTGATTTGTGAACGTTGAACCATCCCTGTATCCCTGGAATAAATCCCACCTGAGCATGGCGTATAATCTTTTTAATATATTGTTGTATGCGATTTGCTAGTATTTTATTGAAGATTTTTGCATTGATGTTCATCAGTGATATTGGCCTGTAATTTTCTTTTTTTGTGTTGTCCTTCTCTGGTTTTGGTGTCAGGGTAATGTCAGCTTCGTAGAATGAGTTAGGGAGCTTCCCCACCTCCTCAATTTTTTGGAAGAGTTTGAGAAGGATAGGTATTAAGTCTTCTTTGAATGTTTGGTAGAATTCACTAGGGAAGCCGTCTGGTCCTGGACTTTTATTTTTGGGGAGGTTTGTGATTGCAGTTTCAATCTCCTTACTGGTGATTGGTCTATTCAAATTCTTTATTTCTTCTTGATCTAGTTTTGGAAGGTTGTATGATTGTAAGAATTTATCTATTTCTTCCAGATTGTCAAATTTGTTGGCATATAGCTTTTCATAGTATTCTCTTATAATCTTTTGTATTTCTGAGGTGTCCGTTGTAACCTGTCCTCTTTCATTTCTGATTTTACTTATTTGTGCCTTCTCTATTTTTTTCTTGGTGAGTCTAGCTAAAGGTTTGTCAATTTTGTTGATCTTTTCAAAGAACCAGCTCTTGGTTTTATTAATTTTTTCTATTGATTTTTTAGTCTCTATTTCATTTATTTCTGCTCTGATTTTTATTATTTCCTTTCTTCTGCTGATTTTTGGCTGTGTTTGTTCTTCTTTTTCCTGTTCCTTCAGGTGCATTGTTAGATTGTTTATTTGAGATTTTTCTTGTTTGTTGAGATAGGCCTGTATTGCTATAAACTTTCCTCTTAGAACCGCTTTTGCTGTATCCCATAAATTCTGGCATGTCGTATTTTCATTTTCATTTGTCTCCAGGTATTTTTCTATTTCTCCTTTGATTTCTTCATTGACCCAATCGTTGCTCAGTAGCATTTTGTGTAATCTCCACATATTTGTGGCTTTTCTGATTTTCTTCCTATAGTTGATTTCTAGTTTCATACCGTTGTGGTCAGAAAAGATGATTGGTATTATTTCAATCCTCTTAAATTTATGGAGACTTGTTTTGTGGCCTAATATGTGATCAATCCTGGAGAATGTTCCACGTGCATTTGAAAAGAATGTGTATTATTCAGTTTTTGGATGGAATGTTCTGTATATATCTACCAGGTCCATCTCTTCTAGGTTGTCATTTAAGGCCAATGTTTCCTTATTCATCTTCTATTTGGATGATCTATCTGTTGGTGTAAGTGGAGTGTTAAAGTCCCCTACTATTATTGTGTTACTGTCTATTTCTCTTTTTATGTCTGTTAATAATTGCTTTATATATTTAGGCGCTCCTGCATTGGGTGCATAGATATTTACAAGTGTTATGTCCTCTTGTTGGATTGTTCCCTTGATCGTTATGTAGTGCCCGTCTTTGTCTCTTTTTGTTTTAAAGTCTATTTTGTCTGACATGAGTATTGCTACCCTAGCTTTCTTTTCATTGCCATTTGCATGGAGTATCTTTTTCCATCCTTTCACTTTCAGTTTGTGAGTGTCTTTAGGTCTGAAGTGTGTCTCTTGTATGCAGCATATATATGTGTCTTGTTTTTTTATCCAGTCAGCCACCCTATGCCTTTTAATTGGAGCATTTAGTCCCTTAACATTTAAAGTAGTTATTTACAAGTATGTACTTACTGCCATTTTTTTAACTTTTTTTCCTCGGTGTTTTAGTAGTTCTTCTCTGTTCCTTTCTTCTTCTCTTGCTCTCTTCCCTTGTGGCTTGATGGCTTTCTTTATTATGTTTGGGTTCCTTTCTCTTAGTTTTTTGTGTATTTATTATAGGTTTCTGGTTTGTGATTACCATGGGGTTCATATATAGTAACCTATGTATATAACAGTCTATATTAAGTTGGTAGTCTCTTTAATTTGACCTCTGTCTTAAAGCTCTACTCTTTAACTCCCCTCTTCCCACATTTTGTGTTTTTGATATCATATCTAACCTCTTTTTTGTACATTTGTATTCATTACCCTCTTATCATGGAAATAGATAATTTTTCCTATTTGTGGTCTTCTCTTTTCCCCTTAAATAAGTCCCCTTAGCATTTCTTGTAGTACTGGTTTCTTGGTGACAAAATCCTTTAATTTTTGCTGGTCTGGGAAACTTTATCTCTCCTTCCATTTTGAATGATAACCTTGCTGGGTAGAGTATTCTTTGCTGTAGGTTTTTTCCTTTTAGCACTTTAAATATATCATGCTACTCTCTTCTAGCCTGTAAGGCTTCTGCTGAGATGTCAGCTGATAGACTTATGGGGTTTCCTTTGTATATAACTTGTCTTTCTCTTGCGGCTTTTAGGATTCTCTCTTTATCTTAATTCTGGACATTTTAATTATGATGTGTCTTGGTGTGGGCCTCTTTGTGTTTATCTTGTTTGGTGCTCTCTGTGCTTCCTGTACCTGGATGGCTGTTTCCTTCCTTAGGTTAGGGAAGTTTTCAGTTATTATTTCTTCAAATAGATTCTCTGCCCCTTTGTCTCGCTCTTCTCCTTCTGGGACACCTATAACATGGATGTTAGTGCACTTGATGTTGTCCCAGAGGTCCCTTAGACTGTCTTCACTCTTTTTAATATTTTTTTCTTTTTGTCTGTTCAGCTTGGGTGATTTATTCTAGTCTTTCATCCAGCTCACAGAGCAGTTCTTCTGTATCCTCTACTCTTCTTTTGAGTCCCTCTAGTGAATTTTTCACTTCCAGTATTGTATTCTTCATTTCTGATTGGTTCTTTTTTATATCTTCCATTTCTTTGTTAACATTCTCACTGAGTTCATTCATTCTTCTCCCAAGATCAGTGAGCATCCTTAACACTCTTTGTTTGAACTCTCTGTCAGGTAGGTTGCTCATTTCAGTTTCTCTTAGTTCCTTTTCTGGGGTTTTGTCCTGTTCCCTTACTTTGAATGTATTCCTTTGCCTCCGCATTTTGCCTCTTTCCCTGTGCTTGTGTCTATGTATTAGGTAGGTCAGCTACATTTCCTGCTCTTGGAGAGGTGACCTTACCTAAGTGATGCCTTAGGAGGTCTGGCAGTGTGCTTCCCTCTCCTGTCCAGTTGCAAATGTTCCAGGAGTGACCCCTGTGTGGGCTACGTGTCCTTCTGTTGTGGCAGGGTTTTTCTTCCTGTAGGTGCCCAGGGAGGCTGAGCTATGACCCTGGCCACCTTTTGTAATGCTCAGCTGCGTGTAGCGGTTGTGGGCCCTTCAGTCTCTTTACTGGGTGTGGGGTGTCCCAGCACAGTTGGCTGCAAGGTCTACTAACACAATCCTGTTGCCGTATTTCTATTAAGTGAGTAGGCCCCCAGTGTGGCAGGTTGTTGGGCTCAGGGGCTTATAATTGCTATAAGCTTCTAGCCTTTAGGTTCCTTGTCAACTCTCTGAGGATTGCAGCTGGGTGGGGCTGGCCTCAGGCACGGGAGCACCCCATTGTTTCAGGCTTTGGAAGGTGGGGCCAACTCCCTATGTCGCTCTTTGAGAAGCACAAGTCTTTTGCAGCTGACAAGCCCCACCACCTACAGGTCAACACACACAGTCAACACAGTCCTGCCCTGTGTGCATGCCTCAACCTCCTGAAGTGGACCCAGCCTCTCCGATTCAGGAGCCCCACACACTCCACCAAGGCCCCACACTCTCTGCCCCCTCCTTGCACACACCCTGCCCTACAGATGCGGACCCAGTCACCAGGCTGTGGAGAATCCAGGCAGCTCCCTTAGCAGGCCCACAAGTTGCCCGAGGGCTTGTTGTTGCGTGGGGCCAGCACCTAGTGTGGGCTGCTTGCCCTGGCTGAGATGGATTAAATCAGTGATCTAGTGCGTGGGGCAGACTCTGTGCTAGCAGGCCCCAGGGAGATCTCCAATGGCATCTGCTGGCATCTGTGTCAGCACGCCCACCCCAGGTCACAACAATGACTGCCACCAATGTCCTAGTCCCTGGAGAGCTCTCACCTCTCACTGAGATGCACTCAGAGCCTATCAGGTGAGTCTCTTTTCCCCAAAGGGCTGTGCACCTTTCTTTCTGCTGATTTTAGGTTGCTTTCTGAAATGGGTGAGTTTGTGCATGGTCCCTTTAAGAGCCGGTTTTAATTTCTTTGTGAACCAGCTTTTCTGGGAGTACTCCCCAATGTTTTAGTAGCAAGCAAAGTCAGATATTATGCCACTCATCTCGATTGTGCTGGATCCAAAAAATGCCTACAGCGGGGGCATTCCCTGGCTCAGGGCCCCACTCCTTTAGGGAGGGATGCAAGAAACTATGCAAGAAAGCAGTTTCAAAATTCTTTTTAGGGATCTCTATGTCTTTCATCAAATATTAAGTCATGCATGCACAGGGCAAGAGTCCACAAGGCCTGGCAGAGAAGAATAATTGACAATCTGTGAGCTAAACATAGATTCAAGAGGTTGAACAATGCTAAGATACATATGAGTTTTTACCAACCAACCAGAGTGGAGAAATTTCACTAAACACCCTGGTTAGTCTATTGAAAGACACAGAGGTCATGCCTTAGAAGTAAACACTACTCTAGACCCACTTTAACAAAGCTGAAAAAACAAGCCTTGAAAAGTTGAAGCTGACACACCAGTAATAGGCTTCCATTACAAAATTTAACACACTTTACATTAAGATAACAAAACCCAGGTTCTCAGCAATGTGGCAATGACAATGTCCAGCACACAACAAAAAATTACTGTACATGTGAAAAGGCAGGAAAACTAGTGAATTTATCATCAGCAAAATTACACTACAGGAAAAGTTGATGGAAATTTTTTGGCTTACTAAAAAAAGGATACCAGAGAAGTAAATACATAAATAAAGAGGTTAACATATATAAAGGAATTTTTCTCATTTATTAATGTCATTAAAAGATAATTGAGTGTTAAAAGCAAAATAATAACAAAATGTATTACACTCTTTATATAATATGTAGAAGTAAAATGTATGAAAATATACTGTCATATATTAATTCATGGTAGACTGAAATAAATTAAGGATACATATTATAATGGCTAAAGCTTTTAATGAGAAACTACTATAAAAGAATTTAGCTTATATAGCCAATAAAGTAGGTACAATGGAGTATTTTCAAAAATACTCAGATAATCCAAAATAAGGCAGGATAAGAAGGAGAAAGAGAAGAAAAAACAAATGGAACAAGTAGAAATGGGATAGCAAGTTAAACTTAACCATATTAACAGTTACGTTAAATATAAATGGACCATATACACTTTTTAAAAGGCAGAGATGGTCAGAGTAGATAAAATAATATCCAATTACTTACTATTTGCAAGAGATATATTTAAGTATAAAAATACAAACAGGTAAAAATAAAAGAATGAACAAAGATACGAAATGCAAATGCTTAAAAGTTGGAGGGGCTATGTTAATATCACACAAAATAGACTTTAAAATGAGGAATATTACCAGAGATAAAGAGGGAAATTTCATAGTAATAAGAGGTCATTTTATTAAGAAGACACAAATATGCATGCACCAAATAACAGAGTTTCAAAATACATAAAGCAAAAACTGACTAATCTTAAGGGAGAAATACAAAAATTCACAAATATTGTAGAAAATTTTAACGCTTTTCTCTCAATAATAATTAATTAAAAAGTAGAAAGAAATCATTAAGGATATATTAAATTTAAACAACACTATCAATCAACATAACCAAATTGATGTATATATAGAACACGATAGTCAAGAATACAGTGCCTGTGGAATTCTTTTCACATGCACATGGAATGTTTGCCAAGACAAAAATTTTTTTAAAGTGTGCATGGAATATTTGCCAAGACAAACTAGAGGCCAGGCTATAAAAAAGTCTCAATAAATCAAAGAATTGAAATCATAAGGACTATATTCCCTACTCCTAATTTACAGGAGTAAATTAGAAATGAATAATAAAGTAGTATTTGGGAAATCTCCAAATATTTTTAAATTACACTGAATTTGAAGTCAAAGAAGTCAAAGAAGTGATCAGAAGCACAATTGGAAAATAGTTTTAACTAAATAATAATAACACCACATATCAAAATTTGTGGCATGCAAATAAAGCAATGCTTTCATGGAAATTTGTAGCTTTCAGTGCTTATATTAACAAAAAAGAAAGGTTTAAAATCAGTAATCTTTAAAAACTTCCACCTTAACAACATAGAAAAGTAGAGCAAATTAAACCCAAAGTAAGTAGAAGGGAAGAAAACATAAAGATGTGATTAGAAATCAATAAAATAAAACCAGACAATCACTACAGAAAAATCAGTGAAACCTAAACTTGGCTCTTTGACAGCATCAATGAAATTGATAAACACCTAAATAGAACGATCAAGAAAAAATTGAGAAAACACAGATGATTTATGTCAGGAATACAAGAAATGGCAAAGCGGCAGATCCTACAATCATTAAAAGGATAATAAGAGAACATTATAAACAACTTTATGCCAATAATTTTTCAATTTAAATGAAATGGAAAAATTCCTTGATAAACACAATTTATCAAAACTTATGCAGAATAAGTGGAAAATTTGAATAGCCCTATATAGCCATACATTAGTTAAAATGTTTAATTTGTGGATTACAAAAAAAGAAGAAAAAAAAACTTCCCACAAAGAAAATCCAGGCCTAGATGCAAATTCTAGCAAAAACTTAAAGAAAATATACTGCCAATATTACACAAAATGTTTCACAAACTATAGGAGAAGAGGCCATTTCCCAAATCATTTTATGAGGCAAACTAACCTTCATACCTAAACCAGAAAAAGGACATGAAAAGGAATATCTCTCATCAACATAGCCAAAAATCTTTAGCAAAATATTAGCAAATTGAATCCACAAATATATCAAAAGAATCATGACTAAGTTGTATCCCAAAATGCAAGATTAATTTAACATTTGAAAATTAATCTAACCTAATGTTCCACATTAACAAAAGGGAAAAATCACATGGTCATCTCCAAAATGCACCAAAAGCATTTAACATAATAACTCCCATTCATGATAGTTTCAGCAATTAAGGAATAGAAGAACACTACTTCAAATTTACAGAGAGCATCTATTTTTTAAAAACTACAAATAGTATTATATTTATTGATAAGAAACTGAACATTCTCCTCTAAAATTGGAAACAGGTCAAGAATATCCACTTTAACCATTTCTTTCAACATTGTACTGGAAGCACAAGCCAGTGTAATAAGACAAGAAAAGAAAAGAAAATTAAACAAGGTCAAAAGAAAAATGTAAAACAGTCTTTATTCATAGACAACCTGATCTTGCACATAGAATACTAAGAAATCATGAAAATCTAGAAAACTACCAGAACTAATAAGTAAATTTATGAAAACTACACATTAAAGGTCAATAAATAAAAATGAATTATATTTCTCAATATCATAAAAACAATTAAAAATCAAACTTAAAATCAAAAACATAAAATAATTAGGGATAAATTTAATAAAAATGTGTTCTGAAAATGACAAAACATTGCTGAGAGAAATTAAAGAATACTTTAATTAAATGAAGAGATACACCATGTTTATGAAATGGAATACTCAATATTACTAACATATCAATTATCCCCAAACTGATATATAAACTCAATGCTGTCCAAATTCCCAGCAGACTTGTTTGTAGATATTGGCAAGTTGATTTTAAAATTTTTATGGCAATGAAAACCACAAGAGCAAAAATAATCTTGAAAAGGAACAAAGTTGTAAGATTTATAATACCTGACTGAAAGGCTTACAATCAGCTGCAGCAATTAAGAAAGACAGTATAATATTGACATAAGGATAGACAAAGAACTCAGTAAAACAGAAATAAGCACATGCTTATATGGTCTTTTCAACAAATACACCAAAGTAAATTAATGGTGAAAGAAAAATCTTTTCAACAAATAGAACTAAATAAACTGGAGAAAAATAAACCTAGACCTATATCACATACCCTGCACAAAAATTAGTTCAATATGGGCAATAGATTTAAATGTAAAAGGTAAAACTATAAAGTTTCTAAGAAAATACTTCAAAGAATATCTTCATGACCTGGAGGTAAGCAAGAATTTCCTAGGCAGAACCAAGAAAGCAATAACAACAGGGGAAAAGATAGATAAATTTAACTTCACAAAATTTAATGGGTCCTCTTCAAAAGACATCATTTAAAAACTGAATTGTTAAGCTACAAGCTGGGAGGAAATATTTGTGATATACACATCTAATGAAGGATTTGTATCTGGAACATATAAAGAACTTTTATAACAATAATAAAAAGGCAAACAACTTAATCTAAAGTGAGTAAAAGACATGAACAGATATTTCACAAAAGAATATGTACAAATGGCCAATGAAAACATTAAAAAGTGTTCACCATCACCAGAGATCAAGGAAATGTGTACTAAAACGCTAATAAAGTATCACTACACACACCTACCAGAATGGGTAAAACTATAGACCTACAACACCATCAGAGTATAGCAAAAACGTGAAGCTTTCATGCATTGTTGATAAGGGTGTAAAATGGTACAGACACTTTAGAAAATGACTTGGAAATTTCCTATACCATTCAACATATTCTTACCCCATGATCCACCACTTCCATTCCTGGGTATTTCCCAAAACAAATAAAAATATGTATCAACAGAACCACTTGTACAAGAATGTTCATAGTAGGGTTATTCATAATAGTAAAAAGATAAAAACAATCCAAATATCTATCAGCAAAGAATGATATATTCATACAATGGAACACTACTCAGCAGTAAAAAGGAATAAATTACTGATGCAGGAAACAGCATGAATGAATATATAAAGAATATTTATAATTCAAGAAACAACAAGAATGAAGCTCAAAAACATCATGCTGAGCGAAAGAAGCTAAATCTTCCAACATAACATCCATCAAAAGCTTCAAATCACCCATGGGACAAAGTGAAAACTGCTTTGCATAACAGGCTAGGGCCTGCCATAATCAGGTTCCAGCTTTTTTTTTTTTTTTTTGTGAGGAAGATCAGCTCTGAGCTAACATCCATGCCAATCCTCCTCTTTTTGCTGAGGAAGTCTGGCCCTGGGCTAACATCTGTGCCTGTCTTCCTCTATTTTATGTGGGATGCCGCCACAGCATGGCCTCAGAAACAGTGCATAGGTGCACGCTGGAATCCGAACCTGGGCCGCCAGCAACGGAGCACGTGCACTTAACCGCTACGCCACTAGGCCGGCCCCAAGGTTCCAGCTTTACTTATCTCTACTTCTCTCAGCACTCTTGAGGCTTCAGTAATACTATATATATTTCAGGAGTTTGTGAACTTTTCTGTAAAGATATTTTAGACTTTGCAGGCCATGTGATCTCTGTCACAAATACTCAAGTCTGCCAGTGAAATGCACAAGATGCCATAAACAATAAATAAATGGATGAGTATGTGTGTTTCAACAAAACTTCATTTACAAAAACAGGCAATTGGCTGGATTTGGTCTACAACCCACAGTTTGTGACTCCTATTATAGTACTTACTGATCCCTTGACATAACACCAAGTTGTTCTATACACCAGAAAGTGCCTTCTACATGATTCTGTGTTAGAACAGACTAAACTAACCCACAGTAATTGACATCAGGACAGTGGTTGCCTTTGGGGGTTGTTCTAGGGATTGCCTGGGAAAGGGCACAAAGAAATCCTCTTGGAGGATGGAAATTTTACGTCTGATAGGTATGTGGATACACGCGTGTTTAGATTTTTCAAAACTTAGATTATGCCTCAATAAAAAAATCAAAAGTAAAATTGAAAACTGTTATAACAAAAAATAAAAATCAATGCTGATACTAATGTCTAGAGTTTACAATAAGTATTCTAAACTTGATGTAGCTACGTTCTATTGTAAGGATTTTAATTATATGCCCTCGAAAAGAACTCAAAAATTTTCCTCAGGTTCATATAGTAATGAAAATGTTGTACTATAATAAAAATTTATTTTGAACAAATTTCAATATTAAAAATATTAGATTAGGCAGTATAATTTTATCTCTGTTGTGTAAACCAAACAGATTTCCATGACACTACATCATTAGACAGAATTTCTAGGGAGATGAAACTTTTCTTTACTAGAAATAAGGAATTAAATGGAAAAGCTGGATGAAACTACATAAAGTAAGATTGCCATTAGATTTATTTATTTTTATTTATTTTTTGTGTGTGTGAGGAAGATCAGCCTTGAGCTAACATCCATGCTAATCCCCCTCTTTTTGCTGAGGAAGACCAGCTCTGAGCTAACATCTATTGCCAATCCTCCTCCTTTTTTCTCCCCAAAGCCCCAGTAGATAGTTGTATGTCATAATTGCACATCCTTCTAGTTGCTGTATGTGGCACGCGGCCTCAGCATGGCCAGAGAAGCGGTGCGTGGGTGCACACCCGGGATCCGGGATCCGAACCTGGGCCGCCAGTAGCGGAGCACAGGCACTTAACCGCTAAGCCATGGGGCCGGCCCAGATTGCCATTAGATTTAAATACATATTTTAAATGCTCTACTGTCCCATATGTATATGTGTGTGTGTGTGTGTGTGTGTGTGTATATGTATGCATATACATGGACATATAGTATGTTCCTTAATGGCTTAGGCTCTGAAGCTTGCATTTAAATGTGGGTCTGCCACTTACAAGCCGTGTGACTGTGGATAAATCACTTAATATTTGTTTCTGAGTTCTCGTATAAAATGTAGATAACAATAACATCTAACAGTAGAGTTTTGTGAGGAATCTATGAGACAATATAAGGAGAGATTTTAAAGCAATACTTCAGACATATTGTGGGGTCAATAAAAGTTACCTGTTATTGTTTTTATTTTACTAGACATGACCGTAGATAAAGATATAAATATTGGTATGGAAATGAATATAGATATAGATAGAAAAAAGTACTAAACATTTTAATAATGGTTTTCCCTGAGTGGTGGAATTACAGGCACTTTTTAAACACTTTTATGCTTCCTACATTTCCTCAATAAATATTTTTACAATCAAAAAACTTAAATCTTGGCGCCGGCCTGGTGGCGCAAGCGGTTAAGTGCACGTGCTCCGCTGCGGCGGCCCAGGCTTCACCGGTTCGGATCCCAGGTGCGCACTGATGCACTGCTTGGCAAGCCATGCTGTGGCGGCATCCCATATAAAGTGGAGAAAGATGGGCACGGATGTTAGCCCAGGGCCAGTCTTCCTCGGCAACAAAAGAAGAGGATTGGCAGATGTTAGCACAGGGCTGATCTCCTCACACACAGGAAAAAAAAAAACTTAAATCTTGAAAAAAAATGATTATGGCCCCAAATCCCAGGCAAACATTTCAATGCCCTCCAAGGTAGTCCAGCTGTCCTTGAGATAGGCAGACATCATCCTAAGTGAATTCTGTGCTATAACTGTGAAAATATCTCCTCAATAATTAAAGCATTAGTCAGTTGGCTTTTTCCATAAAATCATAACAGAAATGGCTGATCACACATTATGTAGGAAATTCTGTATCCTGTGGCTGGAGATTAATAGAATGGCATATTCCATTGACATTGTCATACTAAGCAACAGTGTTCTCTCCATGCAGGCACAGAAGTGGGTACGCTGTTCTGAGCCAATCTAAGGTGATTACCACGGAAACAGCACTCATTTTACTAACAGCAAGGCATATTATCCTTCATGCATGGTCTAGCATCCAGTTTAATAAGATTCTGAAAGTGAAACTGAGGACATTTGGGAAAAGGACCCTAAATCCTGTGGAAAGTATTTTGCCATCTCTTACTTGTTTATTACTTGTGTGTCAAATAGCCATCTCTACTGTGTTAATGAATCAATCTAATAGAAGGGCAAATAGATTCACCGTAACAGAAAGAAGACAATGTGGATATTACAGACTTGAAAGTTTGATTAAAGTGGTAGAAAAATCATCTCTCTTATGATAATTACCTAAGATAATTTTATATTAGGATGGCATAGACAAATCAGAAAGGAGCTTTTTAAAGTGCAATTTTTAGTGAGGCTAAGTGAGTATCAAAGATTAGGACTGGCTAAATGTTAAGGAGTGTTCTAGGGTGTAGGATTGCTGTGCCACCCTCCAACCCAGGCCACTCGGCTGCCAGAATGCTCTTTCTAAAAGACAAATCCTTAAAGTTTAAAACCCATATGAAGCTCTACCATCACCTACAGGATAAAGTGAAAACTGCTTTACTGAGGGTGCAAGGGCCTCCATAATCAGATCCAGCTCTATCTACTTCTACTCCTGTCAGCACTCCGGAGGCTTAAGCAATATGATGGGACTTGCTGATCCCTTAACATACCCCCCTGCTGTTCCATACATTGCTATTCCAATGCCTCAGCATATGTTGTTTTCCCTACATAAAATGTCCCTTTATCCTTAGTTCACATGGATTATTGCTACTCATCCTTTACAATTAAGTTTTTAAATTTTCCAAATGCCTGGCAGAGTTAATTATCCCTCCTTTGTCCTGCCCATACCTTGCATGTGTGAACACATTAACATAGGGATTATGGACACATGGGTTTGTCTTCCTAGAGGACTATGTATTTCATGAGAGGAGGGCAGAGATTGTGTCTTGATTACATTTGTATCTTTCTGCAAAGTATATAGATGTTCTATAAAAATGTATTAAATGTTGACTGTTGAGTAAATAAACTAGGAAAAATAACCAATACTATTTTTTAAATCATCACAAGATTAAATTCAGAGGAAAACTATAGATTAATAAAGGGAGGAGTAAAACCAAATTACTCAGTTGTTATGAGCCTTATTTTCCTAATGTCTCATCAAATTTCTCTCTGTAAACTAAAAATTGTCTATAATCCTTCAAATTTGGGGGGTATGGCTTAGAGCAGTATTGCTTTTTTGGCCTAATTGATACTCACAGCCTAAGAGAATCACAACAACCAAAGTGGAAGACTAAGGTCATGCAAGACTGTTTCTCACTTGAATGAATGGAGGCTATTGACCAGTAGGTGCACTGTACTTGCAAATGGGCAGCTTTCCATGCACATCTTGTAATTGCTTCAGGAGAGAAGCAACATACAAAGGTTTTCCAGAAGTAATTTAACCTCCAGTAAAAATTAGTTTTCCAGTTATCATTCTGTTTGACTGAAATGGGGTCCACAGTCTTTCTGAATTTTTTAAATTATAATGGAAAGTTTCATATTTGACATATTTTCCTCTGCGAGTAGTTTGACTGATATATCTCAATAAGTCTCCCCACAATCCTGTTAGTCCCTACTCTTGCCCCAGCCAATTAAAACAGCCCGGAGCCTACATAAGCTTTCCAGCTCTCTGCAATTAATATCAAGTCCCTAGAATAGCATTTACTAAAGTATGCTATGTGCAACCCCGATTCCACAGGATGTTAATATTTATTACGTAAAAAGAGGATTCTGTGGTCATATAAGTAAACAGCAAAAAGATTTCTTTCATCAGGACTCCTCAGAGCCTTTAATACATTAAAGTGCATCAGAAATCTCTTAAAATCTCTTATATTTTAATATAATGGATATATTATACAGGAATTGCTGCATAGATGACTATGACACATTTTTTTTCCAGGGTACTTCTCAGTGTACTAGTAGTCCATGAAATACACTTTGAGAAATTCTGCTCTTTCCCCAAAATGAAGGATGTAAGGAATGTGAGATATTTCAAGAGTACCATAACAGTCTACTCCCAGTATGACAAGACAGACAAAGGAATGGACCATCTCACCAAAGCAATATGTGTCCCCCAAATAAAAAAGGTGCATATATGTGAATAGTCAGATGAGCAGTCATTTTTCTTAATCACATTTAAACAGTTTTTCCAAATAAAAAAAAATTAAAGACAATTGCATATAAAGTAAACATCTATATTAGTTAAAATAGAAACAGAATATTAAGATGAAGACTTTTGAAGTCAGAATTAGGGAAGCGGAGCATGCATTGTCTCATCTAAAATTCTGTCTTAGGATTTCTTGTTCAAAGCTAACTTACTTACACAAAAAGATTACACTAGATGTTTTTTGAATTAGAATATAAACAATATCACAGGTGCATCCATGGGTTTTTCATTTGGAATGCTAAATAAATTGTATTACACAAATGACATATGTGTAAGTTCTCACTGTGTGTGAACATAGATATGGGAATGTGACTTGCAAGGAAAGCCAAATGGGGGCCAACAATGATGATTGAGGATGACAAAGCAAAGAGTGGCACAAATTAAGACAGACTGGAGATCTAAAATGAGGTGCTGGGAGCCTAAGACATGAGTAGGCAATGGTTAATACCCAAAATTCAAGGCAAATAGTTGGTCCAAGTCTGTCCATGGATAGAAAATATACATCCAGTCAACAGAGGCTCAGCAGCAAGCCTTGAGTCCGACATAAGAGAAATCGGATAAAATTAAACTAGTCTTCACATCGTAGAAATGCTAGCGATAATTGTGATCTAAATAAAAAGTTCATAGAGGTAGTCCTGAATTTAATTCTAGATTCTGCCATTTCATAGCTCTGAGACCTTTGGAAACGTTCCTTGTGGGAAACTCACAAAACTATTGGGACAATTAAATAAAAGAATGCATATAAATTAAGTAGAACTATCCCTGTCACTCAAAAGATATTCAGTAAATATTAGCTATTAATATCATTGACAAGTTTCCAGAACAGTAATTCAGGATTGAGATGAAAACAGAGAGCCACTTATGTTAAATAGCCATAGAGGATATGAATTGAGAACTTGCGTTGTAGGAATCTCTTTATCAGAATGGAGGCCAAGAGTAAAACCAAAAGTAATTTAGAAGTCCTGGGAACAAAACTGGACCGTGTCTGAGATCTTATTCATAGCAGGGCATTTCAAGTTTAATATCAGGTCTCAGGGCTCCTTGTGGAGACACCATCACCCTGGTCAACCTAGCTGAGAGTGGCCAACAATGCTATATATTTTCTCTCTCTCTCTCTCTTTCCCTCCAACCTCTCCAACTCCTGAAGATATATTTAGGGTGGACATTCATAAATTTGTTTCTTTAGTGTGGGGCACAAGCACAGTGCACAACACAGGGCTGAACACCACCTGCTTGTGAGCCTGCACTTCACCAATGAGCAGCTAGGTCACATTCAGCAAGTCTAGTAATATGTCAGTTTTAACTTGTAGTCTTCCCAGATGGGAGAAATACCTGCCTCAGGCAGGACTTGAGCAGGAACTTGGGCAAGACAGAGTCCATAGTTGGGGAATGTCTGGGGATCCAACTGCCTGAGGATCAAGACAGTAGGGGCTGGAGGCAGACAAAAAGGAGCTAGACTCACTGTGCACTTCCCGTCTCACTAAATCTAGCCCTGACCTTTTTTTCAATGACTTTTAGTTTTTGAGGCCCTCTACCAACTTTCCTCAGTTCTCTTTTTCTAATCACATTTCTTTCTTTCTTTCTTTTTTTTTTTTTTGAGGAAGATCAGCCCTCTGCTAACATCTGCCAATCCTCTTCTTTCTTTGCTGAGGAAGACTGGCCCTGGGCTAACATCCATGCCCATCTTCCTCCACTTTATATGGGACGCCACCACAGCGTGGCTTGCTAAGCAGTGCGTCGGTGTGCGCGCGGGATCTGACCCGGCAAACCCCAGGCCGCAGCGGAGCGGGCGCCACCGGGCCGGCCCCTCTAATCACATTTCTTATTGATCTTCTGATACTTATGGTTCTTCGTTGGGCAGAGAGTACATAAGGGTCACCCAGGAAGTCTTTGTAAGTTAGTATTGTCCCCACTGCTGCTGATAGAATCAGCGGTATGCATTCTTGGATTCTTTGGATGGTAGGCCAATGTCAACGTAGAAGGTGACCCAAGTGATTCTGAACCACAGACACAGACAAAGGCACATTCTTCTTTGAAAACTTTGCTCTCACCCCAATCTTTTTGTCAGGCAAGGGAATGTAATTACCCAATGCAGGATTTGGATATACACACATATACCGTGCTCATTCACCTGGATGTCATTTTGTCATCACTAATTGATGTCTCATATTCTGCTCCTATAAACTTCAGTTCAAAATATGGTAATTAAAAATGTAAATTATAACTTTGAGTTTTAGAAAATAGACAAAATCTGGATATCTGATATGCAATTCTCTCTCTTAATATACACTATGTAAATGGAAGCAAAATATTTCCCCTTCTCACACTCTTCCAATGCAAATTGTTAGAGCCATTGAATCACCTATGAAGTTTACATTAATTCTAAAATTCAGCCTCTGCATTGTTCTTTCTTTGGTTAGAGTCACCCTTTTGACTGGCATGCCCCATAAAAGCTTTGAAAGTAATGCAAAGAGGTTGCTAAGTGGAAAATATTTCAAGAGCTCTGAAACTATAAGCTTGACAGAGTCCTAGCCTTGAAGCCCCCAGTTTACAAGAAAATTTATTGTACACACATGTTGTAGCATTAGAATGCCGTATGTGGCATTAAATCAAAAAAGAGACAGCCAAACACCTACAGTTCTATGCTGGAGTAAAAACTGTCACCCAGAGAAGGAAAAAAGTCAAGGACCAGGGAAAGAAATGACTATAAAAAGCACCATGGGAATGTTATAAACTATTATTTTCTGGGCTCTGAGTTTGAGCTAGTAAGAGACTATCAGCTTCTTCAAATGGCTTCAGCAGACAGAAAATAAAAATTACCAGTGGATACACTGGAACCTTGTTTCACAGCTCTATACATCTGAGACACATTACAAAGCAAGAAGTAAAATTGAATACCCTACATAAATACAGATTGTAACGGTTATAGAGGTGACAAGTATGAAGTTGGCCAGAGGGGGAGGAATTATAATTTTTGTGCTTTGCAGTATGCCAGTTTGTGCAACCAGGAAGCCACCATTTCCAGAGGAAATCACAACAGGTGTGGCAGTCAGCCATACAACACACTCTGCTTTGCACACCATGACTCGCCTGGCTTTCCTGGACAACGAGCATAAGGTTCGTTCCAAGTTTTAGAGAAAGGTGGAAGGATCATCATTCGGAGCAACAGTTGAAAAAATATATAGTCTATTTAGATCAAATTTAGCAATTTTGCAAGTGGAGATATCTTCATTAGTACTGGTTCTTTGTGGGCCAGGAATTTAACAGCTCTCAAGCTTGTGTCTTGGCCCTAAACTGTAATTTTCAGAGTGACACCATTATAACCTCAAACTACTCATTACAGCCTCAGGTGTGCAAGACATAATACGAAAAAATAATTAAAGGCCATTCTAGTAACATGAACTCAGTAAGAACCCCAATTTAGTGCCCTGCAACACTGAGAAAGAGAGGAAGAGGAAACAGAACAGCAGAAAATGCTGAACACTCAAAACAGCAAATCACCATACCTTGGCCTTGTGCACAGTCTTTTAAATTAGAAACATATACAGTGGCTAAACCATATAGTTTATCATTACATAATGAATACCAACAGAACAAGAATGGTATTGGTGAGTATGATCAAGAGAATACATGGTGTTTTTAACATGTAGAAGTCAGAATACATTGTTTCAAGTGTTCTGTAGACTTTTCCAAGGTCCAAATTTTTTTTAAAAATTCTAAATGATAAAGGACAAATAAAGTTGGATAATAAAATAAAGCTTCAGGCTTTTTCTGAGTTCTGAGTTAGGTGATTACCTTTCCTCTCATGTTTCCTAAATAGTGCAGCTGCTATATTATTTTGCATAATACATCCTTGTGTGAGCTCTTTTGTTG
Organism: Ceratotherium simum simum; assembly: GCF_057802395.1. Classification (NCBI taxonomy): domain Eukaryota; kingdom Metazoa; phylum Chordata; class Mammalia; order Perissodactyla; family Rhinocerotidae; genus Ceratotherium; species Ceratotherium simum. The sequence continues at coordinate 44,899,593 of NC_141900.1, forward strand.
GGGTATGTATATGCTTTGAAGAAAAGACTCAACTAGTGGTGTTTATCCAACAATAGCAGAGCCCTATTCACAATCCATAATGAATACAACCAAGTCCAACTTGTTCCAACTAAATTGTAACACTGACCTTGAAGGAGAATTTACTGTATTTCAAAACAACTATTAGTAGCATATGCAAACAAAACGTGTGATGGCTTAAATTTTAATTTGGAGTGTGCAGCTGGTTCTGTTGTTTACCTACCATCTGTTAACCCTTCCTCCTTCTTACCAAAACCTGGATTTTTTTTCACATACTTACACCTCCCATAAACAGCTCAAATTATTTACGGGACACAGTGTTTCTACTTGCCAGTATTTGTTTCTGAAATGTTTACCCAGTCATTATGACATCCAGGGAGAGATATTGCAAAAGCAGAGAGATGAATATTTGTCCACATCGTCTTCTATTCATCTGGATAATGTCCAAACTTAAGTAACAAATGAGGCTTTTTATCAAATCCTAATAGTGCAATTTGTTCTGACATCCACCCAGACATTCCAAGAGAGTTAACGCAAGGTCCTGTTACAAGCTTTATGATAAACGAGATATTTTCATGGTCAGCCTACGCTTCCCTAGCCTTACCTAAAACTGATCTTCCCAAGCCATTGGGCTATTGATGATGTTTATATTGCAGACTATGAGCCCGGGCACAACAGTGCCCCAGGATTACCATCTATTTAATTGGGCTGCTGTCATGAAATTGATGTTTGATGAAGTTCATTTAATGATAACAAAGTTATAAAATAATTTCATTAATTTTATTGTCTTAAATAAACATCCAAATACAAATTGTCCTGGAAAGTGGTCAGCTTTTAAGATTACACCACACACTTCTAATGAGGTTTTCAGTATTCAAATATTTTTGAAACAACTCTAAAGAAATTCAGATAATTAGAAGCCACAGAAAAAGGAAATTTTTTATTATATACAAAGCGTATGTATATGTACAAAGTGATAGTGACCAAAACCAAAGTTACCCACACAAATACTCAAGATATTGCATTTAGTAACCAGTCTTAAACCCTGCCATCTGGGTATTAACTAGGATGGAGACATGTTTCAATGCATTGACAATGGTAGAATTTTGACATGAAAATATTGGTTTTACTTGGGGATTTTAAAATAGGTCACCATCAGTTAAATAATATTTTGAGGCATGTTTCATTATGTGGCCACATTTACTGGGTTTGACAACACTAACTTGGACGCCTTTCCTAACATGCTGTTTATTTTACTTGTTTCTTTTCTGTCACCCTCATTAAAATATAAGCTCCCATAAAGCTATGGGTTTCTGTTTTTTATGTATCCCCAGCACAGAGAACTGTGCTTAGTACATAGTAGGCACCCAAGAGATATCTATTGAATGAATGAGTGAGTGAATGAACCTAGAACACAGACCATATGCTCTGCAAAGAAACACCTCAGTTACACGCTTCGAAGCACCCACTAGGCATGGTCCTCAGAACAAAGCTAAATAGGCAAATGATCCCAGCATGTCACTGGCTCAGTAACTTGGCAAAGATTTCTGCATTTTCACACTTTAACCACAAGAGCATCTTGATGCACTGTGACATTAGCATTAATATTAAAAGTTAATCCAACTTGAGAAACTGGTAATCATTTATCATCTTTGATTTTTGGTTAAGAGTTTCTGGATGTCCTAAGGGAGGAATTCATGAACAATTGCTGAGCATGACATCATGGTCATCAAATCATTTCATTCATGACACCCGGGGAGCCACTAAAACTCCATTATGTCAAGTGCATCACTTAAAAATAAAAGGCAGAGGGCCTGGGACCTGGAGACATTACTAACAGGATAAAAATACAGAGTTTATGGAATAGTGACTGAATTGGTAAAGAATTTTATAACGTGAGACTGAGGTCTTCATATTTGGGCACCAGAATTTATATTCAATTGATTGTGACATAAAAAAACTAGAGAATAAAAACCATATCTTGTAATAAATGTAATACTGAAAATAAGTCCATTTTTAAGCGGGTCAACAAAAAATGCGCTGAGAGACAAGCAAGATGAAAACGCTTAATAAAATCAATCCAGATCTTCCTTGAGTTCAAGTAGGCGGGTCACATATTACTTTGTGTTATTCGCACTAACAAGATAAATCTATTATTGTCAATAAAATTAACAATCAAGCCAATGTTGTTTTCTGACAGCTGTAGCCTGCTTTCTGATTAAGACATAAAAAATAGAATGAGGTGGATATGCCCTCACCTTGTCTACAATATGAGAAAGATTACTCCTTACCCCTTACATTAAGATCAACCATAACACCTAAGCAGCTGCCAGTAGCAGGCTTGTTTACTGCATTTTCATGTGGCTCCTTCATGTCTTTCTCAGTGGCCAGTTCATAAGGGCATACGACATAGCACTACTCACATTGCCTTCAGGAAGTCACCTTTTCCGAAGTAAGGTGTGGAGGCGGCCTCTTAAAGCATCTAGCCAATGCTATCCTAGAAAACTATTTCTGTATCACTACTACACCAAAACAAAACCAAACAAATTTTTTAATAACAAATCTATACCTTATGACAGAGCTAGATCCTTTGGTATGTGTCATTTCATTTTAATCTTCACTACTATGTGAAATAGAGATTAATAGCCCTATTTTATGAATTATGAAGCTGACGAGTCATGACTTGCTGAAGGTTAGAGAGCTGGTCCATCAGCTTGGCTGTATTGATCCCAGACCTTTAAGACGAGGGCTTTTTATACTTTCCACAGCAGCCTTCCTAATGAACTTTTCAGAGCTGTTCAGTTCTCACAAAACACTTTCACATTCTGTATCATTGTAGTGACTGCTCAATGAAGATTCTGGAATAAATTTTCCCAAGAATCAAAAACAAATTAAAGACCTAATGCACAAATGACAACATCCACGGCATCAAAAATAAAATAGCCAGGCCATGAGTGTGAGAGACCATTTCTTTCGAAAGACTGCAGTCTGCACAAACAGATAAATGATTAGTATGCAGCTGGTAGCTTGTCTGAACCCTTCAGGTTATGACCATGACACTGGGATACTTTTGATTTTCTTCTTAATTGAAAATCCCATGGTAACGATGGCCAAGTTCTGTGTAGCACAATCTCATCATCTCACAGGGGCAATCAATGACTTCAAAGCTGCCTGGCACTAATAGAAGTGCACTCAAATAGCTTTCAGGAGAACACAATCACTGTCTTCTCTTTTCTAATTTTTCAGCACAATAGTTTGGAGCAATGGGGGAAAAAGTGTGTGACTAGAAGAGAAGATGTGAGTTTTACCTTAGTTTTATTACTCTCTAACTCGGTTACCTTGGGCAAGTCACTTAACTTCTCTGGGCCTCAATTATTTCATATGTAAGACCTGGAGATAATAATACTTGACCTGCCACCCTCATAGAGCAGTTGGGAGAATTGATTGACATAAGGTGGAATGCAAAGTGTTATGCAAATGTAAAGGGCAGGCAAGGAAACCTGGAGATTTTCAATCAAGAATTTGACTTTTACTCTCCTATCCTATTTTTTTATTCCACTTAACATTCTACAATGTAAGAGAATGAGAATTTTTGCAAGAATTGTCTTAAAAATCCATGAAGTTTTCCAGCAAGGGTTTTATTTTTCTCAAATAAAGTGTGATGAGTTTTTGATTTATTTTGGATTGTTTTGTTTTTGATTTCACAAGTTACACATGATCCTGAAGAGAATTTTGGAATGACTAATATATCAAATAGTGGGAAAAATTACCCACAACAATTTCCACAGATAACATTTTAATTTATTCATTTCCATTCCATTTCTCTGCACATATATTCATAAATAAATGTATATTGTTAACATAAAATTGGACTCATTGTTTAGAAATTTGTTTTCTCATTTATCAAGAGCTTTATGCAGGTTATTAGTCTGTGGAAACATGAGATTTTTAAATGAAAACTCAATATTCCGTTGAAAAAATGTAACATTTAATTTTTGAACAAACACTGAAGCTTCTTTCAAATTTATACCATTATCAATAATTATATAACAACTATCTTTATATGTTAATTTTTGCCTGGTTTTTTGAGTATTGGTTTACAATTGGTACTTAGAAGTGGGATTTCTGGGTTAAACACTTTGAATATTTTTAAGGCTTTTGTTACAGATTGAGAAATTGCTTTCATAAAACTCTGCTAATTTACACTCCCATAATCAATGCATGAAGTTTCTTATCCTATGTCACCCCCACCAGAATCAAACATCCTATCACACACTCAAACTCACAGACACACACATATAGCACAACACAAAACAATACATGACATCTATAGAGATGACAAATACACATTAGTTTCTAATCAAATCTCAGATTTGTAATAAACATTTTTATTTGGCTAGCAGACATGTCCCAGTAACCTATGTTGATAGTTCTTAAGGGACTGAGGATATGCATCTTTTTGTCACTGATTATTTACTTAGGACAGATTCTTAAAAGTGAATTTATTGGCATGAAAATTTATGAACAAGTAAAAAAAATTTATATACATTCTCAAATTGCTTTCCATGATGATTATGTTGGTTTAGGTGCCCACAAAGGATATTTCTCACTCACTCATTTAATGAACACATACTGATCACTTACTTTGTGTTGGACATTGTTCTAGGCATTAGGAATACAACAATGAACACAATAGTCACCAAATGCAGCCCTCACGGAGCTCATGCTCTAGTTGGGAAGAAAGGGAGAATAAACAGGATCAAAAAGTAAAATATATAGATAGACATAACAGCTAAGGAGAAGAAGCAAAGAAGTGGGAAGTAGAGCAATGAGGGTTGGACCTAACGATTCTAGATCAAGTACTCAGGGAAAGCCTCAAAGAGAAAGTGACATTTCAATAAAAATTTCACTGAGCTACTGATAGGTTAGGTAAGAAGAGAATCAAGAATTCATCAATGGATTTAGTAATGCAGTGGTCTTGGTTGACCTTAATATGGTCAATTTCAGTGGGCTGATAGGAATCAGAGCATGGACCTAAGGGATAAGGGTCAAAGAGATCATTAGGCCTGCAACTACTTAAGTACTTAAACTAATGGGGAAAAAGACAACTAATCCAGATCAGGAAACTAGAGAGTGGTCTAGGATCAAAGCCCTACCTCAGAATAAACTTTGTTTGTTTGGCTGAATGTCTTCTGTGTGTCATATACCCAATGTAATATTGTCAGTCTGGCACTTTACTTTAAAATACTTAAATATGGCATATAAATTACACCGGGGAGGGAGAGGAAGGTTACCTATCTTTGGAAGTATCTTCACTCAGAATCTGCATGCAGTGGTAGCTATACAAGTGCTTCAAATTCATCAAAATCTACCCTTAGCACATCCATTAATTAGCATAAGGTAAGTGAGTAATAATTTTCTTTGATAAAATGAATGTGTTCAAGAAATGTGATTAGTTAGAAAGATTTTGCAACACCCCTTTGCACCAATAAGTATAGAAGAATTCCAGTTAGCCCAGTAGCCTACTTGAAATAGGACTTTAGGCTAGGACCTCCATTTATGTGCATCCTTGTTTTATGGAGGACTCTGATTCTCTAAATCCAGACGAGAAAGTTGACTGAGCTTGGCTTCAGAATACTGTTAGATTTACCTGGAAGTGAAACTCTTATGCAACGTGCTTGCCTGAAAGCCTGAAGGCCTCCTGTATCTTCTTCTCCCTAAGTTACTATTTCAACCTCATTCCTGGAGGACTGCAGATACTTGTGAGCAGGCAAAAATGAAGTTAGAGGGCACGGATGTTAGGTCAGGGCCCATCTGACTCAGCAAAAAAAAAAAAAGAGGAGGATTGGCATCGGATGTTAGCTCAGGGCTGATCTTCCCCCGCAAAAAAAGAAGAAGTTAGAGTGTTTCCTAAATCTCCAAAATATGCACAGCAGTTGCATCATCTTCTAAGAGGTTCGTACACCATCCGTGGTGAGTGGGATAACCTGGATGCCATAGAAGCCTCCAAGTCTTTGAGAAGAATCTGAATCAAGCTTTACTCTGCCTATGTAAGCTATTCTGTGTGAATCCCCGGGGAGTCACTTCCTGGATGTGTGTGCATGTGGAAATCTTCAAGAAGATGGTGACCACTTGACCAGCCTGCACATCTTCCCTGGGCGATTACCCCATGAGAGGCTCATTGTCAAGAATGGCAAGAGGCTTCTGGTTTGGGTCTTCTCAGTGGGGAAGCCTCCTGGCCTGGAGGATTTTCTTTGAGGTTCTACCCCCTGGCCTAGAGGCTTCAGCCCCCTGGACCAGAGTCTTCTCCTTTAGCTTCTGCCAACCCTAGGGAAACTGTTTAGCCATTCTCCAAGCCTCTTCCAACCATGAACCAAGTAGAAGGAATAAAGCTTCTCCATTTCTCCAAACAGTTTAAGTTCAGTGTTTTCCTTTATTTTATTTTGTTTTCCATTTACACGTTTCTGAAAGAAAAAATTCAAAATATTGAATATGCTCCAAATAAACGTTTGCCAGAGACGAGGAGTTCAATGCAAGACTACAGAAGAGATATTCTCATTGGTTGAGAGATGAGAGAAATCTTCATAGAGAATTTGAGGAATGTTGTAATGATAAGCAAATTCCAATATTCAGACATTGATTTTGGCCCATAAACATGTGGGTAGATTTTCCTAAATATCCCTTATAGCAAACCTGATTGCTATTGGAATATTCTAGGACAGTTTATCTGCAGAGTCCCTGGTCAAATTTCCAATATCTTTAATAGTCATTTACCTCCTGCTCCTAGCACAAGATTATCTGACTCTATAAAGATGAATTTATTCCTTAAATATTTGAAGTATTCTAAAAGTAATTATGAAATGACACATTGGAATCAGGCATAAGTGGGTTCTACCTATTCTACCATTTTTAGGCTATGCAATCATGAGCATATGATTTAATCTTTGCAGCTCATTCCCATCATTTGCAAGATAGATATGATAATATCTTTCTTGCAGTGCTATTATGAGAATTAAATAGAATAGTATATGTGAAGTGTTTAGCAGAGTGCCTGGCACATAATAAGTACTGGATGAACGGCACCTAATATTGCTACTAAAGTGGCAATATTTTCTTGCCAGGATAAATGTATAAAAACTGCAATTCTCAAAATTCATGCTTTGGCACTTCCAGTCTCCACTCCTTACAACTGAATTTTCATACATGATTGCACTGGATCACCTCTTATCCACAGCCAAACTGCATTACAGGGAAAAGTATGAATGAACATCCAGACAGTGATAAAACTGCTCTACATTCCTCAGAAAGCGACTTGCTTGAAGTAAGAGGATGGCTTTACTTCTAGTTAGTAAATTGATTCAGTATCTTAGAAGCAATGGTTTATAGTAGGAGTAGATGGAAAGCCACGCTCTTCCTGTATAACCAAACTCTCAGTGACCTATCTGAGCTTTGTTAATAAAAATTCCTTCTAGGATACGGTAATTTTTTTACATTTTATCTTAATAACCTATATTGTTTTCATTTTGTTTTTCTTTCTATATTCTGGTTGGTTTTTGTTTTGTTGTCATTGTTTGTCTGTTTTTGCCTTTTTTGTTTGTTTCACATTGCTTTTTTTCTATGCAGAGTCTCACTAATTGCCTGACAACTTTCTTGTTGACCCAGAAATCCATTGAGCATGCTTTAATGTCTTCATATAAGAAAAGTGATCAGAAATAATATCAAATATATCATAAAGTTGATGTAGAAATGCTATATCAGCATATATTCTCCATATATTAATATTTTTAAAAAGAATTAACAATTTCTATGGACTCAGTTTATTACTAAATTACCTTAATTGATTCCCCTTTCACAAGATTCTGAAAGACCACTTAAGGGTCAATTTGATAACGTGCTTCTAGCATCACCTCTGTCCCGCTGGACTGCACCGTTTTCACTCACACGTCTCAGATTGTTCATTCACACGGCATCTCAAGAGAAAGCATCACCGCAACTAGACAGAGACACTACAATAAGTGTCTGTAAAGTACTGAGGGAGGACAGGCCTAAAAATGTTGCAATCGTATGTTGCTCCTGAAAGCCCGTGAGACTCCTCAGGAAAGAGCTCTGCAAGTAAATGAGCTAACAACTAACACATCCTCCCTAAGAAACTGAACAGAGCCCGTGCAGAACAGTTCAAGACGCATCACCGAGCAGCTTATACATGAACACACTCGGCAGTGAAATAAAACAGTCAATAAATGGCAAAGCTTTGCAAACCATTTTTCATGATTTCTTCAACATGCATGTACTAAAAATCAACTACTTGCAAGGTCTTTCAGGGACACAAAAAGTAATAGACGTGGCCTAGCCTTCCAGTGTTCTTAACCTTGATCGAAGTAGATATCAAAAATACTCACAGAAAAAGAACACAAACAAAATATTGAATGTGTTGCCAAATAAATGTTTGATGGAGACAAGGAGTTCGATGTAAGACTATAGAAGAGATATTCCCACTGGTTGCGAGATGAGAGAAATCTTCATAGAGAATTTAAGGAATATTGTAAAGGTAAGTAAATTCCAAAATTATGATGCAAAAGATGACAAGTATTCCTTGACAAAGTCTGTTCAAAGCAACAGAAGAAAGTAAGCAGTGAGTTCACACGTCTAGTTACAGTGGAAATTTCAAGTAAAAGAATTACTCAGAGGAAAGTTTGAACTACTTTGTAGAGGATTTAAGTAAAAAATAAGATCGTCTTTTAAATCTATTTTAATTGAAAAAAACAAGTGTTCAGTATCTTAAGAAAAATCCTTCTTATACAAACACACACACACACACACACACACACACACACACACCCCTGAATGATGGCAGAATATGCAGTAGAGGAGACATTCAGTCCCTTGTCTTACTCTCTTCAGATTTCTGAATCTTACTGTCACAAGTCCTGCATCCTCAATAAAACCTTCCCTTGACAGTCAAACTCAGAGCCATTTCTTCCTTCCTTTCAAATTCTGTGTCACTTGGTATCTTTATCCCCCATTTGGCCATTCTATTTGACCTTATTTTGCCCTTTATCTTTTTATGAATATTATCTTCTTAGCCAAATTTTAATATATGTTGAGAGCAGGTACCATGTCTCGTATTTTTTATGTCTTATACTTATTCATTTATTAATCTAATATTTCTAGTATTAGTGCCTCTGGGTTATTAGAAAGGTCACTTTATATACTCTGGTGGAAAAAAGGGGAATAAAAAACACTACATCTGCGTTATCTACTAAACAAAGTGAATTGAAGAATAAAAATATATAGGTTTGTTTCCCCCCCAGCCATATAAATGCTTTTAAAATAAGCATTCTTTAAATGTTGTCTCCCAGCTTCTTTAGACTAAAGGATACAAACACATTTTAGAGCTAGTATTTAAATTTAATAGACCACAGCTTTATAATTACTTTGGAGTGGGCCGGGGAATAATTATGCCACCATTTGGTGAATTTTCTTCTCAGATGACATCACCCTGAGTATTCAACCTCAGGGGGCTTTTAATATAGGGTAGTTATCTCAAGTTTCTATGATAGTTAATCATAGAAGCTTTATTAAAACAGATTAGACACCAATGTAAATTGGTTGGAATATCAAAAATTTCTGGACTTAGCATTGGCTGAAGAGCTATAAAACAATTTCATATGAATATCAATTATAAAAATATGCCACATTTATTTTACTACTATTGGGAGTTAGGGGACGTATTAAATAAATTTATTTTTCCTTGACCCAGATAAGACCTATTGTGTAATAAACACAAGGATCATGTAGATGGAGACCAAAATATCTTTATTTTTTAAAAACATTTTTTAAAGAAAACTTTGAACACAAAGTTAATGGGAATAATACAATGAACCCCCATACCCCAACATCCAGCTTCAATGTTCATCAATTCTTGGCCCCATTAGTTTCATCTAAACACCCCCATCTACTTTCCCACCTCCTATTGGATTACTTTGAAGAAAACCCCAGACTTAGTAACATTTCATCCATAAATATTTAAGTATATATCAATAAAAAATAAGGAATATTTTTAACATAACCATGATATCATTATCTTACCTAAACAAAAAATTAACAATAATCCCTTAATATCTGTGGTAGGGAGCCATCTAAGATGACCCCCAATGATCCTTACCTCCTGGTACCCAAGGCTTTGTTGTAATACTTCCCCTTGAGTGTGAGCTAAAACTATTAATGAATAGAATACTGCAAAAGTGATGGACTGTCGCTGAGATTAGGTTACAAAGACACTGCAGATTTCATCTTGCAAATCCTCCTGCTCTTTCTTACCATCTCTTGTTCTCTCTCAACTTCTTTCTCTCTCTCTCTCTCTCTCTCTCTTTCTCTTTCTGAGCCTTCATCCGTAGGAAGCAGGCTCTCTTGTTGTGAGTAGTCCTATGGAGATGCCTATGTAGCAAGGAACTGATAACTTTGGCCATCAGGCAGATTGGAGCTGAGGCCTGCCAACAGCGACATGAGTGAACTTGAAAGCCGATCTTCCCCCAGTCAAGCTCTGAGATAACTGCAGCCACAGAGGACACTGTGATTGCAGCCTTATGAGAGACCTTGGGACAGAGGCACCCGGATAAGTCATGCCCAGATTCCTGACCCACAGAAACTGTGAGATAATAAATGTTTGTTATTTTAAGCCACTAAGTTCTGGGGTAATTTGTTACATGGCCATAGACAACTAGTACAACATCATTAAATATTCAGTCAGTGTTCAAATTCTTTCATTGTCGTATATATGATTTTTATAGTTGGTTTGTTTGAATCAAGATCAAACAAGGTTATTACATTGCATTTAGTTATGTCATTCTTATCATTAGATTCCCCTTCCCTCATTTTTCTTTGCCATTTTTCACTTTTCTTACTGATAAAGCTGAAATTGAAGACCATGACATGGTGTGAAGAAAATAGGCTCGTCAGCTCTTCCTACTACCTTGATCCAGACCTAAAAACAGCTCTCTGGGAGGAAAGTTTAGATTTCCTGAGCGAGTACACTTGCCCAGAGTCCTATCTCTAACTGGTCTGGCATAGACATTGCAGAGAAAGACCAATAGTCCCAGTGGATAGGGACAATTATCAGCTATAATAAGATCACTTTTAGACTGAAATGAAATGTGAAGGCACACAATCAAATGTTTAATTTCTTTATATTAAAGTTACTACAGACATTATTTAAAAATTATCTTATTACTCTTGAATAGATAAAACTTCAAGTAAAGAATGTTTCTCACTGTAGCTGCAAGAAGACTTGTTTCTTCAACATTAAACAGACTGACAAGGTGCCTGGCCTCAGTAAGTTTACAGTCTACTGGGAAAGTTAATCAAACAATCACACACATGCACCTGCACACACACACAAGCACAGAGTGTGAGAGACACGTGAATAAAAAAATACATGAAAAAACTGAAGTGCGTTGAAAGATAAAGGAGGTTGCTGTGAAAACATAACATACAAAACTCTTAGTCCAAAGTGTTAGAGACGGCTTCCCTAAAGACAGAGCATTTGAAACAATGTGATAAAAATGAAGATATTGTAATGACTATGTTACAGGTATTGGTTTTTATACTTAAATCAATGAGAAGATAGTGAAGACTTGTACGTAAGAGAAAGGCGTGATAGGACTTGGGTTTCAAAGAGAATGGAGAATGGCTTCGAGAGGAGCAAGCATGGAAGTGCTTGGCTCAATATCTCTGTCTTTGCCACTATCCCTCTGATCTCACTATCCACATAGATGACACTTCCAATACCCTGGCCACTCAGTTCCTTGACTGTCTTCTCCAGTGATCTCCTCATTCACCCTGCCTCAACCACCTCTGGTCTTACTACAGACCTTTTCATTATCAACCACTGCCCTCCATCCATAATCTCAGTTTCAAGCATCTCACTCTCTGGCCATCACCGTCTAACCTTTCCAACTCATTTCCTCTACTAACCGTATTAGGTTCCTATGGCTGCTCTAACAAATTACCACAAACTTTGTGGCTTAAAACAACACAAGTTTATTATCTTACAATTCTATCTTATAATCTCTTCATAATTAAGTGTGAAATGGGTCTCACTAGCTAAAATCGAGATGTCAGCAGAGCCCTCACCGTATTTAACCCATCAGTAAAATTTGGAGTAGTTGATCACTTCCTTCTTGTTGAAACACTTTCTTCACTTCTTCACTTCTGGGACACCACTCTCTCTTAGGAGTCTCCTCCTCCCTTATGGTTATGTCTTCTCAGTTTTCATTACTGGGCCTCCTTCATCTTTCTAAGCTCAAACACTGAAGTATTCTAGGACCCAGTTCTTATCTTCTCCTCTATCTAATCTCACTGCTCAAGTGATCTTATCCTGCTCATGGTTTTAATGACCACTATACTGTATGCTTTCCGGTATCACTATACCTCCACTAGAATGTGTGTCATTCTAGATGTGGTATAGTGTCATGGGTAAAAATTACAAGGTCCAGGAACAAGTTTCTTGGGTTCAAGCCCCTAATCTGCCACTTAGTAGCAATGTGGCCTTGAGCAAGTTAATACATTGTACCTCAATGTACTCATCTGTAAAATGGGGCTAATAATAGTGGGCTCACAGGGATATTGTGAGGACTAAATGAGTGAATAACATTTAAAGGGCTTAGAACAGTGCCCAGCACATTGTAATGCTCAGCAAATGCCACATATTATTATTACACATCCACTTGACTTTTTCAAGTCTAAAATCCAGATTTTCCCCCAATAACCTAGTCTTTCTACAATCTTGTCTATCTCAGTATATATCAGTAAATATCAATCCCATCCTCTAGATGCTTAGGGAGAAAAACTGAGAGTCATTCTTATTTCCTTCCCTTATACCTACAGCCAACCCTATCAACAAAGTTTCAGTTCTACCTTCAAAACACATCTGGAATCTTATAGCTCCTCCCCATTTCTATTAATAATAATTAGTCTAAGTCTAAGTCTTAATCTAAGGTGATTATCTCTCATCCTATTTATTTCGTTAGCCTGATAACTGGTCTCACTGCCATTCACTCCCTTAAAATTAGTTTTCAGCACAGAAGCCAGACTGACTATATTAAGTTGTAAGTAAAATACATCTTATCTTCCCAAAACCTCCAGCAGTTTTACATTCACTCAGCGTCCAAGGCCCTTACAACGGCCTCAAGGCTGTATATCATTCTGCCCCAGACTCCATCTCGGTTCCTAACTCCTATTACTTACTCAGTTACTCACTCCACTCTGACCACACTGGTCTCCATGATGTTCCTCAGATACTCCAAGTATAGTCCCACTGAAGAGCATCTCACCGACCAAAAGCCTCTTATTTGTGAGGCTCCATACTTCCTTTACCTTACTTTATCTTCTCCTTAGCACTTACTGCTATTTGGCATATTACATATTTATTTATCAGTTCTCACCTCCTCCAAATCAACTGTCAACTTCGCGAGGACAAAGAGTTTGTTTTATCTAATATTGTACTTCCAGTACCTAAAACTGTGTCCAGCACATGGCAATCAGTGAATGAATCAATGAATCAATGAATTAATGAATGAATCAATGTGCCTTTGTTAATGTGCCTTTGGGACATCCAAAATACTCCCACGTTTGAGCTTAGGAAGATGAAGAGGGCCCAGTAACTAAAACCGAGAAGGCATAACCATAAGGTAGGAGGAGACTCCTGAGAGAGAGTGGTGTCCTAGAAAGCAAGTAAAGAAAGTATTTCAACAAGGAGGAAGTGATCAACTACTCCAAATGAATGTTTTTATGTCTTATATATCAGTTGAATAATATTGACATTCAGGGAACTCAGGAAGACTCCAAAAAGAACATTTGGATTAAAAATAATTGGTTTGGGGCTGGATATGTTGAGTTTTAATGTTAATGTGCCTTTGGGACATACAGATGAGCACTAGATACATGTGTCTGAAGTCCAGAAGAAAAACCGAGATGTAGATGTAAGTGTAAGTTCATCTATGGAGAAATAACAACTGAAATCATGCAAGGTGGATGAAATCCCCAAGGGATAGTATGCAGAGAGAATAGAGAGGAGCATCTAGTGGAAACATGAAGAACTCCAACATAGAGGTGAAACAATGAAAGGAGAATTCCACAGCAAGAGGAAAGAGAAGTAAAGGAAGAGAGGTAAGGGGCAGCACAGAGTGAGCAAGTGACTCTAAACTATTTGTTTGAGGTTTGCTGGAAAGGAAATGTTGTTATAGGGAATGATAGAGGCAATACTGGAGAGGGCCAGGACCCAGAGATTTTGTGTGACTTGTTAGGGAGACTAGAGTGTAGAGTGGGAGCCCTGAAGGCTCTATGATAAAAACATAGTCAGACTGAGCAAATGGATTAAGGGCCAGGCTTTGAAGAAGCAGCCCTTAATGTGTAATGACATCACATAGTGAAGGCCACCTCTTTGGCTTTCAGCATTTTTTATCTTTGAAAGCTCAATAAAAATATTTTTGGCAAAGACTTCTACGTGTCTATCCTCATTAAAATGCTTCAGAAACACTGGGAGAAATTACTCAAAAGAATGTATTTTGGTTGAATTACACAGAGTTTAAAGAGTTTACTATCAGGACTTCTCAATCTTTCCATAATGACTGAAATTTCTCTATCTTCAATCATCTAAAAGGAGTTATTTCACAGTATATGAACCAAATGAATGGCTAACTACAACCTATTTGGTTTTTTCTCCCTCCAATTGACCCTGATGGCTTTGGGAACAAATGCTATGATTCCTCAGGCTTTCAGAAGGAAAGTGGATTTTTAAGCACTTTGTGTCTCACAAGAAATTTACATAGGAATATGGAAGAAAAATCAATCAGAGGAGAGGGTCACCTGTCACCCATCAGGAATTAAAGATGACTTATATATGCAAGAGCAAGCAAGGGGCATTGTTTATAATGAAAGCAGCCCCAGAATACAAAGTAGCAAATACCATTGACACAGCCTTAAACCACTTACAGCATTGATTCAATCCATAAATATTTTATTCAACAAAATGATTGCTCAATCACTGTAGTTTTCTTTAAACATAAACTTCATGGTCTCTTAAGTTTAGACTTTATCCAGTGAGCACTCAGAAGGGTTTTCCCGCAGACATCTGGCTAGCTCTCTCACTTCCTTGAGATATTATCTCAAGTTACCTCTCAGGTGGGCTTTCTCTGACAACCCCACGTAAAATTGCAATCCCTCTATCATTTTATCACTTCAACTATTATATATTTATTTACTTACTGTCTTTGCTCCCCACTCTACCCCATCTGAAATGTGACATCTTTGAAAGCAAAAACTTTGTTTTGTTTTGTCATAGATATATACCCAATGCTTGATACATAGTAGAGATGCAAGAAATATTGTATGTATGTTTGTTTGTTTATTTGTTTGCTTTGTTGTTTGTTTATATAAATGAATGAAACAGACTTATTTGAAGGAAAAGCTATGGACAAATTAATTGCATACTGCTTTTTACAACTACCTGAGGTTTATAGCTGTTCCAGAGAAATGATGCAATACAGAAGAAAAATATGGAGGAAAGTTTACAGATAAAAATTTAAGAGGCTTGACTATTCATCCTAGCTCTACCATTTCCTAGCTATACAACTTGTGTAAATTCTTAATCTTTTAAGCATCAAGTTTTTCATTTATTAGTGCCAACCACTCATTCCTCCAGAAGACCAGCAGTAAAAGCTGTTGACAAAGTAAAGCTAACTTTATTAGATTTAACTGCAGTAGAAGAGACCACCACAAAATCTTGGTAATGTCTCTGATCTGAGAAGTTAAAGAAGAGAGACTATTTATAGGATTTTAGGGCCCAGGCTGGTGGTGTTAGAGCAAGTCTTTCAAGGATTGAGATGGGGCAGAATTTTTGATATAATACTTTTGGATTGGTCTGCCCAGTGAGGTGAAAGTCTTGAAGGGATTCTTGATGAGCAAACTGACAGTCATGATAAATACCGGTTTAGTTGGTTCATAATTTTATCTTAGCTTAAATATATTCTGGAATAAGCAGCTAAATTGCCTTTCATTTATTCTCAATATTGGGAAAGTAAAGTATGCCTGTATCCAGTATTTTTTAATACAAGGACAAGAAATTGCATTGGTTTCTGTCCTCAAATATGAGGGCGATAATCCCTTCCCAGCTTGCAGAGTGATAAGGATCAAATCAGACAATGTGCTTCAAAAGTTATAGAAAACTGCTATTATTATAAAGCTCAATACAATAAATATTTATTGAACTCTTACCATGTACAAGAAATAGTATTATCCCCGGAAATTATATTGAGACAAATAAGACGTGATCATTATCTTCAGGGAGTTTATACTCTGGTCAGTTGATTAAAACCAAGAATACAAGTAACTGAACAAAAGTCAGAGGAAGGTATGTGCCATAAGAAAGGTACAAAAAAAGTGCTACAAACGTTTAAATAAGAGACCTATGTTTGATAGTGATTCAAGAACAGATTTGTGTAAGAGGAAGCATTTGAGATAAGCTTTGAAGAGAGGATTTTGCTGGTTGCGTATGGAAGCAGTGGAGATGAGTTCATGCCAGACAGAAGAAACAGCCTGAACAAAAGCATGTGACAAGTAAAGGAATTGATTGCATTGAAAAGCATTCTATGGTCCAAGAAATTTGGGAAAGCCAGTCAAAACTAAACAAGTTTCTTGATGGCAGGTCATTGCAGGCTCTCATTTGTGAATATGCATTGTCTTCCAAGAAGGACACACAGTATGTACCCTTCCTGAACTTTGTAATCATGGAACAACCTCCTGCCCTATTCTGGAGTATCTAGTTGGACTTGTTGCTACCAAACACATTCTAGTTAACATGGGAATGGAGAGAAGTAAGAAAGTCGGGGTAGAGTATGAGGAGGGGCAAGGGTAGGGAACAGCAAATAGTTCTGTTTTCCTGGAGCTAAAAAAGTTCTTGGAGTCCAAAGACAAAAAAATTCTCTAGCACTACAGCAGAGAATATGTATTTAATTTAGTAGCAGTGGGGGAAACTATCAACAGAGTAAGGAGACATTATGATTGAACAATGCTTTACCTCGATCAGTTTGTCAGCATTATGTAAGATACACTAGGACAGGGAGAAAAAGGAATCAGGAAGGCAGGCTTCAGCGTTCCACAGCACAAATACAAATTGTGGAGAGACGTATCTAGGAGGGCGGCAGTAATAATAGAAATGAGATTCAAGAAACAATGAGGTAAAATCTACAGAATATGGCATATGATAGGATAGAAGAAGTGGAGTGTAATTCACAGTTGATATTGGGCTTGGGTTGAGCTTGGTTCCTGGTACAATCCCGGTGCCAGTGAGAGTCAGGAAATCAGGAAAATCTTTGAAGATAGATGGTTAGAAAAGTAGAATAAAGTGATTTTTTTGACATAGAGATTTTTTAATTCTACTTCTTTTAAAAAGAACTTTTTGTGTACGTAATATTAACACTTCTATATGCATCTGTGTAAGGACAGTACTTTCAAGAAATTTCATTTTTCCAGAACATAAAAGTTTCATGATTGGGGCCGGCCCAGTGGCGCAAGTGGTTAAGTGTACGCACTCCACTGCGGCCACCTGGGGTTCGCCGGTTCGGATCCTGGGTGCGCACCAACACACTGCTTGGCAAGCCATGCTGTGGCGGCGTCTCATATAAAGTAGAGGAAGATGGGCATGGATGTTAGCCCAGGGCCAGTCTTCCTTAGCAAAAAGAGGAGGATTGGCAGATGTTAGCTCAGGGCCGACCTTCCTCACACACAAAAAAAGAGTTTCATGATTTTTAACTTTCTGTGAGAAATCCGATGCTATTAAAACATATTTTATAAGTAATAAAATATTCATTATATTTTCCTTTATGCACACATATGTCATAGTTATACCTTCTATGTATTAGAAATTACCTTTAAAATGTGTCAAAGCAAATACTTGTCATAATTTATCCAAACTAACGCTCTATTTTTGAAAGGAAAGTTTCAAATTAGCAGACGCATACTTTGCTCAAATAATTAGCACTGTGTAAATAACTAAGTATTAGACTGATTAAGATAGAGAATAAGACTGTAACTTGAGAAAAAATAGCTTCTCAAGTGTGTGCTAAAGTCAATACTGTAAAGGAAGTTTTAAATTCTGCCCAAATTGCACATTCTCTCCAAATTGTCTTGCCTTAAAAATCATCCATTAATTCAGCCTAAAATGTCTTCATTTCATTTACATAACACAGCCTTGTCACAGTATGAAGTTACCTAAAATAGTTATTATGTCTTTGGGCAAAAATAGGCAGACAACATTGGCGAGAAAAGCATGTGAGTGCTTAGATCCCCTACAGAGACAGAGATTATATGTCTGGTTTTCTAAATACCAGAACCAAGATTGGATTAAACCCATGCCATTGAAAGACTCCCAAATGTAGCTGGGTGCTATCCAATATTCTTGCTTCCTAAATGTACCTGATCCCCGAGAGGAAGGATGGAGGGAGATGGGGAAATATGATTTTACTTTTCTTCATTCATTATTGAGGAGGCAAGCTTGTCTGCGTAGATGGCACAAGTAAATGAAATACTCTTTCCATGGTTATGATTTGGGCAGTTTTCTGTAACCTTGGGAAAGGTCTTCTGTCTCACCACAGCCATCTATAAAAATCTCATTTGGAGGTTTGTTTAACTGGTAAATTAAACAATTACTGAAGTGATAAATAAAAGGTGCCAGACAAGTATGATGTATTTTCCTTTTTATTTCCATTTTGAAACCACAGTGAAGTAGTATTAGAAGATCTCTCCATCCTGCTAATCACCGGGAAGATGAACTACCTATAGATCAATTTAGTACAGAGAGTACAGAAGAGAAGAGGAGAACCTCCAGAAAGGAATTAAAGATACATGCTTTTTAAAAGTAGATGGGAACAGAGAGTAAAGGGGGAGGGGTATAAAGATAAAGTGGTTATGCACATAATGACCAGTTTCTGAAAAAAATAGGTAAAGCACGGTATGATGTTGTAATGATAGATATAAGACATTAGGCATTTGTCAAAACCCATAGAACTTTACCGCACAAAGAGTGACAATGTAGGCAAATAGTTTTTAAACAATCATTTAGGAGATCTCGGTATCTCAGGAAGGAAGGCAGACTGTGACAAGAGAATCTAAATGTAGTACAAATGTAAGAAACTACCTAACTGAAGAGGAAAGGTGCTGATCTAAATAACTTAGGAAAGGAATGGAGTCTATAAGACTAAAGGCAAAAAGAACTACACATAAGAGTTTTAGTCAGTTGATAACGGTATTTCCAACGGAATTATGGGTTAATAATTCTGATACTGTTATACATGTAAACTGGAATGGCACAATTAAGTAAGGTTTCTCACTGTTGGAGTATGAGTTTACAGAGATGCAAGGCTAAAAGGCTAAAATGACCCATGTAGTCATAGATTAGAGTTGAAGATATCAGTATGAACTCATATTTGGCTTAACATAGAGATGGTTTCATATAGAAATATTTACAGATATGTGTATATACGTGGATCAATATATACACATATACTTTTACTTTGTCATCTAAGAGGGCCTAAAAGAAACAACACTGTAATAGCAATGAGTACACCTAGCACCCAGATCTGGGTTTCTAATACCATTCTCCAACAAAGGAACCAGGATCCTTGGAGAAATGGCTGATTCTAGGACTGGAACAGGAAGCATGCAAGATGAGCCTTGTACATCTCATAGTGCCAGAAATTAAGGAAGTGCTCACACACACGCACGCACACACACACACACAAAGATGGAGTATGTCAAAAGAGTATAGCAGGCAACTGAGAGAGGTCCCAATGGCCAAATGTGGAACAATTTCATCAATAAAATAAATTAATTAGGATTATAATTAATACTAAAGTATAAAATAAATATCTGTGAGTCAGTGGTAATATGAATGAATAAATGAGTAAATGAATAAATGCGGGAGACAAGACAAATATTCTTATAGAAGAATTCCAACTATTCAATGTAGATACTCTGCCCTCAAGCAGCCCAACTTCCACTCCTTAGATATGGGCTGTACATAGTCACTCCCTCATAAAGCGTACAGGGAAGGATGAAAAGAAGAGAAACTTTATGGTGGAGAAACTTGACAAACACTACCTACTTTCTAATTATTCATAGTGTAAAATTCAAGCTTAGGATGGTCAAGTCTCAAGCAGTCAACATGATTTTCTTCCTTCCCACCTACCTACCCTTTGTCAACCACATGTTCCATCCATATTAAACTACTCACGATTCACATTAATACATTTATGTATTCTCTAAATAAATAATCATCATATCTATTACATTTCAGGTACTTTAGTAGGCACTGGGAAAACAAAGATAGATTTTTTTAAAAAGCTATAATCATCCTGAAAGAGAACTTACGAGCTGCTAGGGAGAATCAGATTATATAAAACAAATATGTACAATTAAGTGTTATAGTCTTGATGACAGGTGATGCAAAGAAGAAAATGGCTATTCGTTCATTTATCTATCAATCAACAAAACATTTATCAACTTCCTACTATGAGTAAAACACCATGCTGGCTCCCTGAGATACAATATTGAACAAGATAGACATAGTTTCTGCCTTCATAGAGCCTGCAGACTAAGAGGTAAGGAGAGGAGTGAGGATTGGAGTTGAACAAATACACACACACACACACACACACACACACACACACTCACAATACTAGAGCTTGAGAAGTACCACAAAGAAAACAATAGGAGTGCTACGACAGAACATAAGAAAAAAGACTTACTTAGACTGAAGATGTCAAGGAAAATTCTCTGAGAAAATGACATTGAACTGAGATCTGAAATACGAGTAGGAATTAGTGAGGCAGGAAGTAAGAAAGAGCATGTGTGAATTCTCTGAGATGAAAAAGAACACGGTTCACTCAGAGAACTAAAAGAATGCCCATGTGACTGGAGCACAGTGATGCTTGTCGAGGCTACAAGTACAGACAGGGTCTAAATGCTGCAAGACCGTGTCAAAGAGCTTGTGTATGGGAAGCAATTGAACTGTACTTGATCTGATAAACATTTTTTTGTCTGTGTGTGAGGAAGAGCAGCCCTGAGCTAACACCCGATGCCAATCCTCCTCTTTTTTGCTGAGGAAGATTGGCCATGGGCTAACATCCGTTCCCATCTTCCTCTGCTTTATATGGGACGCTGCCTCAGCATGGCTTGACAAGCAGTGCATTGGTGCACGCCCAGGATCTGAACCTGCAAATCCTCGGGCCTCCAAAGAGGAGCTAGCGCACTTAACGGCTGCGCCACCAGGCCGGCCCCTGATGAACATTTTTTAAAAACTCACTTTGACCGTCACATGGAGAATGGATGGTAGTGGTCAGGGGATGGGCATGGTTAAGACAGAAAGAAGAACCTCAGTTTCCTACTGCTGTGATGATAATGATTTGGACCTAGTGCCAAAGCAATGGAGTTGGATGGATGCTAGATTTATTTTTAAAGTAGAATTAAGCAGTACTTGGTGATAGACTGTTTCTAAAAGGGTAGGGAAGTTGTAAGAGGATCAGCAAAGTCTCATTTGATTCTTGTTATCTTAAACATTATGTAGGTGCATTCCAATGAACAAGAAATTAGTTCGTGCAAAAACAGAGGGGTATTAAATTGTATGGCTTAAAGTGTGGGGAGTGGGGGAACATTACAAGTACTTATTTTCGTTCATTCTGCTGAAGTCGGTATTATTGACTGAAGGTTACTATGTGCTAGGTGTGCAGCTAAGTACTGAAGGTACAATTGTGAGCAAACCAGACCATCACTGTCCTCATGAACGTACAGTTCAGTGAGAACAGAGCTATCAAGCAAATAATCAAAAAGAAATAGCATGAAATTTTTTGACATGCTAAGAAGGAATAGTACATGGAGCCATGAGAATCTATACAAAGAGAACTGATTTATTAGAATAAGGAGAAGAAGGGAAAGTATCCCTAAAAAGGTAAAATTTGAGCTGCAATCTGAGAAATAGATAGGACTTCAGGTTAAGAGGTTATGAAGGTGCAGGCAGCATATTAGGCAGCCTTCGGGTTAAGGAAAATGGCATATTCAAATAACTAAAAGGCGGGGTCAGCCCCATGGCATAGTGGTTAAGTAGTGGTTCAGTTTGACACGCTCTGCTTTGGTGGCCTGGGTTCGTGAGTTCGGATCCCAGGTGCGAACCTACACCACTTGTTGGCTATGCTGTGGCAGTGACCCACATATAAAGTGGAGGAAGATTGGCACAGATATTAGTTCATGGCTAATCTTCCTCAGCAAAAAATAAATAAATAACTGAAAGGAAAATGACTCTGAAGAGTGGAAAAGAAGAGGAAGAGAGGCACAGGGTAAGGAGTAGGGTCATTTAGGGCGTTACAGGCAGTATCAACAGTTTGGATTTTCTCCTAAGAGCAGTAGAAACTATTCCAGGGTTTTAAGCAGACTGATTATATGAGGCTGTGCAGGAAAGCAAGGACCCCCTTAAGGAGGGACTTGCAATGCCATGTCAAGGAGCCAGCGATATGTTTTTGTACCTGAGCTATGAGCTATAGACTCTTAAAATTTCTAAATTTGCGTCTCTGCTAGAGCTTACCACTTAGATTATAACCCTGGAAACCCATATTTTTTAATCCAAAAGATATGCCTTTACATAACATATATCTCTATTTTAAAAAGCCAAACAAGAGAATTTTACTTAAATACCAATGCATTGGATGGGTCACAGAAACCATATCATAAGTATCTCTTAAGATATGGGTGTTTTTTCTCTCATTTATTTCTATGTTTTCTAACAGTTTAATGTAACTACAGTCTTTAACTTTTATCATGGAATCTGAACTGTATGCTGTGTTCAAATGCACCAGAAAATTTAGGTATAGCTGCTCGTTGTGCTACTTTTTTTTTTTTTAACACGAGGCAGCCTAGTCAGCATGTGCGATACGCAAAGATGAGAGAAGGGAAACTGACTTGTATATTCTGTTTTTCTGAGACATGGTAGCTGATAGGGAGCTGCAAATGAGTTCTGAAAAGGATACAGGTGTAGATTCATTCATTCAGTAAATATGAATTGAGAGCTTACTGAAGATTAGGCACTATACTAGATCCTAAGAGAAAAACAGGAAACAAGATGGTCCCTGCCTCCATGGGGCTTATGATCTCAGGCAGTGCTTTCCAAAGGATGCTCTGAAGACTCCAGCATCAGTATAACCTGGGGTGCCTGATAAACATACAAATTCTTGGGCCTAACCCCAGACCCAATAAACCAGAATCTCTAAGAATGGGACTCTAGAATTTGTACCTCAACAAGCTCCTGGAGTGATTTTTAAGCATGTTATTTTTGAAGACCATTTGTGTGATAATGAAGGACCTTCTTTATTAGACTAAGAAGTTTGTATTTTATCCTGAAGGTAATGAAGGAGACATTGAAGGATTTTAGGGACAATTGCATCAACCAGGAAAATCATATAAGACGGAATCTGACGATGACTTTAAGCAGGAAAGAAGGTAAGAGTTCATTTGCTTAGTTCAGGAAAGATAATAAGGACCTGATCTAAGGTAGTAGCAGTTGATAGAAATGATAATAAAAATATGAGAGCTATTAAGCCTATAAAATTGATGGAACTTGATCATATAGTGGAAAAAGAAAGGAGCAGGTTTGCAGAAAATGTAGTTCACTTTTGCTCATTTGCTTTTGAGATATCTATGAGACATCCCACCAGAGGTCTCTGTAGAAGAATATACAAGTCTTTACCTCAGGGCTGGACACATAGATTTATATCTTACTACCAACTAGATACTATTTGAAAACAACAAGGTAAAATAAAAACAAAAATTAAAGGTCAGGTAAGACAAATTCCAAAAGAGATAACTGGCAATGAAATGGCACCAAAGACAAGTCCTTCTAATTGCCTAATCCAATCATGTCTCTTAGGCTAGAACTATTTCAGTGCTCAGGGCCCTCACAGGCATTGGTATACATGCCTTATTTTTCATATTAGGAGAGCAGCTCTTCATAGTCACCTTTATTTTTCTCTTGCAGTAACATTACAGAGAGGAAATCCAATAAGCATTTGCTGAACTTTGAATCCAGAAGTGCCAGAGACAAAAGTCTGAGGGGATATGTAGCTATATGGAGGTATTCTGTGTGTCATTTATGAAACCAGTGTTCATCAATAATACCACATATGTAACTCAACTATTCACTTACTTTGTCATATGGTGGGATAAGATTTAAATATGCTCACAGACAAGTTCTTTATTCCCAATTAAAACTTGCCCATGAGTTCAAGCCATTCCAAGCTTATCACCTCAGAAAAGAGCCTACATAGCCAGAACCAGAGAGCAGAAAGCCAGTTCGTTGGCTTTTGAGTTTCTAAGTAGATTTTGAAATTCAAGGAAGAAACAATAAATTAGAAAGCCAAAGAATTTTAATCTTAAGACCTACACTTTTGGAGAAAGAATAAGGCTTGTGTTCCAAAACTTTGATTTGAGATGTCAAATGCACATTTCTGAAGGAAAAAAGGTATAATGTTTAGTACATAAATAAACAATTGGAAACAGACTGGATTGTGTTAATGTAGGTTCATCAATTTTAACAAATGTACTACTCTGGTGGGGGATGTTGATAATAGGGGGCGTTATGCATGTGTGAGGGCAAGAGGTATATGGGAAATCTCTGTACTTTCCCTTCAGTTTTGGTGTGAAACTTAAACTGCTCCCCCACCAAAATAAAGTCTTAATTTAAAAAAGAAGAAAGAAAAGGAAAAGACTGGATGAAAGTTCATGCTAACCCACTTCCAGAGTTTGATCAGGTCTGGGGGAGGAGGAGTATCTGAAAGAAGAGAAATGAATTGCTGGAGAAATGTCCCTACTCCCCAGCCCCTAATGTTAATTGTTGGCAGGGAGGGTGTGGGAACCAGGGGAGGTTGTACATGATGGAACCCACAGGTGACTTTTCTATCCAGATCCCTGGGTAATAGAATGAAACATTTAGACAAATAAAGTTGAAGTGGATCCTCAAGTCTTCTGCAACCAAAGGAAAATTGGAAGAGCATCCAGAAGTTTCCTCTAACATCAAGACATGTTATAAAAGAGACTGGGGAAGGAGACCCTCCAGGCATCAAGGTGCCCACTTGTCGAGACTAATGACCAGGAAGGTGGTGACATTGGTCAGCCTAAGAAAAACCACATAGTCCAAATGGAATCCTTTTAGAAAAGAAAAGGGATATGGTTCAAAGGGATAATAAACAGAACAAAAGAGTTATGTCCAGAATTGTATTGTGAACTTTATAAACAGGGACTAAGTCTTAAAACTCTTAGCATAGTGCTATAATCTAGGTAGATAGTGATCAACCAATAATCAGGGAATGATCACAACCTACATAATATATGTTTTTAATCTCTAGAGAGTTTAATTGCTGTCATTGCTTAGAATTTCTATGAAAATCACATTCGTACCATGGAAAATTTGGTCCTCTACTACCTCTCTCAGAGAAAATACAATGCACATGTTTACTCCATACTCCAGCTGTTCCGTGAATGCATCCACCATCGTTCCACATTAGCTAATTCCCCAGCCTGGAATATTCTTACACCAGATATCTTCAAGGCTCTCTTTCCTCAGAATTAGGTCTCTGATCCAATGTCACCTTCTCAGAGAGGTTTTACCAGACAAGCTTATCTAAAAAGTAAACATGCATGTACACACACACACATACATTCACACACTTCCAAACAATTCTCATTCTCATTATTCTGCTTTATTTTCCTCTATAGCTCTCATTACTACCTGATATGGTATATATTTATTTGTTTATTATCTGTTTCCTGCCATTACAAAGTAAGCTCTGAAAGAGGAAATTTTGTCTGATCTACACAAAGCTATGTTCCCAATTCCTATAACAGTGCCTGGCACATAAGCATTCAATAAATATTTGGCAAATGAGGCAATAAAATTTTCAAAAGACAGCCAAGACTTTTCTGTATTAGAACTTAATTGTATAAAATTATTTCTTGAAATAAGTTGCATATCAGCTGGAGCTTTCTAATATTTTTCATTGTACACATTTTTATTGTTAATGCTTTTGTTTTAATGGAATGTGACTTGCTATAGAAATCTTTTATATTAATTTTTCAGCACACCTGGAAATTGACCATTTCCTTATATCTGGGCTAATTGTATTATTTTCTGCACATAGTTATCTCAACAAATCCAGGTTGTATAATAATTGTTGCATTTAAAAAAAAGTATCTTTCAAATTCAGGCTGCAAATAAAACAGGTACAGGCCTGTTAGAGCTATAAGGGGAAAAGTTAACAAATATAAATCCTAGTGGTTCTTAACCAATTGGTATTTTTATCCACCTACTGGAAATCTTAGCCCCCATCTCCAGAAGCCCTTACCCCATACTATCAAAGAAGCCTATTTCTTGTGCATTTGTTTTTATAGCTATGTGTCCACCAGAGCACACAATGTCAGATCCTGTCCAATGCTGCTCATCATCCTCATAATTAATTCTCTTGATTGTCTTTGGTGGCACACTATACGCACACCTGAAAATGGGCTTTTCTCAGGCTCTGCTCTCCTTCATTAAATTCTATTTAAATTGGAGACTTACAAGCAGGAGAGTTGCCCAACCCATTTGGCATATTCCTGGTTGACTTTTTCACATATTCTCTGAAGGACTTGCCAATATATTTCCCTTCAGAAGCCAAAGTCTCTCAAACTAATGGTCTCAAGCAATGGGCTCTGTCAGTTTTCAAGCCCTGTCATAAATAGTGGAAGGCAGTACACATAACTTCTTTGAAATAAGAGGTTGTAAAGGGGTGAAGCTGTAAGCTGCTATGTCCAAGGGAAGGTTTAATAATGTTGTATCACAGTTATTGTTTCTGAAAAAATGGAAGATTCTTCTTACTTTGGACTAGATACATCAAGGCCCTTCCTACACACCAACTAGATTCTAAGGTAGGGTAGAGAGGAAATATTTTTTAATACAATGCTGGGCTTATCGAAGGTAATGCAAACGTCCACACCTTTCCTACAACTCCAGCAGTAAAAATGAGCAAACAAAAAAAATTGAGCTGTGAATTCTGACATGGAGTGATGAATATTAAGCAAAAGAGAAAGATTCTCTGAAGGCAATACCCCTGCCAGGCCAGCTATTTGGAGACTGAGTGTTGGCCTAGCAGCCAGAGTGGTTGCTAAATCAAAGACTTCTCCCTTCAGTTCTGAACTCTAAATGGAAGCTAAAGTAATTAAAACTTGGTAGAACCTTTAGCTTCTGATAGAAGCAAATGCAAATCCTCTCTTGAAAATAAATTCCCTATTTAGACCTTCAGGATTCCTGCAGAAAAAGGTCAAACATAAATGAGATCATAATCAAATGAGTTCTATCAAATACGAAAAATAACAAACCAGAATGAAAGGCAATCTGCAGAAATAACAAGCTTTAAATTTAGGAAACCCAAGGTTCTCAAATACTGCACTTATCAGCTTAGGATATAAGTTAATTATGTAGGAAAGTTTTAGAGAAATAAAAGGTGGACTCATGAAAATGAGCTAGCAATGAGGAATTTAAAAATGCCCAACCAGGGACATTAAAATAGAACATTTAGAATGAAGAGTCTAATTTTTGAAACAAAAAAACTTACTGGATGGTAAAATACAAAATAGGAATAGCTGATAAGAGAATTAATATACTTGTATTGTTCAGGAAGAATGGTTAGGATATTGATTAACTTCAGACTTTCTTTAGTATGTTATGCATGGTAAAATTTCAAAATGTCAACCAATAAAAGAATAGAAATAGAGGGAATAACTTAAACACTGAAGGAAGAAATGTAAATTTAGAAAAATTTGGAAAAACAAAAAAGTGCAGTCAAGTTTTCAAAATGCAAGAAAAGAGAAAAAGGAGTATCAAAAAGTGAGACGAAAAGGACAAAAATAAGATCATAAAAATAAATCAAAATATATCAATAATCACAATAAATTTAATATATGAAAAGTGTCAACTCAAAAAATCAATATTTTATTATTCATTTTTAAAAAATATATCTAGCGTACAAGATATCCACTGCTTATCAGAGGCAATTAAAACACAAGGACATACATGGCTGAAAGTAAAAAAAATGAAGAAACCTTACTTATAAAGCCATGGAAAATTTGAAAGAGATGGAATGGGGGGCCAGCCCCGCGGCTTAGCGGTTAAGTGCGCACGCTCTTCTACTGGTGGCTTGGGGTACGGATCCCCGGCGTGCACCAACGCACCACTTGTCCGGCGAGGCAGCGTCCCACATACAGCAACTAGAAGGATGTGCAACTATGACATACAACTATCTACTGGGGCTTTGGGGAGAAAAAGGGAAAAAAAAAAAAGGAGGAGGATTGGCAATAGATGTTAGCTCAGGGCCAATTTTCCTCAGCAAAAAGAGGAGGATTGGCATGGATGTTAGCTCAGGGCTGATCTTCCTCACAAAAAAGAAAAAAAGAGAGAGAGAGATGGAATAGTATATATTTGACAAATTCTAATAAAAACAAAGCTCATAGGCCAGCCCGGTGGCACAGCAGTTAAATGCACGCACTCCGCTGTGGTGGCCCGGGGTTCGCAGTTTTGGATCCCAGGCGCAGACCAACGCACAGCTTGTCAAGCCATGCTGTGGCAGCGTCCCATATAAAGTAGAGGAAGATGGGCATGGATGTCAGCCCAAGGCCAATCTTCCTCAACAGAAAGAAGAAGATTAACAATGGTGGTTAGCTCAGGGCTGATCTTCCTCACAAAAAAACAAAACAAAACAAAGCTCAGTATCTATAGTAATATCAGAAAAAATAGAGACTTTAAAACTAAAGCATTGCTGGAATTAAGAGGATCACTTCATTGTGATAAAAAGTCCAATTCACCAAGATGACATAATAATTTTTAATTTGTATGTACCTACTAACATGGTCTCAAAATATATTAAGCAAAAATTGATAAAACTCAATCGTCAAATGTATTCTTTTCTCAATGACTGGCAGGTTAAACAGGCCAAAAAATAGCAAAATATAGAATATTTGAAAAATCTCAGCCTTATTTAATAAACATTTATTAATCCCTTCACTCAACAATTAGAAGATGTACATATTTGTAAGGCACAAATATATTTATCAAAATTGACCGTGTAATACACCATAAAGAATGTCTAATGGTTTATGCCTACAAATGTTTTGACATACAGCTCATTGAGAAGTGAGTTCTGTGTCATATCTCCTTGATCTGGGAGTGGTTATAACTGCTTTGGCCAATGCAGTACAATGGAAATGACACTATGTGACTTTCAAGGCTAGGTTATAAAATGACATTCCAATTCCTCCTTATTTGCTGCTGGACCCCTGACCTCAGGATGAGAAGCTCAACTACCCTCAGGCCACCAAATTGGGGAGGTCAGCTGGGTGTTAGCCCTTTGGTCTACCATCCCAGCTGAGCCCAGTCTTTCAGTCGTCTTTGCCAAAGCACCAGATATGTGAATGAAACCATCTTGGACCCTCCAGACCACCCCATCCAGGGATGCCACATGGAACAAAAGAATCACTCAGATCAGCACTGTCTAAAATTCTGGCCCACTAAATTCAGAGGTAACTGAAACACTAAGTCTTAACATATTTTGAAGAGTGAAAATTATATAGACCATATTCTCTGATCTCAGTGCAATCGAGTTTGAAGTCAGTAACAGAAAGATAAATTGAATAATTCCCTTATTTTTAGAAAATTAAAACTAAATAACTGATGGAGAAAACAAAAAAAAATCCAGGTGGAAATTTTAAAAATGCTTACTATTGTTCATTAATTAAAATTCTATATATGAAATATTGTGGGATAAACCAAAAGTGATAATTTGAGGAAAATGTATAGCCTTAAGTATTTACATTAGAAAAGATAAAAAATGAAAACAAAAAAAATTAGCTAAGTATATAATTTAAGAATTAAAAAAGAAACTTTAGAATAAATCCAAAAGCATCCTATACTTAGCTCAAAACTTTACAAACATTTAGGTAATCAGCCTTAATCACATAACCTGTACAATCTTCATTCCACAATTCAGTGTTAACCATCTTCAGCTAATCCTTTTATCATTTTCATAAAGTCCTGAATTAAAGATTTACTTTATGTTATTAAGGAGGGTTAACTGGGCCAGTTGGACCAAATTAACCATTGAGCCAAGGTTTAGTCCAGGTTAGGAGCTTCTGTGTAGAACACTGTGGTCATGTTGCTGTCTGGATAATGTCTACCTAAGTGACATTATCTTTTTATGTTTACCACTTCCCTATTATTTTCTCCCCATTGTACAGTTATCTTCTAATGCTTCAGGTCTTTCCAAGAATCTGTAAAAGTTTTTTTTAAAACTACAATGATATTTAATACACGACACCGAAATTTATCTAGTTAACTCTTGCTGATTCATAGATAAAATAAAAATGTAAAGGATGATATTATTTTCTTAATATTTTTATACATTATCCTCAAGAAATATGAGTAAAGAAATAAATACTACAACCCAATATGCTTTACCATATCCTCTATTAATCCACAGTATTTTTGAGAGTAAAAATTCATTTTTTACCATGGCAGTACACCTTCTCTCTGTGCTGAGAGTCTTTTACCTCGAGCGAACGACTCAGCACACCTTGTCCCTTTGGTATTGTCTATGGACAATGCTGTGCCTTCTTAAGTTAGTTCTTCTCCATTCTTCCCAGGTGCAAACTTTATTTCTTTCAATTACATAATAAGCTAGAGTTAAGCTCTGCATCCGATAGCAATCTTGCTTTAATACACACTAGCCGATGGTGAGAAAATGGATCAGTAAGGCAGCACAATTATTGTCAAGAGCTTCCTTTGGTAGATGTTATGTGGAGAAATAATTTTCATTATCGTTGTTATTTGTATGTTAAAATACATATTATTACAAGATTACATAAATATTACCAGATACTGGTGATTTTAAGACTAAATTTCCCATCTCATTGACAAATCAGGAATGAAAGTCAGGAATATGTTCAGTGATTATTTTACTCGTCCCACAAGATTCCTATCTTCCCCATCTTTGGGGATAATCTATAATTGTCACCTTGCTCAGCGCTTATTTCCTGCTTCTTAACCAACTCATAGTAATGATATTGAGGAATACTGAGCACTAGTAGCTACACGCAAGTATGGCTATAAGTTTTACATATATTCACTCCTTTACTCCTCGTGATGTCACTATGAAGTGCTATTTTCATTCCCAATTTTCAAGTGGGGAAATAGAGGCACTGAAATGCTACAGTTAGTAATTGGTGGATTCAAATAAAGAGGCCAATCTTTTATGTACTTTATTCTACCAAGATAAAAAGAGAAAGAAGAAAGTTTCAGAGTTGTATGACAATGGCATTGTTAAGGTTGTGCAAACGAGTCAAGAGACTGGTTAGGAACACTTACATTCTCTTCCTCCCTCTCTCCTCTCCCCACATTCTCCCTACGCCTTTGCTTCCTTATTTGTTTCTAATGCTGAAAGAGCAGCCAGTGACTCCTCTTGAAATGGACTCTGTAACATTCAGGCAATCTGGACAACAAATAAACTCATGATGAGATCGTGCAACCAAAGTTCTGCTGTCATTTTTCATGAGATTGAGTGTTTCTGCTTATCATTCAATCATCAAGTTTGCAGTGCTGAGCTAGACACCAAAAGAAAGAAAAAACAAATAAAAGGCATGGTTCTTACCAGCAAAAAGGCAAAAACAATTGGTTATGCCCAGCACATAGGCAGCAGAAAAATGACTAGAAATGTTTTCAAAGCAATGCCTAAATGGATACAAATGATCACCTTCTAAAGAGAGCAAAACCACACAAAAGAAACGTAAGATGAATTTCTTATCATAATGAAATGGCATCACAGAAGGAAGGTTTCCCGGAAAGTGGAGTTTAGAACTAGGCTTAAAGGTGGCAGGGGAGGAAGAGGGATAGTTACCAGCAACAGGCTGCTCCTCTCCTGACAGCTGTCCTGGCAGGATTGTCTCAGGTGTACGGTGCTCAGTGGGCTCCTAAAGTGTAATGCTTTACAATCCTGTTCTTGGATACCATTTTCCTCTCTGCCACATTGCCTGAGCACTTCACCCATTACACATTTTCCATGGGCTGGAAAACAGAGCTCTGCTTTCTGGAATGACAATTGTTAACAAACATGTTCCATCTCTAAAACACTTAAAATCCAGAGGATTCCTTCAGAGCATGATGTAATCTATGCAGAAATAGAAGTACAATGATGTACACCTGAAATTTTTACAATGTTATAAACCAATGTTACTGCAATAAACAAAAAATTTAAAAAAAAAATAAAATAAATAAAAGAAGTTGCCTAAAAAAAAAAAAAAAAAAAGAGCAAAGCAGAGAAGTACAAGTGTCATTCATCTTCTGCCCCTGCTCTCCAAACCCTCTTGAAGAAAAGTATTCCATTTTGGACTTTCTTAGGGAGAAACTAAAATTCTAAGATTTAAGGACCTTGAGGGTTACTAGTGGGAACCCAGAGCTGGGGAGTTCAGCAAGAAGAAAATGAAAGTATGAGAAAAGGGGAAGAATTTATAAAGAAAAGAGGGCTTTCATCAAAAGTTCAAGACAGAATCCTACATGCCAAAATTTCTAAACTTTAAGAATTGTATAAACTTTGTTTCCTTCAGATATACTTTATATTTGAGGTGTCACAGAAAGCACAGTTCCTTTTCAGCCTCCCCAGTTCTGCTCATCTTTCCACTGGACCTTTTGCAAACTAAAAAGCTGACCATCAGAATAGTGGTCTCAGCAACTGCTGCTCTAGGCTTTGATTTGGGGACAAGGAGGACCTGATACCAGGCCCTTGCAGATTGGGCTATATGCAGCAGTCTGACCTTCCACTTTGTAGCGGTGGGAAGCCATACATTTTCTCCTTCCTTTTCTTGATCGATTTTTGTCTGGTTGTTATGATATCTCAAGCGGTGGCTCATGGGAAGATCTCAGTAACTAGTAGATGAATCTCTACCAAAATTTAAACAAATAAATGGCCTCAACTTTTAAGAAATATAAAATATAGATCCATTCTCTCTCTCTTCCTTTCTTTCTCTCTCTCTTTCCTTGTCTAAATAAACCATATATTCCCATAAATCTCTGAGAAGTTACAGAATTTCTCAGGTCTGCCTGTGGGAGATGTATAAGGAAAATCATGCCCTCTTATTTTTATAGCTTTTTAGGCAGAGTCAAGAAATCCTTGTTACAACAAAGATTCACCCAAGCAAAAACTGTCAATGGACTTAAGTCAGCTTTCCTACATTCCTCACATTCCTGCCATACCTGCTGTCTAGATCACTAAGCTAAGACGACATAGGCAATTGTCCAGAGAAACACTTGAGCAGTTTCCCATAAACACCAATTGCTACCTTGAATGTTATATTTAACTCTGTAGTACATACAAAGATCTCACTTCTCATTCAGGAAATGTACTTGTTTCATGTGTCTTGCCTAAGAAGTAGAGATGCTATATTTCTGTAATTTAGTGGGGAAACAGAAATTAGGGTTCCTTCAAAGTTCTATAAGGGCCTGACATTTTGAAGTAGACGGATGGAACTCAGAATTATAGTAGGACCTATCTATCTCTTCCTCTAGGATGTATCTCAGAACGCAGAAAAGTTTGGATATCATTGAATCATCATTATGGAGGGAATAAATGATAGCATTAGAAAACAAAGATCACAATTCTGGGTGATGAGTACTCTATTTAAATTGACAGTCAAAAGATTAATCGAAATAACCATCATCACATCAAAGGAATAGTGACAATGTCTTCTGCTTGGCATAATCTGCCTTTATATTTATTGTAAAATTAATGATGAATTTTTAAACACACACACACACATACACACACATATATATATTCCATGGAATTATGGTATTGAAAGCTACCTTAAAGACTATCTACTGCCATCTTTTTTATAGATCCACAATGCAAAAGACTCTCCATCCACTTGTCTCTGCCGCTTTAGCTCAAAGATGTAGAAAAACTCGCAGTTTTCTACTGAATTACTTTCTCTTCCAGGATATCAGGAAAAGAATTTTAAAGGAGATTTAAATTTTCTATAAATCATTTTTTGGGAGAAGGAAGAAATTTTTCCAAATTTGTATAATACTTTTTATCACAATTGGTGATCCTGGTACAATTTGATGTCCCAATGTATTCCTCACAAAGACAGTCAATTCTATTTACTCTTTCAGCGGTGCAACTTTAAAGGGAAAGAGAAACTAGCATGTATTAAGTGCTTGCTACAATACTATACTACACATCCTACAAATAATCTCATTTTATCTTGACAGAAATTCAATGATGTAGGCATTCCATCTAATTCCCAGATGACAAAACTGAAGCTCAGAGAGGCCAGAGTCATAAGCTAAAAAGTGGTAGAGCTAGAATTTAGTATTAGATCTGCCTGACTTCGAAATCCATACTCTTCTTCTCTTAGTATATAAAAAATTCTGGAGGAAAAAAAAAAAAAACTGCCCCCAACAAAGACTGTAAATCATTCAAATCAAATATAAGTTGGAAATGGTAAAAATAATTCCTTCTCAAATGAGAGAAACAATCTAGACTGAGACAATGGAAATCAATGCCTCCTATGATTATGAAGTGAAATTCCACGGATTGAGGGAATTATGTAACTTGCACATTTTCATTAATCATTCTAGCAAATATTTGTTGAATGCTTATTTGTGAGGAACTAGAAGTACTATGCTTAGTCTTTCTTTGATAAGTGATCAGGATTTAACAAGAAAAATATTGGCTAAAGATAATATGGAAAATTATATTATCGTCATTCACTTCGTCTTTTTCTATAAAACAATATGTATCTCTGCTCCATTAAATTGGGTTTGATTATATAACTTGCTTTGGCTGTTGGGATGTGAGTATATATGACATATACCATGTGCAAGCAGGAAATTTAAATGTAAATTCATGGTTTGACATGGCCTGATTAACAAAGTGATTGAAAATAATGTATCTATAATAGTAGTACTCATTATTTTTCCTGCTCCAGACCAACAAATGGAAATGACATTCCCATCAAGAACAGTAGCACAGAACACCATGATTCTCCACAAGTTGGCGTGAGCAGGGATGCTCTTCTTGTGGGGCATATCAGATGCTAATGGATGGTTTAAGCACTGAAGAAAGCATCTTCTTATTCTCAAGAGATATACCCTCAAAGGGGAGTATGGGAAATTATATCGCTCTTTACCAAATATTCTGATTTTTCTTCCTGTACTAACCCTCTCTGGGGAAGGATTATACATCCCCACAGTGTAGAATTCAGAAATGCCCAGGTGACTTGCTTCAGCTAGTGAAATGTGGACAGAAGTGACATGTGGCACTTGCAGACCTGAACTTTAACAGCCAGTTTGTGATTCTCCAAATCTTTTTTACCTACATCACAAACCTTTTCATGCTCAAAATAGAGACTGCCCTGTCATTCCAGGTTCTGAAGCAAAAAAAATATGGAGCGAAGTCACACACGGATGACCCATGATAGACAAGTATTTCTTGCATGAGTTAGAAATTTGTGACTTAAAGCACTGAGAATTGGGGTCCTTTGTTACTACGACATAGCCAAGCGTATTCTGACTAATATCATTAGTCATGGAAAATATCATTCTTTCTTGATAATCGCTGATTTAGAGGACTTCATAGCATCCAAGTACTGCTCTCTCTATATTGTTTCTCTCTGTTGACTTGTTTGAAAGGTATTGAGCAACAGATAGTTCAAGATTATATTCAGACAAGCACTTACAGTACATCTAGTCTCAATGTTGATTTTAATGTTGATTTTAGTTTTAACAGTTAATGTGGAGCTAGAACTTATATCCTTTTAGGACAATTAAGGACCCTAACAAAGATGTTTGCTTAAATGCCCGTATCTATCATTTTCTAAAAATATAAGGTTGTCCCTGACCAAAGTGGGAGATAGAGATAGATAGATAGATAGATAGATAGATAGATAGATAGACAGACAGACAGACAGACAGACAGACAGATAGATAGATAGATAGATAGATAGATAGATAGATAGATAGATAGAATTCTGCTCCTAAATCAAGTCTAGTCTAATTTTAACCTGGAGAGAGATTTAAGTAGCTATAACTAAGTATACTTCTCAACCAACAGTATTTTTTGTTTTGTTTTCAGTAAAGCACCCATAGTTTCAAATAAAAAAGGTTCCTATTAGAAACTGCAATACAAAATTATTCCAAAATATATTTCTAGACAGCTATACGTAAGATTATTATTTATAAACCAGGTAAAATAAAACACCTACCACTGATGATGACTGGTTTTAAAGCAGTTGATCTAGAAGCCCTCTCTCCTCCAGGATAAGATAGCAGAGTCACTTCTTTATTAAAGCCACTCCTAAGTTATAATGCTAAAATCATGCCATCTTTATTGAGAGAGAATGCCTGGCCAACTCTTCACTCTTGAAGATGGAAATGCTTCCAGATCATCTGAACATGAAATCAAATTATTGAGGAAAAGATTAAAGAGATGGGAAGGGGTACTAAAATGCATCTTCTTTTCAAACACTTTGGAAATTATTGTCTGAAGCATAAAGAGACCATTCTTACTGACATTCTCTTGACTTAGATGCAGTCTAAGTTCTGTATTAACAGTCAAATATAACAAATTCCTACTCATGTAGTCAAAAGCCAAAGAAAGGCCATTAAAATTTGCAATATTATTATCATATTATTTTTGTATTATCCTTCGCATTTCATGCAAAAAAGTACAAGTTGACTAGGCATCTCTAGTGGAAGTGATATGCCTCCCTGAGCGCACTAGCTCCCCACATCAAACATTGAGCTAAGCATAAGCTTATAATTTATCAAGCATACAAATACTAGATGTTTCAGATTGAACAACTTGTATTTCAAATGTGTTTATAATTTAGAGAAAGTCAAGGGTTGTTTTGGGCCCAATAAGGCAGTATCATACCCATAGAACTGGTAAAGGAAAACAAGTTAACAAGATTGGAACTCAGCATTTCAGTGTCTCCTTTAAATACACATTGTACCAGAAGTCTTTCCTGGGTGGCATTCAGCTATTGATGACTGCACTTCACCATCATGCTGCTTATTTCTAAACATATTAATTTCAGCTTGACATTTGCTTTATGAACATTTGATTCTCAGAGTTAAGAAAACAGCTTAACTAGGAGAACAGATATGCGAAATTAAAAGTTATTTATATAATCACTAACACAGAGATGTTTAAGACTCTTGAAACTGCTGTGAAATTTTAGGGTTATGATATCATGCCATATACTTTGAAAAATTAATTCAAATTAGTTTGGAAATGAGCACTTTTATATCCACTGAAAATTTCATTAACAATAAAAATATGGGGTTATAATCAAAGAAATGGTAGAACACTAGAAAGATGTCTACAGAGGTTAAAATTGGGTCCTTTTTTTATATCTTCATTAAAGATCTAAAAGTAATAACGAGCAGATTATTCAAATGTACAAATATTAAGAAGGAATAATAATAAAGTCATTAGAAAAGAATTGTAGGTACTTAAAAATTAAATATCAAAATTAGATTAATTTTAAATGGTAATGATCTGGAAAATAGATATAGATAGTAGAAAAAGAGAGAGGATAAAGGATCTGGAAAGCAATAATGTAAATAAATCTATAATATTATGTGAAAATCTCAATATTATCTGGAGAGATGCTCTGTTACAGCTGGGAAGGTTAAGGCTTTCTACATCTAACAAGACCTCAGCTATCTGCCCCATTGGACATTGCCCTACATAAGGCAATGGAGATTGTTCAACCGTTATCACATAGATGGAGAGTAATATAAAGCAGCTATAAACCATACCTTGTTCTTTTGATACCATAGTATCAAAACTAGTGCACATAATTTTCATAGTCTGGTGGAAAGAGAACCAATCATTCAATACTCTAGGGCAGGCAAATTATCCATAATGAGTCTCCTATTCCTTATATTCAACCTGTAATCAATCCCCTTCAATTCAAATCACCCACTTTGTGCTGATTCTCAAGGCTTCTATAGAAAGCAGGACTATAAACTCTCTCTTCCTCATCTCCCAGCTGCAAAGTGTGGCTACATCAGAGCTGAGGCCACTATAATCTAACACATTCCCTCAAAATGGTGCACAGTTTATCAGCTTTCCTTGTTATCCAGGGTCACTGTCTGCCAGGACAGAGACAAAAGTAATCATTTGAGACGCTGCTCTGAATATTTTGACAGAGAAGCACCAGAACCTTGACCACCACCATTCTGGAACCTGTTCTTGGCAGAGTATTCTAATGTGTTAACCAGCAGCTAATCATAGTGTTGAGTTTACCAAGACTCTAACATGGATAAAAATCCACATACCCGATGTCGACATAAAATGTCTATTGGAGGGCCCTGAAGAAGAGTCACTGGAGCAGTATTTTTTTTAAATTAGAGAATGAAGTTAAATTTCAAAATGTGCAAATGGAGCTATTAAGAAATGGCACATCCCAATAACTGGGTAAATGACCTTCTGATCTTGAAATTCAAGGGACAGAGAAAGAGAGCAACTCCAATCTCAGCCTGAAAGACACCCATCTGAAAGATGATCAGATTATCTTTCAACCATTAATATAAGCAAGAGTCAAGACTGATAAGGGCAAAAGAGCAAAAATGCAATTCTGCCTGGACAAACCCTTTTCCAGCTTTTCCAGATAACAGAGACAGACAGTCTAAAAAGGTTAATGTTAACGACACTCACCGCTTGGGTGCCCCCTTTGCCCATACTCTTTCCTTTGGGATAATCATAATGGATAACTGTTCCCTGTGGTTAAACAATTGGTAAATTACTTAAACAATTTTCAACAAACAGACATTTATAACATAGAAACACAAGAAAGGAAATGAACTGACATTTTGAAGGCATTCTGCAGGAGGAATCTTGTAGTTTCCCAGTTGAAAGGTATGTTTTGGCACAACAAACTAGAACTGCAAAGACAATCCAAGCTAAGATATATGTTATCTTCCTTCAAAAATCTCCCAAGGATGATTTCAGTTTTATGGTTTTCATCAGCACATTTTGATATTAATATTTTAATATCTAATATTCCAATATGCTAAGGCCAAGTCAGTCATAGATTAGTTAGTCCTTAATAAAATACCAGGAAAATATAGTTGTTAATAGCCATATTTCAAAGATCTACAAGAAAGTCAAGATGGCTCTATTATCACTCAGGTTATCATGAGTTTTCTTTGTAGAGCTCCATATAACTTCTATAATTTATTTATGCACATATTTTTCCTTTAATTGTATGTCTCTTTTACTAGATTGTAACCATTTCTGGGTAACAGATTTTCTCTTTGTATGCTCAGTGTCTATCCCAGTACCTAACATACTGTAGATATTAAAAAAACGGTTTCTGAATGAATAAACTAGAAGAGTTTTGTGCTCTGGAACACATCCTCTCATCGTCTCAAGAACTTCTACTTCCGTGTTAACCCTTTTCTCTTTTCCCTTATCAATTTCTTCCTCCTTATTGAATTAATTTCTTGTGTCTACAACTTTTCCAAGCACTTCCTGACCCCACATACCACTCCAGCTATTGTCCCACATTTCTCCTCCTTGTTACATGAAAACATCCCCCCAAACACACTTGTACTAGCTCCTGTCATCACTTTGTCACCTCCCGTTTATGCTTCCACTCACTCCAATCTGATTTCCTACCCTACCATTGCAAAGACGCTTTCGATCAAGTCTTTAATGGCTTCCATGTTGCAAAACCAATGGATCCTTCTTTGTTTTTACTCAAAATTCTCATATGACTTTTACACAGCTAATCATTCCCTCCTGATTCACATTTTTCAGAATTCAGTCCTCAGCCCTCTTCTTGTCTCTGTCGATATTCTTTCTCTCAATAATCTCATTCATTTCCAAGCCTTAATATATTATCTACATACTAACTGTCAAATTTTTATCTCCTTTCTATTATCCTCCACATACTGATGACTTTTAAATGTTTATCATCACATGCTTATGACCCTGAGCTCTTTCTAGCTCCTTACTTACATAGCCAATGACCTCCATCTCTACCTGGATGACTTAACATATTCAAAGGGATCTCTTGATTCCCTCAACTTGGTTTCCCAACTAGTCTTTTCCATCTCAGTAACTGATGCCACTCTCCACCCAACTGCTCAAGCCAAAAACTACAGGACTTAACCTTCAATCCTCCTTTTCCTTAACATACTACCCATAAAATCCATAAGTGAATTGTCAGTTTTACCTCCAAAGCAAACCCAAATCTAGCCACTTCACCTCATCTTCATTGCCATCACCCTAGTCCAAGTCACCACCTTTACTGGAATCACTTTCTGTGATGGCCTCTTAACTGCAGTAGTCTCCCCACTTTTACTGTTGTTCTCTCTGTACCCAATTTATTCTCCACCCAGCAGCCAGCATAAACTTTTTAAAAGGAAATCAATTCACTTTGTTCTCCTGCTTAAAACCCTCAAAGCTTCCCGAAAGCATTTGGAAAAATATCCAAACTCCTTACCAAGATTTATAAAGTCCAACCATGATCTGGCCCTTGCCTGTGTCTCCAGTTTCATCTTCTACTCCTCCATGACTTGGACTTCCTTTCTTTCCTGAAAACACCAAGCAAAGAGCTATGCACTTGTTCCTCTCGCATGAAACTGTTTTTTCCTTGGTTCTTGTCATGGCTAGCTCCACCTCATCCTTCAAGACTTATTTCAAACAGCACCTCCTCAGAGAAGTTTTCCATGAGTACCTTATCTAAAGTAGTCCTCCCCAACCCCTAAGCTCAGTTATTCTCTTTCATATCATCCTATTTATTTCCTTCAAGACATTTATCACAGTCTAAAATCATTTTATTTATTTGTTTACTGTCTATTTGCTCAAACTAAAGTATAAACTCAAAGGGTCTTATAAAATTGCTGTATTTCTGAAGCCCAGAATAGTATCTGGCATATAATAAGTATCTGATTAATGTGTTAAAGATAAATGAATGGATATATAAGACATGCAGTAATTTAAGATGAATGTCCCCTTAAAAATCTTACTATTATCTAAAATCCTAACCACTAGTATAGATTCCTTTCTTTGGTAAGAATAGACCAGAAAAGCATAAAGCATATGAATTAGTTCATCAAATCCTTTTACTGGGCAATTTTTTAGATTGTAGAGGAGGGGGCTGTTATTCTAGAACCCCTGTTCAATCTCTATACCTTCAAGCCAGATCTAATATTTCCATTGAACAAAAAAAGTTGAGCTGCAGAAGCACAAAGGTTTTACTCTATAGCTAACTCTTTCTCACTGTCTTTGGCTCTGACCCTGTCTCTATCCACCCTAAGGCCCTAAATGCCTCTCTCTCTTCA
The DNA here is from genome assembly GCF_057802395.1 of Ceratotherium simum simum. Classification (NCBI taxonomy): domain Eukaryota; kingdom Metazoa; phylum Chordata; class Mammalia; order Perissodactyla; family Rhinocerotidae; genus Ceratotherium; species Ceratotherium simum. The sequence continues at coordinate 44,941,084 of NC_141900.1, forward strand.
TAATCAGTGATCTGTGGTATTATTCTTAGGCTATCCCTAAATATTCTTGAATTGCTCTTATTCCGTTGGCTCTTTTTCTTCCATACCACCTTGAATAGGGTGCATCAAGTTATGATAACTTGTAATTCTACCTTGAGTAGGGAGCTCTATGATAAAAATCAGCCCAACTTTCCTTCTCTCTCTTATCCAAAGGAGATGGTTGATAGATTTAGCAAATAAAAATACAAAATTCATAGTTAAACTTGAATTTCAGATAAACAATATTTTTTTAATAAATAGATCCTGTATTTGAATGGAATATATTTGCAATATTTGGCAAATTCTCATAAAAAATTATTCCTAGGGGCTGGCCCCATTGCTGAGTGGTTAAAGTTCCATGCACTCCACTTTGGCAGCCTGAGTTCAGGGGTTCGGATCCTGGGCACAGATCTACACCACTCATCAAGCCATGCTATGGCAGCGACCCACATACAAAATGGAGGAAGACTGGCACAGATGTTAGCTCAGGGCTAATCTTCCTCAAGCAAAAGAAGATTGGCAATGGATGTTAGCTCAAGGTGAATCTTCCTCAGCAAAAATTTAAAAAAAAAATCATTCCTTGTTTATCTGAAATTCAAATTTAAGTAGGTATTCTGGATTTTATCCAGCAACTCTATCAAGGGAGAAGATGGATTTTCTCAGATTTGGGTCCAAGTAAGGAGAGAGGCTCTCTCTGGGTCTGAGTTCCCAGATCTGAAAGATGAATGAATCAAGTGAGATCATTCATAAATTCATCAAGTATTTATTGAGCATATATTTTATGCTCAGCACTGTTTGAATTACTGGATATTCAGTGGTCAACAAAACAGACATAGACCAATCCAAGCTTATTATCCAGCAGAGGAGAAAGACAACAAAAATTTAAATAAACAAGTAAGTTCAGCTACTAGCCTGCTTTCTAAAATTTTTCTTCAGATTCTCTCTTTTTCTCTCTCTCTCTCACACACACACACACACACACACACCACATTCTAAAAGCAAAGAGCAAATTTATAAATTTGACATAGGTCTGTTTTACTTTTCTTGTAATTAAGCAATGGTCCCCTTGGGAAAGACACAAACCAATCTTATTATCATTCTACCAGTAATATTACAGAAAAATTAAATGGTACTGATGTTATCATATGCCTTGCAGAATTATTTTTTTGAGATCTGGATTTGATTTTTAGACCTTAAAACAGAGTAAAAGCTCACTTTTCAACTAAATAGCAGTGAGTTTATTATGAACGGACTGTCTTAAGATAAGGAGATCCTTTATGATGTCTATCATGCAAATTTGCTTTATTATTTGTTCTGTTAATATCCTCTGCAATTATCTATTACTTTGAATCAAAAAGTCTTGACTCTAAGCATGAATTGGTTAGTAGTAATGTAAAGTTAAAAACTTACATATGTCATGGCTTGGAAAAGTCAACAAAATGTGTTCTAAGTTCCTTTATTGACCTGATATGCTGAAGTTTGTGTTGGGGAAATGTTTGTTTATTTATTCATTTAGATATTATTGAAGCAGAGCAAAGATATTCCAAAGGCAAAAAGTTGAGGAAATTTTTCTGAGACTGTCCTCTCTGATGCATAGAACCTGAATGAGGAATGATTTATCTAAAACTGTTCCCCACCTCTGACTTTCAGAAGCAAGCACCAGAATATGGAAAACCCTTGTTCTAGCAGCAAGGGCTGACACAACGAAGACCAGTGTGGCTGGCAGGGCTCCTACTGAAGCCTGTTCCTACTCTTCAGTGTCCTCAATGACTTCAACTTTCCTTCAGCCTGTCTCCCCCATTCTCACACACCCATGGGACCTTGAAGGCTAGGCCTCGATGGTCAAGCTGAGTAGAACATCTTTTAACCTCATCAACTCTTTCTGTATAAGGATTCTCCAGCCTAAAGCATCCTTCCCTTAGTACTAAGTGGAGAGAAAGAAAGGACAACACTGTTTCTTATTCCAATCACTGAGCCCATATTTATGCTCTTCAGTTTCAAAAGTCTGAATATCACAAAGTCTTAATTAAATCAACCCCATGTAGGCTATGTTAAAAATCCTACGGAAATCTGTAAATTTTCATCAGTGATCAGACTAAGCCTGGGGCCATTCCAAGATACTGGTTAAAAGTTTAAATTATGAATTATTATTAAAATTGAGTTTCACTACTTTTCTGCATGTTCAATGTCTGAAATTAGGCCAACTCAATCCTCCCTTGTAGACACCTTACTATAAAAAATGCAATTAACATTAATTTTATTCATTTGCTCAACAAAAATGTGTTCAGTGGCTACCACATTTTGGGCATTGTGAGAGGTACTTAAGGGTACAATTAAAAAAATATATATAGTTGTTAGCTATCTAATGGATAACCTATCAGTTATATGTAAATAATGCTTTCAAAGTATTTAATATCCCTGAAAAATATTATAAATTATTTAAAGCACTTGAAGATGTTCAAACACTAACAATTAGGGAAATATTTATTCCTTTATCTCTAGATGAGTAGGTAAGACATGTGGAGTCTTCAAGTTTTTCATAATCTGATGAGAGAAAAAACATAAATTAAAAGTGCAGTAAACGTGAGCAGCAGGGATGTGGAGCACCATGAATTATTGAGTATAGAACCAGTCAAGGTTCTATTAAGCATAGGATTGCTGTGGTCTGAATGTTTGTGTCCTCCCAAAATTCATATGTTAAATCCTAACGCCCAATGTGATAGTATTTGGAGGTGGAGCCTTTGGGAGGTGATTAGAACATGAGGGTGGAGCCCTCAAGAATGAAATTAGTGCCCTTATAAAAGAGGCTTCAAAGAGATCCCTTAGGCCGTATGAGGATAAAACCAGAAGTCTGAGACCCCAAAGAGGTCCCTCACCCAACCATGCTGGCACTCTGATCTCAGACTTCCAGCCTCCACAACGGTGAGAAATAAATTCCTGATGTTTATAAGCCATCTAGTTTATGGTATTTTTATTAGAGCAGCCCAAATGGACTAAGACAAAGATTGCGTCAAATTTTCATATAGACTATAACTATATCCTCCATTGCCCTCTATTGCACTACACAGAATTTTGCACAAAATTTTAAATAAAGAGATTATTATTTATAGTTTACTATTGAGAATTCATTTGTGAACTAGATGATAAAGTTCACATTCTCTGTAGCTTCCATTCTAGTGCATACATGTGTTGTCCTTATTAGCATCCAACAGAGGCTATATATTTATTTAATAAATACTGGAGTATGATCCACCCAGACAGTACAATGCCTTCTTTTCAGGCCTAGTGCAGTGGCTTCCACATCACTGGTGTTAGCACTTGTTTCTTGAATAAATAAATTATCTCATTTAAATATCAAACAGCCTGTTAGACAATTGTATTATCAAATATTACATCAAAACAGAAAACCTATTTCTAAAGTGAAGACTTAAAGAGGTTGGAGGACTTGCCCAAGGTTACAAACCTAGAAGAGAAGTTAGTTTGCAGTTTTGTTGAAATGATAAAAGGAAATAATAAGAGGGAAGGTGCTTCATAAACTCAAAAGCTAATGTGTCGTTCTAAAAGGCACCCACAGGAAATGGCAGCAGCAGCTTTCAGTACTCAGAGCTATCATTCGTTTTCCAAACAAAACCTGCAAGATGTTACCTTGGATTTCTACCATGCTGAATTGTTCTGCTACTTTTTACATTAGATGTTGTTTAAATAAACTATCTTGGGGCCGGCCTGGTGGCGCAAGCGGTTAAGTGCACGAGCTCCTCTGGGGAGGCCCAGGGTCCGCAGGTTCCTATCCCGGGCGTGCACCGAGGCACCACTTGTTAAGCCATGCTGTGGTGGCATCCTATATAAAGTAGAGGAAGATTGGCACGGATGTTAGCCCAGGGACAATCTTCCTCAGCCAAAAAAAAAGGGAAGGATTGGCATCGGATGTTGGCTCAGGGCTAGTCCTCCTCACAAAAAAATAAAATAAAATAAATAAATAAACTATCTTTAGAATAATAACTAATATTTAAGTGTACACAGATCTTAAGTTTTGGCAGACCGGTTGAATTCCTGTAGAAAATGAATTCTTTCTATAAAAGTTTCTAAACTCATAAGGAAATTTAAAGATGCACTGTACATTTAATCAATAATGCCCCTGACCAAGACCAAGACACATTCAAGTTTCCCTTAGCTAACAAGTCCCTAAACTTTAGACTGGCTTCTTCCTGACTCTATACCCTGATCTCCTTTACCTTAGAACATTTCCTTTAGAAAATTTGTAATTGTAAGTTCTTTTTCTGTCCTTTTGAGATGTAAATCTTTTTAAAAGCCTCTTGACAGCTTTATAACCCAGGAATGTCTTTCTTGAGAACTTGAGAACCACCTCTTGGAAATGTAATCATCAAAGGAGATCCACCCCTTTTTCCTCACTTCTGTGAATAGATAGAAGCCTAACTTTAGAGAGCACTTTGCTCCAAGTTACAAAACTACCTCCTGTCATAAAGATGTGAGAAGTTAATTTTTCCTTTGGATAAAGCCACTTGGAAAACACAAATAGCCTATGACATACCCCTGACGTCCTCCAATACTTTTCCACTGGCTCACCTCTGTCCTTAAAAAACTCTACCCCCCCACCCCCACCCCGCCATGCCATGTGTCAGCGAAGTTGAGCTCAGACTTAGCTCTGGCACCTCCGCCCCTACTGCCATAGCCTTGAATAAAGTCTTTTATGCCGGTTTAACTTTGTCTGGTGCAATTTTTGCTTTGATACCACATTTCTGAAAAATTTTTCATGGTGTAGGGGGACGTCACATACATAAACAAAACACAAAACAAAGAGCACCTCACTTAGCATAAAGATACCAGCTCTGGGGCAAAAATAAATTTGGTGAAGTCAAGTCTATAAATTATTGTTTGAGATAAATGTTTCTGATTAAAGTAAAAAAATTTTCTTCCCATTCAAAGGGTCATTTTCACTGGCAAGAAACAGGCATAGAAGCTAACTATATGAAAGCCGTTAATCTCATGCTATTTGCAGAAATTCAAGTAACTTAAAAATTAAAAGAAAATACAGCACTTGAGTTTAGAAGCATAACCAGATATTTATAATTAACCAATTTTACAAAAGGAACCCATACCACGGAGTTCAGTAGCCAAGTATGATCAATAGTAGGCCCTCACTGTACCTCCAATATAATGCCACAACCTTTTCTTTTCCACTCTGGCAATTAAAAGAACAATAGAAAGAAATCAAGTTACTTGTTATAGGAAAATGTAAATGAGAAAAAAATCAAGAAGATTGAATACAATAGGCAACAGAGCATTCAGAAGATAAAGGAAGAAGGAAGAAAATCAATCTGAATGTCTAAAACCAAGATTCTTATTAACATCACCAAGCTTGAAAAATATTTCTTTAAATTCATACAATTTGAACGTAGAGATGAACTCAAACATAAGCTAAAGTTCTTAATAGCAAATTTGCCCTGTTCTCACTGGTCAGATAGAAAGAACCAATTTTAAATGATAGTTCATCAATATGAGACTTCTGAAGAAGACCAACATATTAAGAGAGTCTAATTTCTCATAAACTTGGAAGATAACACAAGATTAAGTGAGATATCCAAGTTCTAGGGAAAAAAAAAAATAAACTGGGAGTGTGGGTATGGAAATATAGGAAGATATAAAACACTTTAGAAACTGCTGTCTATTGAATTGAGAGAAATAATCTTTCCTAACAAATATAATCTTAACATTTGCCCCAAACCGACCAATAGTCTTGAATAATGAAAGTAGTTTGCATTTACTAAGGATTTGAAAACTCAGACATACCGGGAAATAACTTGACAAAAAGAGTACATTGTCACAGGAATCAATTTTATATCTGGAAACATTATTTGGCCTTAAAAAATCCCCAAGTGCGAGTTAATAGCCAAAAATTAGAATCATCTCTATTAAAATGCTACTATTATTTCAATAACTGTTACAGTAGAAGTTTTGATATCAAGAAATGAAAATAAGAATCATGAAATAGGCAACATATCTGATCTATTAACTTTCTATGTGATTTATACAGCACAGCACAGCTCAGATAAATACAAGGAAATTCAATTATACAGTTAATTTGGTTCAATGTTTATTTATCAAATTAATTATATGAAACCAAAAGTAGCAATCCTCTAAAATAATTTTTAAATCACAGAACTATTTATTCAACAGGTATTAGATTGGATCTTAAATCTCTTTATATAAATCTATTTATCATGTCAAATTATTGTAAAAAATTTACAACCCAGAAATTGCAAAAGGTATTTTTGAGGAATTCTAGATACTAATAAAGTGCTCTCAAATTACTAATTCCACAAACAAACACAATCAAACAAAATAACATTACAAGCATTGTCATTAAGTTATTCATCATATATTCTCCACCACAACATGATATAAATTCAGTGCAAGCTCTGTACCAGAAATAAGAAGCAAATTCTTCATTTGCTTTTTCCTTGCCTGGGGTAATACATACCATTAGTCTCAATATTTAGTAACTTATTCATGTTTTTTCTTTTTCTAGCAGCATTTAGCACCACCAGAAATCACCATACTGATATTTGTAGCCCTATACATTCAACAGGTATCTTTTCTGCTAGAGTCCATAAAAAACTCACACTGAAACGTGAACATTCTATATTAGAAGCTGTAATTCCTGACTATAGGAAACCAAAAGAAATTATATATTTTTTCCTTTAGAAATATTTTTTTCATAATAAAGTTCAATCTTTGAGGAGACAGAAAACAGATTCCATGATTTTTTAGTTGTGGTTACATTGCCATCCAGTTCCAGTTAAAATCAAATGCTGTGAGTCAATTGAAGTCAACACATTATATCATAATTAATCAGTACTTCTATTTCCTCACTAAAAGTGAGGAGATAGGCTTACTATTTGTGACTTTTATAAAGTGTTGACCTACATAATGTCACACTTTATTTTAACCAATTTATGATTTTCTTTTAAGTTTATGTCTGTTTGTTGATCATGAGATAGAAAAAAAAAAAAAACCCTGCATTTTAAAGTTTAAACTTAAAGTCTTAAAGTTTAAACTTCTAGAACTCAGAGGCTATATTTCTGTTCAGAACATTAATATAGATAGGTAAAATTTGAGTGTGGGAAAGCATCAGTTCTTGTATTGTGTTTTATTTAAAATATACATCTTACTTCCAAAATTGGAATTGAGAATAACACAATCTTAGATGAAAGCCTAGAAGATATTTTGCCCAACCTGTCGTATGAAAGACTCTTCCTCCAAAAATCCTGGAAGATCCTTGGCATTCTTTCTTAAAACCTTCCATTGAAAAAAATTTCACTCCAGTGTAACAAATTACAGTTTCTGGTTGGATAATTCTAATCATTAGAAAGCTCTCCTTTACATCCACCCCTAAAATATATGCCTCTATCTAACATTTACCACTCTTTTTCATGAGGCAATCCTTTAACTATTCAAAGACATTTATTTTATCGCTGCTTTATTCTATTTTTCCTTCCTCTAATTAGGCAAATTTGTTTTTAAAAACTAACGTATAATTTCACATTTATCTTTAAAGAAGTGTATTTCAAAATGTAAACAGTGACCACCCCAAATAGGGCTTTAAAGGAAGCAGATCTAAGGCAGAGAGGTCACTGGAGGTTACACTATAAGGAGCAAGATAGAGGCATTGGTTACTCCAAAAGAGAAACTCTATACGCTTGGTCAAACTGCTTTAAATAAATTCTGAGGTTTTTTTAAATCAGTCCTCAGCTATACTGGTGAATGTAAAGAAGACTCCACCATAGGAGGACTGTAGATATCAATATCAATTTGGGCATCCCTAGGTTAGAGGTATCAAAAGTTCAATCTCGAATATTTCCGCATACAGTTGCCATTTTTTGAAAATCAAGCACCAATCCCTACTCTGGTTACAGTATTCTTATTTTTCTTGGGATGAGTGTTCGACTTTATATTTTTTTTCCTTTCTCTCTGCATGCTTTGAAAGGAGCTGACTCTCATGGAGGGCATTTAAGATTTGAGTTAGGAACGGACAATCAGAGCATCTCATTTTCCTTGGGCACAGTGATAGGTTCAGCATTGAGCATGTAAACCAAGTAGGGAGAGAATCTGGGGATATTTGGTGAGATTGTAGAGAGAACTGCATACTTTTCTCCCTGGACTTTAAACAGGAAAGATGTAAAACCAGGGTCTGTCAGCCATCCTGCTAACTATGAAGTCTAAGAGAGAAGCCAACTTCAATGAAAGGAGAGCCATGAGGGGGTGTGGTAGGCTGAGTAATGCCCCTCCCCCAGAGATGCCCGTGGCCTAATCCCTGGAACTGTGAATACATTACCTTATATATCAAAAGGAACTTTGCATATGTGAATAAGTTAAGGATCTCAATAGGGAGATTATGCCACATTATCAATAAGCCCTAAATGTAATCACAAGGGTCCTTATAAGAGTAAGGTAAGATGGTCAGTGGGGAGAAGTTGGCAATGGGATGATGAAAACAGAGATCCGAGTAAAGCAGCCAGGAGTCAAGGAATGCTAACAGCTTCTAGAAGACGAAAGAGGCAAAAAAAACAGTTTCTCTCCTAAAGCCTCCAGAAGGCTCTGCCAACACCTTGATTTTGGCCCCTTACGACTCATTTTGTACTTTTGACCTACAGAACAATAAGAGAATAAATTTCTGTTGCTTTAAGATGCTAAATTTGTAGCAATTTGTTATAGCAGCAACAGGAAACTAATGCAAATGAAGAAACACTGAGTCCTGATGATTTCCTTAATCTAAGTGTGCTTAAAGCCAACATTACCCCTAGAACTTCTCAGTTACAGCAATTTGGGTTGGGTTTTCTTTCGCTTTCAACTAAAATTACTCTCATATAGGAAACAAATCAGGCTTCAATTCAGATTAATTACAATGATCTCTTTTTGCCAATCAAATTTATACATGATCTTCACATTCAATAACTTATCTTTCCTTTATTCCCTTACTTAAAGTGTTTTTGACCAAATTTCACCATTTAATATGACTTTATCATTCAAGCCTAGTAAGGAATTTTTGATACTTAATTTTTTTCCAATCTGTTGGCTATGTTTATTAGCTTTGTGCCATTGGTTTATTTTTAAAATAGACCAGATATCTCCTCCAATAATTAATTTAATCTGTATATTAATTGGCATAATTTGATATAGTTATACTATCACCTTTGATTGAAGTTGAATTTGTAATTTATTTAAATCACATTCTACACCTTTCTTCAAGTCTAACATAAGTGAAACTTTGTTAAAATTGGATGTATTTTTTATGTCTAATTCTATAGAAGTATCAACTTTTAAAAAAAGAAACAATATTAATTTTTCTTAAATTCCTTTTACTGTACCCATGTCAACTTCATTGATCACTATCTTTTTTGGTTTGGTTTTGTTTTTATTATGCAACTTGCATTTTATTGTTAACGACACATCTCAGAGGACCTTACGTTTCAGTACTCAACTCACAGGCCTACAGACGTCTCTTTTTTTAACTTTACTGAGATATAATTCACATATCACAAAATTCAGCCATTTAAAATGTACAATTCAGTGGTCTTTAGTATATTCACAGTAGTTGTGTAACTGTTACCACAACCTAGTTTTAGAACATTTTCATTGCCCCAAAAAGAAATTCCATCTTTTATCAGTCACTCTCATTCCCAACCCCACTCCCCACTTCTGGCAACTTAATTTACTTCTTATCTCTATGAATTTGCCTATCCTAGGCTTTTCATATCACGGAATCATACAATGTGTAGTCTTTTGTGACTGCCTTCTTTCACTTAGCATAATTGTTTCAAGGTTCATCCATGTTACAGTTTGTATCTGTGCATCATTTCTTTTTACATCCAAATAATATTCCATTATATGGATATAGATCACTACATTTTTTAAGTTTCTACAGAACCAAATAAAATAAACATTAACTATAGCATGTAAATTTCCAAAATCAATATCTTTATTCCTGTGGAAACTATACACCTATATTTAATCTTCTCTTTTCCTAATTTATTATTTATTAACAACTGTAATTACTTCTGCAAATGTTGTCAACTTCTTTGAGATGGAATTCATCTAGACCCAGTTTCTCAAATTCATTTACTCCAGATAGATGTTTTCTCATGAGTTGGGCTCGCCCTACTCTTAGCAATGTTTATATTATCTTTTAGAGTTTTAGGATTCTTCTCAATGGAAAAGAAAAGAAATGAGGCAGAAACCAAGCAGGTCTATTTAACTCTGCTGTCACTAGTATGATATTCACCAGAAATAACTATATACCTTTCTTAATTTATCTTCCTCCTTCAAGAAAGGGGAACTGCCTTTGCTGGGAAAGGCCCTCTTGAGGAAGATGAGTCTCTGCAGGGAAGGAACAGCTGTGTGCTGCTGCTAACCACTCCACAGATGGGCCCAAACCAATTTGCCAGAGTGCCGGAGAGTTTGTTTGCTCTACAGAAAGAAAGGGAAAAGACACGGAAAACAGAGAGAGACGAGAGGGTAAGAGAGGAGAGGAGAGGGTAACGAAAATTATGTGAGCCTGATAGAGACATTCCTCTGATCTTGCAAATATTTAGTAAGATTTCTAAATTCAAAAGTATTTAATGTGCATAAATTTTTCTGGAAACTGGTGAAGCAACAGATTTTCACCTGCAGATTGACATGAGGCAATATGGCAATAGCAAGTGAAGGTTCAGGAACAAAGGTCTGGTGAGACAATAAGAACTTGGGAAGTTCAGAGAAATCTTGAAGAGGTTTAAGGTTATGGCATTGGCTTTCAAAATAATCCTCTCTAAATGTGAAGAGTCAAGGAGGCCCAAGCTGGAGCCAAGGGGACAACGGCTTAGGTGGAGGGAGGTTTTTAGAGGGTGCAAAGTTGATTTTTTTCTCTTGCAAGTTATGGTTCATTCTTAGATTCTAAAACAATTCCTTATTAATTATGCCTTTTTAAATTGCATTCTTTTCCTACCTTTTTGTTACATTTAGAGTTTTCTTCCCTTCTGAGATTGTTGACAATTGTACTTTTTGAAGTCTCCAATCTTTTTGAGCTAAATTCCCTTATAGAAACTCTCATTTTAGTAACAGTATTAGTTTTCTAGGGCTACTATAACAATATACCACAGACTGGGTGGCTTAAACGACAGAAATTTATTTTTTTCACAGTTCTGTAGGGTAGAAATCCAAGATCACAGTGTCGGCAGGATTGTGTCTTCTTCTCTCCTTGGCTTGCAGATGGCCACCTTCTCACTGTGCCCTCACATGGTCACCCCTGTGTCCATGCCATAATCTCGTCTTATAAAGACACCAGTCCTATTGGATTAGGGTCCACCCTAATGACCCCATTAATTTAATTACCTCTTTAAAGGCCCTATCTCTGAATACAGTCACATTCTGAGGTACTACAGATTAAGTCTTCAACATATGAATTTTGGGGTGACACAAAGCAGCCCATAACAGTATCATAATCATATTTTCTCTGAATTTATGTAATCTAATTTGTCAAAATCTTCTGTACCTGATGGTACCTGATGGAACCTTCTCTTTATAATGTGTTGTATTCCTTTAGCATCATAAATGGAAATGATTGTTTTCCATCAAAAATGACATATATCTATAAACACACAAATTTACATACACAAGTCAGAAGTCCCAATTCAGGCAAGTTTGTGTCCTGATCATTCTACAGTAGAATCTTTATCCTCCATATACTAAATTGTATCTGTGCGTGCATGTATGTGTGTGTCTTTATGTGTGTGTTCATCTTAGTTACTCACAGTATCCTAATTAGAGTTAGAAGGGGTTGATTCTTAGTATTAGAATCAACCCCTTCTAAATGTTACATATTTTAGGGGCTGGCCCAGTGGCATAGTGGTTAAGTTCACCCACTCCTCTTTGGCAGCCCGGGGTTTGCCAGTTCGGATCCTGGGCACGGACCTACACACTGCTCATCAAGCCATGCTGAGGCAGCATCCCACATAGAGCAACTAGAAGCATCTACAACTATGACATACAATTATCTACTGGGGCTTTGGGGAGAAAAAAGGAAAAAAGTAGGAAGATTGGCAACAGATGTTAGCTCAGGGCCAATCTTCCTCAAAAAAAAAAAAGTTACACATTTTAATGAAGTGAACCACACATGGAATTGTCTATTGGATAATTGTCTACTGACCAATGTAAATGTCTATTGGAATTGGTTATTTGAGTCAGAAATCTCAGATTATAAAAGATAAATAAAGATGAAGAAGGAAGAGGCAGAAAACAGGGTACAAAAATTTCCCCAAGAGAACACAAGCAGCCCAGTGACAGATATAAAAGTAAAATTTAAGTCTTTCAGCACTCTATGACATGCTTTTGCTATTAGACCATGATCATTTAGATATGCATTATAGAAATGCCACTATTTCTTGAAATGCTATTGCTCCCTTTCCTATGAGATTTCCACCACATTACAGAGATTTTATGAAAATTAATTGTAGGAAAAGGCCCAAAGTACTTTGAGCTCCTAAGAAAAAAAGTATAAAATAAAACAAAGTAATTGTCATTATTGTCATTATTATGCATGACACAATGTCAGACTGCTTCAGAAAGGTCATTCATGGAACCAAAAAAAACTAATATTAGAGTCAGCAACATGTTAAATCACTTAATATTAAAAAGAGTATAAAAGAATCATTGCCCCTGAGGAATTTATCTTTCACTAATCAAACTACAAAATACAAATATTAAAGTAGCACTCCATGCATATCAACAAACTTAGAGTTCCCAGATAACAAATAAAGACTAAATTTGCCTTTAGGCACATGTAGATTTGTCTTCACATACAATACTCCACAACCAGAACATAAGGTGCTTACAGCTCTAGGCTTCCCACCTTACTTCTTAAGTAATCTTACAAGGCACCATCTAAAAATTATTAAGAATAATATGATACGGCATGGAATCAAATCTGTAAATTTGGTAAGTATAGAACTTTTTAGTAAACATCTGTGGTCTCAAAAAATGTAAACTGTCCAAGCCAAGAATCTAACTTTTAGCAAAACAAAAATGAGAATTTCAAATGTTTTTGGATACACTGTCAGTGCTACTCATTTTGCACACTCATCAGAGACACAGATTACATAAAAGGATTTGTATTTTAATTTCAATGAGGCATTTTGATGCCCTGAAGAACTGGGATGAATCAGGATTCAAAAATACTTGCCTTCCCAATGCATCCAAAAGGCCAGCCAATTCAAATGTAGCTGTAAATTCAAATATCTGAATTATTGTGCATCTGGACATAGCTAGATTATTATGTGCCAATAAAAAGGTCAATTTGTTATAGAGACTTCTAAATTATTACTCATCTCTTATGAAATATGTGCATTTCTGTTTACTTTTATGTGCACGTATAGCTCACTTTTAAAAAACTACCAATAAAGAAAAATAGAGAATTCATTCTAGCAGACTTGCTTACAAGAAATACTAGCAGCTGGCTGGTGGCATAGCGGTTTAAGTTCATGCATTACACTTCGGAAGCCAGGGGTTTGCCAGTTCAGATCCTTGGCTTGGACCTACTCACCGCTCATCAAGCCATGCTGAGGCGGGGTCCCACGTAGAAGAGCTACAACTCTACAACTATGATATACAACTATGTACTGGGGCTTTAGGGAGAAAAAAGAAAAAGAAGATTGGCAACAGGTGTTAGCCCAGGGCCAATCTTCCTCAATTAAAAAACAAAAAAGAAATACTAAAGGAAGTTCTCAGGATTAAAGCAGTGAACCCAGATGGTAATTTGAATCCATAAGAACAAAGAGCACCAGTAAAGGTAATTATGTAATTATATTAAAATATATACATCTAAATGTATTTTTCTTCCTTCTCATAACTTAAAAAACTCTCATAACTTTAAAAAGCAATTGAATAACATAATATGTATATGACATCATGTTGGGCTTATAAAATGTAAAAATGTAATATATATGTAATATATTTGCCAATAATAGCACAAAGAAGGTGGCTGAGAATAATGCTGCTTTAGCTAAGAAATAGTTACGGATGGTAAAGTAATAATTATAACAATTATAATTTTTGTAACATTAATTGGTGTAATATGTATATCAATAACACCACAAAAAGAGGGCAAAGGGAATAGAGCTACATAGGATAGCATTTCTATGTCTCACTGGAATTAAGCTGGTATATACCTGACAATGATTCTGATAAGTTTAGATGTATATGGTAAGCCCTAGAGTAACCACTAAAACAAAAAAAAATCTCAAAAACTATAGTGAAAAACTCATTAAAGAAATTAAAGTGCTAAACTAGAAGGTATTTACTTCATGCAAAAAAAAAAAAACAGTAGAGGAAGAATAGAGGGGCAAAAAACATGAGGCATATTTTAAAAAAAGGAAAATGGTGGATGTAAATACAACTATAATAATAATAACATTAAATGTGAATGAATTAAACAACCTAATCAAAAGGCAGAGATTGTCAGACTGGATTTAAAAAAAAAAATTCAAATGCTGAAATCCTAATGCCCAATGTGATGGTTATAGAAGGTGCAGCCTTCAAGAGGTGCTTAAGGCACGAGGGTGGAGCCTTCATGAATGGGATTAGTGTTCTTATAAAAGAGACCCCACAGGGATCCCTCACTCCTCTGAACCAGGAGGAGGACCTTCACCTGACCATGCTGGCACCCTGGTCTCAGACTTCCAGCCTCCAGAACTGTGAGAAATACATTTCTGTTGTCTATATGCTACCTAACCTGTGGTGTTTTGTTATAGTAGCCTGAATGGACTAAGACGGTACCACACCTGTGGGAAACACCATTGCATAGAATACATCACCCTGCTCTAAGAATATATCAAGCTAATGATGCCTTTGAAAAATCAGCATAATGGAGGGCATCTGAAATTCCTGTCTTACATGACAGAACAGCTAATAAGAAAATTGGCAGCTTTCCATTTATTTGTATAAATGGTTCTACCATGGATGCTGTTTTAAATAACCTTTTGGCTTTCATCCTGCATGTCCACAGGTGGTATTTGAATTTCACAAGATATAAAAATAGCAAAGCAAGGTTATTATGTAGTGGAGTTGCTTTGCAATGTTCACGTTAAGACTAAGGATACCATCTGTCCTGTGGACAAAACGCGTCACCACAGGAAGATGTTTGCTGCACCTAACACATGACTTTACTAGTGATATTAAATAATAATGGCCACTGCCATATTACAAATCTTTTTTATTATAGAATAAAATATGGAATCAAATGCTAATAAACAAGGATAGGTAATAGGTATCAGGCATAGATAATAGGCAAGATTTTCACTTGTCAGGAATGGTATCACTTTTTAAAAAATTATTGGAATTATATATTCATTTTATAGGTTCAAAGCATTTTTGCATGTGGCATTTCATTTGATCCCCACGATGTGAACTAAAATCCAGGATCAAGCAAGAGAAAATATCTCTTTACCAATAATATTCTCATTTTTATGGTGAAACATGGCTAAAAGTCATTCTGTCATGCATTTTATGAAGAAAAATAATGGTTTTTCTTCCGATATTCAAGAGGGTCATCAGATCATGTGCTTAACATTTAGCTAGTATTGATTTATTCCTGACCTAGGCTATTATAAATGTATGAACTTTTTTAAAAAAGCAATTTCTATTTGCAGTTAATCAAATGAGTTATTTCTTTAAGATAGTATCCTAGCAACTTCAGACAGAAGAGGAAGTCCCTGCTGATGTTAGAAAGAGATTTGTTTATCACATACCCAGATCTAACTTCTGAATGTGCTTCAAAGTGCTGCTTTGATCAAGCAACTATCAAAATTTTTCTGTTATAGAACTAACAAGGTTGTAAGAATCTGTTTTGTAATTTCTGATTTGAGATACTCATAGAGAGAGAGAAGGGTGATTGTCATTTATAATAAACAGGTTTCTTTAAGGAATATTTTAATGAGACTGCATTAAAAGTAAACTGCATCTCAAGTAAATTCAAGTTATCAATAACTAAATATTTAACTAAATCTTTTCAAATATTATTGGGCTGACAACTAAGTAATTAAAAGTTTTTCAATCAATCTTAAAATAAACCTTATCTGGCATATTATCCAACTACATATCTCAGTCAGTAACAAATGAAAAGAGTTTGAGCCACTAATGTCACCTTCAAGCCTATGAGAGTCCATATTCTTTCCTACCAACCTCTACTCTGATTTGAAGCCAGAATTTAAAAAAAAAAAATACTAACCCTAGCTAAGAAGCATTGAGTCCAGTTCATTCAGGATATTCCATGACTTCACGTCTCTATTAAACTTCTCTCAGATAATGTGGTGTAATAAGATGAACCCTGAATTGGCGATATGGACTTGACTCTCCAACTTTTAATTCAGAAGCACAAGGGCCCTATCCACTGGTTAGATTAGGCCAGAGGAATGGGCAGGAAACCCAATAATCAAATCCAAATTTGAGGGTCCTGATATCTCAGGAAATTGTCTAAACTAGACCATAAAATAAACAACTGAATGGGGACTGACCCAGGACTTTGAATCTGGCTTTCAGGAGAATACATCAACAAGATGTGCAGAGAAAAATCTCAGTTCTTCAAGTTTTATAATGTTCAATATTCTAGGATTTTATGTTAGCAAAATAAAGATATGTATTTCACTTCTTGAATCTTATATTTCATAATTAATTCCTAACAACCCAGGAAAATACAAGCCAGTAATGTTAAAGTTTCACTCCTATAAATTTCATTCCCTGAATTTGGAAGATAGAAAGAAAATTCCTAAAACTATTAAATACTGTTTATTCCCCCTATAATTCTCTATGAATCAACTACTATTAAAGGAAGTAGGTTAAGACAGGAGCAACGCTGAACATCATGGATACTGGGAATATTAACGTTAAGAAGCAAGATGTGGAACGATTCAATTAAATCAGCAAGGAAAAGGAATCATCTACCTTTAACTGATAACAAAAACAATGCAATAATAACATCTAACCTCTAAAATGTGCTAGGTACTGTGCTAAATTCTTTTATATACATTAGCTCATATAATTTTCACAACAAACCTACAAGGTATCAATTATTATTATGCCCAATTTGTAGATGAAGAAAAAGAGGCTTAAAGAGGTTATACAACTTCCTCCAAGTTATCCAACAAGTGACAAAGTTGGAATTCAATGTAGGTCTCTATTCTCTCAAGTCTCTGGGTTTACATGTGATGCTACACAGCCTTCTGTCCACACAGCTATGTCGAATATCTCTAGAGAATGCAACATGCCTGTTTCTAGGAGCCAGGAAATCCTATAAGATTATATTCAAAAACAGAAACAATACCTTACCTCCCATGAGTCATTTCCTCACATCAGTAATTTCAGTTTGGTTGTTCATCAGGTAGCTCCAGCTTTGCCTGCATAAAACAAAACACCTTGTCCCAAAATAACAATGGTTTAAGAAAGATAGATGTTTATTTTTCCTTACAGTAGGAAAAGTTCAGATGTACAGAGTCCATTGATATGGCAATTCCACAGGCATTTGGGATCCAAGTTTAGTTTGTCTTTACATACCTTAATCTTTAG
Organism: Ceratotherium simum simum; assembly: GCF_057802395.1. Classification (NCBI taxonomy): domain Eukaryota; kingdom Metazoa; phylum Chordata; class Mammalia; order Perissodactyla; family Rhinocerotidae; genus Ceratotherium; species Ceratotherium simum. The sequence goes on from NC_141900.1 coordinate 44,958,712, forward strand.
AACTGGCTTCCATTGACAACATTGCCTCCTGGTCCAAGATGGCTGCTTAAGTGTTAGTCATCTAGTTTGAGGCAGGAAGAAGGTAGAGGAGGAAAGGGGAATGGAGCACCCTTCCCAGATGAGTTCATGTGACTTAAAAAAAAACTCTTCTAGAAACACCAACACCACGTTTTGCACTCACACCTTGGCTACCCATAATTCTAAGGAAGTTTGAAAAATACAGTCTTTCAACAGGGCAGGCTTCTAGTAGTAAAGTAGAAAGGGGATAATAGATGTTATACCAACATCTAGCAGTGTCTACCACAGAGAGTGAGAGACAATCACCAGTGAAGCCCTTTAATACCTTCTTAAGAAACTGTCTCCAAGCCAAAGCCACTAAATAAAAGATGGCATCTGGTAGAAGGAACATTTATTGACTCCCTCAGAAACATGTATAAAGGGACACAAGTCTCATAATCAGGATTCTATCACTGATTTAATAAAAACATTCTTCTAATCGTTTATAATTTAGAGTTTGTTAATTCAATATGAAACACAAATGTGACACAAGTAATAAAAGACTAAGAAGAGAAATCCTAAACTACTAGATAACACATCTGTCTAATTTATTCTACTTCATTTGGCTCTGTTCCCTGGAAGGAACTTATGGCAAACTCTGGTCTGGTGACCAGTCCCATAATTGACGTTCTCAATCTCATGCTCCGTGTTTTCTTTGTTTTCTTCATTAGCATATGCTATCGCAGATGCAGCATCTCCTCGTTCACTTCCATTAGCCCAAAGAGATCAGAATATATCCTCTGGAAATATATTTAATGTAGCTCGTGAGCGAATATTCTTTCTTTTCTGCCACTTCACAGAGAGAAAAATCACACAGTCCCTACCTCTGCTTCCTATTCCAAAACCTTATTATGTTCTCTTCATTTTATTTCAAGTAATCACACATGTATTTGTCTTCCCTCATTTATACTATCACGAAAAATTATCATGTATAAAAAAGGTGCTAAAATAAACATGTGATATGGCTTCATGGTATAGAATGAAAGCTTAGAGGTAAAAATGATAGACAGGCAGATTTAGCTAATGACTTTCCTAACCTTTAGAGTTGCCCCATAATGGATAAGACTATCTCAAGGTAGAGAAAATAAACACCACAAACAGACAAGGAAAGGCTAGATGCCAACTAGCAAGGGATACTAAAAAGTGAATTGTTATATTGAGTAGAGGGTCAACTGATTCCCTAACATCCCCTCCCACTAAAATATTTTGTAGAAATTTAAAATAAATTGAGCTGCACCAGAACCCTCCAAATGATAGCTAATGAAACCTCATATTTTATTGGATATTAGCCTATGTGGTGGAACTACACTCAGCCATCTTGTGGAAGTGCCTGTGTAAAATATTTAATACTAATTAGACAGTAAATTTCAGATCTAGCATTGACATAGGGAGGAGAAGCAAAGAGGATTATTAAATAGAGGTGATAATTGCACTGATTTTTATTGCTTTTAGGAGAACTTAAAACTTAATCAGCTCCTCAAATGTCTCATTATTTACATTAATGACAAAGGATTAAATATTAAGAGAAAATGCCAAGAGCTTTAAAGAAAGATAAGTAAAAATCTGTCTATCCACTATCATCATTAATTGTGCTAAATCTAGTTAAGTAATACTAGAAAATAAGGTAAAGGTCTATGAAAATATACTAAATGACATCATTGTTCACTATTAAGTAAATTAGTATAATACAATTTTAAGTTTTTCCAAGATGAAACATTTCTATTTTTACATAAAAATAATAATTTCTGTTTCTAAGATTAATGTAGTGACTTTTCCTTATTTTAACAATATCATTAAGTAGATGATGGTCAACCTAAGACTGGGCTCTCAAATTTCAATAATTTCACTTCCATGAAGAAATAATTTAGAGTTATACTCCACAGAGTACAAAGCAGAATTTGAGTGGAGAGAAGATACAGGGGCCAGGGTGTGTGCTGCATTATACATTTCACTTTTGATCTCCCTGTCAACATTGTATCATTTTATTAAGAAATGAGGCATTTTCCCATAAAATAACCTGTATTTTCATGGAACAAGATAGAGGAGTTGAGGCTAAAGGAAATACAGTTGTGGCCCAGAGCTCCTGAAAACAGTGTTGAAAAAGATAACAACTAGCAAAGAAATTTGCTGAATTTAATTTATGTAGCGAGTTAGGGGAACATGAGATACAGGGTGCTGACTCAATTTCATCTTCAAATTGTAAAATAGCATTAACATAGTTATTAAGAGAAAAATAGTTTGCTCATATTACTGCAAAGCACTCTAACAAATAAACTGATGTGATGTTTAATATTAAAATTGTCTATGCTTTGAGTTTTTTGGGGATATTTTATATTAATTGATTTCTAAAATGGTTTTATCTTTACTGCATCGGTTTGTTGTAGAAATCTCTGAACTAATGTCTTGAAAGAAGTGTGTTGCAATTATATGCACAATAAACCAAACCAGTAAAAACTCATAGTCTAGAATTATAGATACTGTATGATGGGAAGGCAGCATTGAGTAGTGGAAAGAACGATAAGAATTTAAGTTAAGGTGTGAATCTTGGTGTAACCTGTTAGTATGTGAAATTACCAAGGTAATTAATCTCTCAAAATTTCAGTAAACTGACGTGGAAAATTAAGATAATAATATTAAGTCTAGCTATACATTCCCCACTTCTTGTATCCAAGAAAATGCATGGACTATAGCAGATACTCAATAATTGAGTCATCTGCCCCTCTTCCCTTCTATCATTTCCCCACAACAGGATTCCAATCCTCAGCAACCAAGAGGCAATCAAGTGATCATTTCTGCCACAAGAAAATAATACATTGAGAAGCACCCAATCAATATGGTTATGAGGAAAACTATGCAATACTTCCTCTTTCCCGAGACACCATTAAAATAACAGTAAAGTTATTTTTAACAAATCATTTAAATGTATAGCATATTTTTGATAGAGAGAAAAATACTGAGTGATGAAGCAGGGTGAAGGAAGCAAGAGTCTAAGATCCATGAAGAGGGTAATGTACCAGGAAACAGCTGAACTGTTGGGCAAAATCATGGAGAATCTCCAGGAGATGCTGTAATGGAGAGTCAGACACACAGCTAACAGAGAGTGTTAGTTGAAGTTTTATATACTAAACCGTTTATCACCCTCAAATCCTCCACCCTAATCAGAGAATAAGGGGCAGTCAGGTATTAAATATGGGGGATGGGAAGTTTATTTTTAAGGAAATTCAATTAACCACCTAAGGAGAATGAAGGCAGGTAGTGTGAATGTTGGTGCTCCAGTGTAAACCCTTGCGCATACCGGCACTTAGGCCAGCCTTATCAAAACGGCAAGCTCCCTTCTCACTCACTTAAAGCTAAATCTGCCAGTTTACAAACTCACAAAACCACATAGAATTCCTGAACTGCTTTTCCATTGGCTCATTCTTAAATATAATTGGGCAACCCAGTGTCACCATTTACAAAAAGAAAAATTGATCCTGGAGCAAAGAAATAGTCCAGGAATCAAAAAGAGGATGAATTTGTGTACTCAGAGAGATGTAAAAAGATATTACATCCATAAAACAAGAATCAATAGCTATTGAAAAAAGAACAGTTGGACAAAAAGAGAGTTTTTGGATAATACCATAGACTGAATGTTCGTGTCTTCCCAAAATTCATATATTGAAATCTAACCCCCAAGTGATGGTATTAGGAGGTGGGTCTTTTGGGAGATCATTAGGTCACGAAAGTGGACCCCTCATAAATGGGATTAGTACCCTTGTGAAAGAGACTCCAGAGAGCTCTCTTGCTACTTCCTCCATGTGAGGACACAGGGAGAAGATGGCCGTCTATGAAACAGAAAGCGAGCCCTCAACAGACACCGAATCTGCTGATTCCTTGATCCTGAACTTCCCAGCCTTCAGAACTGTGAGAAATAAATTTCTGTTGTTTATAAGCCACCCAGTCTATGGTATTTTTGTTATAGCAGCCCATACAGACTAAGACATATAAGAAAATTAAAAATATGAATACTGAGGGATGGAGCTGGAAGTATTCGGGGAGGGGCACACAATTGGACCAGCTGATGAGACCAACACTTCTCTGAGGCAGTGTCCACTTATCGTGGGGCAATAGACCCCTTGTCTTTGATTAGACTAATCTCTCACAGCTTTAAATAGAAACAGGATTTTCCTAAGCTATATGAGCTCAAGTCCAAAACTAGAGATTATGAACCACTTTGATCCTCAGCCCTCATTTTCCTCTCCAATTTTTCATGCATAAGACTAGAACCAGCCAGCACCCCTCCATAAAATCCTATGCTCATTAACATCTTCAAGACATAGGTTCAGATAAGAGGCATTCCAAGGACAGTAGGACCCAGAAGACAACCCTTAGTAAGAGAGCTGAATCCTAATGAGCAGTGGATGACAGTGTGGAAGAGGGGCAGTTGTACACACTTTATGGGTGTGTATTGACAGCAGCTTGCCAGTTTGCTCAGCATTACACATCTAACACTCTGGAGGTGAAAGTTGTCCAGTTGTACATAGAGTGCTAGTGGAACATGTGGATTCCAGGATTCGGATCTCAAGAAAGTCAACTCTACAAAAAACTTTACACCAATAGATGCTCACAAACAGAAGGGCACTGATCCAAAAAACTAAAAGTATCAGAAGTGCAGAGAAGAGACAATCTGCATTTGGCGATACATGAGCTAAGACTTCATTCATCTTATCCGTGGAAAATTTTTTAATATTTTACATAAATATAGAGTCATTAACAGAGTAGCAATATCCATAGTGGCTGAGAGGATCTGCCTCTCCCTCCCCCAAAATAAAAGCCTTCTATTCTGATTTTACTTCTCTGTTATCTCAAAGCAGAGTGATCTTACATCTCACAGTAAAGATTGCATTTGTGCTTTATCACATGGAAGTGATTGTCTACAGGATAAAACACTATCATCTTGTTTGCTGAAACATTGTTAGCAGGATGTGTAGAGATTTTTATTCCCCTCTCCCTTCCCATATTTCCTGTACTTTGTAACGTCTGTGTTTACACGAATGTGACTCTTATTTATTTTTATGGCTTAAAGAACATATTATCCTAAAAACTGTGATTCCTTGGAATAAAATATTTCAATGGAAAGTCCAGAATATAAAGTCAAAAATATCTCTTAAAATATAAATGAAAGAATCAATCCATATTCATTTCAATTAAGAGGAATTCCAGGAAAAGAACATGTAGTAGAAAAATGTATCAATGAAAAAAATGCAAAAAAAAATTTATAAGTGAAGGGAAACTTGAGACATCATATTGAAAGAGCCACAAGAGAGTGACACTAAATGAATTTTAGTCACTCTTCCCCAAAACATCATTGAGAAATCAAAGCATCAAGGAAAAAAGAAGATCCTCTAGTATCTGAAGGAGAGGCAAAAAAGAATACAAGTCACCTACCAAACAATAAAAATAAAACAGAAGTCTCATTTTTAAATATGAGTGGAAAAATCTTGAATATATACAATGTAAAATGAATTTAGTAAATGCCTACCTCAACTGTGTTTTAATTGTCTTTCCCTACTATTATGTGAAAAAAGGCAATTCCTGCTAAAGAAAAAAAAAAACTAAACAGAGAAAAACATAAGAAATATATCAAAGTGCATATTTATGTACTGATATACACATGTATATTTTCATACAATATCTTAATTTTAATTAATATATACTTCTTTAGCAAAAATGTATGATTAATGAAGATGATAAATATTTTTATTTTAGTTTCCTACGTCCCTGACATCATGTTGACTCTGTGTTTAGAAAGACTGGTAGCAAATATACAATGAATCCTTAGACTTAAATGCTATCCTTCTGTGGTTAAGGTGCATTAGAAACACTCAGCAGAAATGAGGCCTCCAGGGCCTTTAGCCCCAAGATAGCTGTCAGGCTCCCAGCAGAAGAGAATTTTTGTGGAGCTGGAAAGCAAACTCCAGAGAAGGAATGAAGTGTAGCGGGGGTGAGTAGGGAGGAGACTGAGATTCTTCCCAGCTCACCAGTTAGGCAACTCACTCAACTTCTCTTGGGGGAGGCAAGAGGCTAGAAGTACTGTATTTAAGAGGAAACTCCCTCTTCATGAAAACTTTAGGAAAGGGGAAAAAATTTTCCCCCGTTAATACAGAAGGTTTTTGTTTTATTGTTTGTTTTCATTTTCTTGGACACCACTGGGGCCAAGATGAAACTACCAAATTAGAATCTCTGAGAATTGGGTTTGTGTACACTGAAAAATATCCCCAGCTCATTCTGCTGTGTCTCCTTTGTTAAGCACCTTAGAAGGAAGTGAAAAAAGAGATAAAATCATTCTGAATCAAACTTAGACCAATTATCTAATTCAATTAGTATATGTGCCTAGTTTCAGAGGATATTTAAGAAGTAATAAAATAATTTATTGATTCAACAAAGATTGACTTTTTACTATGGGCCACACTCTGTTCTAGGCCCTTGGTGTGCTCCAGAAAGAAAACAGGGAGCCCTCATGAAACCTATGCATTCCCACATGGAGACAGCGATACACAATTAACATGATAAAGAAGTATGTTGTTTAGTAGGTTAAAAGGTAACAAGTGAGTACCATGGAAAAGAAAAGAAAAATTGGGCAACATAAGGGGTATTGGGAATGGGTGTAGGCGGGCCCAGATCATGTAAGGCCTTGTAGCTGATGGTAGAACTTCGACGTTTTCTCTGAGTGAATTGGGGGCCATTGCTGGTGTTTTAGCAAAGAATATAATTTTATTTAACTTTTAAAAGAATCACTCTGGACTTCCAGTTTTAACTCTAATGTGCAAAGAGCTTAGAACTTGTCACTCCCATGTTTACAAAAAAAGCTGAACAAAATGAAAACCGACGACTTTTCTTGGACCTATCAGAGAACCAAGTTTACTGGGCCAACTGCCATCCTGAATCTAGAAACACAGGTGAATCGAGAGTCACAGCTGAGATCATACCTAAAGCCGAAGACAGTGGAACCATAAACCTAAAGGAAAAAATGGGCCCATTTCTAGACTAGACACAGCTGAGGAAAGAATCAGTGAGCTTGAAGATATGTCAGTATTTTAGCCCACGAAATTAGCTGAGACAGACCTAGTCAAAAGTTAGCACAAGGAAAGCCATCTTATAGAAGGAAGCCATGTTGGAGCTATAAATGGTCCTGACTCACCAGACCCCCCGCCCCCGTCTTATTCTCACAGTGTGCTTTGGAGAAACACTTGGAACTACAGGTAGGCAAGCTAATTAGTAGCCAGTCAGTAACCAATAGGGAGAATGACTTGTTAGCAAAAGCCTTAAGTCCTCTACCCAAACTATTTCTTCTCTCCTGATAAGAATATAACTAATGTTTTCACAGATTCCTCAGGAATGTCACATTTAACAGATCTGAAATTTTTGTCCAGGGAGAAGTGGCCAACAGTCTATGGTCCTCCAACACCTGGCGCTCCTGAGCCTCCTCCTCTTTCTCTGCTTCTTTAGTTACATTCATATGTAAATATTGGTTTCTTTGGGCTTTGTGTCCCTGAGCTTCACAAGGTAAATAGAAGTTACAAATTGTTAAAACGCAGGTGGTTTCATGTTGAAGTTTTGGCTAATTACCAGTCCTTGTAAGAAACTGAAGCTTCCCAGACCCCAGCTCCTTGGTTTCCTGGCACCAGAATCCACCATCCTTCACAGAGGCCAACAACCAAGGACACCACCTGTGGATTCCCTTGCCTCTCCATCCCCTCCCTGCAAGCAGCCTCACAAGGCCAAACACAGGCTGGTGGGAAGGCACCAACCAGCAAGGCCACATGCTCCCCCTCCCTACAAGCAACCTTTAAAAACTCTTGCCTCCCATATTTGGGAGAGACGAATTTGAGGGCTTATTCTTGTCTCCTGGCTTATGTCACCCGAAATAATCCCCTTTCCTTGCCATAAGCCTGGCAATCCAGTTTTTATTTGGCCCCTCTTGTGTGGCAGGTAAAAGAACCTGTGTTTGTGTCCAGTAACAAGCACAAACTACCAAAAGTGAGATGCAAAGATAAAAAGGAATGAAACACACACACACACACACACACACACACACACACAAAACAAAACATCCGAGAACTATGGGACCATTTGAAAAGGTGTAACATACCTAATTTTTTAAAAAATCACTCTGGCTATAGTCCTAAGAAGAGACTGTAAGTGGGCAAGGGTAGAAGCCAGGAAACCACTGACGAGTCAATTTCAGGAATCTAGGAAAGAGATTATGGTGATGTAGGCCAGGATGGCAACAGTAGAGCTGATGATAAGTGGTCAGATTCTGCATATATTTTGAAGTCCTGTTAGCTCTTCCTTCTAAATATGCTGAATAATTTATTTTGTGTCATGAGTTCACATGCATTGTTGGATGTGAGCTTTATAAAATCCCTAAAAACATAGCAGACAAAACTGAGGTTTGAAATGCCAAATTGGTTCTTCTGATGCCATCATTAGTTGACTTTTGGCTATGCAAGTTTCAAGGCTAATTTTAATCCTTTTAGTAGCTACCTGAGAAAGTATTACTACTTGGAACAGAAGGTTATACATACATTACCCCACCACCATCTTACAGGCAAAAGAATACACTAGTATTGACACAGAAGTGTTCTAAATGTTGTTTGAACCGACAAGCCAATTGCATCTACTTGGAAGCATGCTTGACATACATTTCCAAATAGGAATCATTTTAACTCTTTTCTTCCATTAATGATTATAGTGCATTCATTCAGGAGAACATTATAGTAGAGACAGACCATGTAACACTTTGGTTCCTTTGCACATAGAAACAGCCTATGGGAGGATTTATTATCTGTGAATTCATTAACATGAAAATTTTAAATGTGCTAATCATGTTGGATAGCAGCTCTGTTATACGTATTATTAATAGTAGAATAATGCATACTGTTGTCACATTAGTGTAATGCAAGGCAATATGCAGTCACTTCTTATAATAACAACATCACCTCCCCTTGTCATAACTCTTCTCATCCATGGCTCCTGGATAGTTTTACAAACATTAATTAAGACTTGCATCACCTCTGTGAGACTGGGAGCTGCCACAGTCATCATCCTGATGTAAGGCTAGAGATTAAGCCATGTTATTAGAAGCAGTGCTAGGATTAAAGCTCATAACATTTCAAACCTGAACGTTTAAACAATATCAGAAATACCTGTTCCATCATCCTTTATTTGTACCCTGGTTCTAAATGTAGATATTTTGTAGCAGATATTCATATCTTGATGAAAATTGTGTCCATGGATTGCAAAAGTTTTCAAATTAAAGTGTACTTATTTTGCATATCTTCATTTGAACATTTCCAAAGACTAAAATTCTTTTAATGGGGAGTCTTCATTTGTATCAGGAGTTATATAATCATTCATGGCCATTTAGAGAAGGCAATCAGTCTTCCAAAATGTTATTCCCAACCCCCAAGATTACATAGCAACTTAGCTTCAGGGTCTGGAATCGAACTTCTGATCCTCTAACTTTTCATCCGACTTGCTCTAGTGAGCTGTGCTGCATTGCACTAAAACAGAGCATGCTAAGAATTTGAATTTACTTTAGAAGGTCAGCTTTGCTGGAAGATTGCTGCTCTTTTCCTTGCCGTTAAAAAAAATAAGTAAAAAGTAAAAAGCTATGTTCTGAAAAGTTATCTTATATCTTGTCCTCCACACTCTAAAGTAAAACAGAGAAAGTTTTCAATACTGTTATTGGATCACATTGAAGAAGCTACCTGTTTTCTCACAGATTATCTTCTCTTTCATTAAGCATCCTGTTGAAACACCTAAAAGTATTTACTCTCATTTTCTTTCTCAATTTTTTATTAGTTTCAAAGAATCAATATTTAATCTGATTATTTTGATTGCCTGTAAATATTAGCATAATCCTTCAGCTTTATTATGCATGCTTCTACACTGTCAGTAACCATTTTAAAAGTGGGTTTCTATATAAATGCAAAAAAAAAAATATTTCTTGTCCTTGGGGTTTTTTTCCCATCTAGTCTAAACCCTCTAAATGAGTTCTGCACAGACAGAATGAAGCAGCAGTCGAACGATAGAGAAAACCAAATGTACCTTTCAACTCCACCTTCTCTACGTGGACAAGGGCGAAATGGATTGCCTCTTTTATGTATTAAGATGGATGGAACTCACACTTCCAAGACAATGTGGAGCTAATGCTAACCTATACAAACATTTTTAATACTAAATTACCGTCAACAATTGGGGGCTGCTAAACATGCCACCAAACACAGTCTGATCTTTATACAAAGGAAACTTTAGTACTTTCTAGCCCATAATATTGGTATTATGCTTACTTTTGTAGCAAAAGCATTCTACTTGGGAGAAATACAATTCAATTAAATGTAGATTGTGAGTTTCTACTTTACACCATCCCGGGTATTAATTTTTCAGCAATATGTGAGAGAAAGAAAAAACTTTATTTATTACTTTGAGGTATAAAAGGAGCTCTTTCACTAGACATTTTTTAAGAGCAACTGAATAGCCCCTGGTTAAACGAATAAAAAAGAAAATATATTCACTGCTTTTGCAATATGTATTAGTTTTAATATAAATGCTATAATTATATGGGTACAAATATATCATTTTTAAAGAGATTGCATTGTTTATTTTAGGGTCTGTATTATTTAACATTTTTGTGTTATTATTGAAATTCAATTTCTCTTTAAAAAAAAGAAAATTTAAAGATATAGTATAAAAGAGAAGTGTTATCTATTTTACAACAAATTTGTTCCATTGTTCTTTCATTAAAATTTGGCTAAATGCTATTTAAATTTCTTAAAAAGTCATAAAGGCAGAGAGTTTGATATATTGCCTAAATAAGTTATTTATTGCTCTTATTTATTTGAAGTGAACTTCTTATTTTACCTGAAAAATTAATACTAAGAATATGCTAAGTTCTGGTTAGTAATTCTGGCACATGTAAAAATATTGAATCATTATTACTACATTAATAGAATCATTAATACTACAGAGGCAGAATATTCTGTTTGAGTGAAAGTTCCTGAGCTAGATCTTGGCTGAGGTCCCGTTTTAACTCTGCAGAGCATAGCAGAAATTATCTTACTTGTAAAAATTTAGAACAAGTATAAATAGTTATCTCCTTGATAACAGAATAATATTCAGCATTATTCTTGTTGTTCTGAATGCTTTTAACAGCACTGCTTTCCAAACCGCCCGCCTGCAAAATGTCTCAAGGTAATTAAACAAATTGATCCAAATTGGTAATGTAATTATTTAATATTGTCTATTTGATTTTGAAGACTGTCCACCCTAGACAACTTGAATACTTTGGTTTTGACATACTAGGTTGATACTGAATTGTTCATTCCTGCAATAATTAGACAAAGGGGACGTTTGCTTCTCTTGGCCAATTCTAATTCATTCACGGCATCAGTATAAGAAGTAGGTTGGTCTCTTTATTTCCAATCTCGGTAGAGTGTTCATCCATCTCATTTGCTGTATCATCAAGGTATCAGGATTTAAAAATAAATTAAATAGGGCCAGCCCTGTGGCTTAGCAGTTAAGTGTGCACGCTCCGCTACTGGCGGCCCGGGTTCGGATCCCGGGCGCGCACTGACACACCATTTCTCCGGCCATGCTGAGACCGTGTCGCACATACAGCAACTAGAAGGATGTGCAGCTATGACATAGAACTATCTACTGGGGCTTTGGGGGAAAAAAAAAGGAGGAGGATTGGCAATAGATGTTAGCTCAGAGCTGGTCTTCCTCAGCAAAAAGAGGAGGATTAGCATGGATGTTAGCTCAAGGCTAATCTTCCTCACAAAAAATAAATAAATAAAGATAGCTTAAGACACAACTGTACATCAACAGGAAGTTATACCTGGTGAGCCAGGAAACAGCCCCCAAACACTGATCATCTAAATGTTGAACTTACAAGGAGGCTCTGCCAATCTATTTTGAATTTATGCAACTAATTCCATAGCTGATTTCTGTCAAAATCCATTGAGACGAAAGAACACTTAAATATTTTTTTCTAAACATTTCCAACTTTGTACCTCAATATCCCCATCCATAGAACAAAAGTCTGACTTATCTATTGACAGGAATAATGTAATAATAGATTAGGCAAGTAATAAAAAAGACTTCACCTTCTACTTGTTTTAGTCTTTCATCTCTCTCTATTTCCCACTTTAAGATGAAAATAGTAATTATCACACTTTCTCTTTTCTTGAGGAAACTTTGAGTGCTTAACTCACTTTGATAATATCGTCAGTGCTGTGTAGACAATTCCAACTCCTAGCTACCCTGTGTACAGCAGAGCACAACCCTGCCTGGTCTTTCTGTGTCAGCCTCTCACCTTCCAGGGCTATATCAGACAATGCTCCACTGCTATTCGTAGGGTTTCCATGGCCAATTTTTTTGGAAGTGGGTGGCCAGGTCCTTCTTCCTAGTCTGTCTTAATGTGGAAGCCGCAGCTTCCAAAGTATGACAACTGACAAATAGGTGGCATGGCTCCCCGACTGGGAAACGAACCCAGTCCATGATGGTGAGAGCACCAATTCTTAACCACTCTACCACCAGGGCTGGCTTGGAGAAGATCAGTCGTCTACTATTTGAAAAATTTATTTGTCTGACACATGATATTTGTTTTTGTTTACTTCCTATAACATTAGATGGTATCATGACATGAGAATTGAGGCTATTTCCTTATTTCCTAAAGTATCAGAAATCCTAGTCCCAAAGCTACTGATTAAATCATACTGAGATCAAATGTATGATTTATAACATTCCCATGAAACAATCCTCTATAGTCTCACCTTTTGTGTAACACAATTTTCACTGAAATAAGTTGGATTTTCAAGGCGCATGCCCTAGCAGCTGGCTAAGAGAACTTAGTCACTCTGTGTGAAATATCAATAGCTACCAACAGTTGATTTGGGCACATAAATCAGCCATTTAGATATGAACAGCTAAAATATTATGAACTCCAGGCTTCCACATCTAAATGATTTTCTCTCTCTCTTTTTTTTTTTTTTTTGGTGAGGAAGATTGGCCCTGACCTAACATCTGTTGTCAATCTTCCTCTTTTTGTTTGAGGAAGACTGTCCCTGAGCTAACATCCGTGCCAATATTCCTCTACTTTTTGTATGTGGGATGCCACCACAGCATGGCTTGAAGAGCAGTGCAGAGGTCTGTGGCTGGGATCTGAACCTGCCAACCCAGGGCCACCAAAGTGGAGCGTGCAAACTTAACCACTATGCCACCGGGCTGGCCCCAAGATTTTCTCTTTTTAAAAGCTGTTTAAAAATAATCCTGTAAATGTAAAACCCAATGATCTACACATACAAACTAATACTGAAATGTTCGGGAAAATAACCAGCGGAGCAAAGCCTTTAGTAAAAAGAACATCGACTGACCATTCTTTTCTAACAGATATTTGTGAACTCTCTCTATTTACATAAATAATGGTTCCCAATCAGAGATCAGACCTGTCACCTTCTTGCTTGTACATCCATGCAGAGCTTCTAATTGCCAACGTCAGCTGTTGAAGTTTCAGAATCTAAGACCTCTGAGGTAGTCTTCTTCTAAGAAAGATTTGTTAACATTTATCATTACTGTGAGCTCTTTCTCATGTTTCATTCAGTTTCTGATAAAGTTGCTCAACCTCCATACTATCAACATTTTGTGCCGGATCATTTCTTGTTGTTTTTTTTTTTTTTTTTGGCTGGGGGAGGTGAAGTGTGCTATGCATTGTAAGATGTTTAGCAGCATCCCTGGCCTCTACCCACCAGATGCCAGTAGCAACCCCTCCCAGTTGTGACAACCAACAATTTCTTCAGACATTTCCAAATGTCGGGAGTTGGGGAGCCAAAATTACCCCTAGTTAAGGACCACTGAGATAAAGTCTTTAATTGAATTTTTACTATAGCCTTATCACATCTTTTGTTTTATTTTTCTTTCTGAATTTAGCCAGAGACAGAAAAAAATTTTTTCTTTAATCTGCAATATTTTTTTTTCTACTTAGGTTAAAGAAACCGGTTTTTGTCTCTATTCAAGCCCCTACTCACTGTCTTCTTTCAGAATTATAATAATAAATATTTTTTGATTAGAAAGAATTTTCAAGAGAGGAGTAAGTATAAAATGCTTAAACGTCTGTGTACATTTTAGCCAAGTAGTTCTACTTTAAATATGCTTTAATTAGACACTGAGATGTATATGAAACCTATATAGATTTTGATAGAAATAAATTGGAAACAATGCAATTTTCCAATAGGGAAAGGACTAAATAAACTATGTTCCAGACAGATTGGGAAGTGTTATGCAGCAATTTTTTTAGATGTTAAAGAGTAATATTTATGGAAAATTTTAAGTAATATCTAAATTATTTTTTAAGAAATAGTCAATGAAAGTAATCAGAATCTTTTATGGAAAAAAATACCCACAGAGCAGCATGTACATTTGGTAAACTATAAAATATAATTTGGAAGTTCGGACACTAAATTATTAACAATAATGTCTTGGGGACATAGATATTGAGTGATTTTTTTAATTTTCCTTTGAGGTTTTCTGTGTTTTATACATTAGGCATTTATTACTTTTATAAGAAGGAAAGACAGTTATTTTGAAAGATTGTTTTCAGCTATTAAGTTGACAATTAAAAATTATTGGTGGTTATATGACTGCGGATTTTTTCAAACTCTCAAAACTGTACACTAAAATGGGTGAATTTTACTGTATGTCAACTATTTCCATGCAATTATGAATCCTGTGTGCATCACACCAATTCAGGTTTCACTTCTGGACCACAAGCTCCTTAATTTAGTAGGAAACATTGTATCTGCCATGAAGCTGCACGCCACCAAACTTGGTATTTGTATTTTTACTGCCCTTCTGTTTGGATCAAAATAAAAGTAATTATCCAAATAGCACCTTTGAAAAAATAATAGTACTCAATATCATATTTTCAGAAATTCTAAAACATTTATGAATTTGGCTGTTTTTTCTGTTAATAAGAAATTAGTTTTGAAACTAACAGTATATACACTGTTTCAAAACTAATTATATATATGTTCTAGAATGAATAGCAATATATTTTATATAGAAAAAATAACAGATCCTCAGCCCATGGTTCTTAAGGAATGTGAAAAAGAATAATTATAGACACTGAAATTGTTCCATTTAGTAATAAAATGGAGTGCTATTTTCAATGAACATTTCTTATAGTAAAATTGTATTTGTGAAGTGTTGCCCTCAAAACTGCCACTTAATTATATCTGAAATCTAATCAGGTCACTTATTTAAGGAAAGAGATTGTAGGACTCCATTAAACACTAAGCTACAAAACAATTGAATTCTGGAATTTATTTATTCTTCTATCTGTAAAGGAAGTTATTTAGAAATATTACTTCAATTAGAGTTCTTTGTATTAGCTTTTCTCCTCCTTTCAATGTTAAAACAAATATTTTTATATCTAAATAATTTAAAGAATTTTTTTCCCTAAGGCTGAATAACTGCTATTTTCCTATGGGCTATTTTTCTTCCGTTAAAAATTTTGTTAGGTCCTTTATAAGTAAAATATCAATAAGCAGATAAGAGCTAGCATACAGCCATCATGTTCCACAGACTGCACAGCTTAGATGCAAATTGACTCAGGAGAGGAAAAAAAACCAGTCTTCTCATCTTCACACGTTATCTCTCCTCCACCACTCCTCCAAAAAAACTCTTCCAAGTAACCTCAAATAAGTGTTAAGTTTGGTGTTCATAGGCAAGAGGTGTCCTTAAGGAAGTCAGTGAAACCCCTCCTTTCATAATTGTTTATTTTCTCATCCTCACATGATTAGACCACAGCACCCTTCAAATCTTGTCCCATCAGTTCTGTGGCAGTTCAATCAATATTAGATAGCATCAAAAATCTATTTCATGTCCCCAACAAGAGAAGGAGGTCCATAAAATTATCTGTTCTGAATGGCAAATGCAAACTCCATCCTATCTCAAGTTGCCAACTATGCTGTTTTAACCTCCGCACATTATTGGAACTATGGTCAAAGCCAGGTTCTTTGAATTACAGAAAAGTTTAATTTTTAATTATGATTGAAAGATAGTGAAAAGGTAAGCCACCAAATCACCTCAAAGTCACTGAAATGCTCAGATTGTTTTCTGTCAGATGTTTCATTCATATTAACTGATTGAAGCTACAGTCCTTTAAAATTAGTTTCCTTCAAATGACCATCAAAAATGAAACTTGGTGTGTCAGTGAAATTCTCAGAATGGCGTATGCACAAAATTGCCGGACACAGTTTATCAGGAAAGAAGAGCACATATCTCAACAGCTTTCCATTTCCTTTCAAGAAACAAATTAAAACGTAGAAACACTTTTACTATCTTTAACTGAAATACCCAAGGCAGTAAATATCTAAATACATGCTAAATCAAGATTTCTGCTGGTAATCTCCATTTCACTTTTATAACATCTATATTTAAAGAAAATAAAAAATAATTAAGTTTTGAAAAGAAAAGCAGAAAAAAATGACAATAGCTAGCTAACACTTAGCACTTACAATGTGTTACGGACCATAGCAAGTCTATGAATTCATTTAATACTTAAAACAATCCTTAGTGGTTGGCACTGTTATTACCACCATTTTTAAGATGTAGAAACTGATGTAGAAAGTAGCACATGTGGATTCAAACCCAGAGAGCCTTGCTCCAGAATCCATGCAGTATGGAAAGATAAAATTCATCCACAGTTCCATTCTGCAGAGAACAAACTTTATCTATTCTCACCCATGTAGTCCTCCCAATGAATTTTCAAACCAATTTATTATGGTTCAAAATAATACAAAATGGTAGACATCAATTTTATTGGGAAACCTATACAAAAAAATTAACACCAAACATTATTTGTTCACTTCATGAATTGATACATAGTTATTATCACAATCTATTTTTTGTATAAAAACACTGAGTTAAAAATGCACTCTAAACTCAGATATATAAAAATAAGGGTAGCTTTCTTTATTGTTCTGGACTCCTCAAATCCTACTAAAGGGAGAAACAAAGCGAACTGCCAATTAGATGTAACTACATCTCATTTTGTTTAAAAACAATCTGTGTTTTGTAAATATTCATTTTATTTTTGCACATTCTCTGGGTTGATTTCTTACCTCTTCGTTTCTCTTTCCAACCTCTTCTCTTTTCCCAAGATGACGATTTTGCAGAGAGAAGCCTCTGTAAAATCAATCTCAAGGAATTGGAGGAGGATCCTTGGGCTGAGCGCTGGCTTCTCATGGGTCCCTTCCCAACTCCAACTCCCATCTCTGAGCTTGTGGCTCTGCCCTCACTGTCTGGAATAACTTTGGTCTAGTCTTCAGGCAAAGGCAAAGTACTGTGATGTTCCTGAGGAACTCAGCTACCTCAAATGATAATGCCCCTGCCTCAGTGTTAACAGTCTGTATGAAACATTTGAGTCTAGCAGCCACTCTCATTCTTTTCCTAGTATAGGGGAACCACCTTTCAACCTCTTCTAAAGAGTCCCTTTGTCCCTCTCTAAAGCAACATTTTCCACACAAAATCTTTCAATAGGCTCTCTTGGCTCCCATCATGACCACTACAAGGGTATTGGTAACTTTGGGATATCCTATGAGACATACATAATCTATGAGGAATGGGGTCATCCTAAATCAGTTCCACCAAACCATACATCTCTGTCTACCATCCTGCACTGTATTGGGTTTCTCTGGAGGCTCATAAATTCCCTGAGAAGCAGAAGCAATATCTCTTCACTGAGAGTTTTCTGTCAAACCCATCTGGTATTCCTATAGTTCCTTAATCACTTACTCCCTGCCCCCAGAGATTCATACTTTTTGATAGAACTAAAATAATCAAGTCTTATACACACACACACCCCCTCAGACTCAGCCACAAAATGACTTTCTATGTTCTCTTCCTGTCAGGTGAGATTTGCTCTAGGTCAATGATTCTCAAACTTCAGGGAACATCCAAATCACAGATTACTGGATCCCACTTCCAGAGTTTCTAACACTGAGGCCTGACCCTGAGGCAGGGCCTGAGAATATGCCTATCTACTGGTGCTGCCATTCAGGGGACCTTACTTAGAGAACAACTGCTCTGGACCTTGCTGCTCAAAGTGAGTCCCTGGACCAGGGTGCAGCATCATTGAGGCACACTTTAGAAATGCAGAGTCTCAGGTTCCCCCTAGACCTACAAAATCAGAACCTGCATTTAAACAGGATCCTCTGGTGAATGCACATTAAAGTTTGAGAAGCACTGCTCTAGGTGATATCTTCCTTCTTCCTTATTTTACGATCTTTGATACTATCCTCCCTTTTCTGGACAATAAACCATACTTTAGCCTATATATAGACATAGCTTCAGAGACAAGGAGAAAATACATTTCAAAAACAATTCCCAATACATAAAGTAAGCTTATTTTCATAATTTTTGTTACCAATCAAAAATTTTTCTCGGTAACTAACTGTGAAATCTTCCTCCCTGTTTTAAGTGAATTAAGTTTTGGCACAAATATGGAATATTCTACATGTTTTTTAGTTTATTAAATGTCTTATTTTACATACTTGAGTAACATAGTGTAGTTTTCTTTATATTTGTCTAAACTGTATTTCTTATTAAGTTTATTCTTAGTTAGTTAATTTTCTGGTTTGTTGTTTGAATGGATCTTTTTTCCATTATGTTTCCTACCATTCATTGTTAGTATATGGTTATTGTTTTTTACAGCCATTGTTTTTGTTAGTTCAACAGTCATTTTGAGGGCCGGCCCTGTGGCTTGGTGGTTAAGTGTGTGCGCTGCGATGCTGGCGGCCCGGGTTCGGATCCCAGATGCACATCGAGGCACCACTTCTCTGTCCATCCTGAGGCCGAGTTCCACATACAGCAACTAGAAGGGTGTGCAGCTATGGCATACAACTATCTACTGGGGCTTTGGGGGCAAAAAATAAAATAAATAAAATCTTTAAAAAAAAAAAAAAAACAGTCGTTTTGAAACAAGCACTTAAAGAACAATCTTATACATTCCAATGTATTCCATTCCTTATTCATAATCCATGTATACTTTCCTAAGAGAATTTCATTTTTTTGTTGTTGTTTAATCAGTGCAGTTTTTTTTAAAAAGATGAGTCTGGATTTTTTTCTTTCAAAGAACTATTTCTAAGCTTAAACATGTCTATTATTTTTGATTCTATTTTCTAATTTGTTAATTTCTGATTTTATCTTTGTCATTTCTCTCCTGCTTTCCTTGCATTTGTTTTGGTGTGGTATTTCTAATTGATCTGATACTAACGGTATAACCCTCTTTTTTTGTTTACTTGATAAATATTTCTTGTCCTTTAACTTTTAAACAGTCTCTGTCCTTTGTTTTAGGTATGATCAAAGCATTGTAAACACTGGCTGTGGGTTTTGTCTAATTGATCAAATTCGAGACTTGTATTATGGGATTTCAGTCCATTTGCATTTATTATCAATGGTGTTAAGCTTGGCATTATATTGTCATCTTGATTTTTTGCTTTCTTTTTTAATGTGTTTACTTAAACATTTTCTTTGTTTTCTCCATTTAAGAAAAAGAAATATACTTAGTTTCTTTTCCTTCAACTGTTCAAATATTGAGTGTATTTGAATTACAATAGTGACTACCTTCCATTTTTAAATATCTTAATCTATATTTCTCTAATTATCAATGTAAATAATATAATCACATCTATTAATTTGCACATATGTTATAGGAAAAAATTAGCTTTCTATTTCAAATTACTTGCTGATGTTGTATAATTGAACATCTAGAAAATGTTGATTATTTGTTTTAACTTATCTTCTTTTAATAATTAAAATAGAAAATTATAATCATTATAATTGTAGATGCTAAAAATAAACATTAATTAATATAAATCAACAGATCTGACCAAAATTACAATATAACAGAATGGAAGGATGGAGGGAGGAGAACAAGGCATGTTTGTTATAGGCAAAATGGAATCATGGGGAAAGAGATCTAAATCCACATCTTCTTTATGAAAAGTCAGTAGATAATTCCTGAAAAAATGAAGTAGAAGTAGCAATGTAAGAATACTATTTAGAGATGTGGATGCAAATCCCAGAAAAATCAACTTAACAGTATAAAGGAGTGGGGCATGGGGAAAGAGAGAAAGAACTCCTACATTTCATGACAAGAACTCGTAGGACCATTTCATTCCTTAAATTATATGCATGTAAGACTTTATTTTTAAATATAAAAATTAAATGAAAAAAATAAATATATTGCACAGGTTGTTATAGTACAAAGACACCAAACTGGTATTGTCTTCACTATATTCTCTTTTAGAGAGTCTATATGTTTGCTCTATTATTAGCTATATAAAACAAATGCTTTCTAAAATTTCTTTCTACTTTTTTGTAATAAAATTTTGTTTTAAGAATACTCCTTATCTCCATCTTGAGTACTGTGTTCACTTTTTTAACACTGACAAATATTTCATAAGCATCATATTGTGTTTATTTGTTTACTTTCTGTTTACTCATTTTTGAGCAGAAGTCTCTCCATGGCTAGAATTAGACCAGAGGCAGTGGCGACTGGCTCTCTTTGATTGCCCTCATTTTCTACTTTGTTGGTATAGCATTCTCTCAATAGATGTTAAGCCAAAATTTTGGCCAATATAAATTGATATCATTATTTCAATAATTTGGCAGTCTTTTGGGAAGAGGCAAGAACATAGGCTCTGGGTATTCCTAGCATTGGAACTTCATTTCCACACTCTTTCTTCTCTAGTGAAGATGCCTTATTGGAAGGCAAATTTCTCCCGGTTTGTTTCAATTTCTATGCTTTGTACAGTATCAGTTGTGCTTCTGACTGGCTCTTTTCCTGATGCCGTTACCCACCTTGTTAGAAACAAACCTCCATCTGCTGCTGACTATCTGCTTGTGCTGTTCAGTGTGAAAAACTCAGGCTTACTACTAGCTCTTTCATGATGTTCATATATAAAGGGACTCCCCAACTTTACCTCCAGACCTCACTTTTGTTGAGTCATGCCTGACTTTCCTGTATTTTTTCAAAGCAGGAATAGTAAAGAGGAGCTGCTAATTAATCCTCATAGACTTCTTTGATCAAGGAGGATCTGAATTCTCTCTAAGAACAGAAATCATTTATTTAATTGTATACAGGGGTCCAAAAGTCACTGTTAATGTGTTACAGAGCAAAAATTTATTACAATATCACAACTCAAAACACTTCCTCAACCCCAGTTCTCCCCCGGCTTCTCAGAGGCAAAGATTCTTACATTGGGGTCATGCAAAATCTGAGTGAGGGGTCAAGTGAAGAGAAAATGAAACAACAAAAACAAAAAGATAAAGTTGATTTATCTCTTTAAGAGAAGAAAATTTGGATAGAGAGTCAGAAAAGAGCACATGACGTGTTAGGGAAGTTTCTGGGTCTGGGATTTGAGAGTGTGGAAGAGAGTTTTGAGGAACGACTAGCATCACTGGGAAGGACATAAAGAGCGGCCCTCATGAGGAGGAGAGATTTTATAGTAATAATTTTAATGGGCTGAATGGTGTCCCCAAATAGACATGAACATGTCCTGATCCCTGAAACCTGTGACTGTTACTGATTTGTGATTAAATTAAGGATTTTGATATGAAGAGACTACCCTGGATTGTCCGGGTGGACCCTAAATGCCATCACTAGTGTCATCAGAAAATAGCAGGGGGAGATTAGATGGAAACACAGGAGAAAGCAGTATGAAGATGGAGGCAGAGACTGGAGTTATGCCACCACGAGCCAAGGAACACCTGCAGCCACCAGAAGCTAGAAGAGGCAAGGAACAGATTCTCTTCTAGAGCCTCCAGAGGGATAGGGGCCTTACTGACACCTTGATTCCAGACTTCTAGCCTCAAGAACTGTAAGAGAATAAATTTCTGTTGTTTTAAGCTACCCAGTGTGTGGTAATTTGATAAGGCAGCCCCAGGAAATTAATACAATAATGCATTCCTCCCTAGACAATTCTCATGGGACTCGGTAAGAATCTGAAGTATTTTTAATTATATTTTAGCTACCAAGCCATATTTCTTTAAATATTGTTTAGGGATGGGGCCACACACAGTGATCAAGTCAGGGTACAGAGTGACAACTAAGATTAACCAAGTGTTACCCATGTGCGGGCACTTCACAAACATTAATTCTTTTCCTCACAAAAGAAGAATGTGATGCTTAAAGAGTTTGAGCAGTTTACACAAGAGCACAAAACAAGTGGTCAATGGTAGAGCTGGGATTAAAACCAAGGTCTTCTGAATTTGAATCCCACGGTCTTAGTGGCTAAAAGGCATTACACTCCTTTTCATTTCAATTTGCAGCTGAAAGAGTAGTTAGATGCTTCTGTGCCTGTCCCTTTCTGACGCAAATGTTCTCTTCCCTTTTATCAAAGAAATTGAAATGACGTCTTAGTTTATATCAAGTCACACACTGATAGTGTATCAGCACAACTTTGGGGAAACACACATGTCTTTGACACCTGGGGATCTCTACTGTTGGTATTAGAGGTACCCAGTTAAAGACTGTGGTGTCCAACCACTTGCTGTTCACTGTTGGAGAAGCATCTGCCTCTCCTCTAGACCAGTTAACTCTGAAATAAAGGAATTATTCTAGTCTTTCTATGACCACCTATTCTGGTTCTTCTCTGACCATCTCTCAAAAGCTATGTTTTTTCCCTCCACAATACTTACGTAATCATTTTTAGGATAACTACTACCTAAACCAAAACATTTTTGAAACTAAAAGAGTGCTCTGTTGATACTTATACAAGGACAAAATACTCAAAACAGATCGTCCTGGGCAAACTGGCATGTATGATCACTCTAGTTATTTATTATTTATGGGTTGAATATTTCAATTCTGTCTTTCATTAGGGACTGTTTAGTCCTAGAGAACAGGGACCCAATTTATTTTTGCTCATCATTTTATCCCCAATGCCTAGTACAGTGTCTGGCACTCAGCGACTACCCAATATATACTTGATGAGTGAGTAAATCAACTTTGATAATGTAAGTTAGAGAGTTATTTTACACGGTGGTGAGAGGCATGGCAGGTATTCTTATAGTATAGGCTAAAATTCTTTGAGATTCACAAGTAACTACCTTGAAAAATATTGGAATTACAAAATGATTTAAACTGTTGAAAATAACCTAAACCAAGAAAAAGTGAACACATCCAAATCAGATTAGCACCAATTCACGGGGGGCTATTTTAACATAGTGAGGTAGGTATTTCCTTGCTTGGGCACAGCACAGCCACAAGCACTTGTTATGGCAGGTCAGACTTTCATCTCATCCAATTTGACCTTGTTCCTAGAGCCACAGGCTGAGTCACCTCTAATATGTAGTCCAATTTATTACAGCACTGTACACTGAGAACACCGTAGCGCGGAATTTCATAAAACATTAAAACACATTTTTCACTTTTACGAAAAAATATTACTGAAGTGTTTAGAAGATCATGGAAATTATCTATAATCTATGATCTTGCTAAAAGAGCTAAAGCTATTGCATGATTCCTAGTAAATTGGTACATAATTTTAAGACCCTTGTTTGTAAAAAGCCAGTATTTCCGTAGAACTCTCACCGTGCTACCTTGTCATCTTCAGAAGGACTTATTCCAGTTGTTGTTGTTCTTTGATATAAACAGTTGATAGCCAAGTTTTATTTCAGGAAAGAATGACTCTAAAGGCCCTTACCAAACTATGACTGAGAAGCAGAAATAGGTTGAATTTGTTTCTTATTAACTAACTTGCAAATTTTACACTTTTGAACTTGTCTGAGCTACTTGAAAGCGTAACAGGCGATGTAAAGATTGTCCTGACTGTAGGCTTGTAATTAGGCCATTAATAAGAACTAAGTGCCAGTGTGCACTTTTCCTGAGAAAATATGATAAGGGTGGCACAGAAAATCTGGCATCCTTATAGTCCCATTATCAGGTCCAGAAAAATCTTAGCTGAATTGAAGCAGAAAAACAATTTACCACATCACCAGTTGAAACAGGATGTTCCAGCTCATCCAAAGTCTACTTACTGTGCATTTGACTGTCTCCTCCAAGAGGCTTAGAAATCATTCACGGTCAGATAACTAGTTACCCAAAGATAGACTGACAAGCACAATGTGGGCAAGGTAGATGCTTGTACTGATTTAGTTCCAGCCTATCATGGTTGGGCTGCTCAATCTCTAAGGGAATAAAAAGATAAGGGATAAGCTATTTGGACCAAAACTTAGTTTATGTTTTAGAAGAGAGAGTATCCAAGCCATGAAAAATCCTAATTAAATAGAGGACGCTCTCTCTACATACGTCTCACTCTCTCAAAATCTCTTTGACAGTTTTGAAGAGGAAATCTTTTCTCCCAAAAATCAATATGTTAAAGGATCTGTGGGCACACACCCCTTGGATATTGTTCATTAGAAGTATCTGTCCATGATTTTATGAATTTCAAAACATTTTATATCTGTCTTGGATAATGTACCTAATCCTAACAGAACTGAAAGAATGTTAGAGAGATTAAATGTTGAAACAATAGGAAGTAGCATCAAAACACTTGGTCTTTACTTGAAAGGCTTTTGGAAGAGGTTGATCAAGGGAAAGATATTCAAATATGGAAATCAATCCAGCTGTCAGGAGAGTTTCACCCTTGTCCTTTAGAAAAGGTTAATAAGAATTTATTATTAATGGGCCTGAGCTTATGGTTCCAAATGAAATGTGAGTAATGGTGGTAAGCCAGGTACATCATTTGAGAAGTAAAGTAACGGTATGAGGTTATTTCCAGGGCAGTAAATGACTATTACCTCATCCTAGTGCAGCACAGAACTGGGAAACACTTTCCTTACTAGATGTAAGACAGTCAAACCATAATTTCTCAAAGATGGCCCTGAAGCACTCAGCTTCTTTGCATTACCAGTGGGCATCTAGACTCCTGGAGAGCAATAGACCAGCATCTAAGCCCCTCCCATGGTATGGCCACTTTGATGTGCCATGGCCAGACGATGGGTAAAATTTTACAATCTGTTCTTATTCCAAACAATTCAGCTTATTTTTGCTCACAAATTATATTTTTCTGAATACTCTATATAACACACATATGGATTTCTAGAATAAAAAGAATATATTGTGCTGATGTCTAATCTTCTATTACTCTATTCCAGTCCAAATCACATACCTTTAAAACCACATTATCCTAGTGTCATCATATATTATGTAAGATTCTGTACTACTTAAGTTATATACCTGTTATATTGCTATTCATCACTTTTTTGGAGAGTAATCAATATGATGGGTGATATAAGTGATTTAGATGAAGGATTTGCCGATGAATATGAATTTCATCTCTTCTTTCTTCCCCTGACTACACTTTTGTAGAGTTATTCATCACCATTGAAACAGAAGGCTGTAACATTCCAGGAGGGACACAAAGAGACTCTGGAAGTTACAAATTAAATAGCGAGCTCTTACAAACTTTTAAGCATCCTCTACTTAGAGAATTAACATCTACTAATATTAAGTTATATCCTTCCCCGCTGAGCTCCTTTACTACTAAGGGGAAGTCATATTTAGAAAATAGCTTTTCCCAAATTAAAAATAAAACCTTCTCCTTAGGACAGAAAGCATGAGTGATTAATCTATTTTAACTAGCTTCTTCAGAAAGTCAGTAAAGGATGAAAGTACTGATGTAAAGAAAACTGGCTTTAAGTAGCAGTACAGATCTTTATTTGAAGCACACAGCAGCTTCCCAAAATAGATATGTAAATTTTAAAATATTATTTTTTCATTGTGTATGAAATTATAGGGTAAGGTTTCATTTTAGATTAGTCAGAAAGTCAAGGGAGTATAAATAAGTCTAATTTCCACACCCATGTCAAATCAGTTGATAGGAGGGTCTGAAGTGTTGACTTCCCAAGATCTGTAAAGCAACAATGTTAACTGCCCGCTGCGGTCTGTAAACAGGACCTCCAAAGTCACAACGATTTGATAAGACACGGCCTCTCCATGCCGTACTGCTGCCCCACTCAGCACTATATTGCCTAAAAGATCTATTCTAAGAAAAAGAATATCATTAGAATAATTGTCCAACTTCTCCAAAAGGACTATCAAAGCTTGCATTTCGTGGAGCCTTACTTCCTTGTTTGTTTCAGTCATAACATGGCAAGAAGTCCAAGACTTCCAGCTCATCCCTCATTCACAAATAGACCTCAACACTGTCCAATCTGATCCATTTTCTGCCCTTCCCTAGTTTTCAAACTCTATCACTGGGCTACAATGTATTCTCAACCTTTTCCCTAAATTTCCCTCCACCTTTTTTTTTTTTTGTGAGGAAGATCAGCCTTGTGCTAATACCTGCCAATCCTCCTCTTTTTTTGCTGAGGAAGACTGGCCCTGGGCTAACATCTTTGCCCATCTTCCTCCACTTTATACGGGACGCTGCCACAGCATGGCTTGCCAAGTGGTGCGTTGGGTGCCCGCCAGGCATCCAAACCAGCGAACCTCGGGCTGCTGCAACAGAGCGCGCACACTTACCCGCTTGCGCCACCAGGCCGGCCCTTCCCTTCACCTTCTTAGAATCAAACCTGGCTATCCATGAAACATCTATTTGTCCTTCAGCAAATAAGACTTTGAGACTTTTTTTTTCTTCCACACTCTCACATTATAGCACTTGGAAGTGTCCTCCTTATTCCTCTTCTTCTTTCTGATAATTGGCATTTTATTCTTCCTTAAAAGCTCTAGCTTCCTTGAAGGGCTTTCCACCAACCTCCTCCCCACTAGTCTTCCTTGTTGCACTCCTATACTGATCTCTGGTCACTAACTCTCATTTTTTGAAAATTTTAGCACCTGGATTACACTCTTACTCTGCCTGTTGTCATCCATATAAGATTACCCAGCCAACTCTTTACCTCTGGCAGACTAAAACTCTAGCCCAACTCAGCCAACATTTATCATCAACAAGTGCACTACTAGCAAAATATCAATTTCTAGCATCCCACTTTCTGAACAAAATCTCCTATCTTTCTAGTTTACTTACTTTAGTACCCTCACATGCATCTTCATCCCCACCGACACCTCCAATCCATTGACAATCCTCACTTCTGTCAATACTTTATTGCTGCTGTGACAAATTACAACAAATTTAGTGGCTTAAAATAACACCCATTTATTACCTCAGTTTCTGTAGGTCAGAAATCTGGGCACAGTGTGGCTCAGCTTGTTCTCTGCTTTGAGTCACATGAGGCCCAAAGCAAGGTGTTGGCAGAGCTGCCTTCCTTTCTGAAGGTGCCGGGGAAGATTCCGCTTGCAGGCTCATTCACGTTGCTGTAGAATTCAGTTCCAAGCAGTTCTAAGACTTAGGTCCCCATTTCCTTCCTGGCTGTTAGAAGGGGTTATTCTCAGCTTCCAGAGGCCACCCACATTCCTTGGCTTATGGTCCACGCACTCCATCTCCAAAGCCAGCAACAGCAGGTCGAATCCTTCTCACGCTTCAAAGCTCTTCTTTTATTTCATTTCATTTCATTTTATTTATTTATTTTTTTGTGAGGAAGATCAGCCCTGAGCTAACATCCATGCCAATCCTCCTCTTTTTGCTGAGGAAGACTGGCTCTGGGCTAACATCCGTGCCCATCTTCCTCCACTTTATGTGGGATGCCGCCACAGCATGGTTTGACAAGTGGTGTGTCCGCGTGCGCTGGGGATCCGAACAGGGCGGCCAGCAGCACAGCGCGCACACTTAACCACTATGCCACAGGGTGGGCCCGTCTTCAAATCTCTTTGACTTCCCCTCTGCTTCACCTCTCCTCTGCTTCCAGCCAGAGAAGGTTCTCCACTTTTAAGGGATTATGTGATAGGATTGGAGCCACCCAGATAATCCAGGAAGGTCTTTGCCTCTCAAGGTCTATAATCATAATTGTATCTGCAACGTCCCTTTTGCTACATAACATTTCCACAGATTCGGGGGATTAGGGTGTGGATGTCCTTGAGAGGCCATTATTATGCCTTCCACACCACTTTTTACCACACATAATCCCCCTCATCTCCTCCCCTTTCCCTCCTTACATGTTTTAGATTTCATGAAACATCACTGCAGCCCCCTCTTTTGTAAAATTCCTTCATCACTTTATCCCTTTCCCTCTATCTTATTCACCTAGAAAAATCCTAATTCTGGCTAAGCCCAACTTTACTCCAATTCTACACCTCTCTCCAACAAGCTGAACATGGCTGGAGAAAGACACACCAGAATTAACAGTGTATATCTCATTCTAGTCCAACTCTGCCAGTCACCCTCTATGTATTAGTCCTAAATTCAGTTTTTCACTCTTCAAGATAACTATTTCACATCTTTTCCACTCTCCTCAAACTTCAAACACACTTCTCCTCAATTCGTTCTCAGCAGATGACCTTGTTTCTAATTTCACTGAAAAAAAGAGGGAACTACTCCCAAATTCCCATCACCACATTTAATCTATAACCAATGTGTTTTACTTCCATTACAGTTGATGAATTTTCTCTTCTCCTTCCCTTCTTTAATCTAAGGCCACTAGTATACGGGATCAAATACTCAGTTACTTTTCAAGGAGATAGCTCACACAATTATCAATCCTTTTCCCACATCATAAATTTCCCTATTCTTCTGTATCATACCAGTCAGAATACAAGCATGGTGTATTATCTCCCATCTTAATACCTTCCATTAATCCCTCCATTTTTTTGCTCCCATTTGTAGAAAAATTTATTAAAAGACTTTTCTGTATCTCCTCTCTCTTCTTCCTCAAATCTTAATTCACTGTAATCAGGCTGTTTTCCCTTTTCTTTCCTTAAAATCACTCTTTTCTTCATCACCAGTGACCTCCATCTTATTAAATCCAATGATCAGTTCTCTGTTCTCACCATATCCAACCTCTTGGCAGCAACTGACATTGTGGACCATTTTCTCCTTCTTGCAACACTTTCTTCATTTGGCTTCCAGGACACCACTTTCCACAGTTTTCCTTGTATACTACACTTACCAGTCCTCTTTAATCCCATGGTGTGGATCCTTCCGTTCTTCTCAACCTCTAACTATTGAGTGGCACACAGCTTAGCAGTCCTGGATCCTCTTCTCTACTATCTGTAAACTAATTCTCTAATTAATTTCATTCAATCTCATGATTTTAAATAACATCTATGTGATGACTTGCAAACCTCCAGCTCTATAATTTCCTTAATTGAATATTCAATTACCTCTTCTCCTTTCTACATAATTGGCATTTCAAAATGCTAAAACTGGCCTAACAAAACCAACACCAAACTCTTGACTTTATCCCCTGTGACAGAGGCAACTAGCCGCTTCCATGTATCTATTATCTCTTTTTCGTTAGTAAAAGATCCCCTAAGTTTCATCAGGGCATATGAATACCTATTTCAAGACTATATTTCTCAGCCTTCCTTGCAGTTTGATGTGGTCATATTACTAAGGTCAGGCTAATGGAATGTAAGTAGAAATATCATATAAAACTTCTGGAAAGCACCATATGCAACTTCTGGAAATTGTCCTTAGAGGGAGGGAGGACACCATCCTTGCCACTGGCCATGCCAACACTCAAAAGATAGCACATTTCACCCTAGCTGGAAACTTTATTACTGGATTATACTGCCACATGGAAAGGCAGTTATGCCTGAACATGGCCTCTTGACTTGAACAGCCAAACTTTACTTGACATGGTCAGAGAGGAGTTGACTAGTTTTCCATTCAATTATCCCCCTTTCCTCCCCTTAATCATCAATAATCCATTACCCTGGGTCAAATATAAAGTACTTTCTATTAAA
Source organism: Ceratotherium simum simum (assembly GCF_057802395.1). Lineage (NCBI taxonomy): Eukaryota > Metazoa > Chordata > Mammalia > Perissodactyla > Rhinocerotidae > Ceratotherium > Ceratotherium simum. The sequence goes on from NC_141900.1 coordinate 44,988,620, forward strand.
AAAAATTCTAAAATCAGGATTTTAAGCAAAAGTATAACCATAATCCCACTCTTAGTTTAGTGCCCCCACTCCATCTTCTGTCAGTCTATCACTCTGTAAACATCTCAGAGAGTTCACTGAGTGCAAAGCAGTGGTTTGAGTAGAGCAGTCCCTTACTTCAGTGACTTTCCTGGAGTAGCTAAGCAAGGAATGAAACCCATCAAACCTGAGAGTTACAAGGACATACATGTACGCCATCCATCTGTGGACTTAGTCCTGAGGTAAGAGACTAAAGAGTTCCCAGATGCTCAAAGAAGCTGTCACACACATTACTGTCACATATGTCTACAAATTGAGCATTCCACTGTAACTCTTCCACATCTCTGAGGCGTAGCTGTAAACTGGATGTCTCTCTTTATGGACCATATAAATGAAGGCTATAACTGACCATGTGGGCTTTTTCTGGTAGACACTTGAGCAGTAGTATGGAATTCTACATGTGCATTTCTGTGTGCTAATTTGATTCTTCCCTTTATTATTTTGCCATGCCCTTTTATTGTTGCTCATTCCCTCGATTACTTATTACATCCTTTTGTATTGACTGTATTTCTGTGGACCACCTAAAATTCTTTGTGGAATAGGACTGAAACAATTATGTAAATAAAATAAAAATCTGTTTGGAATGGGTTAACATGGCTTCCAAAGTACTCAGCAGGCAGTGGGGGTGCGGATTCAGCGCTGACAACCTATTTTTAGTTGACTGCTTGGCTCTTCTTTACCACACAAGTAAGATTCTAATTTCAGGAATGCTCCCCTTTGCTTAAATTTAATTGACTATACATTGTCATCCTTTTATACTAATCTCTGCTTTTTAAATGTGTTTTAAGATGGCTGACTGATTTCACCATTGAGATAGAGACCTGCTATCTGGAATAGGCTCTTCATAAGCCAATCACTTCTGGACTTTTCAGGCCATCAATAGTCATTTTCTCAGATAGAAAAGCAAACAAGCCTTAAGAGAGCCTTTCATAAGATAGGTTGAAATTATTCAGAACAGATGAGGTTCAGTGGGAACAAGACCAGCATAACCAGAGAAACCTGAAAGGGTGATGTGGGGAATCAGCTGGGAGGATATGAAGTGACACTGTTGTGTTATCTGTTGCATAAATAATCAAAATTATCAAAAAGAAACTGTGCAATAAATGTTAGCATTCTGTTTCCTTTATATGTTAAGTTATTGTGGAGAGGAGACATTTTGAATATTCAAGGGTGACTTTTAAACATTATTTGAATGCAAAGAAAATTGAGCAAATGCAAGGACTGCCTGTGTCTCCTTTTCCCTCAAACCTAATGTTATCAAGAAGAAAAGACAAAAAAAAAAACTGTTATCCATCATTCTTTTCCTTTCATCTTTATATGATTATCTAGTCACAATTCCACACATTTCAAAGATTATGTATTAGCATTTTTACACCTTTCAGATATTAGAAAGTCAAGCATGGGATCTACATTTTGTACACACAATGTTAACTGATATGGGAGAGCAGTACAATCATGACCTCATTCATATGGTAATTTTTTACATGATACAGTCTTTCCAGGGCAGCTCAAAATCTAGTAACTCAAAATAATTATGCAATGAAAATACAGCTTCAAGTACATTATTGATTTCAAAAACAGAAAGCAGGATCTCTGAATGAACTTAATGCCTTAGGTAGGTGATTAAAAAAGATTAACTCTTTAAGTGAAATTTCTCTGCCTGTCATAAACAGCAATTCAATTCATGTGGTAGTTTGGTATTATGTCAACTTGGCTAAGCTGAACTACATGTCCCAGAATTCCCTGTCCTATATGTTTCCTATTAGGGTAGGCCACAGAGATTCTTCTGGGAGATTTGGATGGCCCAAGTGAAGAGCAGCCATTTTGCAGCTCATCCACATTATTGCTGATTGGCTGATTAATCTAGTTGGTGTGAGGCAACAGCTAAGCCTGCAAATGCTCCACTTCCCCTGAATCCTCGTTTAGCTTCTCTAACTCCTAAGTCACGTGTGTGTGTTTAGCTCCTTGACAAAGGGCCCCAGCTTCTGCAGGACCTCCACTACCAAAGTCAGAGACAACGAGAACTGACGCATGTTTCTGTCCCTCCTCATAGACTCCAGCTCAGGCTTGCAGGTTTTAGCTGACTCTTGATCTCTACCATTTTATATCCATCTTCCCCCACAACTGCCTGCCTTGTGACTTTGAGCTCCAGGATCAGACAGTAAAACAAAGACCTTAAAGAAATTGCTTAACCAGCTCTAAAAATTGTGTAGCGTCAAATCCCTATAACAAACACAAATCCCTTCATACGTAAGTATATACATCTCTTAGTGTTTCTATTTCTCTAACTGAGCCCTCACTGATAAATCACAATCTCCACCATATATATATACGTCACTTAACACACCTTTATATATATGTATATGTCATTTAACACAATGATTCTCTAATTCCATAGCCCACTATATATGGGTCAGCTAGCTTGGAAAGAGGGTAACAACCTCATTTATTTTCAGATGCAAAGAACAAATGCAACTACTCTGTGGTTCTGAAATACTTGATGGCCTCATTTTCTCCTTTTAAACCTGGCACAGTTCCAATCCAAATGTTTTGGGGACCATTAAACTTTCATCAACTCCCTCCATAATTCTGGACTGTAAACACTTCCTCAATTTGGGATTCTCTGTCCTTCTGTCTTGGCCTCATAGAGATCTCACCAGCACAGCTCCATCATTCCTCCACAGGAAGAAGGGAAATTTGTGCAGATTATCCGTGCAATAAGAAATTTCATGTTTTAGGACGAAATATATAAATATTCATAAAGCTATACACGTAAGATTTGTCCACTTTGTTGTATCAAAATTATATCTCAGTTTGAAAAAAAGGAAACCTATGTTTTATGTTCCAGTAATCGCCACAGCACGTATTTTAAGCGAGTTCCCTGGATGAACAGTGTCAGGACCAAGGGGCCAAGATCACAGTTTTGCATAAATTAGGTCTACCAGTATGTTTGCTCATTATGAATGGTATGAAGAAAATAACCATATCATCTTTTTCCAAAAAATCATGACTGTGTTGGCTTCTTTTAAAATCAATATGTGTTCATTGAAAAAAGAATAAATTCAAGCAACTCAGGAAATTTTTTAAAAGGAAAAAATGCCACCACATAGCAATAATAATCAACAACTTGAGAAACTTCATTCTGGATATCTCTCAATGTGTGTGTGTGAGTATATATATACATATCAACAAATGTTAATTATTATTTTGTAAAGACAAATATTTTATTCTATAAGACTTTAACAGAGGAAAAAGAAACCAAAGAAATGGCTAATGGATGTTTCTTTAATAGTAGTTCCTAAACTTCTCTATAACCAAGAAGAAAATTGTTAAAAGATATCGATATTTGGAGTTATTTTTGGATATATTTCTTTTTAGACAGTATTGCTGATAGCTTGTTAACAAAAAAAGGGGTGTGAAGATAAGCACTGATATTATTACATGTTAGTTATACTATTGTATTAAAATTATTTATTTATCTTATTTTTATTTTTATGTTGTTTTACATTATTACATTATTTTTCTTATTTTGTCAAGATTTATAAGATTTTTTTCTGTTATGTATTCATAATTCCCCCAGTTAAATGTGGTTCATATCAGAGTGGATTCAATGGTCATGACCAGTCATTCTACTGGTACTTTTTCATTCCTGAGTTCTTTATTTGGATTGGTCTCTCGATAAGTTGAATTTCAGCTTTTCATTTATTCTAGAATAATTTGGTGATTCTATATTCCCTGAGCTCTTCCATGCTTGAAATGCTTTTCTATTGCTTTAATTCCAAAATATACTTAGCTGAATATAAATAATATTCTTTGCTCACAGTTCTCCTTCTCTAGAAATCTTTAGATGTTGTTCCATTGTCTTTTGACGTTGACTGGAGAAGACTGAAAGCAGCTATTATACAGGGAAATTTTCCTTTACAATTGTGCCTCCTTTTTCTGGCTCATTTGTTGACTTCTCTACATCAGGAATACCAATTATCCTTATATTTTATCTTCTTTGCCTGTCCTTCATATCTGTCTCTATCCTTGCTTTGGTACGGGTTTTATTCCTTCTCCTTTCGCTATGATCATCTTTCCTCTATGTCAATGATTGCATCTTAGCTATTTACTCTATTTTGCGTGTGTGTGTGTGTGTGTGTGTGTGTGAGAGGAAGATCAGCCCTGTGCTAACATCTGCCAATCCTCCTCTTTTTTTTTTTTTTTTTTTGCTGAGGAAGACTGGCCCTGGGCTAACATCTGTGCCCATCTTCCTCCACTTTATATGGGATGCCACCACAGCATGGCTTGCCAAGCAGTGCATCGGTGCACTCCCGGGATCCGAACTGGTGAACCCTGGGCCGCCGCAGTGGAGCACGCGCATTCAACTGCTTGCACCACCGGGCCGGCCCCTATTTACTCTATTTTTGTTATTTCTAATTTATTTGTCAGATCTGTAATGGAGTTTGCTGTTGATGTACTAATTTTATTTCTCTTATTCTTCGAACTCACTCTGCTTCTCAATCTATTGTTTAACACCGTGTTCTTGTTTTACAGAATTTATATGTGTATCTTTGGAACTTTTCTTTTGTTCCTTGAGTTTTCTTATAGATTGGGTTATTTGATGTGATAGCGATGTCTTTCTCTCTTTTTTTAATCTTTTTATGATAGTGTGTTTGCATAGTCTTCCTATATCAATGCTTCAATCAACATGACTGACTTTGCAGCTCCCAAGAAGAGATGGAATCTATTTCCTCACCCCTTAACTTCAGACAGGACTTGTGGCTTTGGGGGCCAAAGGAATATGCTACATTTGTTCGAAGACTAGGCCTCAAGAAACTTTATATACTTCTGCTACCTCTCTTCAACCTCTGTCCAGCTATAATGTGAACAAGACTGGGCTAGTTTGCTGGTGGATGAGAGACCACATGCAGTTGAGATGAGCAGCCCCAGCCGAGCCATCTTAGACCAGTCAGCCTCCAGATGATCTGGTAGCTGACAACAGACTCATGACTCAGCCCAGCTGAAATCAGAACAACTGCCTAGCTAAGCGCCAGCCAATTTGCAACCTCCAGAATTGTGAATTCAAGAAATTCTTATTTTAAGCCACTAAGTTATGGTGGTTTGTTATAAAACAAAATATAACTGATATATTCTCCATATCCTGCTGAGACTTGAACACTGGCATCTTTATTCAGAACTCCTGCTTTCTCTAACATAATGTGAGTGAATTCTCTTGTACACTTTCTTCTTTACCTGGGACAATTGGTCCCTTCTATACTCCATGTTTTCACCTCCCTCCCATTTTTGTAGGCTTTTGTAGGTGTGCTGGCTACTACTTCTTTTCTATTTTGCTGAAGCTTGAGGGCATGTGTTATTGCTCAAAGGGCACAATCTGCTCACTGCAAGATAAAAGCCAATCCATCAAGAGGCAAGATGGCAGTAGAGAAAGGACTTTTATTAAACAATGAGCTAGCTGATCAGAAAATGGTGGACTAGCGTTCTAAAGAACCATCTTAAAGGGGTACAGAATCTTAAGGCAGTTACATAGGGTTAGTGGGCTATAGAGGGTCAGGAATGTTGACATTCTGGCATTGCAGACTGGGAGTCACCCCACCAGATCTTTTAGCTGTCATTGATGATGGATACCAGAATAGAATCTCTGTCCAGGGGTCGTTACATTCCTAAGGAACTCAAAAGAACAAAGTTATCATCTCATCGCAGCTGGGAGGTACATACACAAGCAGGGGCAATAAATCTACAGAGCATGTATATTTCCTGGAGGGTGCATACAGCTGGGTTAGTTAATCAGAGGTCATTAAAGTTACAATATAGCTTCTTTTCTATAATACGGCTTCCCTTATGCCAACCTTGTGTTGAGCCAGTGTCACATGGAGATGGGACAGCATACAGTTTAGACGATATTCAGCATGTGCTGGGTTTCTGGACTTGTTTCATTCTTCTGAGATGCCATAAATGTTTCATATCCAGGCCCACTCACATCTTGAGGGCCTTATCTCACTCTCATGGGCTTTAGCTTGTTCTCCCAACACTAAGACCTTTTGGACCTGCTAATGAACACTGATTTTTCAGAGGTCTATAGGGATGTCTACTTAGTTTTTTTTTTTACTTCCAAATGTTTTTCCCTGCCTTTTCACCAGGTTACCTACTCACCTTAAAAGGCCATTTCTCTCCAAATTGGGTCATTAGTAAAATTTTTCAGAGTTTAATTATATATGTTTCTTTCTGCAATACAGAAAGCAGGTGTTAGGGATTAGGGGCTAAGCTATACCTCGCCAGAATTTTCTTTCTCCTTCCTTAGCTGCCACTTTTTAAATTTTATGGCCTGATGTTATACCTCTGTTCCTTAATTTTTGGCTACTTGGAATTTGGAGATTATTTTTCCCAACCAGTTTTTATTTATTTTTTAAGTATAAGGTTGAGAGAGATTTTACTTTGTTTTATCCATAAATTGTTCATATATGTATCACGTTACACAAGGTCATACACAGTAGCATCATATTTCTCTATTATTCTTCAGAGAAGTGAAACCCAGAAGTATAAAACTCTCCATAAGCCTGAAAAGGTGAATCTGTCATTTCAACTGTGTAGTTACTCCTGCCCTAAAGATTGTTACCACTTACAAGATTGTGGAAAAGGCTTGTGATTGCTAACTAGGTGACTGATAACACTTAAAACAAGTGTTCACAGTTGGAGAGCTCTAAAATCCACACAAAATTAGAGTGAACTGTTCCAGGAAGCCAGCTTGAGGCATAAGGGTTTCTTAAACCTGGCTGGGTCTTTTTCTTTGTTCTCCTAGCCAGAACCCTTCATGATGGATAACACGTTCTCTCAGGCCTAAAGCTTCCTGTGCTTCCTTTGTCCTCCTGCTTAAAAAGGCTTTACGTTGGAGAATCCCTCACATCCTGCCTTTTTAAATTTTTCTTCTCAAAGCTGGGCTTCTGGACACACTCACTTTCAGCTGAAGAGGTTTTTTATTTGCAGCTTATTTTGTGATTAAGTATATAGTAAATTCATGACCTCCTTTCCCCTCTCTGCTATGTAGTTTATTTAATTTAGCCTTTTGATATAAGACTGGTGTGAACCAGAAGAGGGCAGAAAAGGGTTAAAGAGTCCTGCTGGGCACCCTTGAGTTAGAATCTCCAAATGCTTGTGAAACCTTTGCAAATCAAGAGGAAAAAGACTTCAAATGGAACCCTGAAGAGAAACATCAAAAGCTCCCTCTTTTCTGTCTCTCCTTCAATGATTTTTTACTATTATGTTTTATAGGTTTCTACGGTATACAGATAGATAAAATTGGGAATAACTTTGGGAAAATATTATAGTGTAGATACAAAGTAATATATAAATCCTCTATGAAGTTTTCCTTTTTGAATCAGACCCGAGTTGTTACCGTGCCTGTTCTTGTGTTGTCTCACTTGGACAGCATACAGATTATGCTTAGGATCTTAGGGAAACTTTCCCAAAAGACAGGATAGGGTAACATTAAGAGTTAGGAGCCTGCGCCCCCATCCATGCATTATTTCTAAAAATCGATGTCACTGTTTACTATAACAATAGTAACTATCCTAAATAAAGGAACAAATATATTCCCATCATAATCATTGAAAAGAGAAAAAATATCAATGTGTCATAAATGAATTTTCCAATTATTCTTCTTTCTTCTTCAGTTTATTACTTGATTCAAAGGTAGGCATAGGAGATTTCAGTTGGTTTTGTATACTCAGTCTCCACCCTTTCTGTTTTTCTGTCGGGCCCCATTCTTACCCCTTCACACACAGTGTGGTCTACTGTCGTTCAGACGCCTCATTCTCTCCTGTCTAAGGGCTGGTAGGGACAAAATGCAAACCTGGACAATCAGACTCTCCTCCACCACAAACTGAGAATTTAAATCTTAAGTATAATGACATAAAGACTGAAATCAGGAGGCTTTCATCATCCCAAAGGTGAAATTATGAAGCATGTTTCACCGGGGCATTTTAAAAACTATTGATCCTATATGCACCCAACAGACCTTGGTTTAATTGGTCTGGAGTGTGGCCTGACCATCATGGTCTTGTAAAAGTTGCCCAGGTTATTGGGAAATTCAGGGAGAACTGAGAATCCTTGCTCTAGGTCATAAGACACCCAGCTATTTCCTGCTATCTTGATCCATGAAATGCCCTGATTCATATCTTTTAAAGCTTTTTCTTTAATACTGTGAACTACCTTATATTATTCTAATAAACATTGCCTACATTAGCCAAGTTTCTGTTACTTGGAACCAAAAAGTATTAATTGTTATAGTGCTGAAGATTGAGTATACGATGTTAACTTTTTGAAAAATATCTTCCTAATAACTCTTCCATCACTCTAAAGCTAAACTCCCCTCTACTATCCACAGGACCACCATGTATGGTTGCACAGAGTATTTACTGCCCAGGGCTCTGGGCCAAGGAGGGAGTGGGGACCATAATTTAGCTTACAGTCTTCTTGCCAAGCCATGTATACTGGCAAGGGACCACATCTGCCCAGAAGAAAAGATACTCTTTTTTAAAATTTATACAAAAGCACCATCTGCTTTCCAAGCCATAAGCCCATGGAACTAATCTGCCAAAGGGGGTGTCTTTTTCTGGTTTACACAAAGAAGACATATGGGTAGTGGCCCTGACTGTCCACTTTCTAACACGATCAATCAATTTTTTTCTCTTTTAAACTTCAACACTTAGACTACTTTATCCATTTAAAGACCCTGTCTCTCTCATTTGCAACATCTCCCTCATGACCACTTTTCTTCAAATAACTCTGAAGAGGCTACAAGACAACTTTTTACAATATTTACGTATTTATTTCAAGACTTGGTTATTAATCATCTTTATCTGTTTTCACCAGTGTCTAGAGAGGGTTCTGATTTGTATGAGGAAGGAAAGTGTCTCATTTGATCATAGCATTAGAAGTTGTGGAATCAGGAAGTAAATAGGTGAAGAATCATAATATCTATCTACTGATTTAAAGTAGTGGTGGTATGTTGGGTGTTATTCTCCACCCTAGGTGAAAAGGTTGACAAAGAAAAATGATGTATTGAGGGCTGGCCCAGTGGCATAGCGGTTAAGTTTGTGCGCTCCCCTTCAGCCGCCTGGGGTTCACAGGTTCCCATCCTGGGCACGGACTGACACACTGCTTGTCAAGCCATGCTGTGGCAAAGTCCCATATAAAGTAGAGGAAGATGGCCCAGATGTTAGCCCAGGGCCAATATTCCTCAGCAAAAAGAGGAGGATTGGCAACAGATGTTAGCTCAGGGCTAATCTTCCTCACACACACACAAAAAAAAACAAAACAAAAAAATGAGGTATTGATTTACTTGTCTAAAAATAAATTAAAACTTTTCACTGAATTCAGACAGTTTTTAAAATAAATAAAATTTATTAAAACTAAAAATTTTGACAAGATCCAGCATCCATTTATGATAAAAACTCTGAATAAAATGGGTATAGAAGGAAAGTACCTCAACATAATAAAGACCATATATGAGAAACCCACAGCTAATATCATCCTCAATGGTGAAAAACTGAAAGCTATCCCTCTAAGAACAGGAACCAGACAAGGATGCCCACTGTCACCACTCCTATTTAACATAGTACTGGAAGTCCTAGCCAGAGCAATCAGGCAAGAGAAAGAAATAAAAGGGATCCAAATTGGAAAGGAAGAAGTGAAACTGTCACTATTTGCAGATGACATGATTTTATATATAGAAAACCCTAAAGAATCCACCAGAAAACTTTTAGAAGTAATAAACGAATATGGTAAAGTTGCAGGATACAAAATCAACATACAAAAATCAGTCGCATTTCTGTACACTAACAACGAAGTAGCAGAAAGAGAAATTAAGAATACCATCCCATTTACAATTGCAACAAAAAGAATAAAATACCTAGGAATAAATTTAACCAAAGAGGTGAAAGATCTGTACACGAAAACTATAAAACATTTCTGAAAGAAATTGAAGAAGACACAAAGAAATGGAAAGATATTCCGTGCTCTTGGATTGGAAGAATTAACATAGTTAAGATGTCCATACTTCCTAAAGCCATCTATAGATTCAATGCAATCCCTATCAAAGTTCCAACAACATTTTTTACAGAAATAGAACAAAGAATCCTAAAATTCATATGGAACAACAAAAGACCCCGAATAGCTAAAGGAATCCTGAGAAAAAAGAACAAAGCTGGAGGTATCACACTCCCTGATATCAAAATATACTACAAAGCTATAGTAACCAAAACAGCATGGTACTGGCACAAAAACAGACACGCAGATCAATGGAATAGAATCGAAAGCCCAGAAATAAACCCACACATCTATGGACAGCTAATCTTTGACAAAGGAGCCAAGAACATACAATGGGGAAAAGAAAGTCTCTTCAACAAATGGTGTTGGGAAAACTGGATAGCCATATGCAAAAAAATGAAAGTAGATCCTTACCTTACACCATACACAAAAATTAACTCCAAATGGATTAAAGACTTGAATGTAAGACCTGAAACTGTGAAAGTTCTAGAAGAAAACATAGGCAGTACGCTCTTCGACATCGGTCTTAGCAACATCTTTTCAAACACCACATCTGACCGGGCAAGAGAAACAATAGAAAAAAGAAACAAATGGGACTACATCAAACTAAAAAGCTTCTGCACAGCAAAGGAAACCATCAACAAAACGAAAAGACAACCTGACAATTGGGAGAAGATATTTGCAAACCATACATCTGATAAGGGCTTAATCTCCAAAACATATAAAGAACTCATGCATCTCAACAACAAAAAAACTACCAACCCAATTAAAAAATGGGCAAAAGACCTGAACAGACATTTCTCCAAAGAACATATACAGATGGCCAACAGACACATGAAAAGATGTTCAAAATCACTAACTATCAGGGAAATGCAAATCAAAACTACAATGAGATATCACCTCACGCCAGTCAGAATGGCTATAATTAACAAGACAGGAAACAACATGTGTTGGAGAGGATGTGGAGAGAAGGGAACTCTCATACACTGCTGGTGGGAGTGCAAACTGGTGCAGCCACTATGGAAAACAGTATGGAGATTCCTCAAAAAATCAAGGATAGAACTACCATATGATCCAGCTATTCCACTGTTGGGTATTTATCCAAAGAACTTGAAAACACCAATTTGCAAAGGTACATGCACCCCTGTGTTCATAGCAGCCTTATTCACAATAGCCAAGACTTGGAAGCAACCTAAGTGCCCATCAAGGGACGAATGGATAAAGAAGCTGTGGTATATATATACACAATGGAATACTACTCAGCCATAAGAAACGACGAAATCCAGCCATTTGTGACAACATGGATGGACATTGAGGGTATAATGCAAAGTGAAATAAGTCAGAGGGAGAAGGCCAAATACCGTATGATTTCCTTCATTAAGTAGTAGATAATAACAACAATAAACAAACACATAGGGACAGAGATTGGATTGGTGGTTACCAGAGGAAGGGGAGGGTGGAGGGTGAAAGGGATAATTCGGTACATGTGTGTGGTGATGGGTTGTAATTAGTATTTTGGTGGTGAACATGATGTAGTCCATGCAGAAATAGAAGTACAACGATGTACACCTGAAATTTTTGCAATGCTATAAACCAATGTTACTGCAATAAAAAAAAAAAAAAAAAAAAAAACTAAAAATTTTTGCTTTCAAATGATTTGGACAGTTTCAACAGATTTAGCCAGTTGGCAGATGTGAGTTTGAATATATTCTTCTAATGATAAGTTTCTCATACCGAATTCCTAAGCTGCCTCATGACGAAAGCTAACAGAAAACTCTCAACCGTGGTTTATTGCACACCCAGCCATAATCTGAGAGGTGCAACCCTAAGTGTTTCATAGATTGATGATTATCAGCTTCTGTTTGCATTAGATCTGTATCATTGGTACATATGATTTTATTCATCACTTCTCCATGGGGGCAATTTTCCTTTTACAATTTAACATAGCCAACTAAAGTTTTCCTTTAACTTGTTTTATTTGATTTAAGTTTATATTTTGTTAATCTCGCAGTAAAAAATTTTAACAGATTAAACTGGTTTTATAAAATAACTATAGGCTACTAAACAATCAAAAAAATTTTTCAATACACAAAAGCGCCCAATGGTGTTTGTCATCTGAGCAGATCAGCATGAACTGAAAAGTGTGATCATTTCAGTTGAATGTTAATTAAGTCTTACACAGAGTTCATAGACACCTGAGAAAAGGAAACACATTAACCAAAAAAGTAGTGTTAACAAAATATATGGGAGATATAAGGCGAAAATAACTGAATTCATGGATTTAAACCTTAGACTAGCCCTGTGGTTTTATCGAACCCCATGGGGGAGTCTTTAAAATATTATGTAGAATTAAAAGAATTGTGATTCTTAATAAACTGACATTCAAAAGCCATTGTTTAAATTACTATCACAGAGTCATTGTCTCTGGAGCTGTAGGACAGTTAGCCCTGATTCAAGTTCATAAATTTCCATTGAGCTCTCATAGATTGGAGCTCACTTCCTATCAGGGACCAATTGGAGTGGTTTTGTAGGTATGATAGGATCCTATTTATGATCAGTGAGAAGAAAATTGGAAATAGTCCACAGAATAATCAATCCCTCACTCATGGTCTAAGATGATCTATTTTCACCAAATGTGCGTTAATCATCTCTTATGGTTCTTCTTGAACAATATCCCTTTGGGATTTCAATAAATCTATAATTCTTACAGTTTTTTTTAAACTTCTTATCACTAATATGGTTTAATGGAGGTAGCAACCTAAATTACATGAATTATGTCAGTTTGTTATGGAGGTAATACTTACATCCATGTAAGTTTGCCAATGTTTGGACTTCTGTGTTTTGAATGTAACTATGTATAGTAATCGATTGGAAAATCTCTCATTTTGTTCAATTACATCACAGTAATCCTCCATAAAAGCATTGTTTGAAAAATTTAAAGAAAAATCCAATTATTTTACATATTTTTATCACTTGGCATTATTGATAATATCTTCCTTGAAACTGCCTTTTTCCTTGGGTTCTATCTTAAATACAGTATCTCTGTGGCTCAGTTTTTGGTGTATATATACATATGTATACATATATATTTACTTACCAAGGATTCAACTCTCTTTTCAAGGCATATATTTTCAAACCTATGAATAAACTCAATCCCAATCAAATTAACAATATAATTTGAATAAATTACTGTATTAGTTATTGATTACTATAAGACTAGTTACATCAAAACTTAACATCTTAAAATAACAAACACGCATTATATGCAGTTTCTGTGTGTCGGGAATCTGTATTTGGCTTATCTGGATACCTCTGGCTCAAGATGTCTCATGAGGCTGTATTAAAGCTAAGCTACGTCAGCTAAAGCTCTGATCTCACCTGAAAGCTCAATTGGTGAGGAGGGTAACGTGCTTCCAGGCTCACTCACGTGATTGTTGGCATATATCTGTCCCTTGCCACACATGGCTCCAAGGCAGCTAGATTTCCCCAGGACAACCAATCTGAGAGCAAAAGAGAGCACCAAGATGGAAGCCTAAGGTTTTTTTTAATAAACTAATCTAAGAAGTGACATTCTACTTCTTCTGCTGTATTCAATTCATTAGGAACAATTCACTAAATCCAACCCACACTCAAGGAGATTACTCATGGTGTTATTTGGTGCCATCAAGAAGCTGCCTACTACAACTACTATTCTCAAATCCAAAATATTTAAATCTGAAACTATGGTGGTCTCACCCCACATAAATGATCCTCCTTGTTTTTCTGTAATAACACCCTTCTCCTTACCATCTAGTGTAAAAGCTTCATGTATCTTTCACTCTTACTGAAACCCTGATATAACTTGATGAGACTCAATTTTCCATTACATTTCACTTGGATGTACCTTTCTCATTCACAACCACCATCTTAATTCAGACCTTGTCATCTTTTTCTTGGTCTATTTAATTATCTTTACAACTGGCCTTATCCCTTAAATCCATATCTTACACTACTGCCAGAATAACTTTCCTACCACACAATTTTATCAGGAACTCTCAATTTAAACCTTTCAGTTATTCCCCCATTGCCTACAGGACAGAGTCCAAGCATCTTAACCTGACCTCAACCTGATTTCTACTTGTCTCACCCTATTTTTTTATCAGTCTTGTATCCTAGCTAAATTAGTGCATTCACTGTATCCCTTTGTTTTGCATATTTCTAGTTTTATATCTGTGTTCACAGAGTTCTTTAACTTGGATGACTTTTCAACAATTCCCAATCCTAGCATCCTTCAAGATCCATTCAAATCCAACACCCTCTTCATTCATCCTTTATTCACTTATTCATTCATCAAAAAATAAAACCCCTGCTTGCTAGATACCAAGCATCATATGCATGAGTGGTAATTAAATGTTGATTGTTTTAAGCTACTCAGCTCTGAGTTGTCTATTATACAGAATTTTTGAGCCAATAGTAACTAACTGATGTCAGATACAAATGGATATGTCTAGTAGACAGTTATCAAGAAATCAAGAACTTAGGAAATAGTTTTAGACTATAAACCATCCCTTATCACTTCAGCTGAACGTGTGTTCCTTCCCAGAATTCCTATACACTATGTGCCTAGACAGCTAATGTGACCATTATCACATTATTGTAATAACACCAATATTGACAAGTTGATATTGACCAATATCAATTTCATATTGTGATTTATCTTTGTAAATCATAGAGTCTACATCCCACCTAGATCATAAAATTTTAACTATGATTTTTTGTGCTTTGCATATGTAGCACTGAAGAAAAATTTATTAGATTGATGGTTAGATAATACAAAAGAAATAAATTATTTTAGTCTAAATTACTTCATTAATTAGTCTGTGAGGCTCTTACCATTCTGTGTTTCTTTCAATGTATTTCCCATTTATCAAATCCAACTGATTCTGCCAATAAATACTTGAGTATCTATTTTTCCTACAGTGTATTGTCTGATCTAGTTGCCCCATTAGAAATAATTAAATATCCAAATGACTTTATTCTTAAAGCATAAGTGTTTATTATAAAACATCATTTAGCACTTCTTTACAGAAATAGGAATTTAACTGCCTTAACCATTAATACTGATCAAAGGATATCATCAAAACCTTATATACTTGAAGCCAAATAAACAATGTCAAAGGATCAAAGATTGTGGCAGACACTGTGGCAGCCTAACCAACCACCTTCTTCCCCCCACACTCTCCCTTCTTCCTTTTCAGCAGAATTCCTTATTTGTTCAATCTTGTTGTAAAAGACTACAGACTCAGAATGTCGAAACAAGACCTTGTCATTTATAAGAAATGCACTGCAGAAAGGAGGGGGAAAAGAGTTCACTAGCCAGAGGCTGAGAACCCCCACACTCCAGGTCCTTAAGACATCACAATTATAGCCTGTCTTTTATGTTGGCACATTCACAAGACTGCTTTCCAGATTTCCCTCATGATCAGCAGGGAAGGAGGATCCTTGTGACACTCAAGGAAGATGAAACCTCAGATGCTCAACGAACTGGGGAAAGGAAACCTTTAAGATCTAAATAAGCAAACTTCAAAACAGCCATTTAAAAGGATACAAATAAGATATATTTGAAAGTCATAGTATTTATTCACTAAAGTACCCAGGAATTATGAAGGTGTTATGTTTATCCAAAAGAGTAAAATATTGAGGATCTACAAAGAGATTACAGTGTTCATCCAGGAAATAAAAATTAAGAATCTCTTGGTTAAGTAAGATCTTTATCATTTAGTACACATGGCATAAAGTTCTGTTTATGATGGAGAGGCTGATTTTGTTAACATGAGCTTGGATACCTGGAGATTAGGGGAGGCCCCACCCCAGACCCCTGTGGTGAAATGATAGATCTACATTAATCATTGTGGACACATTACCCTTGCCAGCAATTGGTTTAGGAACAAACAGGTAAATAAGTCCTGGCTGTTAAATATGAATTTCTTGGTGAACTTGAGGGCAATTTTTGTGGTCAGAAAAAAACTATTCATACATTTACTTAGATTTTTAAAAATTAAAATTCATTTTATTAAAGTCACATATTTAAAAAACCAGCTCTCCTTAAGCTTTCAGCTTATAGATGTATTATAATTCTATTAATAATCTAGCAAATTTTAATAATTGGTTTTCAAGGCCCTTTGATTAATGTTTGGCCCCTTTTACACACTTAAACAACTTCAAACATTTTAATCTGTATTTATAAGTTAAACATTTTCAAATTTTAAAGTACTTAAATTATTTTATTTAATGCAAACTTTTTGAGTTCAAAAATAACTCTTTTATTTAATAAACTTGTTAGTATGATAATCATATGTTCTCATTAATGTTTCAACATTGTATATAAACCCAGTTAGATTTCATTGTAGAACACAGATCAAAATTGATAATAATTTTATATTTAAGTGGGAATAACAAAGCTGACTTATAAGTCTACTGGACCCAATTTCTTAAAAACTACAGGTATAGAAAACATCAATTATATAACACTATGGTTTGACTTTCTTAAACTTTTTGACCCTGAATTCTCAACCTCTCTCAGGTTGAAAGGTGCTTAATTATTTGGGTAATAGCCATGTCATAACAGGTAATTGTGAAGAATAACTTCTCCATTAGTTGTGATTGCTTAACAACCGTATATTTCAGCTGCGTCGCTGTTTTTTTTTTTTCCCCACACGCCCTGATAGAGTATCCTGGGTTCTCTTTATAGTCTAAAACAAGGATTTTATAACTGAGAAAGCAGTTGTTCTCAGTACCTCAGAGTCAGCAGAATCTCTGTCTCCAGTTTACACATGTTAATGAGATGATTGCATTTTGCATTTTTAGCTCTTAAGATACAAAAATGTTCTGCCTGTTTAACCCTAAAAATAATTCAACTTGACACAATCTAATCTCCTCTTCATAAGTTCGCTAACTTTTAGGACCATACCACTTCTGTAATATAAAATGATTTCTAATAGAATCCTGGAGACTTCCCACAGTATTGCCTGATTACTCAAGGCATTTCCAAGTCCATTAGACTGACACTGACCAAGGGGCCCTGACAGGAAGCCTGCTGTGGGCTTCTGCAAAAATAAGAGAGATGTACAGGAGGAAAGCTCTGCTTCTTTAACTGGATGTTTTCCGGGCTGCATTTGGTACTTAGAACCCCAAGAGCCTTTTTGCGACTTTGAGGAGGCAAGCCTAAAACCTAGCAAACACATCAAGTTTGACAGATCCAAAGCTGGGGCATCCTATCCCTAAGCTTTTCATTGAATGAGATCACACATATTTTTTTGTTCAGCTACTTTGAGTTGGATTTTCTGTCACTTGCAGTCCAAATCACCCTAACTAATAAAATAATCCATGAAGATTTCCACGTAATCAACAAGATATGAAGTTACAGAGAACCATACTTGCAAACCCTATACATCAAATAATACCACTAGTTTCCCACATATATGTTGTGGTGTATCTAATGCAAAGGATTTATAAAGAATAGATCTCGTGCAAAACACCTCAAGGCATTTATTATCTAGTGGTTACGCAAGAGTAATGAAAACAATATAAACAGACAGAAACTAAACAGTTTCTATCAATAGTGTCTCAGCCTGAATACATAAGCAAATGGTCAGTCGGCTTACTGTGTGTTCCAGTTATCTATGGCTACGTAATAAAACACCCCAAAACTTAGTGGCCTAAAACATCAGCAACATTTATTTTACTTATGAAGCTGGAATCTAGTGTTCAGCAGGGACACTTCTCTCTACTCCGCTCAGCATCAGTGGGGGCTGCTTAAAGGCAGGAGGTTGTAATCATCCAAAGGCTCGGCGTTTAGGGAGGACTCAAACATCTGGGGCTGGCACAGCTGGGGCTCCTCAGGCATCTCTAGCTCCACAAGCTCTCTTCGCAGGGTCTCTCCAGCATAGTGGCTTCAGAGTAGCTGGACTTCTTACAAACTGCGTGTCCCAAGAGGGAGAGACGCAGGCAGAAGCTGGATCACTTTTAGGACCCAGCCTTGGAAACCACGTAGCTTCACTTCCACCACATTATATTTGTCAAGGTAGTCACACAGGCCCACCTGAGTTCAAGGAGATGGAAGCAGACTCTACCTCCTGATAGGGACGTAACAAAAAGAGTATGCAGGACTAGAAATATTAATGCACCCATTTTTGATACAGTCTACCACACTGTGACATCATGGTTATTTCTCGGTTAAATCAAAGGTGATTTCTCAAAAGAGACAGGTTTTTAGTCAAATCTTAAAGAATTTGAGGGACCTGGACTGTTACACTAAGTCTGTCTTTTTAAGATAACATTTTAAAGCAGTCATTTCTGAAGGGTACAGTTTATATCAAGAAGCAAAGAAATCGACAGAGCTACTTAGGAGTTTTCAATGGCTTCACTGTCTTCACATATAAATACCCCAACTCCAGTCTTTGTCCCCCTTATCTCTGTGTGCAAAATAATCTTAAAAGTAAACATTTTTATGACACAGCATTTGACTAAATAAAAACAAATATCTTCAACCTGTTCAACCTTTCCTCAGGCTAGATAAAAATAAGCTACGAAATAAACTCCAGTGGCTTTTAACACAGAGCAAAAATTAGGAAAATTCTTGCTTTGAACCAAAATGCAAGCTCTTTTATGTCAGGGACTTCTGTCACTTGTGTGCAATACTTCATTATAGTCCCCACCCTGCCTGGAGCACTGCTTTGCAGATAACAAAATGAATGCGTGAATAAATAAAACTAGTATGTATGGATGCTTTAGAGTTTATAAAGCACGTTCATATGTTTTATGTCACAATAATTTGAGGCATAAATATTATTATTGGTCCCATTTAATAAAATAGAAAGGTGAGAATTCAGTAACGCAAGTGAATTTCCCAAAGTCACAGAAGTAGTGAAGTGGAAGAAATAAGACTTGGAACTCAAATACCTCCCTTATTCAAAAACCCATACTCTTTTTACTGGTTATTGATATATTTTACATATTTTCATGACTTTTGCTAGGGTATTATTTCTGGCATGGATCTGTGCTTTGTGTGATCCTCACAAAATACCCCAAAGTAATCATCCTGTATAAAATCATCGTGCTTGGATGTTGTAGCTCCACTGTCATGATTATTGTTAAATTTTCAAATTCCTACATGTATAATCTTTTAAGGATTAATTTCCCATTTTATTCATTTGTTAACAGTTCTAATATGGCCTTAGTGAGTGTTTTCAACCCTAATACCTAGCATGTAACCAAAACACCTTTTCAACCAAATAGAGCTCCAGCCATCAGATTATGAAGACTTCACAATGTTAAGGTTAGAAAAAAAAATTGTAAAAGAAAGGGTCAATAAGCTGTTGTAGCATGTTAACTTATCAAAGCAATGATAAATATTTAACACATAGAACTATCTATCTATCTAATAACAGAAACCAATTCTGTTACAAGGAAGGGCATATTCATATGTAATACATAGCCATAATTAGAGCACATTTGCATATTTACCTTGGGGAACTTTTCTCGGGGAATTTCATTTGCATTTTGACCCAGAACTCTCTGAAGAGAGATATATAAAGAAAAATGGAAGGATTTTTCCAAATTCATGTATATCAGAGTTTAGACTCTCTGACCCTCATTTTTCCCATATATTAAGGAATGTTGAAAGAATTAAATGAGATAATGTGTTCATAAGAAGAGAGAGTCATCACTCACAGTGAATGGTACTATCCTCCTCCTCATTCTTAAAGAACAGAATGCCTGTCCCAGATCCAGGGCTCAGAGGAAACTCCTTTACTGCCGAGACTTCAGAAAGAGGGAGGAGAAGGGCAGGCAGGTAGAACACAATGTTCTAGGAGAGTTAACACTGAAACAAAGCTTCCAGACAGTTTCTATTTGGGAAATGAGAAGACCAGAATTTACCTCTAGGATAACATGCTCTGTCTTTCTGGGAAAAACGCCCGGGAAGCCTGATGGTTATACAAATATAAAGCAAAACTGGTGGGTTGTATTGGAACTAGCATTCCAAAAACACTGTAAAACACTGCACTAGAAGTCTTGGCGAGACTCCTGCTATGTGCTGCCTTTAGGAATAACTGTTCACAACCAGGACCTACAGCCTAAAGGAAAGGCCTGAACCCAGACATTTAGCTGAACTCTCTCTGTGTTTTGAGGATCAGAGAAAGAAGACTTCACCCTGCTAGAAGGATAAGAGCAAGGTAGGACCAGAGCATTTGACTGGGTACCAACACAGAGACTTGAGGACGAGGAATAGGTCAAGGAACCAGAAAGAAGAAGAAGGCATCTATGTGCAAAGACTGGGAAGGGGGGAGGTGTGTGATGAAGTCACAAGCAAAGCAAGATCCCAACCTCTGGAAGCTGGCACAAACACAAGCATTGAATGATTCTGAGCTATCAAAATTCTGCCCTAGATTCTTCACTTTCCCCTCATTGGGACAGCCATGTTTCCAAAGCCTAAAACAGCACACAAGCCTGCAGAGGAGGGTTAAGCGATCTTAGCAAGTGGATCCCGGAGGAATATAAAGGTAAATGCAAGAGGGATCACTTTAATTATCCTAAATTGTCTCACAGATGAGAAAAGAGGAAACCTTGATCAAAAGCTGCTGCTTGAACCCACTCCTGCCAACTGAAAGCACCCCCTAGAGCTGAATCCCAGCCATGAGAGCCACTGCCAGTACGGGTGGTTTCCAACCAGGGTCACCACTGAAGAAACGTTGGCTTCGAGCTGGTACGGGAATAGCTGCTGAGGGTGACACAATGAGAACCCCTGCCATGGGGCATTTCTTGAAACAGCAAGAAGTTTCACCCTGAGCAATGCTTTCCAGTTCACAGACCTCCAGCACATTCTATTTTGCCCTACGATTACCTTTGGGAGAAAAAGAAGTTATTCTCCTTTCTAAGGGGAGGGTGGAAATTAGGGTTTTTCATTTTCTCTCTTATTACAGAGAAAGAATAAGTGTTCATGCCAACGAAAAAGATCTGAACATCACCTGACCCTCGCAACTCTTGCTAGAAGAAAGAGGGATGGGGAAAGAGAGCTACATACATGACATTCCATGAATAACAAGGGAAGAGTGAGCAGGCTTCACTATGTACGTGTATTTCAAATCACCACTTTGTACACCTTAAATATTTACACTATTTACAGATATATAAATAAACCTTTAAAAGATGGAGCAAGCTTTAGAAAGACTTTTTTTAAAAAGCATTTCTTTTCTAAGCCTCTAGACTGAAGTCAGTTGTATCTAATTCTAGAGAACAGGAAAATTAATTCTCAACTTTTTCCAAGGGTGGTGGTATTGTTTTTGTTGTTGTTAAAAGCCAATTAATCCTGTGTTATTTCTATGAATAATTTTCTCTCTTCAGGTTTTTAGATATAGGTCTTTGTTTTCTGGTTTCTGTCAGTTCTGGTTTTATTAAAATCAACATGTCTTAGATAAACTGCCTAAACCTTTTGTAGGTTTTAAATGTGTTCCTGATCTGTGCAGACTCTGCCCTCTTTAGAGAATTTTCACTGAATTTTCAGTGAGCAGAGACAGCTTTAGTTCTGTCACAGCCAGCAAACAAGAAACTATGACACCAACACTCAAGTCCATCCAAAAATGACCAAATATTTTTTAAACCAAGAAATATAAACAGAAAACTTACTTTAAAATGTATTTTTATATTAAGATTGAGAATCAGGATTTACTTCACATGAAAGCATATTTCTAAGAAATTAGTTTAATCTGTATTTTCAAATATAAAAAAGTAATAGTTCTTTGAAGCAAACATAGAGAGACTTTTAAAGTAAGATGAGAGCTATTTGACTGAAATATATTCTTTCTCTGTTTAGGTGAAAGCCAGGTTCAAGTCAAGAGGTCATATGGCGCTAGATACATCGTGTTTTTTTGACTTGTTATTCCCCCACTCACCTTTACCTTCAGGAGTTAACAAAATTTTAGGAGAAGGCGATGGAGATCTACCTCTCCTTGCATGGGCAAGGAGATTACGTACTCCTTAAGTATTTGTTGGTGATCACTGATTTGAGGTATTATGCTTAAATCTTGCCGTACAGCGACCACGGGGTAGTCATTCTGCTATGCTAATACACTCAATAAAATGAAGACTATCTATGCATAGTTGTTCTATTTAAAAGCCCCCTTTCATTACCTGTAGATGTTGCTTGAGATGAGAACATATAAAGCAAGATCCAGTGTGGGCTTTCTGCGTAATAGTTACACACGGGTTGTAAAATGTCTTTGTTAGACCCAAGTAACAATTACAGCTATAAAATAACTTAGGTGCTTAACCACACACTAGATATTTGAAGTGATAAGTACAGCAAAGTATTTCAAATATATTTTTACAATGTTGAATCACAGATTTTTAAAAGCTTGCTCCTTTATTTTTCAAATTTTAAGCAATTAACATGTATTTTTTATCATGAGAAAATCACACATTTGTTTAAAATAAATAAATATAGGTTATACTAACAATTGAATAAATTAAATAAGCACTTAGGTGAAATTTTACCCTTAAATCTAAAAGAAGTCAATATCTCTCTAAGGGTAGGAGAGAGAAAGTTTTGTTAATGCCTGTTTCTTGTTGCTTCATGAGATAGTGATGAAGCCGTGCTCTACCCAGTCCCATAGATCCTGGTGCACTTTGCTATGATAGGAGGTGCCTGCACAGCTGCAGGAGTTAGGGCCCCATGCTCGGACTCCGAAGGGCCTACTCAGTCACACTTACAGCCGTAACCATTGTACCCCGAAGGGCCTCTAGCCTCAGCCACTGACTGTGCTAGAACCAGTTCTCACTCATAACCTAGTTCCTGCATCACCTCCGGGTTACTAACTTCAAAGCACCCTCTTTCCTGCCTCTGGGATACTGCACTTCGCCTTGCCAGGTCTTCCTAGGAGTAGGGATTGAAATAAGGCTCCTGGGCTCCTAATCAAAATTAACCCACACCCTAGTGGTCAGAATTACAGTTTCTCAGGGAATGACTGCACTAATAAAGTCAACAAAAACTGAATGACATCTTAATCTCAGGACCCTGGCTGCCTCCAGACTCCACCTTTGAAGAACTATAATGTGTCACTCAAACACTCTTACTTCAATAACAAGATCTAAGCCGGGTAACTTGAAGCCTATCTCCTAGACCTTGAAGAGACTGGCATTTTTGGTACCCTCAAAGTGAGCAGCCTATTTAGCCTCAGCTTTAGAGACAATCCTATTACATTTGTTTTCTAATCACTTAGCAAGTTAGTGGGTTGGACTAGAACCAGGACCAAAACTCAAGTGTCCTAAATAAGCCTAATGTTTCCTGTTGGGAAACATTTTGTTTGATTATCTCCCTCAGTTCTAATAAGTTGCCAAAAGATGAAGCTCCCCTCCCACTCCACACACCTGAAGAGGATATAGAGGTAGTCCCCCTTCCTGGGAAAATCTCGAGGCTCTAGTTACCATTGATTGGAAAATATTTTGAAGGTAATGGAATAGACTATCAATCTGTCGATCCACAAGATGGCTTTTGTAAATTGTTGATTGTTTTTTAAGTGTGCAATAGAGTTGAAGAAGTGAATAGTCTACTTCATGTAAAGATAATCTCGGTGTGACAATTTTGCCATGGAAAGAAATAATCAAGGAAGGAAAATATTTTTTAAACTGTATTAAATGACTTCTGCAATCAGATAACATCCTCCTGGTGATACTGACTAAGTGCTTCCCACACACACAAGAATTTGGAGTATTGTGTTTCTCATGAATGGTTACTTGAGAGACACAATTAAACATTTCTAGAAAAGGGAATCAAAGGGGGCAAGTGTTATAAGAATGATAAAGAGAGAATAAAGGAAGAGTCCCAGAGGGCCCCAGAGGACACCTGGAAAAGAGAGGGAGCAATGACTCCATGGATTTGCAGCGGGAAGAGGGAGAAAGATTGGAAGGAAAAAGTCACTAGAAAGGGCGAGAAGTGGTTTTTCCCTCTTTTTTCAGAAGGGGAAGAAGTTGCAAGAGAAAGAAATGAAATCATGATATGGTTCACTTGCTAAAAGTAAGAACTCGTTCAAGAAAAAATAACTGCCGCGTGAGTGAGTAAGAAAGGACTGAACCAGAAGCTGACACTGAAGCCGCATTCCACTGAGAATAGAATTGTAACAGCTAACATTTATTGAACACTAGCTATGTGCCAGGCACAGTTCTGAACACTTCATCTGTGAGAACTCATTTAATCCTCATAATAACTCTGTGAGGAACTGAAGCCAAAGAAAATCTGGGAACAGAGTACGGGGTGGAGGACAGGAACCCTCTCCTGGCTCCTTGAGGATTACGCCTGGTCTGGTGTCATACTCAGCGTAGGGCTCCATGAGCCGGGACACTGTGGGATTCTTGATCAGCTTCTACCGGCTGCAAATCCAGTGTTTTATGTTCAAAACAAAAACAAAAACAGAAAACTCCTTAATGAAGTATGTTAAGCAAGGAGCACTGGAACACCTAGTGTATTTTTTAGGAGCTCACCAAAGTCAAATACGATGCCAGAGACAGTTCTGACAAAGACTTATATTGATATTCAATAAACACTGACTCCTTCAGCTTTGTGTTTAGGAAAAAAAGAAGCTGTTCAGCCAAAGAAATATATATATAAATGAATGGAAAGTTAGAGCCACATCTCTGAGAAAGGTGTCTAATGATAGTTTTCCTTGGGCTTCTTTGGGGGAGCTTAAGTTTTAATGGAAGTACTGACCTCAAAATATTGGGGCTGGGCCTGGGGAATGATATAAAATATATTAAAAAGTGACCATAGAAAATACAAACTAAAGAGATATTGATCATACTTGTTTTCACCATATCTTGGTGATTTTTGAGTTTCCATTTAAGATAGCCAAGAAATACACCAAGAAAATGTGTTGCAACCCAATTTTCCTTGTAAAAAAAAAAAAAGAAACCAGTCCAGCCACTGCGTAAAGGGTGCCTTTTCTCCTTATTTCAAGTTTATGCAAAAATTTCTCCTGGCTCTCTCAGCAGTATTCTTTGCCCCTTTAGATTTTCAAACTGTTCTGAAGCTGTTTTATGATTGTTTTCAAAGACTTCTGGTACAGTAGTGGAGGGTGTGTTTGTGTGCGTGTGTGTGCGTGTGTGTTTGTGCTCACACACACACAAGTGCATTCATGTGTTTTTAACAGTAAAAATAAGAAACTGTCTTTCCGTTTGGGTTAGAACTGAAATGAAATGAGGAATGGCCGCCACCAAGCAGAAAATGTGCTCACTTTATGTGTGCCAGTTAATTACGACACTTCAGAGGCGCTTCCGAAAGGATAAGGCAAGCTGCATAAATTTAGCTGTAATCCAGGCAGGCAAAACTAATTTGCAGGGGATGGCCTTATCTAGCCACTGCAGCTTTCTCAGAAAATTAACCTTGGATATTTGGGCCCAATTCAGAAAGTGTTTGATTTTTTCTCATTTCCCTGCTCAGCATAAGAGAATTTTTGAATTCAATACAATACCTGAGTTTTAAGAGGCACGATGAATGCTGTAGGCAGTTCAGAGTTATTACTGACAAGCAAAAATATATATTTTATATATACATATAGATGATTGTCCTTCATGCCCATTATCCTGCCTTCTTACATGTGCATTAGAGGGTTTATCAGTGTAGGTATAGGGGGTTTCTTGGATTAAGAGAAGGATGCAACTCGTTTTTAATGTACTTAGGAAAATTCATCAAAGTTCATTGCAGAATAAGTCATGCATACTGACTTGTTCATTCCAGTGGAAATGAAGAAATCCCCAGAAAAATAGAAGTTTAATGAAGTGTTGGAGCCAAGTCTTGCCTGTCACTGCAATTATCACTGATTTTGATTCTTCCTTGATCTTCTACTCTTAATTAATCTCACACAGCACAGTTAAAAATTTACCTTATTTTTTATCATGCAATCATTCATTCAATCAACAATTACTGAAGTCAGCATGCTTTCATATGTTTTCTCATTTAATCCTCATGCTAACCCTGTTTGCATTTCATTCATTTCACCAGCGTAAGAGGCAAAGATTTCATATGTCAATGTTTCCAATGCAGTTTTAAATTTCTCAAAGCAATGGCACTATATATGCATGGAAGGAGGTCTAGTGTTTGCATGGTAAGATTTAAGAGTTTTTGCCCCAAATTTTTAATTTTGTTTTAATAATATCTTTAGAATACAAATATAACTAGTTCCTATTTTTCTAAATTTTAAACAGCTAACTGAATTTGTACTGGCCGGCTTTAATAATAAATTCATAATAAGTCCCACACGACCATCAGTTGTGGCTGAGCTGAACTTTAAAGAAAAAGTTTTTTTTAATATCCCATCTACAATATAATTGTTTCACTCATTTCAAACCATAGGAGTTACTTATTCTAAAGTGCCATGAACTCAATTGGCAATAATTGTTCTTGAGGATGTCACAATTAGGCAGAAAGGAGCATATTTATAATAATAAAAGAGCCATTTTAAAACGTAGATTGCACACTGAATCATGAAATGTGAAGCAATGACTCCCATTTGGATCTAAATTTTCCTCATGCTTGTTCAATAGCCAGGGCTAAATGTTATGGCTATCTATAGTTATACTCTAGGGTGAAAGGAGGAAGGAATTAGATGTCATAAAGAATCATACATAATGCATAAAGACCTAAACTATATTTTATGAGAACTGAAAAATTTAAGAAACTCTGGCTGTAATTTGGAAATGTTGTGCCAAGCAAAATTTCCTCATATACGATAATGTTAGTAAAGACTTAGCAGACAAGAAGAAAGTAAACCCTCAAACTATCTTGGTCTGATCTGCATTTCTCCTACATATAATATATTTTAATGAGGAATTTGAATAAATACACAGAGGCTAAGTGTCAAGGTTACTGGGAAAAAGACATCACTATAGATGCCAATGCATTAAATATCTTCTGTCTATGGAATCAAAATTACAACTAAAAAGATGTTTGCTTATATACTCTTACCTACTAATAAACTATTTGTAATTGACTTTTTTTTTTTTTGGTGAGGAAGATTGGCCCATCTATTGCTGATTTTTCCCTTTTTGCTTGAGGAAGATTGTCACTGAGCTAACATCTGTGCCAATATTCCTCTATTTTGTATGTGGGGCACCACTACAGCATGGCTTGATAAGCAATGCATATGTCCACACCTGGGATCCAAACCCGTGAACCCCAGGCTGCCGAAGCAGAGCACATGAACTTAACCATTATGCCACCAGGACAGCCTCTTGACTTTTTTTAAGACTACTTTTTTAGAGCAGTTTCAGGTTTACAACAAATTTGAAAGAGAGGTAACAGATTTTCCATATACCCACTATCCCCACCCAAGCAGAACCTCCTCCATTATCAACATCACTCACCAGAACGGTACATTTTTTACCAAGGATGAACCCACATTGACACATCATAACCCCCCAAAGTCCATAGTTTGCCTTATGGTTGTAATGGACTTTTAAAAGATATATTCTATTTCAGCCAATTTCTAAAAAATTGATCAGCTTGATTATAAAGAGATCCAATTCACCATAACAACACAAAACAGAACAAGGTTTTGTAATTGATCCCACCGCGGAGCAATCACCCACAACATTGTAGGTCCTTCAAGGTCAGGAGATTCTACGTAACCACTCTGATTCCTCTAGGTTCTAATGCAGTGTCTGCAACGTAGAAGACACACAATGAATTCTGGCCAAATGAAAATGTGATTGAATAAATATATGAATGTTGGGTGAATGAATGAAGCACAGTTAATTCTGCAATTTACAAAGAGGGCTCCGTGCTTTATCATCTCAGTGCTCTGCGAAGCTCTGGGGTGTCCTTGCTGGTGGCTCAAGGGTACAGGATCTGAAACCACTAGCTCCCTCTTTTATCCCCACCACCACCCCATTCCTCTTACCCCACAAACACACTTCTCATCCAACTTCAACAAGAACAACTCTAATTTTAAAAGTTTACAAAATATGGAAATGCTTTGAAAGAACAGTTCAAGTAAGAGTTTGACTTACAAAAATTTCCAAGAACATTTCTAGTATGTAAAGTGTATGTGTTTTCTATTCGTTCAGCCTTTCTAAAAGAATGCATTAGTCTTATCACGTCACATTTGCTACACAGAATGTGGTTTTATTTTTTTCATTTGTTTGCTTTTAACAAACAATTATATTTACTGTTTCATAGTTGAAAAAAAATTTCCATCCCTTAGCCTATGTTTTCTCAATTATTCTGAAAGGATCTCTCATAATTTATCAACATTTTCTAAGCTAAAATTAATCACATAACTCTTCCTTAGACTGCCATAGATTTTCAGGAATTACTAAACAAAGTGATTTTTCATTAACACAACTGGCCCTTCTTTTGTTCAACCAGCATTTATAGGTTGCCTACCATGGACTGGAACCTTGGATGACACTGGAGGTATAACAGTATCTGCTCTCACAGAGCGAGTGATATTCATTTACTTTCTGAATCCTGGAGAACTTTTATAAATACTATTTTGGAATTATATGAATATGCAGTTCATAGTAATCAGTCAACTACAGTTTTGCAAATATATTTTAAAAACTATAGCACTCCTCAAATTTTCATCCTTGCCACACAGCAGAAGTCACTATTGCTGCTGGTTGTAGCAGTAATAACAAAACTGAATACTTTAAGAGAAGCACACTAAGAAAGGGAAGATGCATCTTTTCAAAAATGGGGTCCAGGGGCCGGCCCAGTGGCATAGTGGTTAAGTTCATGCTCTGCTTAGCTGGCCTAGAATTCACAATTTCGGATCCCAGGCGTGGACCTACACATCGCTGATCAAGTCATGCTGTGGTGGCATCCCACGTACAAAATGGAGGAAGATTGGAATAGATGTTAGCTCAGGGCCAATCCTCATCACCAAAAAAAAAAAAAAAAAAAAAAAGTGGGGTCCAAAACCCACAAAGGTAAACATAGACTTCCACATTTTGTGGAGAGCCATGTCCTTTTTAAAAATCTACTTCTAATCCCTGTGCCTTCTTTTGGGAAAAATACATTGTTTTATTTCTTCTAGAACTTCAAGTAATGCCAATATTTATATTAAGGAAAGTTCCAGTTTGATTCTCTGTAACACAGAGTAATAGCCTCCAAATTTGGGTACACATTCCTCAGGACGTGTCCAAGTGGATTAGCTCACTGCGGTGCAGGAAAACCAACATTAGTATTTTAATGTATGTATATTTATGTTTATCAAAACAGTTAACATTCACTAATCATTAATATACTGATTGACATTGCTGTCCTCCTTGGCTCACATATCAAAAGAAAGGGCGCTGCCATGCAGTGGGTGAGGTATCCTGAGGAAACCATAGAAGGCCCACCACGTGGAGAGAGTAGTAACACGACCTTCCCCTTTTTACATCTGTCTTGTATCTTCTGATCCAAAATTTACTACGAGTTTTGAATGTGTGTTTCCGAATCCTTGACATTTTTCTAAGTGGTTGACCCCGCTACCCTTACACAAGAAGTTTAGAATGTGCTCCGGCTATCAATTCTAGCTTCCCACACCACCTACACCCTTCTGTCACCACTCCAATCTTGACTTTGTCTCACACTAAAATATACAAGTATATTTGGATAAACTGTCAATGATCTAATTAAGAAAATCTTTGAGTATTACATTTTTAAGATTAAAAAATTTGTATTTTAATATTTTAGGGAATTTAAACATTGTGATAATGTCTCCAAAGAGAATTGAAACAGAACACATATGTTTTCTGATCCTAGTAATTTAGGACAGCAAGTTAAGTTAAAAACAATGT
The DNA here is from genome assembly GCF_057802395.1 of Ceratotherium simum simum. Classification (NCBI taxonomy): domain Eukaryota; kingdom Metazoa; phylum Chordata; class Mammalia; order Perissodactyla; family Rhinocerotidae; genus Ceratotherium; species Ceratotherium simum. The sequence continues at coordinate 45,018,557 of NC_141900.1, forward strand.
CTTTAATCATTTTTTGTTTTATTACTTTTATAAAATCATAATGAAGTGAATTCCCCCTTTCTACTCTGTGGAGGTGAAGCCATGTACTTTAATAGACAAGGAGGGGAGTTATTCAGCTGCCACTGAAAACTGTGGTGGCAACTTAGCTGTTAAGAATTCTTTATGTTGATGTTCAGTATATAGAAATTTGGGCTGCAGGAGGTCATAGAGGACGGGATGATTATAGCAGAAATAGTTGAATCACTCCTGAAACTGTGCACAGTCTTGGTCCCCTCCTCAAGCATCCCCCTCTCAATCCTCCACCTCTGTCCCCACTAACGGACCAATGATCAGTTATAATCAGGCTGGATTAAGAGAAAAATCAACTTACACATAATACTTTATGCCACTTTATTTACCTTTCCTTCATTTTTAATGTTTGCAGTTTAGTCACAGAAATTATCAAAAATAACCTCTACAATGGCTTTTAAAGAAACAAGCACAAACTGTGATAACCAAGAAGGCTCTTAAAGTTAGCTAATTGTTGTTAACAAATTCTACACACTCATTATCTAAAAATATTAATTCCCAGAAATTATTTTCACAAAATAACTTTAGTACTTTTCACTCTTTTAAGCAAGACTTTGCAGAGATCACTTTCTAGAATTTAGCCATGCTGGTATATAGTAAAGGAAGTTTTACTAATGAGACGTCAAAACACCAAGTGGTTACTTTTTAATTAAGACCAAGGTAGAATTCTGTAGTTTAAAGTCAGTGATCCATCATGAAATTCAATTTTCCAATTGCTTAGTTAATTTATGTATACAATTTAATAATATTTAATATGGTATGCATATTTGAAATGCAGTAAGTTTCCAAATAAAAATCTAGGACAGGATTCCACAAATACCTGAGATTTTATGTTTTTCTCTGAAGACGATCAGCAAGGATTAAAAAAATTAATTTTGTTTTACCATTACGAAGTATGTACTGTTAAAAGACCGAAAATAGTCATCCATTTACTTATGAAATATAGAAATTAATAGACTATACCACTTTTCCCCCCTGTGCTGCTATTTCAACTACTTATTGAAAATACCAGGCTAAACTAAATTTGTTTAGATTCAGCCTTAAATCGCACAAAAAAATGTTCACTTGTCTTTCTCAATAATGGAGTTCATCATCTCATTTGTTCATTTTTGTGGGGTGTTTCAGGGGTGATAGGTTAGTGAATAATTCCTTATTGAAAGAGTCAAGAGGAAAACTCTACAGAACCATCTGAATTATAGCTCCAAATGAGAGGACAACATGAGAAAGTCAAGGATATAGAAGTAGAGATGAAATGTAAACACATTTCACAAGTGTTTATCCACACAATGGTCCTAAGAGAAAGATAAGGGTATTATGCCTATAAGAATAACTTCTATAGGACCTAAGCAAAAATGTTGGTCAAACATGGTCTTCATCAAAGGCTGAAAATTTACAACTCTTAGGCTGGACTAGGTCTACAGATACATTTTATTTGGCTCATACAGTTTTTAGTTGTTATTCTAATTAATTGAATTTTCAACATTTAAAAACAGGAGATTTCTCATAAAAAATCCAGTTGAGGCCTTCTCTTGAAATAAAAAACCAGAAAATCTGAGGATGCTGGATCTGCGTTCCCACATTGTCTCCATCAGTGGGAGCCAAGTAGGAGCTCACCCCTTTACAAGGCAATGGCCTATCTAGGTCATCAAAGTCCCTGTGAAGCTGCCTCACCCTTTTATGCTCTCTGACTAGCCCCATAAACATCTGCATTAGTAATTAGCCTAATTTTATTTTTGCCATTTATTACTTACTTGACAAACTTATTTTTTCAAAAAATAATACTAGATAATATACAATAAAATAATACAAAAAATAATACTAGTGATAAATAAAAGGGACAGTTCTATTACCCTAGAAATGAATACACTAAAGTCAAAAAATTTTGTACTGTCAACCAGGTGACAACAAAATCACTTAATATTGTGGAAAACTATTTACAATAGGAAAAAATTCTACTGAGGTGTTCATCTCCGATATTTTGGTCTCACAGCACCGATATAAAATTTATACTACTATTAAAAGTTTATTTTGAAAATAGTGTTGGTAAAAAGAACATAATTGTGAATGGTAAAATTTTGAATGGAAAGAGTGTAGATTTTAGGGTGAGTTTGAGCTGAGCTCACATCCTCACTCCATCACTTGCCCATCTGAGTTTAAATTTCTCTACCTGGAAAATACCTGCTCATTCATTTATTCATTCATTCAACAAATATTCACCTAGCAACTACTTGGGCAAAGTACTGTGCAAAGCCCTGGAAATACATTACGTGTAAAATATCTGTTCCTTGCCCTGCTGGGGCTGACTTTGTAGCTAGGGAAACAAATATTAGACAGCTAATTACGAAAATATATGTTTGATCACCACTGTGGCAACTCTGAATGAAAAGCATTTAAAAGGGAGTCTTGACCTCTCTAATCTAGAGAGTCAGGAAAGCTCCTGGAGGGAGTCATATCCAAAATAAGTTTGAAAGGGCAGGGAGTAACTAACAATGTATATTGGGGAAGAGGGGCCTAAAGAGGAAAGAAAACAAACAGCAATGGCCCTAGAGCAGGAAGAATCTCTGCTTCTTCAAAGCAGACAGCCAGAGGGACGGAAGTGCAGAGAGGGAGGGAGTATTAGGAGATGAGGCTGGTAAAGTAGGCAAGAGCCATAGTAAAATACTGTTAAGTATTTTAGTTTCTATCCTAAGGACAAGGGGGAGCAACTGAAGTGATTTAAGGAATAAAGTGTCTTGAAAGCTTTGACTTTTTTTTTAAAAGATCGCTCCAGAAATAGTGGGGAAAATAGATTCAGAAGCGAGAAGAGTAGGAAGAAATGCAGGGAAACCAGCTAGGAAACCACTGCAGCTGAGTCCAGCTGAGAGTAACGGTCATTTGTAGCACAGCGGTGACAATGGAAATGGAGAGAAGTCAAGAGATTCTAGAAACAATTAAGTTACATTTGGCAGGACTCAGAGACAGATTGTACTGTGCGGGCAGTGGCTGGGGTCAGTTCTGGGGCATCCTAAGTTCAGGGCGCCTGTGAGATATCCAAGTAGAAATGCCCGTAAGCAGTTAGATATATGGATGCAGAGCTCAAGGAAGAAGTCAGAGCTACAGATATTAATGTAAATGATAATTTTACTTCATATATCCATTACAGAAACTCAATATAAAAAATGCCTAACAATGCCTGAAACTTAGTAGGTACTCACTCCTCTGCTAAGCAACCTTCTCTTCTACTTGGTGAGTTTATTCCCTCAGTAAGGACACATAGTCCTGGGTCACATTTCCTAGACCCCTAAGATGGATAAATTAAGAAAAGTAATTGCTTTGATTCTACAGGATATTCATGTCCTTTCAAATGACCTCTATCGTGACTCTAAGAACATCCCACAGGTCATTGAAATAGAGGAATTTGTATGTTAGAGCCCTACCCAGCCATTTGACAGGAGAGAGCAGGCAAATAAAAGCCCCAAGGTATCTATAGGGAAATCTTCATATGGTAAAGCATATGTTAAATCCACAATGTTCAAATTCCAGTCCACCAAGCCAAATATCTCAGAAAGACTTACTGCCCTAAGAAATAGCTACACTCCTTAGCCTCTGTGCTCCCTCAGCAACTTTTGTGGATGCCTAGTCATTCCAGGGTTTCTTACGTGGTAATTATACCTATAGTTTGAACACAACCCTTTTAAAAAACATATCATTTGGAGGAAAATCTGTCCTCATAACAAGATACTGCTTACCATAACTCTAGTTACAAGGCTATTCCCAAGCAAAACACTTACAGGCTTTGGCTGAGGGAAGATTGGTTGTAAACAATAAACATCTCTCCCCTATCCAAGCAATAGATGAAGCAAAGATCTTTCCTTTTTTCCCCACCTAGAGCAGGTTATAATTAATCTCAAGAAGTTGAGTAGGTGAGTGTATATTACCCATGTTCAGACTTGTGGCATATGTCCAAACTTTGCTCATTTCAGTTTTAAAAAGAATCTTCAGAAATATAATTCTTGTCAATCAGCCAGTAACTGCCTACACACTGTTCTAAGTACAATTAGTTGAAGCTTTATTTTTCTTACCCTATATTGGGCTCTTTTGCACCGAAGTGCTTAGACTATGCTCAAAAGTTACAAAACTATGCTATAAAAATGCCTGGAAATCTAAAGCCAAAATTATTTTTTCCATAGATAGATGGTAGATAGATGATTAGATAGATAGATAGATAGATAGATAGATAGATAGATAGATACTTTATTTTAAAATATTTAAATTTTGTGTGAATCAGCAAAATCAAGATCATTCCCTTTTTCCAGTCTAAGAAAAGCAGATTTCCACTGAGTCCATACACAATTGAGTCAATTAAATTTTTATGAAACACAAATGTCTGAGAAACACAAGGACACAGTGTAATGTAAGGAAATTTTTCATGATCTCTTATGAAAAATTTAAACTGAAATAAAAGCATTATCCATTAACCTTACATCAGAACTTACACATTCTCCAAGATCAGGAACAATGGTGACTTGCAGTTTGTAGAAAGTAGCACAGAATATTAGAAATTCTATGTCCTGTGGGACTTTTGGCAAGTCATTTCACTTGTTTGAGCCTGTTTTGCCACCTCTAAATGTGGTGATAATTTCTACCGGGCAAAACTAGCTAAGGATTAAGCTATTGTATATGAAGCTACTGTCACATAGTTAATACTCATAAATGGAGGCCATTAATATTTACTATTGTTATGATTATTATTGATCTGAATTTCATTTTAAGATAATTTATTTAAGAATCATACTACTTCTTACCCAATATCAGTTCACCACAGGAAAAAAAATGTTCATTGTCAGGATTTATGCATTATTGTTACGCATTGCTCAATAACTAATAAGTAGGTTAGATGGTTTTCTTTCAAAATGTCATATCAAGCCTCAACAAGATTGGTCAGATCATTAGCTGTCAAATCACTGTGTTCCGCAAGTTGCTATACTTGCTTAACTGTTTTATTTTTAATCTGAAGATGGTTGCAACTTTTGCTTGTTGGTCCTTTATAATGAGATTTAATTAAAGATTTTTTTTTCTATTTGATTGGTATAACTGGAGTAATCATTCTGACTTATATTAATATGTATAAAGCCATAATTTGTACTAAACCATTACACAAACAATGTGCTGAAGGATGTGCACCTAAAATAGTGGAGTAGATAGCCTATAACAAGAAAAGGGTATATCTTATCCAACCTAAGGATATACCAAAGCAACTAGAGTAAACAAATGGCTGATGGGGTAAACCACCTGAAAAATTAAACTTTTGATTTAAATTGACTACTTCTTTTTCTCTTATTTTAGTTTGTAAAACCCTGAATTCTTGAAATGATATTGCCATACTATGCATGTGAATTCTTTATAATTTATAAGAATTATTTTTCAATATTAAAACTATGACACTATCCCTTGTACTATATCTGTATGAAAATTATAAATGTTAGATAAATACCCAGAGATGTTTCCTCTACTTTTGGAAAAAACTATTAATATTGGAAACATCAAAGTAATTGAACAGGTCTTTCTTTTTTTATACAGATGTTTTATATCTTTTAGATGAGAAGTTCTGTACTATTTGACTGTAAACTCAGAAGGAAAAGAAAATTAAATTTCTTATTTAACATCACAAATATAAAAGTAAATTGAAGGAAAAAAAACCAGCCTCAACATCAAGTTAACTAAAAGTTTCAACCTCTCCCACAAATGGTCATGTATAAATATATCCCTTTCTGTTTCCACTTTAAGTACACATAAACTACCCAAGTGTAGATTTATATTTCCTCTTGTTCAGTTTACTAAGTCTTCCTGCCTTGGAGTCTTTTTCCTCTGTTCCCCATGCCAGTCTAGACCTCACATGGGCCACAGTTCATCCATCCTAGAGCTCAACTATGCTCATGAGCAACCTTGCCAAAGCCATCAACTACTTTCATTGCCTACCTAATGAATTCCAGATGTTACAGCTTCAGCACTCTGAACCCAAAATGTCTTTCCTTCCTTACCTTTCACTATTTCCTAAAACAGTTCTTTCTAAAGCCTGTTCCTCACACACTTGTCTGGTTAGACATCTTTCAAAACAGAAAAGAAATAAGTTGGGAAGAATTGCATGCTAACACCTCTCCTGGCTTTCTCTAATGTAATAAACTTAGGAAGCAATTAATAAATTCTGTAGTAAAGAAACCAGTTTTTTTCTTTTAATCCTGCATACTAGCATTTTCTTTACTTACGTGACTTCAAAACTAACGCACTCAAACAAAACTAACACAGTCACTCTCTCTCTCCTTTTTTTCAAAAATACAGATTAACATGTGTTCTACACACACACACTTTGGGAAATTCTCTTCTTAAATTTACCCTGTGCTCCAGGCCAATTGAACACGTGTCCATTCTTTGATTACACTTGTGCTTTGACATTCTGTGCCATCTCCATGTTGTCTCCTCCATCTACCACACCTTGCCTTCTCATCTCTGCCTAATGACATATGCATACATCTTTATTTCTCCTACTACTTGGAAGCTTTTTGAGGACTGGGTTACATCTACTTAATTTTATAAAATCTTTCAGAATGCCATATATACAGTAGAAATTTTCATGTTTGTAACCTTAATGAATGCACAGTCATAGCTTACATGGCAAAGTTCCTCAGAGGGTAAAGATGACAGTTAGAGGACTGTGGGAAATGCATGAGGAACAGCCAGCCAACCACCATGACGGAAGACAGAAGCTGTCTCAGCCCTTAAGTAGTCAGGAGAAGAATACTGCTTATATTCTTCTCATCCCACCCCTGATGGTGGGATGAGACTCAAGTGGCGCTTCTTTGCTTGCAACATAGAGAAAGAAGGAGCAAAACTAACAAAAGAACTACAACGTACAGCAGGGCTCTTCAAATGGGAGGCACTGTTTTGGAAAGGTAGGAATTTTAAAGAAATAATTTCCAGATTCCCAACTTCTGTATGTATTCTGTCTAAAACTTAATCTGCCTGTGGAGCCACTGAAGTTCAGATTCTCCTTTCCTTGTTCCCTTTCACGCTCACCAGCTTTCCACGTGACAAAAGAAAGTCACAGCCCTCTTATGGCTCATTGCCTCCCAAGGTATAAATCTTCCATAGCAGCAAAGGAACAACTTTACTACTGCTTTAATCAAGGCATCATAATCAATCCTCCCACCCATCCACATAGTTTGACATTTTATATTTAATAATTATATGCAAAAATTTGTAATATGTTTATATTGTTTTGACCAATTGTATGTTAACATTTATAATGATAATTCAAGGGAGGAAAACCGTTTAATAGTTAAAGCCTTTAGTTATATGAAAAAAAATTTCAATTTACAAATGATTTTTGTTGTAGGATGTATGATAGGGTGATCAATAAAAGTCTTTCAAGCGTAAAGGTATATTACATTAGAATAAAATTCTTTGCAGAAAGTGGAAGGAAAGTACAAGTTCAAGGAGAAAAAAGAACAATGTAAACTTTCCAGCTATTACATTAGATCTTATACATACATATATAAAATATGGAGATGGTGGTTACCAAACTACTTGTAATTTTTTGATTGTTTCTAATACACTTAAAAGAGTGATAGAGAATTTTATTTCTTAAAGTCAATATTTGTAATATACTGGTAATTACATACTTTCTATTTCACAAAATACTCAGTCGATTATGAAAAATTACAAATATCTATATTTAAAAAAAATTTTTTTAGAGCTATGTGGGCAAAAGAGAGACCACAGGCTTAAGGCTAAAAGGAAGAAGTTTGAGGCTACTGGCTACCACCCTACCTCTAGATTAGAATTTAAAAAATGAAGAAAAGAAGCAGCTATTCAGTGTGGGTACACACATATACACTCACCCTCCTTCCTCTCATTACATCTAAGCCCCATCCTTTGCCTGTCTCCTCCACCTGCTCCACCTCTGACACACCTGGTGGGTAAAGCCAACGGCTTCAATTGCTGGCAAGAATCAAAGACCAGGAACCTTAAATTACTCCAGAGCAACGACCCGTGGATGCCACCTGTCCCCACCCTAGAATGAGCCACACTAGTGCAGCTAAAGGATGCAGCAGGAAACCCCCACAGAAGTGGCAGCAAGGACAGTGACCAGGAGGGAGATGCCTGTGGAAGGGGGCACTTAGGTTAAGAGTATAAAGGTATTTTGAGTGAAGACTGCATCAGGCCACTTCAGAAGATGAACAGCTTCAGAGACAAAGCTGTGACTGGAGGGAGTGAGCAGCTCCACACAAGGCCTGAACGATGGGGCAGCTAGCTGTGTAGACAGATGCAGTGGAACACTTGTGAGCCCTTCTGGGGGCTGGTGAGGAGGGAGAGACTTGGGTTCAGTAACCGAGAGGGGGGATCTGAGCCAGAGGACGTGATGATACGGCCCTGAGGCCAATGCCTGTGTTCACAAGGCCTGAACGATGGGGCAGCTAGCTGTGTAGACAGATGCAGTGGAACACTTGTGAGCCCTTCTGGGGGCTGGTGAGGAGGGAGAGACTTGGGTTCAGTAACCGAGAGGGGGGATCTGAGCCAGAGGACGTGATGATACGGCCCTGAGGCCAATGCCTGTGTTCACAAGGCCTGAACGATGGGGCAGCTAGCTGTGTAGACAGATGCAGTGGAACACTTGTGAGCCCTTCTGGGGGCTGGTGAGGAGGGAGAGACTTGGGTTCAGTAACCGAGAGGGGGGATCTGAGCCAGAGGACGTGATGATACGGCCCTGAGGCCAATGCCTGTGTTCCTTGACTCTTACTGTCTCAGGCTGAAGACCTCCGTGGTTCTATGGGCCACACTTTCTTTCATTCTGAAAATTCCCCTTAGAATCACTTTCACCCTGTCCTCTTCAATCCTGGTGTCAAAATCACACAGAGGGCTAAGAAAATATTTACTCAAAGTTTAAACACACACAATTGAAGAAGAAAATAGCTTGAGATGCTAAAATTTTTCATGTTGATTTTCCACATTAATCAAATTCCAAAGATAATTACTTAATCTTCTACTACACTTATGTGGGTAGATCAGGCTGCCTCCACCTGAGGGGAAAACGCTAGACCACGACATGTTGACATGTTCAGGGTCATTTTCAGATCACAGGATTGCAGATTCAGTCCTGCCAATGGCCGTGTGGGCAGGAACAATGGGAGATGTGATCCAAGTATTTAGTATCAGCAAAATATGTCAGCAACAATGCTTTTCTCTCTAACCCACACACAAATACACACATTTTCAGATACTTGCCAAGATGCAAATTCATTTAAGATGGTTGAAGGCTATTTCTCCACACAAAATAGTCAAGAATGTAAGCCTTTGAAATTTATTTCTGACCAAAGGAAAGTCCTCTGGAGTTCCCTTGGATAAACCTTTGTCTATGCCTGGGAACTGTGCGCCATGACTTGAGAAATGAGCAATCTCTTGGAATCAGATGACCCCAATTCCAACCCAACTCTACCATTTATTATTTGCATTATCTTAGCACCTCAGATACTTCCTCTGTAAAATGAAGATAGTGTCTGCCTCAAGGAGTTGTTAAAAAAGAATATAGGTAAAATTGGAGTCAATGTGACTTTTCTTTCTTTCTTTTTGACACCTGAAATGTGTTATCATAGCATTAAGTGCTTGGATTTGAACTGGTCTCCACCTGAAAGCAAAAGAATGATGAAATGAAAGAGAAGCATAAAAAAATAAGGACTTTTTGTGGGTTCAGCAAAAAGACCAACATTAGAAAAAGCAAAAACCTGCAAATTATATGAATCTAGGTTAATTGTTCAGGAGATTTTTCTGGTTGCAGTGAGAACTTAGAAACTTAAATCACTTTCATTCATGAATATTAAATCAAATACATCTAATTTAGCCTAAATTGATCTCCCAATATAAATAAATGAGTCATATAATGAGTCACATAAGAGTATTTTTTTTTTTAAATGAAAGCATACTAAGAGGATGATTTGATTTTAAGGAACTAGTTTTATTTTTTAGAAAGCAACTAAAGACTATAGAAATGCCAGTGGAAAATATTTGGGGTAATAATAATAATAATGATAATAGTAATAATTAGCTAAGACTTACTGATACTTATTATGTTCCAGGTACTAACTGAGTGCTAAATATATTACCAGCATTGGTGGGTGGGTAGGTTTGACATATATTAACTCCTTTCAGCTTCCCAACAGCCCTACAAAATAGACATTATTATTGTTGTTGTTGTTATAATTCCCACTGTAAGAATGAAGAGCATGAGGCCCAGAAAGTTCCCCCAACTAGAAAGGGAAGGAACTAGGAAGCAACCCCAAAGTCAGCTTGCTTAATCAGTGGACTGTAATATTACTGGAAATAGTCTGTGAGACCTGAGGAAGCTGGAAATAAAAAGTAATCTGCCAAAGGAATTTTTCCTTCTGATTCTCTTCTCACTCCATACCCCCATGAGGCTGATATAAGCACAGATCTTTTGTTAGAGCCAAGAAGAGGAGCATATTCTGCTTAAATCAATTATATTACCGTAAATTTAGTTACCCTTTTCGCAGTATGATTTGAAACACTTGTGCACATAAAAACACTGGTATGATTTTCATTGTTGTTTTTGATTTTACTGATGAGAAAGACAATGTCAATACAATGCAAATATAATTGAGAAATGCTAAAATGTACACCTATTTTTATTTTATTATGCTAAGTAAACCCTTTAGCATATTATAAAATATGTGTTGTAATAATAGGTTCCCATTTACCGAGTCAATACATGAAGTGGTAACAATTTTCTATAACACTCTAGACATGAAAAGGAAGAGATATGATGAGTAAAGTCCTGGCTTTATTATTATTGTTGTTCTTGTTATTTCCATTTCTGAATTTATGGTACTTTTCTCAAAAATTGCAGTCTGTTTAAGAAACTGAATCCTATTTGCCTGAGCAAACAAACATTTCTAATCTATGCCTAGGATTTCAATATAATCATCAGTTGTTCAGTAACACCTTGAAAATTCAGCAGGCATGACTGTCAAATTCTACACTAGCGTCTGGGAGCCCTCACTAACCTATAACACCTTCATGCCTCTCAAGCTATCATACACTTGCACCTTCATAGAAAGGGAGCAACAAAGCTTGATTAGTTTATCTAGAGGAATAAAAAGAAAACTCAAAACAACACAATCTGTGTTTCAAGGAATCAACTCGCATCTAATAGAACAATTGCGTAGCAATGGTAATAATAAAAGAAACAACCAAATGAGCATTATTTAATATCATAAACACTATTTGGACTTGGCCTAAAATTCCGAAAGACAGTGTCCTCTTTGGATCTACCCCAGGCTCGAAATTCTTTTAGTTATCAAGCAACTTTTGGTGCCTGCCATGTGCCAGTGATGAGATAGGTACCAGGTTCAAGTGGATGATGAGCAAATGACACGGTCTCTGACTCTGTGGAGCTCATGGCCTACGTCTGTTCACCAGGATAGAGACTGGATTCAGTGAGAGAGATCAAGGAAGGATGAACAGTGGTAAGATGATGGAGTGAGGTGGGAGGACCAGCAATAGAAATAGATGGTCAGAAAAGAGTGAGCATGATATAACGGAATCCACTTGAAAGTGAGAAAGAGAAAAGCGCCCCCAAAGACTCAGGAATACCCAGCACTGTCCTGTTCAGTGATCCGAGAGTACCCTTCTTATAACTTTTTTATAATACCAGAACCTTTCATTACTACAGCAATCTTCATGAAGAGCCTAACTTTATATTCTTAGATTAATATTTATAGTTTCTAAGGCAAATAGTAAGTTCCCATATTTTATTACATTATCTTTCTTTTTCATTAAAACTAACACGCTACAGAGATCAGGATCTAACAATGAGGTGATAAAAAGTGAAAAACTGTAAATGTCAGATCCTTATGAGGCCATAATAGCTTAATAACTGATACTGCACCAACAATGTGTGTAGATACAATATACACAGTATTCATATATTTTAATTAATTTTATACCATCTGAATTGTATTTTAGAAAATTACTACAAGCAAGAACAACCAAAATTAATTTTTGTATAGCTAAAAATCTCATTTCTAAAATGGATAGTTTTTTACTATTAAATACGTATATTATATGTGTAGTACATAACTATATTTATTATATACCTTATATATTTAACAGTAAAAAGCCATGATTATTTATAAAAGAACATTTTTAATCATTAGGTGACTGTCATTTAATTCATTGAAATTTTCAAATACCTTTATTGTAATAAAATTACTTTACAGCATATATAATATTCCCTCCATTCCTTAACAACCTTTCCTTTGATTATTAATTAGAAAAGTGAATTTCATTCTAAATATGTACTTTAAGGTAACTATTTTGTGAAAATAATGTTAAATCTCTGTCTCAGCCAAAATTTTTGCGTGGTTTGCTTTAACAATAATTATGGAAACTGTTACCAAAACAACATTTTTTATGCAAAGAAAGCTAGCTATAGTATAGGCTCAGTATCTCTGGTGTGGTATCAAAGATGATTTAAATAGGATCTCCACAACGGAAAACTTAGGTAAAATCAGTGCTGGAACTTCAGTGGTGAAAGAAATACACGTGATCCCTGGCATCTAATGAGAGGAATAGCAATATCAAGAATAGGTCTTTATATTTGGGCATTATAGAAAGAACAGAAATGATTATTTGAGAGTGACTCAACCTTCAACCTATATGCTACACACAGTTTATGAAACATTTCACACAAGAGATAACTTTCGTGCCATATCTTAAGTTAGAGTGGAGTTGATGTTACTCCAAGTCTGTCTCTTTAGGTAGTTACATATTTTTAAGATGCCCCTGGTTATAAAATGTATTATTTTTTTATGTTCTGCTGAGAATGAAAAACACTGCCAATTAAAGACGGCATGGCCTTGTTTGTAAGACACATTCCATTTTCAGAAATAGCAAAGTATGAAAAAATGCACATCTTGGAATCAGTGAAATCCAATTTAAAAAATCTCACTCAAATCTCCCTCTGGTGTAGCCTTTTCATCATTAATCCTCCCCCAGTGTCCTAAATTGGTTCATGTCCCATACTCAGTGTCAGAAGAGTGACTTCCTTGCAGCATATCTTCTTTACTAAATTCTGAACAGTCTGTCCTTCTTTGTGCAATAGATCAATATAGCCACTTCAGAGAACGTCCTTAATCACATCTCTATGCCTTTGCCATGACTGCTCTTAATGTCTATAGCACGGATCTGTACAATTCTTGAGACTAAGGAAGCTCATGCTTTTCTAAAGTGCTTCCTGCCGAGTGTCTTATTACAGTATTACCCACCTAGTGGACTCTTGTCACAAAGGTAATGTTTGAGTGACTGACAGAAAGAGAAGAAAACAAGTTATTTTACTGGAAATAAAGGATACAAGAATGTGTTGCATGAAGTAAGGGGAGGCAGAGCAGGAAATATAAGCTTCCCGGGCCCTCAAATCTCCACGAGGCTCCCTGCTGACCATCATACCATCTGCTCGGAGTAAAGATCTTGTCTTCGGATTTTCAATACTTTCCTATCCTCCAACCTACCACCAACTATGCTAAAGACGCTAGGTGTGTGCTACCTGCTTGTCCAAAACGTGCAATAACCAGTACAACTCCAGCACATTCCTGAGGAGTTGCTGCAAGACCAAGTAAAACAGAAGTCAATTCCCCAGACATAACATCCCCCAACAGAACTGTATTTTGAGCTAGAAATGGCTTCTTTATCCCCATATACATTTTATTTCCAATTCTGGATTTTTTGTAGGAAAAGAAAACCTTTTATGTTGAATGTTACCAGAAGTCTCTCTCACTAAACAGGCATCGGGGACTTTTTTACATCCAATGTGATATAAGTGGGCATTGTCCTGTCCACAGCAGTACAGGGCATTACTATTTCTATGTCTAACCATTTCAAGTCTACTTAACAAGTGGAATAATCTACACAGTTCAAAGTGTGGAGCACACTGGCTTTTGGAGTTTTGATTCCTTAGGTAGAACTTACTGATATTTTTATAGCACTTTGTTTAAGAGAGAAAAAAGTGGCCATTTTGAATCACAGAAAATTCACTTCCAGCACCTACCAAGAGACATTCGTAAAATGGCTAGTGAGAGGAAAACATGTCTCACAAGGAATGGATGTTACCTCTGAATTCTTTCAGTCCTGTTCTCACATCGAGAAAAATAATCATTAGGGATAAATGCCTACGCTGTTTCATTTTTAGCTCTATCAAGGAGAAACCTATTATTTCTTTCACTCCCTGGATGAGACAGAAAATATTCTCTTACAGTCTAACAACGTAAACAATTCTGCTGATTTTTCAAATTGTGGGGAAACAACTATATTTTATTATAAATGGAGGATAAGTTATGAATCACAGAAGTAAAAGTTATTTCTATTTCTAAAATTCTATGTTACAGAAAAGACTAAGGACAACCTGCTTCAACATGCAGTGACCAGAAATGGTCCTGAGAGTATTCTGGCACAATTGGGGTTTGGGCCCATTTCTGTGTGTGTCACTGTGGTGGGGGAAACTCTAACTGACCTTTGTCAACATTTTATCATGTATCTGTCTGTTAGGATGGCTTCAGCATCAAGTAAAATAATATACATATATAACTTGAATTGGCTTAAATATATATTTTTTTAATTATTATTATTATTTTTTTAATTTTATTTATTTATTTTTCCCCCAAAGCCCCAGTAAATAGTTGTATGTCATAGCTGCACATCCTTCTAGTTGCTGTATGTGGGACGCGGCCTCAGCATGGCAGGAGAAGCAGCACGTCAGTGCGCGCCCTGATCCGAACCCGGGATGCCAGCAGTGGAGCGTGCGCAATTAACCGCTAAGCCACAGGGCCGGCCCATGGCTTAAATATTAAAAAACTTACTGGCTCACCCACCTGAAAGACCAGAGTGGGGTAGACTTTATTTTGACTTAATTAAGAGACTTCTCTACACTCTTTTGTAGTCCAACATCTTGTTCAGGTTGCAGCAGTCTGGGCCTCACATGGGTGCAGGACAGCAAGTAGAAGAGGAGAAATCATTTCCAGGCTACCCTGGATAGCAAGACCAACTTTTCCAGGAGCCTTCAGCAAACTTTCCTCACACTCTTTAGCCCAAATTGAATCAAAGGCCCATTTCTACACTAATTGTTGATAAACATAATAAATAAATCATTTTCACCCCTAGAGCTTGGCAAAGGTTCAGCTACTCTTTTGAGTATTGAGCTGCATTAAATCAGATGTCTTATAGGAAAGAAGAAGGTGGAAATGAGTGTTGGGTAGGCAACCAACTACTGCCCTGGAATGAAATTCAAGCAATGTATTTTGCTAGAGAATATGAATGGAATTACATAATTTAGAAAGATGTTCAGTATATTGGCTTTCCTGACATCAGAATCACTATATTATCCTAACTGACCATGGGAATGTGCTATAGGCATCATCCTTGGAGTCTTGCCAACACCTAGCATGAATCTTGTATTTGGATGGTATACAGACAAAGATAGAGTAAGGTTGGCCATCCTCTCCTTTCCAGTGTTATCTTTGGTTCACCTGCACGAAATAGTCTTGGTTTGGCCAATTTGGTTAAAAGTCATGGGGATTTCGGAAAAATAACCATGTAATTTTTTTGAATTGTGGAGGGAATTTTTTCACTATAAGAGTAATATTATCATTTAAAAACATTGAAAATCAGATTTAAAAATCACTAGTAACCACACCTCTCTAACTCAATCTTTATTAAAATTATGGCCTTCTTTTCTCTACTAAGTACATTATAAACTTCTCTATATGTTGTTATATGGTTTCCATACTCCTATTCTTAATACCTGCATAAAATTTTGACGAGTGTATGTACACAATATAATTGATAATATTTAATTGAAAAAATAACTCTAAAATATTTGGCTGTTTACTACATTTTTCATTACTTTTATGATTTGAGGGGGCTAATTTCTTGTTTTTAACCTATCCTAGAAATAAAGTCATTGTTCCCATGAGACAAAGATGGCAGCATAACTGCCTATCTCTCCACCTGAAAGCCACTTTTAAACAATAAACTCTAGATCCGGATAAAAGAAAGAAACATTTTATGATAGAACACAGACAATCAACATGCTTTATCTAAATGCCAGAAAAATCAAAAACATCATTCAGCAGGAAAGTGTACCAGACTATGAATCAGAAAATATGTTGCAGTGCAGTGCTTGTGAAGTCTCACAGAAGCCTCTTAACCTCCACAAACTTAGCCCATCCGTATAATACGTTGTCCAAGTACAAAATGAGAAAAATAATCACTGCCCCTCCCTGTTGCCAAGAGATAGGGAGATTGGTTGATAGTACTTTGTAATATTTGAAATAATATTTATTTTTCTGGTTACAAAAGTAACATATGCTCATTGCAGGTGTTTTTAAAAATTCAGGAAAAATATACAAAAGCAAATATAAGCTACCTATAAGCCTACTTTTCAGAGAGAACTTTTTTTTTTTTTTTGGCAGAGAAAGATTCACCCTGAGCTAACATCTGTTGCCAATCTTCCTCTTTTTTTTTTCCCTTCCCCAAAGCCCCAGTACTTAGTTGTATATTCTGCTTGTAAGTCGTTCTAGATCTTCTATATGAGCCACCGCAACAGCATGGTGACTGACAAAGGGGTGGTGTAGTTCCACGACTGGGAAAAGAACCTGGGCCACCTAAGCAGTGAGCACTGAACTTTAACCACTAGGCCATCAGGGCTGGCTTTAGACAACAATTTAGACTTTAGACTCCAGAGATAACTTTTAATATATCCTTTAATGGTGTTTCTACAATTTATATTTTTAATAGTATAAAATTAGACATAGTTCTGTACACTCCCTTTGACACTTCATATTGTGAGGGTTGATTTCAAGCAGTAGCATACCAATTTAATATTGAGTGACATATTATGATAGACTGCATTATGTCAGGGTGAAAAATCAAAGAATGATCTTCAATATACCTGCATCAAATGTTTCTCTATAAAGTAAGCAAAGCAAATTCGTCTGATGTGGTCACCAGGCACTAGTCACAGAAGCAGTAGATTCCTGATGTTGTTGTTCTCATCCTCAGAAATACTAAAAATGCAGGGCACACAGTGAGTCACCAGGGATGGGCTCATGACCCACTGATGCTGCATATCCCTATACGTGTACAATATGGAAAGGACAATATGGAAAGGAAAACTCTAGAGTCAGAAGCCCACACAACACCTGCCCACCCACCCACTGAGCATTCACCTGAGGGTGAGTACACCACCACGAGGTATCTAGTCCCATAGGCTCTGTCCCAGTCACCTGGCTTGAGTCTGACCTCCCCCAGTGCAGGGGCTAGAGCCACCCATCCTCACTACACCACTCGGACACAATGTTTTACGTAGTGTTAGCCTTAGAAAGACAGAGCAAAGGACCAGAAATCTACTGGTTTGAAAATAAAACTTTTCAGTCACTTCTGCACACCTTTACATTTCATATAGAGGATTGGTCCTGGAAAAGCAGTCTAGAAATAAAGTAGAATATTGTCTTTTTATTTGGTTCTACGAAATGTTGTAGGCTTCTCCCTAAGATTCAGGAAAATATTCTATGGTCTGTGCGCACCTGGGTGTGACAACTGCCAATGCAAACATTATACCTGGTTTTCCTTCCCACGTAGTAGCAGCAATGTGAATACGATGCAGTTGGAAACATCAATATCTCCAACTCTTATCTCTCTCAACCTATTTTTGTAATTCTGTACTTGTATTTCATCAATTTCAGTTGGGCATGTGTGCATAGTCTGCCCTCTTGGATTGGAACTTCTCTTTTGTTTAATTTTTACTGTGACCACTCATGAAAGCTGCATAGTGGGATTTGAAATCAAAACTAGAAGCTCAGTCTTCACTCCAACAAATAGTTGCGTGACTTTAGCCAAGTGACTAAATGTCTCTAAACCTCAGTTTCCTTATGTGAAAATGGAGTGAATAATGTCAAACCTTCTTATATTAGAGTTATTTTGAGATTCCAATGAGATAATGTTTATCTGAAAGTTTACTTACTAAAATGCAAACGCGATCATAGCTTCTATGCTTAACCCTTGAATGGCTTCTCTCTCAGTCTAGAATAAGGTCCAAAATACTTATGGAGTCCATTATCCTGCCTTGTTTCTATCCAGCCTCATCGCTTGCATCTCCCTGCTGGGACTTAACATTCCAGACACACTAGCCCACTTCACTGAGTCATTTCATTTTCAAAAATAAAATAGGGGAAAAGAATCAATTTGCCTATCTTTTCAAAACATCTGCTACCTCAAGGCAAGGTCTTCCAAAGCTTGCCTCCAAATGGCCGTGTAGGGCATGAATCACAACCGCCAAGCCTAGGCATACTGTTCTGCAGATACTGAGAAAGATCTTTTGAATACCAAAGCATAATATTAATAACAATGATCTTGATATTATGACTTTATGTCTGGACTTCATAAAAGATCGTTTACTCATTTCAAAACTGTTTCTAAATCAACAGGTAATGTGCCCTGTTTAGCTAATTCAGAGTGGAGTCAACAGCAGACGGATAAACAGCTTGGCATCTGGCTTTGGCCCTGCTGCAGAATTGCCAAGAGGAGCCCAAGCATCCTGCATCACCTGCCTTTTCTAAGGCTTCTGTTGTTATACGAATGGCTCATTTTGCGGCTCCAGCAAAGGCTTGAAATTGGCTGTCTGGTATCACAGAATGCCTGACCCTGACCAGGGGGCAAATGTCAAACCATGCCAGAATGCACAGCTTGGTTTCAAAATGACTGGTAAAATTCACTTCTTAGGAGAAGGACATTGTACTAGTTTGATGCCAAGAACTATGGAAAATTATTCCATACTTAATTTAAAAGTTCACTTTGCTGCTTGCTAGTCAGCCATTATAAATACTAAAATTATAGAATTGCACCCCCTACATTTATCTTTTCTCCTACCTTTTGTCACTGCCATTCATCAAAAACTTGAGTGGAAATATAAAGCACTCAATGTAGTCTGACTTTTCTATGAGTTTGTCTTAGGTCAGATTCCTTAGAAGCAGAGTTTGAAATAGGTATTCTGGGGCAAGTGATCTATTGAGGTAGTGCTTTCAAGAAAGTAAAGGAAGTAGGCAGGGGAAGAAGTTTGACAATGATGTAGCTTCAGGAGAAGTCTGACCTCAGACTGGTCCCACAGAAAGCTTGGGAGCATGAATTGAACCTTACAGATTGTATCAACCAGAGGCAAGGGGGCAGGGCTGTCTCCCTCCCGTGTCAACCAGTCATTGGCCGACGGGCCTCCCAGGTATTTCCAGGCAAGTTGGCTCTTATCAGCCAAGAGCCAACCTCCAGAAAAGAGTGCAGCTATGAGATCTGAGCAGCCAACACCCATAGCATCTGGGGATGGGTATAAAGGGGATCTGGGCAGGACACCAAAGATTATATCCACTTCACAGGCCTATTATACTCAACCAGTAAATCTTTGCCATCATAATTATTATGATATTGTTATGACCATTCTTTTGGTAAGGAAGCCTATATACAAGTAAGAACTATCTTTGAGTTCTAAACTAATCCATACCTACTCCAATCTCATAAAAATAGCAAGAAACAGAATTTGGAAAATATGTAATTTACTTTTATCCTGTCAAATTACAGTTGGCTGATCATGGCCTATAGGAAACTCATATAAAACAAGGGATATGTAACAGTTTTTCTTTCTAAACCGTTTTATTTCCATTCCACTGTTGTTATTACACAGGATTATTCTTAAAAAAGAGCAAAAAAAACTGAAAGCTAACCTGTTCTTTAAGATTCATAACCTGTGATGACAAAATAATGATTTATCTCAACAGTTAGAATTCAGTAAAACTCATCTTTATTTCCCAGGAGCTAGTCCAGAATTGCAATCTTGAATGCAAACTACAGTGCGTTAGATGGCATTTTACAAAAACATAATTTTATTATTAAAATCCAATGATTTAGACAGCTATTCAATTCCTTTTATCCCTGTGTTTTCTTTGAAAGCTTTCAAACATCCAATAATGAGTGTTTCCAATATTCTCATATCCAAATATCCAGGAGCATTTTTCCCCTCTTTTGCCAGATTCCTTCAAGCTTAAGAATATAGCCATTTTGGATTTTACTTCTCATCTAAATTTTATTTTATTTTGTTTTATCATGCAGAGGACACAAGGGCATTAATTGGCCAGACCTAAACAATTTAAACTGTGGGTGAGCACATTTGCAGCCGATCTTGGTACTACATCTATGCCTTAGGCAATATTGCAGACATATTACAACATTACCGACCACATGTAAGTGAATGAATCAACAGCTTAACCTGGGACCCTAAACTGTTGAGGAATAGGGAAATTGTCTCCATACCTTAACCATTCCAAGTATGCCAGAAGTAAAGGGAGTGTTACCTCAAAGATAATGAAGCTTGAATTTCAGTGCCCTTCCTTTGTGACTGTCCTGTCCAAAGCCTGGGAGGGGTTCTACAATATTTTCACATGTTCATCTATTTTTTTGAGTTTTACAGAAGCAATATATTTGATTCCTTTTCTTAAAGAGGACCCCCCAAATGAGAAACTTCATGTCTTCTGGTTGAATTCTGCCACGCTTACCCATTACCAAGACCACATTTTTCTACCTAAGTAGCCAAACTGGGAGGTGATGAGTGGAACTGATTCTTTTGTCACTGAGGCCCACACATCTTCAGGACAAAGCAGAAGACTCAGTGCCTGCTTTCATCAATTCCTCATCTCTGTGGCTCAAATCTTTATTTCGCAATGCTTACCATGAGTATTCCCACCACATCTAAGGGAAATAACACCCTGAAAGGCACTAGAATGTGCAGCCTTCAGGTCTTTTTTGGTTTTCTTGCCTTGCCGGCCATACATCCTTAAATGACAGTCAGACAAGGGACTCCCAAGCATTTATCTGAGGATACAAGATTGTCTCTTTATTAGTGTGTCTGCAGCACCTGAGTCTGTATATGCCGTTTAAAATTAAAAGGCCACAGCATTTCAGATCCAATCATAAGGCTGCCAATTAAAGTATCATTTGTCTTTGCATAAAAATTGTTTGGGGCTGTTTTTCTTTTATCCCTAGGCTCTTATTTACTGTAAATTTCCAGCAGGTAGTACAGACCACAGCTGCTCAACCTATTTGAAAACTATCCAGGACAGATTCATTTGCAAATGGACACTAAGTAAATATTCATTGATGACATGTGATGATTTAGGAAAGATTTTCATTAAAGGTGTTTGATGGGGATCAAATCTTTATGAAAACACTTCTGAGCCAGGGTGACTTTCCCAGAGTCAAGACTGAACCACTTCAACAGCTACTAGATATGGAAATCTCTACTATTTACACCAGCACCATGAATTATCATAATGCCTCTGAAACCTGAATCCATTAATAGAGTCAGAAAATATGTTTTAAAGTATGAGAAGAGCTAAAAATGATTCCTTCTCCTCTAACTGGGGAACAGAAATACTAATTTTATTTGAAGGAGCTCACTCACCAGTGTAAGCTCCTCAGCTTACACATTTAATTCTTCTTTTGACTAGATCTATTCATTTACTATTTTCAACAAAATATATTTCCAGTATTTTAAAACAGGGAAATATACGCCGAGACTTAGAAAAGTAAAGTGACTTTAAACAATTGTCCTTGCCAGTAGAGTAATGCTTGTATTTGTAAAAAATAATACCAAGCATTTTCCTTTCTTCATCCTATCTTGAGTTGATAGGCCTGCAGCTCCCAAATAAATAATTTTTTTCTGCTCCCTGGGGAAAGCTCAGATTTCATTTTGAGGTCATGTAGTGGAGGCAATATAATTTTATAAAATCAATGAAGGAAAGATCTGAATTCCTGCGCTCTTTTGTTCTCCCCTTCATTTCTGTGGATAAGAACAGAGGTCTGTGTCACTCTGCTTGCACACTCCATGGAGTAAGGAAGAGGCCCCTCCTGGCCTCCTCTCTCCTGATCTTCCTCTTAATGATTCTCGGGCCCTGGTAGCAGTTTATGCCTCCATCCCGTAGGCCCTACCGTCAGAATTCTGATGTTCAAATTAAAGTCACATGCTAAGAAAAAAATAGCAAATCTAGTCACTAGTTGTTCATTGTTGTTGTTGTTGTTAAGTCTGACAGTCAAAAATAGTAGATTCATTGCCTCTATAACATAGTATAAAAATAGAAAATTAAGGTATTTCTTTTTGGTCATGGTATCTCCATCTGACTAAAGCATAGAAAATTAATTTTAGTAATCAAACTTTTTATTTATAGTAATCACCTGTGCTAGTTACGTAGTGAGGCTTGCCTCTTCTGTGCCTTTGGTCCCTCAGGCACAAAGCAGGCTCATGTTGGATACTTCCACAGCTCAGCACAAGTCAATTTCCAAGGCAAGCACCAGCTTAGCACTGTAATCCATATCATTTACTGTTGCAGAATGGCTGTCGGGTTCATTCTCTATCTGCAAGTCCAGAGACTCAAAAGAAATATCAGCCTCTTCCCTACGACTCAGAACTCTGGACAATCGTATATACAGCAAATAGCACGCAGAGGATGAGCAGTCACAGACTCCATCTGGGAGATGACAACCTGCAACAACTCAATGGCTGCTTCACCCCATTATACTGAGAGGACCAAGTTTTGCATCTCCCCAAAGCCCTCAAACCCACATTAACCCTTGACTCACAGCAGACCCAAAAGAAAAAAGCCTGAGAAGAGTCAAATGTCTCAGGATTTTGAGATGGCGCTGGCACAGATTTATAGAATATTCTCTGTTCAAGTTTTTAATTTTGAACTAACAGAGCTACTGAAATGTCACAGAGAGGTTTGATGGGAAAGAGGGCTGGCTATTTATCATGTTTCTTAGCTGACAACTCCAAATACTATTACTGGTTATATTACCTATACAGGGCATTATTTATACTACAACTTATCAATTAAACATGTAGAGATTGGAATAGTGTTTTCATATGCAAATAGTCAGTGTCCAATAACAATAGAAGTGACAATAACAGCTAATGTATACTGAGCACTTAGCCTGTGACGGGATCTACCTAAGGGCTAAGATCATTATTTTATTTGACCCTCATGACACACCTATAAGATGATATACCATTGACCTTGTAGTTCAAATATTGAGTTTGTATCTCCACTCTCCCACTTATGTATGAATGACCTTGTATAAGTTTGTGACCTTGTGCAAGCCTTTTCATCTCTTAGCCTCAGTTTCCCCATATGAAAATTAAGAACCCCATTCCTGCCTTCCATACACCATAGGATTATTGTGAAGATAAAGAGACAATGGATGAGAAGCTTTCTATAAATTAATAAACTCACAGGTAAAATTATTTTAGTGTTTACAGGATAAGGTGTTTATGTGTCCACTCGTAGTCACTGGTTATCTTGAGAAGGAAAGTGTTTTAAATGCATCAGTGTTTGCTTACATATGGCAACCTTCCTGTTAGTATATGTATCATAAACCTCCTTTAACGTGGTCCACTAAAATGGAGAGAGCACGCAATCTAGAAAACACATGTTAAGATTTCCATGAAGTGTGCACAAGCTTTCACAAAAGCCAAGAAAGTTTTGTGAAAGCTGCAGGTGGTGAAATTATCGATTCCATCTAGGCTTTATTTTAATAAGTTCCTTTAAAGATGGCTTTTTATTATATCCTACAGCTATTTAAAAGGTGTTTTAATAAACACTTCTTTTTTATAGCTGCCAATCTTTTTCATCATCTCCCTACGTCCCATAAAAGATATCAACATCAACTTCCCATATCTTAAAAGTCTTCATTAACGAGGGCTAATTATTTGAGAGTTGGGCCTCTCTTTTCCGCTTCATGTTCCCAATCAATGATTCTGTAGAGAGTTGCTTCACCGTGTGGGGTTTTGTGGACTGGGTTTTTTCCTCCATTTTGGGTCACACCAGGGCTACTTCTGTGAAATTCAATTAGAACCTTATAATAGTTCTCTGTAAATTTCCTTACTTCAAAAACAAACGGTAAGATCTTGAAAGGAGCCTATAACTGCCGGGGAGAGTTTATTAACACTTTGTCAGAAAATGTGTTTTTGGTCTTAGGCAGATCAATCAAACCCATTTCAATTGGCAAGTTCCTCCACTCTCAATGTGAAGAACACAGACTTGTCTCGTCCTCTCAAAAAATGTTAAAAACACCTCAGTTCTTCACAGCCATACCACTATTGGGGAAATTTTTCCCCTTTCAATTTGAAAAAAAGTCACTTTTCATTTGGCATAACAATCATCCAGGGACAATAAATGAGTTAGAAAAAAAATCGGGGGCCAACCCCTGGCTTAGCAGTTAAGTGCCCACGCTCTGCTGCTGGCAGCCGGGGTTCGGATCCCGGGCGCGCCGACACACCGCTTCTCCGGCCATGCTGAGGCCGTTTCCCACATACAGCAACTAGAAGGATGTGCAACTATGACATGCAACTGTCTACTGAGGCTTTGGGGGGAAAAAAAAAGGAGGAGGATTGGCAATAGATGTTAGCTCAGAGCCGGTCTTCCTCAGCAAAAAGAGGAGGATTAGCATGGATGTTAGTTCAGGGCTGATCTTCCTCACAAAAAAAAAAAAAAAAAGAAAGAAAAGAAAAAAAATCGGATTATTTTGGAGTAAAGAGTCTAGAGAGAAAGAAAATTCTGTAATCTTAACAAGATTTAAACCTCATTTGCCATACGCGTTAACAGTGAAGCAAATCAATGCGATTATGAGCGTATTAAAAAACACATACACGAGGGAAGCAAACTGATCAAAGTTGAGATAATATCAGCATTTAAAATTGAACCCTGCATTCAACAACCTGCCATTTAACTTTTTTTGTTAATTATGTACAAATAGTAAATAAGAGACAGTAAGATTTTTTTTAAGAAATCTGTTGTTTTTAAGCTATAACTTTAAATAAACTGGGTAACAACAGCAAGTAAAAGACAAAACAAAATAAAACAAAAGGAACGAAACATACACACATACTCAAAACCTCTATTTTACCAATCTCCAACTAGGTCTCCTATTGCCCCCAAACTCTAATGAGCTAATTCCTTTTGAAATCACTGCAAGATCCAACGATAAGTACTCAGAAGGAGAAAAGCATTAAGATTGAATGACAACACACTCGGGGCAGACCTACTCATCCGCTTGGACAAGAAAAGAAGTTGATAAGGAAATCTGACATAGTGGAGGGATTGTGAACTGAATAGGGGGACCTTCAGCCACTATTGGGATGAGGGGAGCTACAAATAGCAATAAAGAGACTTCCAACAATTTTTACGGAATTAAGTGCATCATTTTGAACAGCCAGAGTTATCTCTGTGATTGTTAGTATATATACTTGTGATATTCGTTTATGGGCTTTGTTTCTGCTTGCTCTTCTTAAATTGTAAACTGTTAAAAGACAGAAGTACGGTGTCTGTTTCCATTATAAGTAACTCCTTTACAGCATCTGGTTCAGCACTCCTGCGATGTTCTATAACGTGTGTTAAATTTGTTTGATGGATTAGATGGCTTTCTAGTATGGCAAAAATTTTGTTTCTATTTACACAGCAATAAAATCCATAACAATCACGTCAATTTCTATTCACTGTATGTATGACCTCTACATCAAAAAAGTATCACTTTCACTAGCTAAAGAATATTGCTTCTGACTGCCTCGGGGTCATGCAAATAATAAATGATCATGCAATGAATTTCTCTTTAATACTCTCTTACAATAAATATTTACGTAATGCTTTACAGTTTACAAAGTGCTGTTCTGGGATATTATCCCATTTAATCTCACTTAATCCCAGAATATTTCGTTGAGCTTCTGTTAATTTTTCTAGTATCTTTCATGTCTGTATCTCCATCCTACTTTAACTTTCAAGTGGCAAGAAATTTGCTAAAGAAAAAAAAAGAAACACAAATGTTTACAATCCCTGAATTATAATTTACACTTTAGGTCCATCAATTAATTTGTAGGTTGTCAACGAAATTTAACTCCCTGACCATGTGTACTAATTTGGTAAGTGAAATTCAGTAAGAATTATCATCACAAGAACTAAAAATATATCAGAAAAAATAGGTCTGTAATGTCTTTGGTGAATCTTTCCTTTTTTACTGGTTTCCATTCACAATTAGCCTCTTAACAAAGTAATTGGATTATGAAAAAAATGGTAGGTTCACACTTTTACATTTCTATTTTTGGCATAAAGGCCCTGATGTCATCTTAAGAAAACTAATATGCACTAAAGGAAATTAGACACTAAGACCACACTTTTGGACTATGCAACATAACCTAGGTTCAAATATTAGAATTTGAGCTGCCCCTTACCAAAATTCTTAATTGTCCATTGACTCCTGCATTTGCCCTTCTAATGTCTCTCCTTTCAAATTTTTAGTAACCTTAAAGCAGTTACATTGGTAAGTAGGACCCCAGATTTCAATATCTCATTTGTCTGCCTTCTGAGACTGTTGATCTCATTGACACTCTCTAGAACTTACTCACTCCAAGTCCATTCCTTTAGGGATGATCTGATAAACTAATCTGAACTGAGGTGCTACTATGAAACAGTGTATTTGCACTTGAATAAGGACCTTCTAGAGATCTGATGATTTCAAGGCAAAGAAATGATTTCAATGATGGTTACTTCAAATATACATCTGTGATTGTGTGGGAATCATACCACACTGCCATTCATTCACCTACTCTGGCTACTGACAGGCTGGTTCTGACTACAGGCCCAAATATGTATGTCATCTGTCCACTAAAATGAATAACCTAGGGGTCCTGGTCTCAAGAGAGTTTACACTCCAGATCAGTAGTTCTCAACTGATAAGAATTATGTGGGACCTCTCTTTTAGGGATTCTGGTGTGCTGTCTGGGACAAAGATTCTAAGTAATCTGAGCTAATTTTGAAAGATTCTGTTCCAACCAAGAAAGGGTAATACACATACAGGGAAAAAATATATAGATATGTATGTGTACATATTTACATATATATGTATATGCACATATAAATTTGGATAAGTGCTAAAGCAAATTGGGGAGGAAATGTCAAGGAAGGAGAAATATTATTCTGACTGCGGGCATAGAAGAAAGCAGAGGGAGTTATTGAATTTCATTTTAAACGGTAAAATTTCCTTTTTAGAATGGGGAAACACTATGAGTAAGGGTGTGGAGAGGGAATTGTGCACACGGCACAAGGAAGTGAGGAAGAGAGCAAGAGTAACTGGGGTGGGGTGGGGTGGGGGTTGAGGTGAGCTGAAGTGCATGGAAGAATGTAGTTTCTTTCCTCTTTGGTTGTAAATTCTTAATGACTTGATAAGTTTACAATCCAATGGGATTGAGGGGAAAAGTACAAACAAAGGCTTAAAAACTGAAATTCAAATATTATCAGTAAAAAGAATAACAGAAAGCTGAAATCTATTCAGCTACAGCTGTATGAAAGCAAGAAGAGCATGTCAACCCAGTTATCATAGAACTGAAAATGAACTTTAGCAATGTAATTGGAACAAGGATTGGTGGCCCTTGCAGATTCATATTCTTAACGATTTCAAAGAATTTTCCTATGATCACCTAAAGCTAAAAATACTGGGAGAAAATCTATAGCACTGAAACGCCACATATGCTTAGAGTAAAGGCACCCAAACTAAATGAGAGGGAATGGGAGAGGGAGACTATCCAGCTCTCTTTCACCTCTTTGATATAGGAAGAAAATCAGAAGTAGCCATAACCAACAGCATCATTCTATGACCCTGAGAAATGAGGCAGAAGCCATTCTGTCAGTAGGTGTGAGAATCAAGCTGGTTTAAAGGCAGGGCCAGCAATGTTTACTCGGCTACTTTGGGGAATGCCAACATGCTGCCAATAGTACTACCTTGAGATTCGTCCCTGAGACAAACTCTCCTAGTTCACATATAGAGATGTGAAAAGAGACGCCATATCCAGGGTTTGTACACCTTATATACCATTTATTTTAAAGACAGGATGGAATGAAACAGTATATAATACTATTATAATACCAATAACACTGTTCCAACCAATCAAAAAGGCTATTTATTTGTTGTCCTAGGGTCCAAGTCTCTTGGGACAAGTTTCTTTGCAGAGCCACCCTTAACTGAGCTAGTCACTTTCCTGTCTTCACTCAACAAGCTTCTCTCTTCCTGAAACACTTTCTTTCTTAGCTTCTATGTCACTGTGTTCTTCTAAATTGCTTCCTACTTCAAATTCCTCTATGAAATCTCTAAATGTTGGCATGTCCAGGTCTCATTTCTCAGCCCTCTTCTTTTTCTTTCCTTAACTCTACTCTCTCTGCTCATCAGTGATTCTCAGGTGTGGTCCTGGGACCAGCAGTCACAGCATTATCTGTGGAAATTAGAAATGAAAAATATTGGGCCCCATCCCAATGCTACTGAACCAGAAACCCCGTGGATAGGGCCAGAAATTTATGTTTTAACAAACCATCCCTGTATGTTATTCTGATGCACACTAACTTTTGAGAACCATGTTCATAGGTTATCTCATCCAATCACAATGCATCAATATCATTGTATTATTATGACTCTTAAATGTATATCTCTCACCTGATCTCTCCCTTAGACTCCAGATGGTATACCCAACTGCTAGCTTGATATATCCACTTTATCGTCTACCAAGCATCTCAAACTTAATATCACCTAAATAGAATTCTTGATTACTGGCTTCTCCCAAGTTTGTCCTCCCACTTTCTCGGTAAATGACGTTATCATTTATTCAGTTGCTCAAGCTAAAAACTTAGACTTCATCTTTGATTCCTCTCTTTCACTCATCTCCTCATCAAATCCATCAGTAAGTCTTGTCAACTCTATAAACAAACCATATTCAGATCCAATTATTTCAATCTCTTCCTCTTCATTCCTACTACCTCAGTCTAAAGCACTATCCAATGAGACATGATCAGCAAAAGTCAGAGAAGGAAATTAGAAAACAGAGATTTTAAGATTTTAAGGAATTGGGGGCAAGGTGATATCACAAAAAATCAAAGAAGAGGAGGGTCTCAGCTAGGAAGCAATAATCAATATAAATCTCTAGGGATGTCGAGAAAGAGGAAGACTGAGAAAAGAAGTTGGTGATGCCTAAGAGATCAAGGTAGAATTTAAATGACTATTTAGACTGAAGACATGCATAGAGAAATATTTTGAGGGAGAAAAGAGAGTAGATAAGAGCTGGCTTTGATCTCCTCAAAAAGTCAGTACTGAGAACATCTGCTAAGGTAGGAAAAACTACTGAGGTTTGAGGAAGGAAGCAAAAGTTTATACAGTCACTGCAAAGAAAGACAAGTATTAAAACAACATAAGAAACAAAAACAGGTAACTTGGTAAACCTTGATGTGAATTTGTGTTCTGGGGTATCTGACCACCTCTGTCCAGAAATATGTCAAACTGAATATTTGGGATAGTTCTCTTCATGGTAGATCCTCAGATGATTTAAGTATTGATATGGATCATCACATGAATTATTTTATTCATAGCACTTGGTATCAACAGTGAAGGAAATGGAAGCATTGGACTTGTTACCACACAAAGTTTATACCAGAAAATTAAGTCACAAATAGTATAGCCCTAGTATTTCTAATTACATGAGACTTTTTTCACTTCCTTGGTAACTATTCACATTGCTGTTTGGAAAAGACACCTACTCCAGCCTCAAAGCATAACAGAAAGATAATTTCTAGCTAAAATAAAAATGATAAGAGAAAACTCCCTGAATAAAAAAAAGGAACCTCAGCACAAAATTAGAGGCATAAGCTGACCCAATGTAAAGCTAAATTCACATTACAGTGTACAAAATAATACTCCAATTTTACTTCGTATTTAAAAGTTATTTGATTTATTGAATCTGTAGTGGCAAAGATAACTCCTCCTTTTTTTTTAAGTTAAAGCTGTGTTTCTATTTACTCATTTAACTAACTTCAACTGAATTACTTTCATGTGCCTGGCCCTGTGGTAGGTGTCGAGGCTGTGGAGTTGGCATCTGCACCCAAGCAGCAAACCACAGGCGACAGGCAGCCAGAGTCAGCACAACCAGAGACAGCTGCAGGCATCACCCTGGGAACCAACAAAGTGGCAGCTCGACCAACCTGGAGGAGCCAGAGAAGGAGAAAAGCTGATCCTCGAAAGCTAAATATGAGTTTTCAAGATGAAAGTAGGGGATATCCTGACCTTTCTCTCCTCATACACCTTGAACTCCCTACATAAATGCTACTCAAAGTGTGGTCTGTGGAGTGGGGCTAATCCACAAGCTATTTCTGGTCCAAGATGAAGTAAATACAGAAACTAAGAGCAAGCATTTGGAAATTTTTATATCAGTTTGACAGAGTAATTATCAGTCTGTTGAATCTAGTAATAAAAAGTTAGGGTTTGTGTTTTGTATCTATTTTGCTTTTATCTCATTATGCTAGTAATTAATTTTTATTTTGTTTTTAAAAAGTACTGGTCTGTGATGGATTGGAAATTTTTTTTAAAACTGAGCTGAAAACTTACGTCCACACAAAAACCTGCACTCCAATGTTTATAGCAGCTTTATTCATACTTGCCAAAACTTGGAAGCAATCAAGAGGTACCGCATATACAAATTGTGTTTCTTCCAGACAATGGAATACTATTCAGCACTAAAAAGAAAAGAGCTATTGACCCATAAAAAGACATGGAGGAAACTTAAATGTATATTACTAAGTGAGAGAAGTCAGTCTGAGAAGACTACATACTGTACAATTTCAATGATATGACATTCTGGTAAAGAAAAACTTGGGGACAGTAAAAGGATCAATGGTTGCCAGGGGTTTGGGAAGAGTGAGAAATAAATAGGCAGAGCACAAAGAATTTTTAGGGCAGTGAAACTATTCTGTATGACACTATGATGGTGGATACATTTGTGAAAACCCATAGAATGTACAGCACCAAGACTTAACCCGAATATTAACTATAGACTTTGGGTGAGGAATGATGTGTCAATGTAGGTTCAATTGATTATATCAAATAAATACCTGTGACGCGGGATGTTGATGGCTGGGAAGGCTGCGCATATATGAGGGCAGGGAGTATATGGGACATCTCTGTACCTTCCATTCAGTTTTGATGTCAACCTAAAAATGCTCTAAAAAATAGTCTGTACTAAAAAGAAAAAACAAACAAAAATAACTGGTCCTTCAACACAGAAGGTTTGAGAGACACTTCTCTATTTTCCTTACTCTTTGACCCCAAACTCTACCAGCTCCTTTAACTATGTGAAACATTATGATAACTCTTTGCAGGAGCCAAGAAAAATGAGGGAGTGGAGGTGATTATTTGCCACATGCCACAAAGCTTCTAGTAAAAATTGATGGTGAAACAGGTCCAGCCCCGTGGCCGAGTGGTTCAAGTTCTGTGCACTCCTCTTTGGAAACATAGATTCACCAGTTCAGATCCCACGCGCAGACCTACTCCACTCATCAGCCATGCTGCTGAGGTGCCCCATATACAGAATAGAGGAAGATTGGCACAGATGTTAACTCAGGGCTACTCTTCCTCAAGCAAACAAAAAAAAAAAAAAGGAAGATTGGCAAAGGATGTTAGCTCAGGGCAAATCTTCCCCACCAAAAAAAAAAATTGATAGTAATAAAATTCAAACATTTTAGAAATATATAAGGTAAAATGTGAAAGCCCATCATAACCCTACACCCCAGAGACAAGAGTCATCATAGACAAGAATAATGACTATTACATCACTGTTTTTATGTTTGTGGGAGAGTATTATCTATACTAATTTGCAGCTTTACTTTTTTGTTTACTTTATCTTGCACATTTTGCCATGCAAATACAGGAAAATAATAGTTCTAAAGAAGTAAAATTTATTGAGTGTCTACTATGTGCCAGACAATGTTCTAAAAATTTTACAATGCATTATCCATTTGCTTCTCACAAAACCCCAGGAAGTAGATACTATTATTAGGCCCATTATACAGTTGAGAAAACCAAGGCACAGAGATATAAAGTAATCTGCTCAAGTTCACACAGCTATATTCAATGGCAGATCCCAGAATTAAGAAATATATAGTTCCTCTTTATTCTTTTTAATGACTACTTAGCATTCTTATTTTTTAATTTAATGATTCCTATTTTAATAGACACTTGGATTATTTCATTTTACAGTTATAAATAATGCTGTAACATCCTCTACATATTACTTTATTCACTGTGTTTCTATACAATAAATTCCTAGATGTGGAATGTTAGGTCAAAGTGTTCAATACATTTCAATTATAACAGTATTAGCAAATTGTCCTAAAAAATGCTAGTATCAATTGACACTCACACCAATCATGTACTAGAGTTCTCATTTATCCTTTACACACACCATATATTATCATCTAAAAATTCTTTTTCAACCTGAGAATCAAAAATATTTTACTATTGTTATAGAAATCTTAAAGCTGCATTATAAAGAGGTGATATTTCTGGAGATGGTTGTAGATGGCACCTGGGCTTATGAGCAAAATTCCTCTTTCTGACTCCTCCTTCTGCTCTGCCTGAGGAAAGGAAGAATGGATGCAGACCTCCCTGAGAAACACTGGCACTAACTACAACCCCAGGATTTGGCCAAAACCGGACCAGCTTTTGGAAGGTACTAATTCAACTGTCATCCAGCTTGCTGCAGTCAATCACCTGTCAGTCACCCATCGCAGGGCTGAGGCTCTGGTTTGATAACTTTGCTAAGGGCTGCCCAGGGAAGAAAAAAATCATATAAGACCAAATCGTCAAGCAGTAGTCGTTGCTTTGCCTCTTCACTGCCCTCCACCTTGAACCCACCAAATATTTCATTTGCATGACATTTCTTAACTCAATGAGCTGCTATTGGCCCTTTAAATGGCATCTTAGCATTTAAGGTCCTCTAGCTGTCTTCTTTCCCTTCTTCCTTTGGCTCACACTTTTCCTGGAAGTTTCTGAAAAGGCTTCACATTCACAAAGCCTGAGGTCTTCTGGTGATACCAAATGTAACAGGAGTGGAAGCATGATTAGCACTGCGCGACATGTCTCTTTAGCACGGTTTGGCTCAGGTTATAGAACCTGGGCCGCTGTAACACAGACAGAGGCTGTGGCCATTTCCCTCCTATTTTATGATCATCCTGTTTCATTACTTTGTGCTTTCACTACATCCTGGCCTAGCAGTCTGGAGCAGCAGGCTAGAGAGATAAGGCCTTCTGGTAATAAATAAAGTAGAAGGTTAAAACCACAAGAAAGGGAATGTAGGAAATTGTGATGACAAGGCCATATGTTTAGCCTTGGATATGTGCTCTAAGAGTAGTTGGGAGCCTTTTTAACCTCTTTTTAAAAGGACTTCATATTTACACTCTGCCTATCATCCAAACATTCATAAAAGCAGATGCTTCACAGCCAGAGAAAGAGACTGTTTGACAGCACCCATTTCTCGTTCTAGATGGTTATATACAAACAACAGGCATAGTGCAAGTGGCTTCCACTCAAGATACAATTCTACAGAATTCTGGATTTTACTGAGGAAAGAAATTAGAGAAATATCAATTTACTGATGATTAGCCACAAATATGATCAGCCTTTCTATTCACCTTAGATCCCAAAATTTTTATATAACAGAGTTCTGCAAAGGGATGACACAAAGAGGTAGGGGGTAAATTCAAATTTATTTAATTAAACAATATGACCAATTAATAAATAAATAGGGGGTGGGGAGAAATCCTCGCTAGTGTATCATTTTATCTTTGACACATACTGGCTTGCAGCACAACTGCAGAAAAAAATCTCTATAATATATGGCACCTCCTTTTACTTTTCATTCAAGTCTTCATCTTTAACTACGGACCTGAATTCCATTGTTACAGCAAGTGTATTCCAATAATTGTGTGAGAAACCAGAGAATAATGAAAGAAATTTTAAATCTCTTTCCTATGCACAAAGGAAAATATTTTCAACACAGATTTATAATATTTCGGATTTTTGCCTTGTGTAGCTCAATTTTCTCAGGTTTGTTTGCTTTTTCCTGACCACCTCAATACACTGCTTTTTGCATGATCAAGAGAGAAACAAATCAAGGTTGGACAAAAAGCTACAAATGAAAGGAGTGGCCTGGGAAGCAGGAGATGTATTTACTAAAGCACGAAGGCTCCCTCTTGTGATGTGTTATGGACGGCCGTGGCGGCCAGCTGGGAGGCAGCAGGGACTAGTGCAGGCCGTCAGGTGTGCATTTGGAATACTAGTCACTGTACTTTATTATTCGTTTTTAATTGATTCAGATCCCCTCCAACATGTATGAGGAGCTATAGAACTCAAGTAGTCCAGGTAAAAATCGTTAAACATAGCTGCAAGCATTCTATAGAAATCACAATAAATTCCAAATGGATTAAAGATTTAAATGTAATAAAGTACCTAGTGAAATTTTGATGACTAATTTTATGATCTTTGGGGAAGAACTTTCTATACAGGACATCAAAGTCATAAGCCATAAAAGAAGAAGCTGCTAGATTTGATACATAAAATTCCTAAACTTCACCTAAACTAAATTTCTTAAACTAAATTAAAAGAAAACTAAGAAAAAATGTTTGCAATATATACAAGAGACTGGTAGCTAATATACTTATGAAAAATGACCTCTTACAAAAATTTTAAGAAAGAGGCAAACACTCCATTATGGCTAATAAACACACTAAGTTATAGTCAACTTCATTAGTAATAAAAAAATAAATTAAAAATTAGAAGACCAATGAGATTGCTTTTTTCTTTTTCAGATTTATCTACCATCTTGGCCTAGATTTAAAAGAATGATAATACTCAATGCTGAGTTTGCAGAAATAGACACTTTAATACACAGGAATACATATATATGTATATATATATACAAGCTTTCTGGGTGGTAATCTGGTAATATATATAAAAAATTGAAATATGCATATTCTTTTAGTCAGAAATGCAGTCTCTACAAATTTATCAAATAGACATTCTTGCACAAATAAGCAATGAATATCCAAAGTATCGATTATTATAATGAAGTATTGTAAACAATATTAAATGTTTATTGTTTCAGATTTGATAAATTGATTCATTTTTACAAAAGAATACTATGAAGCTGTTAAAAATGATGATATAAACATGCTGTATGATTGCATGAAAGGTCCAGGATAAAACTGTTAAATGAGAAAGGCAAATATCACATAGTTCTATTTTCTATAATTTTTATGCATTTTAAATTTCTGGGAAATTCATAGTTTAATGTCAAGAATAGTTACCCTGGGGAAAGGCAGGAGGGAGTTTGTAGAGGGATAACGCAGAGGGTGATTTTCACTTTTTCTTGATAGTTTTCTGTTTTCTGAGTTCTATATAACAGACAAATACAACTTTTATAATAAAAATTTATTTTTTCTTAAAAATATAGAGTAATGAAATCCTCATTTTAGACTTTTTTCTCCACCCTAACTGCTTTTAAAAGACTTCAGATAATGAATTGGAAACAGCTAAAGATGGAAACAGTCGTTTTTTTTTTTTTTGAAGCAATAGATTTTTAATCTATGTGTTGACTATTATTAACTCTGAAAGAAGTTTACTCTAGCAGTTGGTTCTGAATATAGATAACCATAGCAAAATAAAACTTGTAGAATGGAGTAGGTTTCTGCAATTATTTCCTCCAAATGTTCCATTTTACAGATAAAACTTTTTAGATTAGGAACATGAAATGCCTTTCATCACAGAACAATAGGCAGCAAGCCAGAATGAAAATTCAGATACACTCGCTCCTCATCAACTTCTTGTTTGACTTCAAACACCACCTTTGTGACTTTTATTGTGAATGAGTATAGAAACAGAATTTAAGATAGTTCTCACAGCACGTTAGTGTTATCTTGAACAATGACGTAAATAATGATACTGACTGCAGTAGTATTGTAGGAAGGACATACTCAAACTACCGACGACCCAATGTGCCATTGGTCACAGCAACCACAATGATGATGGCGATGATGACGATGATATACAGCCACTGAGCTATTGCAGTGTGCGAGCCACTGTGTTAAATACATTATATGCATTATCTCATTTAATTTTTACTACTTGGATACAAAGTTTATTTTCTGCATTTTACTCAGGAAACCAAGGTTTAGAAGAGTGACTTGCCCAATATTATGGAGCTGGTATGAGATTCTAGCACCTCCTAGGTATATCTAACTCCAAAATTAAAAAATAAAGGACTTTTCATTGTCTTAAATTGCCTCATAAAGATGGCCAAAGATTCAAGACATATCATGTCTTCCTGATAGTGGGTTAGAACTAAGCACCGTTCTCATAATGTCCAGCATATTATAATGTATTATCTGCCATGTTGCATTATATTTTCCTGCCTCCTTTAGGAATGGCCTCATAAATAATGTGTTAATCAATAGTCAACCTCTACATTATATCTAGAAGCACTGACCCATCATATACTCAGCAGAAGACAGAGTGTCTTTCCACTCAGCTGTCTTCAGACAACTTAAGAGAAAGTGGTAAGAATACCAATAAATTACTACATAGAACATATTCAATTATACTCAGACACTGGTTTAAAAATAGGTAACAGATGTAAATCTTTAGTAGGTCTGACTTTACTAAACTTTGCTGCAAATCTTTCTTCCTCATTCATTTGCTCTTTCTGTTACATTCTTCTCACAAGTTTCCTTATTACAATATTTTAATATTCCTTTCAATCACTCTCTTTGTATTTGTCTGCTGAAGTCTTAAACTATACTATTATTATTTCTCCATCATTCCTATTGTAGGCCCCATGTACCATTCACTCATCCCATCCTTCTCAAGGAGTATCCCTGGGAAGCAGCAAGGATGAGCAGTGGTTCTCAAGAAAGGAGAACCACTACAGAAATGCTAAATAGGCTGGAATTTAGGAATCTAACCCAGTGAATCAACTAGTTTCAGAGAGAAGGTAAAGACTGAGACAGAGTCATCCCTCCTTCTCCCCAAGTTTAGATGTGACAAAGATTCTCTCCTTGCCCAAACTCTAGCCAGGCTCCTCTGAGCCCTCTTCTCAACTAGGTCTCAATGTTGGCCATAAGGACTTGAACAAACATTAACGTAGTTTCTAACAGCGCCAGGCCACTTCCTTAGGATGAACCTGCCCCCCTTAAAATACCTGCTTGAGAAAATTCAAGGTTTCCAAAGGATTTACTATTTGTTCCAACCAACATCTGAGGATAGGGCTCCTGGGTCTCAGTCTCTGTTGGAACGTAGGACCCTAACTTCAATAAACTCCAGTCAGCAAACCCAGATGAATGTCACATGAACTAAGTCCCACTTCCTGCTTTTCATAAGTTTTCACTTCCCTGAATCTACTGAGCTGCCAGTCAACACTTTCTCTATTCCCTCATTCTCCCTTTAAAATTCCCGGTTACCTTTGTTCAAATTGAAGTTGAGTTCAGTTCACACCGGACTCTTTTCCCTATTACAACAGTGTATTGCTGATTAAAATCTGTCGTTACACTCTATCTACTATAGGTCCCGTTTTGTTTATCTTTGACAGTGGAGATATCACTGTGGTAGGGATATTTGGCGAGATTAAAACCTGGAAGAACCTGCAGGCACTTCTAGATGTAGTAGACAAGCATCTCTTTCAGTTTTCTGAGTTCTTTTCCTTTTAGACACTCTTGCCCTGGAGAATGTGGTGAGTGGGACTCAGAGGAGAGGACATAGGATGTCACTTGCCTAGGGCTTGCTTTATGCTCAAGAAAAAAAGTAGAGGAGGCCTTCAAGTTTCCTTCAAGCCCCGGCTAATCAATTCACCAGGATAAAAAATGAGACAGGAACTTTAGCGACTAAACAATAAATATTATCCACTTGCACTTAATCAGCGTTAACTCCCAGGATAAAGTTAGAATATATTACAGCCCTGCATCAACGGTGGGAGCAAAATGGAAGCAAGTAGGAGGACATGACCAGTGTGAGTGAGAAGTGGCTGTGAATGCAATATAGAGGGCCATGGATGGGATTCTTGGGTGTGAGGGTAGGAAAGAAAGGACAATAGTGAAGTGTGATGAAGATCAGGTGCTAGAGCCAGCTAACCTGGACCCAAACCCTCCCTCTGGCCCTGACCAGTTGTGTGTCTGTGAGTGGTCTTGGGCATTTCACTAACATTCTCTGAACTTCAATAATTTTCCTTATATAAAGGAAGTAAGAATATCCGCCTGGCAAAATAACACATAAACTATATAAGATTCTTAGCACAGGGGCTGGCACCCAGGAATGTAATCAGTTACAGAGTGAGATTGTCCTGCTGCTCTGTAATTGCCAACTTGCATCTAGGGTTGCCAGATTTAGCAAACAAAAGTACAGGATGCTCTGTTAAATTTCAATTTCAGATAAACAAGGTATAAATTATTTAGTATAAGTATGCCCTGTGCAATATTTGCCCCCTACTTATCTGAAATTCAAATTTAACTGCACATCCTATACTTTATCTGCAAGTGTACAAGTTGCATTCAAAGCTAGAGTTAAACAGGTCATGAGTAAAGAACTTTGTAAAGAACCTACAAGCAACTGAGGGCCAAAGGTCTTCTCTAGGACTCATGAGGAACCCAGCCAAACTGGCTCTGCTACTCCCAGTCATCTCTCACACACCCTATCCACTCACATCCCTACTCTAGAGAGTTGAGAAAACTGTTGGAGAGAGATTTGTTGGAATAAGAAATAGTCAACCTAGAGCCTGGCCCGATGGCGCAAGCGGTTAAGTGCACACACTCTGCTGTGGCGGCCCGGGGTTCGCCGGTTCGGATCCCGGGTGCGCACCGACGCACGGCTTGGCAAGCCATGCTGTGGCGGCGTCCCATATAAAGTGGAGGAAGATTGGCATGGATGTTAGCCCAGGGTCAATCTTCCTCAGCAAAAAAAGAGGAGGATTGGCAGGTGTTAGCACAGGGCTGATCTTCCTCACGAAAAATAAAAATAAAAAATAAAAGAAATGGTCAGCTTAGGGAGAAAGTAGTTTTCACCACCACCCACAAAACAAGTTGGGGTATCTCCTTCTCTGGGTTGGATTAGTTGGTTATGTCCTTGAGTTGCTGACATCCTCTCTGGACCCATGAGATAGCAGAGCTTTTTGTCACAACAAAGATGCCTGAGTTTCCATGGGTCAAGTAAACACTTCAGAAGGTATGGGGGCCCCCTAACAAGGGGATTTGGAAGGGCCCTAAGAGTTAAGGTCAGAGCAGGCTGGCTTCAAGCACATTCAGTGCAGTGATGAGGCTCCAGTGGGCCTTCTAAAGAATTCAAGTGAATCTTACATGAGAGACAATATTTAGATGCCCATTATGCAGAGAGCAATGATGGCCAGTTAATGTTAACCAGTGAAGCCTCAATAGTCAAGAGAGAACTACATCACTCCTAGGTAAGTGAAAAGACTTTTAACTTCTCTCTAACTCCTACTCCTGAATGCTCCAGAGGGAAGCCAGGAGATAGAAGGTAGGAAAGGAAAGAGCAGACCACAACTCTTCCCCTTGCCAAGTCCCTTAGGCTGAATCCTCACAAGCTGAGGGAATGAAGATGAGCCCTAAATTAAGTATAAGACACAAACTTAAAATTGCATTAGACTAGGCTAAATTTTCTAATAACTGAAAGAAACCAGAAAGCCTGGGATCCACCCAAAATGGTGTGAAAGATGATAAGGAAAAGGAGATTTAACCAAACGTGTTTAAAATAGTAATTGAAGAAAAATGAAATTATTTCACACATAGATCTCCACTAAATTCAGACTCTCCTAGTTGGCACTCAGTGAGTATGCACAGAGTAAGTATAGGCAAGTCAGATTCCACATGGGAGCTTCAATCTAAGAGCTCCTTAAATAAAGGAGTGAGGCTTTGAAGTGTAGGCTGGTGAGGTAGATTCCAATTGATAAATAAGGGCATCAATCATATTGCTAGGCGATAAAGATCAG
The DNA here is from genome assembly GCF_057802395.1 of Ceratotherium simum simum. NCBI lineage: Eukaryota > Metazoa > Chordata > Mammalia > Perissodactyla > Rhinocerotidae > Ceratotherium > Ceratotherium simum. The sequence goes on from NC_141900.1 coordinate 45,058,611, forward strand.
AAATATCAGGCCTCAGGGAAAGGCTCGTAGTAATGAGGTAGAAGCTGGCTTCAGCCACCAAGTCCCCCGTTGGGTTTTGGAGAGCCCAGGGACCAGGCACCCTGGTAAGACAAAATGGCTTACCCGTGGACTTAGATTTGGAATTCTACCCTTTAATTTAGTGTCTCTGAAATGTAAGGTCATAGCCCCTCAAGAAAAAGAGCATGGGAAAATCATTTCAAAATGAGTGAAAGAGAAAGATCTCTTTATATTATTTGGGCCGAGACTCTTTGTAACAGGACAGCCAACCACTGGCCTGAGATTTGCCTCTGACAGCTGCACGAGCACCCTCTGAAGCCCTTAAAACGAGGAATGAGGGTATGGGAATCTCCACAGAAATATCATGGACTCCATGCTCATGTCACAAAATTACTCCTTTCTTCTTGTTTAAATTGTTCTTTTTACTTTAGTCCTGTTTAAACTCACAATACAGCTTAGCGCTCAATTTGTTAAGAATTTTTCAGGAGTAGCACCAATATTAGGTGGCATTTTCCCCTAGAAAAAGATTTGCTTGTAAAATGAATGAGGAATCATGATCTCTTCTTCTTATTGTTTTTATTATTTGATATGTATTCAAAACTAACAATATATATTTCAAGGCACCGTATAATATAAATAAATCCAGAATCGTAGTTTCACTGGTTAATAAAATAAGATTCACTGATCTTCTGAGCGAGTTTGTCAAGTGAAGTTCCACTCTTACAATACCGAACCCTGCTGAAAATTTCTATTTGGTTTGTTGAAGTTTTTTATTAAAAATGAAAAATCAATAAAATAATCCCAGAGTCCTTCTAAAATGTTGCCCACAGAGACGTTAAAATAGCAAAAGACAGAAAAAAAAACCTTATTCTAATTACAGGATACAGAAAAACTTGTGCCAATTCTCAGACATGCTACGGGCAGAAGCAAGGCTTTGGCTATCTTAGTAGTAAGTACAGAGTCTTGGAATAGTATTACCGAGTTCCTGCCACATGGAGCATCTAAGTAAGCAAAATACCCTCAAACCAATTGACCAACACTGAGGATTATGTGTGGTGGATGTGGTAGACAGAATTCTAAGATGATCCCCAAGATTCTTGCCCCCTGGTGAACAAACCCTGTGTAATCCCCTCCCTTTGAGTGTAAGCCAGATGTAAATGTGATGAGACAGACCCTCCCATGATTAGGTTATGTTCTATGGCACAGTCAGCCTTAAGAAAGGGAGATTATCCTAGGTGGACCTGACCTAATCAGGTGAGCCCTTAAAAATGACTGAGCTCTACCTGGTGAAAGACATGTGTGAGAGGGATTGAAATGTGAGTGGGATTCCAAAGCAGGCGAGATTTTTCCATTGCTGGCCTTGAAGAAATAAGGGCCACATGACAATGAATACAGGTGGTTACAACTGCAAGGAACTGAATGCTAGCAACACTTGAATGAGCGCTGAAGTAGATTCTTCTCCAGAGCCTCCAGAAACACAGAAATGCAGCCCAGCCAAACCCTGATTTGAGCTTGTGAGACCCTGAGCAGAGAAGGACACAATTAACCCTGCCTGAACTTCTGACCTACAGAACTGGAGTTGAAAAATGTCTGCTATTTTAAGCCATTAAGTTTGTGGTGATTGTGATGCAGCAATAGAAAACTAATACACAGGACACCAGTTATCACTTAAAACTGGTTTGGCAGAAAGGAGGTGATAGTTGAACTAACCTTACAAAAGTACGTCAAAGGATATCTTAAGCCCATTCTAGTCATGAGGAGAACATCACACAACCCGAATTGACGTATATTCTACTAAATACCTGACCAATGCTCCTCAGAATTTCCAAGGTAATGAAAAACAAGGAAAGAACCGTCACAGACCAGAGGAGACTCAGGAGACATATGACTAAATGTAATGTGGTATCCTGGATGGGATCTTGAAACAGAAGAAGGACATTAATGGAACAACTGAATAAAGTCTAGAGTTTAGTTTTAAAATAAACAACTAAATAAACTAACAAGATCTGCAAAGTATCCTAGAAATATATATGTAATGTGAATGAATTCAGTAGTGAGCAACTGAAGCTTAAATATGTATTTAATTTTATATACAATAAATGCATTTGTTTGGGTCATACACTAATTTGATAAAATATTACAAAAGTTATTTATAGTCGCTATTTTTAGTAAATGTATTTTACTTCAGACTTTTTTTCTAAAAAGCAAGTGTATTATGCAAAAGAATGTATAGCTCTAGCATACTGATCTTTCCTTTATGGCCTCAGTGGATCCCAGGGTCAGTCCAAAGCAAAAATAAAAAACGGAATATCCTGAGGCTTTGTATACCATTCCATCGCTAACATAGGTCAGGCAGTAGTCAGAAGATTATAGGATGTCATCCCCTAATCTGAGCTTCTGATACTTAAGAGATCACTGGAGAACCCACAGGTTGAAAGATTCTCTTCCAGAATGTTTAATATGCTTTTTAAAGGTGAACTCAAAGATTTACCTGCAGAGGGGATAGGGATCAGGCCCAGGGTCCCGCAGCAGCCAGCATGACACTATTAACATCAAATGCATTACATTCCTTATACTGCTGTAATTATCAATGCTAATAGAAGAAGCACAGGGCAATAAATTCAGGATTTAGCTGGCAAAGGAAAGCTAGTTTTCATGTTTCATTTTTAAAGGCATTATATTCCTCTTTAAGTGTCCTTGCATGTTCTTTCAGACTAGTTCTTGCTATATTCTACAAAGCTCTTATGAAGCAAAGAAAAGAGAGAGAAGACCACTAGGTTTTCAATTTTTTTTGGGCTTCAATTATTTACTGTCAATATTCATAGTAAAAGATCACAGACTGTAGATATACTGCCCTTCTTTGCCTTAAGATGATCAAGATTTTATCTGATTTTTGAACTGCTATTTGTCCATTTGAGAACACATATATATGACATTGTTTTTACAACGCATTTTCAGATATATTATCTCATCTTTTTACTCAGAATAAGCTTCCCCAAGAGTTAGAAAGAATAGAAATTACCATTCCCTCTATTCAGATGAGAAAATTGAGGCTAGGACAGAATGAGTTGATGAGTTGACTACCAATGCATTTGAATGAGATATTTTGATCCCTGGTCCAATGCTGCTTTGTAAGCTAACACATAATGTACAATTATGTGTAAGTCCATGTGCCTTTGGCTTCTTTCATGTCCCCTATTTGCCACCCACAGCCATACTCAGTAGGGACCACATGTCATTGCTGAACTCTGGCTACTGAGGTTCCCCAGGCTTTCCTGCTGCCAATGTTGATTCCCCGCACCTCTTACTACTCTTCTCTCCTTCCTAAACAAAACTTAAAAATCTTGCTTAAGCTCTGTTCCCCTAGTGAAACCCTTCGATTTGTCCCATATTAAGGCCAAACTCATGGATAACCAGAGTGCCATTTGGCCCTGGACCTCACACAAAGGGCCTAAAGTTTAGACTTTGACATTGTCTCTGGATGAGGTTATGTGGATTGTCATAGAGACACTCATCATAGAAAAACACCATGGCAGCCCCAAGACATAGTTAAACAACAAAAACTTTCATAATTGCATCCTAGGAATTGATTTGTGTTTGTTAGAACGCAGAAAACTGGTTTGTTTTCCACTTCTGCTATCTGCCCTTTCATATCTAGCACTGTTCTTCTTATTGGAAACCCTTTCCTCTGGAAATCAACTGCAGCCATCACAGGTTGAGATTTAATTTGCATTTATCATGACAAAGGTACGTTTCCATTCCCTCCCACCGTTTCTAACTGCAAACAACGTACTGTTTTTAATTCTAAGTCATTTGTTTTTCTCCTTTTAATGATGGAGTCATGCTAACTGTCCTGATTTGAAGGTTTTCCTTCTTGAGGAGCTACAGCAATGAAAATTGGCCCCAGTCCTCATGCCTACAGCCAAAAATATTTACAAGTGCCTGGAACCAAATCCTACTGGCCCTACAAGAAACAAGGGTATTCTGCCTTATTTCTCTTTCTCTCTCTATTTTGTTTTCACATGAATCTTTTTGTGCAGAAAGACAATATATTTCATTTAGGCAGGTTGCACTGTTCCTTTAATCTAGGAAGCTGGCTGAGAAGGCTGAAGTCGAAAGAGGACAAGATGGTGTAGTTCCATGTGGCCAAAGGTAGTGCATACTGTGCAGACCAAATAGAAATTTTTCTAATGATCTGAAAGACTGATTTAGCAAGCCAAATTCTCCCCAGTGCCTGGATAGAAGCTTAGGAGAGCCCCATAGAAGCAATAGGGAAATAATTCTCCTCTTCTCAGAGATGAGGAAATTAATGCCCAGGAAGGTTTATGACTCAAGCAGGAATCTATACCCCCAGTCCAGTTTTCTATCTCTTGGACTAACCTGCCATAAGTTTAGAATTCGCCTTTCTAAGAAGGAGTTTAAATATGCAAAATATTTAAGATTACTTCCAAGTGATTGCTGATTCGGATCATTACTACTTTTATCATTGTATTATATTTATTGACGGCAGACAACAGAAAAGAAAGAGAAACCAATGTCGGCCAAACAAAAGAAGGACGTGCGGTCACTGATTGCATTCCCATCTCATATTTAGAAGCCCAGAAGCTGAGCAAAAAGCAAGCATGTACCTTAGGCTAGAAGCAGTAGCAACACCACGCATTTACAGATTATGAAAAGGGCAAAATGTTCAGAGGCTGCATTGCTCAGCACAAAGAATCCCCAAAAGCTTTGGAGACATGTCCTTTTAATGAGAAACAATAGTTTGTGGCCAGATGCTCCTCCTCATTATGAACACTTTAGCACCAGAAAGAGGCACAAAAGGGGGCTATGAGCCCAGCGCTCTGAAAACAAAGGCCTCTATGGATAACTGCACCTATTAATATAAATGGTTCTGAATAGATTCAGCTTCCGCTCCAAGTCTGTCAATTAACAGCAATAAAAATAATATTTACATTCTATCCCAAGAAAAAACAAGACATCAAGCATATCCAGAGATACCTAATTTTCTACTAACTGTGATCAGATCTGTTGCATGAATGTAAGAACAAAAAATATCCCCTTGAAAATACTGGCATCTCTTAGCTCGGTTTTATACTAGAAACAAAATGGCTAACATTACTCTGATTTGTAGCTGCTTTACTATTGAACAGCAATAGTCTAAATATATTTACACTTGATAATACAAATGAGAATATGAGCTGTATGGCAAAGTTGCCATGAAAGAAACGTGAGCAAATGAACTAACTATACCATACTTCACTGGTAATTCCTCTTTTTGTATTGATTTGAAAAAATGGCAGTTTAATTGATACTCACTTATCTATGAAATTAAAATGAAAATAAGTAAATTAAAGTAGCATTAAATTATAATAGCATCTAAGAATTTGATGTCAGCCAGCATGGTTTAAATCTCAACTCTAACGTTCCCCAGGGGCATGACCTTGAGCCTGCTACTTAACCTCTCTAACCTCTGCTCTCTCATCTGTGAAATGGGGATGGTAAAAAGGTCCACATCGTGGGTTGTTTTGAGAATTAAGTAAAATAATCCATATGCAGAATTTATCACAAGCTCTGGTATTTAAGATACCTTCAATATATGTTGACTTTTTATTAACATCTATAATTTAAAGGCACCTTAGGAGAATTTGAGAATTGTCATCTAGGAATTTCAAAAGCAGTTTTACATTTTGGAATTGTAGTATGTATTTAAAATATGTCCATAATATCAAAAAAAAATCAAATTCACTGTCTAAGCTCTTTTTCCATGGAGGTGCATTAATGCAAATTAGACAGAATGACTTTTCCCAGTTATAATTGGGCTGAAATGAGGTGGAAGGAACAGAAAGACAATTAACTTTAGCTTTTTTTTTTTTTTTTTGGTAATCTCCAGCAGTTCGGAGTAGGTTTTAGTGCCTGATGGTTGTAGACTGTCAATGCTGCCAGGCGAAATTATTCAGAGACCTTCAAGGGGCGTTGTTTATCTCATTTTTCAATTAACCTCTGCGTTTTAACTTCATCATCATGCCTATGCCAATTCACACCAAAGAACAAATAAAAAATCCCCGTTTGCTGTCATTCTTTCTTTGCTTCACAAATCAAATTTTATTTTTTCTTTTCAATACGTAAAGAAAATGCATGAAGGATGTAAATTTCAGATTGCAGAAGACCAGCAAAGTGGCAAATGATTTAATATAAATTAAGTTCTCGTGTTAACCCTGCTCCCTTTCTTTTCTTTTCCTTGTTTCTTCATGTGAGGTAACGGCAAAGTTTAGCACTGCTGAGAACAAAGATCGAAGCATGCTTGAAAACTGAGATTTTTGTTATCGCTTAGTTTGAGATTTCAAGGCCTACACGGCTACATGTAAGACGGGAGCTCAGGATCCATTTCTTCTTCCGTGAGAGTTAATGTCACTAGACTTAAATCTAAATCTGCGTATCTGCTTCAAATGTATGGTAATGGCACTAAAACACCTCTGCCTTATTTTTATTAAATCAGTATCAAGACATAAATAGCTTTTAGATAAGCATGTCCAGATTTTTTCACCTCATTTAAAATAGCACTGAGATTTTAATCCTTAAACCAATAAAGTTTCATCCAGACAATTAAAATTCCCTTTTTAAAAACTGCCAAATGATACTGAAAATGCACATCATTTTCTATTTCACTGCTCAGGGACTAAAAAATATGAAATTTGGTATGTTTCTTATGTTTAAAAATCTTCTTTAGAAGCACATAAATTTTAAATGAATAAGACTATAGTATCAGGTATTACATAATCTACAGGTATTGAATGTATATAGTGGGTAAATGTAAGTTTAGAGCGAACCTGGCTATTTGCAAGTGTTAAGAAAAAGGCACAATCAAGAACACCAGCAATCAAGTAAAGATGCTTTTGAACGGACTGCAGATTTCAACAAAAGGAAAATGTGTTAATAGAAATCTTTAAATAGAGGCCAGCCCGGTGGCGCAAGCTGTTAAGTGCGTGTGCTCCCCTGCGGCGGCCCGGGGTTCACTTGTTCGGATCCTGGGCGCGTAGCGACGCACTGCTTGGCAAGCCATGCTGTGGCGGCGTCCCATATAAAGTGGAGGAAGATGGGCATGGATGTTAGCCCAGGGCCAGCCTTCCTCAGCAAAAAGAGGAGGATTGGCAGATGTTAGCACAGGGCTGATCTCCTCACAAAAAAAAAAAAAAAATCTTTAAATAATGAGTCTGTTCAATAGAAAGCTCTATAGAAGGTCTACATATGAGAGAAGCAACATGAATGTGATCTAATGGGTAAAAATAGAAATATGAGTTTCTGAAGGTGACCAAGTAGATGTAGACAGACAACTGCCATTATTTTCTTCTGAAAGTAAATATTGGTGTGCCCAAAAGTTCCTTAATTATTTGCAAGCCTCCTGCAATTAACTTTTTTCTTTATTCTCCAGATTAAGAAATGAGATAGTATAGATAGTTTCCATAATGACTGAATTACAGACTTAATTCATATTTCCAATGAACCAAGTCATTAGGTGACCTTGGAATTCCCTATAACCCAGCTCTAAGCCCTGACCTGAATGGATCATATCCCCTGATAAGAAATTAGTGCAATCTAAAGTCACTGCAACGTTTTTCCTTTCAAGACGCCAGTGCTGAGGTCAACATTTCAATATTCTTGCTTTCTCACTGCACAAGCTGGTCTGGTCTGACCCCAGTCTTCTTCTTGTAAGACACTGAAAAAGCCATCAGTCAGTAACAGCTTTTGATCATTACAAGCCTAGGGTGGATTTGAACTAGATTTGTAACCAACCAAATAAAACTCTCTATATCCTATTATTCACCCCTATGAGCCAGGCTGAAAAGAATTTGATATTTTATTCTTTGAAAGAAAAACAAATCATTGAGAAATCATCATAAATAAAAAATATATTTAATTTCAAGGAGGAAAAAACAAAAATTAGAAATATAATTTTAATAAAGAAATATTGTGAAAACTCAAGTACATTTTTTAAAATATAAAATGTTGAAAACTTAACACTAATTCAAAAAAGTGTTCTGTACTCGAAGACAGTAAACCTCCAGATTCTACACTTCAAAAGGACCACGAATTGCAACAGCAGTAGCCCCAAGGAAATTAATATAGCACACTCTTTCATCTTTCTGGTGTTAACAAATTTTTTCCTAACTTCCACAATCCAACTTTTAACTGGGGTACAGTCAGAATAACCTGTCAACTTCCATGAAAATTTGTCTGAGCATATGATGCTGTCAAAAAGTTTCCATTTTGCTCAAAACAGAGTGTCTGCCAAGGGATTCTGAACTGTGCCCTCATCCATACCAGAGATCTCACTTTCCAGATCATTGGACCTAGAGATATGGCCCACAGAGCATGATGAGGGTGAAGAAAATTGACTCAAGAATATTCTGGTTGACATCAGACACTTCAGCACAGGAAAACCCATCACCTCCATCGCTTGCAAAAGCAAAGCATAGGAAAGAACACACTAAAGTTCATGTTACACTTTAGAAATATAAAATATTAACCATTGACATATTGATGTAATCTTTGTTTTTAATGGTACACAGAAAGTTGGCCAATTACGAAGAAATGTTTTATGCTTTCCAATATCAGTATGCAGACATTTAAGTTGTGTATATACCAACCAATGTTCTACACGTATGTATGTGTTTATATATCAAGATTTAAATAGGTGAAAAACATGTAGTGGTCTTTACTTTTTTCTTTCAGTAAACATTTTGTTTTGAACAAAGCCAAAACTCTAAATAAACATTCCATAATCCAAATACAATATTCATTGATTTGTAAGGAAGTATTTTCATTGATTATGTTTTTCTAATACTTTCTATATACAGGCTAGTATTGAGTGTTCCAATGACAGTATTTCTATTGATAAAGAAAATAGTTTGTGTTAGTATCTATTTAAAATTTTGTTTCATACTCCATATACAAACACCCTCATTAAATTAAGTTTCATGTTTCATTAACTCTCATAGGGCATTAGAGAAGACAAAAAGAGGGCCTGAGAATTCAAGATGTGTTACCATCATAATTTTTAATAGGTCTTCCAAAGGAATCATAGCATCATCTTCTGAAGCTTCCTCTTAACATGTACTAATCACGATTTAGCAAACCCAAGACTAAGAACTTTCAGAATTAAAAAAACAGAAAACAAAAGAGTAAATTCATCAGGCTTACCAGCATAAATGAGCAAAGTAAATTCTTATAAAACTTCCATTGGAATTCAAGTAATAATGTATGTGAAAGATATTATTTAATTATACAGATTAATTTTGTTTTTATTCAGAACCACAGATATAACAGGTACAATTCTCCTCAACTCTGGTGACATAACAGCCATGATAGGAACAAGGAAAACTATTGGTGACATTATTAGCATATTTTTCTACTTAATGCCCTCTCATTTCTCTAGTAATTAACTTTTCACAATATACATTTTTGTTTCTCCCAATTTTACTAAACGATATTTTATTTAAAAGAGAATAAATAGGTCAATAGAAGATGGTCCATACATGTAAACTAATGGCCAGTCTAGAGTTGCAGACAGATTTATAAGTAAATCCTTACAATATGTTGTGATCCTATAGGGTGGTAGAGATCTACACAGGGTTCCGTAGACTTCAAGGAAGAAACCAAACTCAGCGGCAAGGGGACAAGGCACATTGGGAGGCATGTGAAAAAGTGAAAGGTCTCCACTCAAGAAAAAGTGATAAGAGGATTCTCTTCAGGAGAGCTATCATATGTCATTTAATCTATGATGCCCTCAGGGCAAAGACACACCACTATTTTATGTACTACAAGGAAATTTTTTAAAAAGCTACCAATCATAATTGTAAAATAGCATGGATTTAACATGTATTCCTATTTCAGAGATAGTAAAATGTGAAAACTATGACTCTCAGAATCATTTATGTTGAGGCATAGAAGAGGGGTCATTGTTTGAAGAGCTTAAAGATGTAGAGTCTGTGTTCCAAAAAGCAGAAATTGCAAACAACAAAGTCTAAGAGATTGGCGAGGGGAGAGAGAGTGTGTGCGTGTGTGTGTGCGTATGCGTGTGCGTATGCATGTGTGTTGGGATGAAGGAGAGAGGACAAATCCCAGAGAGTTTGAAGATGCAATTAAAAAGCAGAATAGGGGGCCTGCTCTGTGGCCTAGTGGTTAAAGTTCTGTGTGCTCTGCTTTGGCGGCCGGGGTTCACGGGTTTGGATCCCTGGGGGCGGACCTGCTCCACTCATCAGCCATGCTGTGGAGGCATCCCACATACAAAATAGAGGATGACTGGCACGGATGTTAGCTCAGGGCTAGTCTTCCTCAAGCAGAAAAAAAAAAGCAGAATAGGTCATTAGAATGATCTAGCATATTGGGAGGCATTACAGGGTAGAAAGGGGAGTAGGCGTAGAGGTAATGACGTGACCTCGTCCTTCTTCTTGGGACTTTGGGCTAAAGGTTTTTCTGTACCAGGCCAGGCTGGAATGTCTGGCTTAGGTTTAATGATTCCCACAGTCTTGCAAGAGCCTAAAGCTGCAGAGCCCAGGACACAGATGCAGGAGGTCACCATCATGATGACTGTCTCAATTTGTGTCTAGGCAGCTGTCCATTGTCTTTGTTGAGACTTCAGAGAAAATATAGGTGGTGAGATGCCATAGAAATTGTCATCCCCAAGTGCAGAGATTCAGTCATATGCTAAATTCTTAAGTAAACATTATACTAAAGTGTTAGTAATAAAATCTTTTCTCTTTAATATTCATTCAAAGTTCTCACTGACCTTAAAGTAGAATTAAGTCCAGCACAACTGTCCTGAGAGAATTAATCATTTCTTTCTCACTAGTCAGGAATCGTTTCCCCAAATGCCAACTCTTGCCCTCTGATAACTCACTTCTACCTTCTGTGAATCCCTGGTTGTGTGCCCACGCCCTCTCCCTGACCTCAGCAGTATGAGCTGGCTACAGTACAGGCTGTCCTTGGAGACCACCTGGGAGCCTCAGACCGTGCCCAGTACAGCAGCCTGTCGGAAACGGGCTACTGGCAGCGTGGAGCAGGGAACACCTGTGCCTCACAGTCTGCGCTGGCCACTCTTCCACTCCCAAGGATCTTGTAAGATACAGGTCAAGTCTTTCTCTAACAATAATTTAGCTACAGATATTCTTCAGTTCATCTTGTCCCCACTGCGCCATCAGTGCTGAGTAAGGACTTGAGAAATGGGTGAAGAAAATCGGAAATTAGGGGATGAGACAGGTTTTCTTGAATTCTCAAAGTGCCATTTATATGACTAGGATTTCATTCTCTGACCCCACAACGAGCAGTACTGCACTTGTTATAAAGGTGCCCCAAACACACACACCCCACATAAATAATTTATCTTGTACCGTATCTGGTACAATTGAATTGATTAAGACTCAACAACCAATCCCACGAATATTCATGGAGTTTTCAGTTTCCACTTGGCACTGTGCTGGATGCTGGGGCTCCAGGCATGATCCCTGCTTTCAAGTAGATCACAGTCTAAAGGGAAAGACAAAACTCAGCTTCTTATATTTAATAAAAGAGAGCAGATAAAGAAAACTAATATCTATAAAATGATTTTCTTTCTCAAATCACACCTTTAGAAGATCTTTCAAGTAAGATCTTTGCATAGAGTTCATAAACGGGAGATGCTTCTGTTTTTCTAAATCTGGTCCAGAACTCAGCTTCCTCACTATCCTTGATGAACTTCACTTCCTCTTGGTGTTTGGTTTAATGTGAAATCAATACTCTAGTTCTCAAAACATCTGGAAAATATTTATTGCTTTAAAAATAATTTAAGATTTTCCTTTATATTCTGTCCCTGAATTAATTTAAGGAAAATTTTTGTGTTTTTTGTATTCAAATCACTGTGAGAGTATAGAAAATGCCAACTGACCCATGATTCTGCTAGAAAGTTCCATTTTACCAACTGTGGTAATACTCACCTAGTGGTTTTTTCTTTATCCATAAGAATAGTTATTTTATTTTTTATTTTTTTATAATTTTTTATTCATTTATTTTTCCCCCAAAGCCCCAGTAGACAGTTGTATGTCATAGCTGCACATCCTTCTAGTTGCTGTATGTGGGACTCGTCCTCAGCATGGCGGGACAAGCGGTGCCTCGGTGCGAGCCCGGATCCGAACCCGGGCCGCCAGTAGCGGAGCGTGCGCACTTAACCCCTAAGCCACGGGGCCCACCCAGAATAGTTATTTTAAATCCTACATCTTTATTAGCATAGCTGAGAGGAAGAGTCCTCACTGGAAATCTGTTTATTAGGGTTCCTATGTTATGTGTAGATATACTTGTTTCAAAAATGTGAAGGCTCAGCACCTAGTTCATTTTTTGGTTGTTATTACTCAGGTGATATAAATAAATCACAACGTTCAAAACTAAATCACCTTGGAGTTCAAAATTCTTTGTCTGTAAGAGCAGAAGTTTGAATAAGGTATAATGCTATTTTTTTAATACGTGTACCACAATTCAATCATATTTTTAAAATCTAACTGATTAACCTTGAAGTATTTATGAGATCATTATGACAAGCCACAGCATCTTATTTTAACATAAATACATCTCCAAAAGTAGTTACTTCATTTTGAATACTACCAAAGTAAGGAGCAAGAGTCTGGTTTTTCAAAAATGTTTGGCTTTTGGTGAACAGTTTGCAAAAAACTAGAAAATTATAGTACAAAAACAAATTATCCATTGGTCTTCACAAAGTAATTCTAGTTGATTTTTTAAATTAATAATGAGGACATTAAGATACTGGAGTATTTGAAAAATTAGAGTCAAAAGACCAAGGGCCTGGATTCCAAACCTTGTCCCACCACCTGATGGTGATAACACTTGAATAAGTCACTTAAATCTTTTTGTAGGTCAGCCTTCTCGTTCACAAAATAAGGCTGATAGTACCCCTGAACAGGAGTACTATTTGTAAGATTTGAATATATATAAAACATTTATTGAGTGCTTACTATGTATTAGTAACCCTTCTAGGCACTTTAGATGTATTAAATCCACCCTCACAATTATGCCAATGGTAGATATTATTCTTATTACATCCATTTTATCAGTGAGGAACTTAAGGGCTTGAACAGTCAAGTGGCCCGCCTCAAGGCACCAAGGGCTCTTCCTAGCTTTCCATAGAAAGCAGGGTCACAAGGTCAGAGCCATAACCTTGGTTTACAGTGCAAAGTAAGGAGTTGAAATCAGTTTAACTGGCTTCTTGATCATCAATAAAATGACCTTGGATAAACGATAGCTTACTTTTCCCTACTGAAAAGTATTTTCAAAAAGCATAGTCCCCCTCTTCCTGCTGATGAAAGCCACAAAGTCAACGCATGACACTAGGTGCTCTAAAAGGTAGAATTTCATTTCCATCATTATTTTAAGAAACGTTCAGTTAGTGGTGAAAAGCCAGAATCTAAGAAAGATATATCAAATCCATACTATAGAAGCCACTTTTTGTTCATATTGTCGGTCTCATATTTTTATGCCTATGAATAGAAAATGGTTAAAATGCATAATAGGGAAATGAAAATTATAAAGGTACAAAAGAATATTATTCATTCTGGGATTAATGAGATAAATTACTCAGATAGTATAAGTTATTTGCAAAAAGATAAGAATCTCAAAAATAAATTCCTCCACCCCAAATGTTCTCCTTTCCCCTTTTGGTTTTATCAGCTACGAAGGCATACACTGAAGATCTCTGGGTAACTGCACATTCCACTCCAGTCTTAGCCAGAGAGAGGATTTGTCTGAGCCTCTAAAGTCCTTTTAGGGTACACCCAGAATAATATATAAAACAGGGTAAAAAAGCATGCAGCACCTGCCATAGACTAAGAGCTCGCCTTGTATTTGCAGCGTTGAACTTGATGACTCCTTTTGACCTCCCAGACTCTGCATTCTATATTCATTTACTTTCCTTCAACTCTTGAGACTAGACATTTGCCTTCCTGAATATACCACCAGGCCTCTTCTGAACAGCCCTACTTGCTTGCCCCTGCAGCCCAACACATGCATAGAGCCTAAAAATTTATCTGATCCATTGAGAGGCATGGATTCATGAGAACTGCTGCAGCTTCAGTGTAAACAATAAAAAATGACAGCCCTGGGTCAACTGTGATATGAGAGGTAGTGGACTGAGACAAGAGATGTTAAATCAAAACAGTGTTGTTAAGATATAATACTTAAAGAATAAGAGAAAAAAGAGTAGTTTCTTTACCATATATATCCTGATATTTTAAGTTTTCTTTTGGAAATTCTAGATAAATCCAGAAATACACTGAAGGTATCTCTGCTGATAATGTCTTTATTTTCTATCTATTCTGATTTCCTCTTTGGGTTGAATATACTTGATTCCCAAAATAAGGTTTATATACCCACAGTGCCATTTCCAAATATGAGCAAGGAGGATTTAGGCTACTTTTGTCAGCACTGGGATGAAATAAAGAAAATGGTGACTATTAGGCAACACCTGATCTCTCCCCAAAATGAAGAAATATGGAAATATGAGAGGAACCGAGAAATAATCTTCATTCATTGGCTTTACCCAAAGAGGATATATCCCATATAGTGATCTAAAATGCTATCATACAAATTGAGAAACTTAGTATCTCCAGTGGTATATTTTGCCATTCAAAAACTTTAGTCCAAAACTATAGATAATTGTTTGTAAGTAATTTTAAGAGAAAATATATGTTACAAACAATATCAAAATAGATGTGCTTACAGTGTTAATAGTTGGTTCTTGATACGCTTTCTCTTAAAACTATTCTGATTAGGGCAGCTTAAAACTAATCCCCTTTCACTGATCTTGGCAGAGGATTTTTAGCAAGTAATTCTATTTAAATTACCACACAGAACTAATCCTTTTCATTGCTTAAGGCAAAAGGGAAGCCAGAGAAAAACAAAGAACATAAACTGGGGTTGAGATAGTTACATTGAATTCTTTCTTTCTTAATTGAAAAAATTGAACGAGGTATTTTGTATTATAAGTAAATCCTTCCTCTATACTTATTTTGATTCCTTCTCAGGGAATAAAAATCATGTTTTACAAAGCAGGTATAAAATACTAGTTGTGTGCCTGAGTGAAAATTTATGATCCTTTCCAGAATACATAAAACTAAGATTCTTGTGTCAACCAAAATGAAGAGTAATAGAAGAACATCGTGATGAAATTTTTCTCCTATTCTGAATTCAGGAGAAAATACTAAATTGTGCCTATTTCTCTGAGATTGGCAAAGATTTAACTTGTACAATGTTGCCAACAGGCTAATCATTGAAGCTTTACATGCTGTTTTTTCAGTTCTAAGATTCTGTAGAAAACAATAAAAAAGGTAAACAATGAGGAAAAAAAATGACTTCTCATGGTCCAAGATGGTGATTTTCAACATGTCAGGCAATAGGATAAAGGAAGGGATGGAGAAGAGGCAAAGGGCATATACCACAACATTTCTGCTTAAGTACCATTGGCCAGAACTTAGAAAGCCATATAAAAGCAAAGTAAATTGGGAAATACAGACAATGTTGAGTTCTGCTGAGCCAAAAATGGAGTTCTGGCACTATGAAAGAAGGAACAGATATTAAGGGCAACACTCTGCCTCTTTGGCCACCTATGGATTCATTTCTCCCAGATGTGGAACACACTCTGTCCCTCCCCAAGTGACCCAGTGCCAAAGTCCCATGCAGTTTCAGCATCTACCTCAAAGTCCAGGATGTCTGGGTGATATGATGCATCAAGTCTAGATATGATAAGTCATGGCCTGGCAAAGTACTAAATAAAATACAAATTATTTTCCCCCTCACATTATTCAATGATGAAGTAGGAATAGGGTTCCCCATTAGGCAAAGGGGAAAACTAGAAATATATAGCCGTCATTGGTCCTTTGCAATTATCAAAACTTGCTGGCCAATAACCAGAGTAAGTTCCCCAAGCAGGTGATTTGGCAACTCTAGTTTTGCTTTCTGGGGGCAACCTTCTGTCCATTGTCTTGGCCTTCACTTCTCCACTTGGGATCTCCCCTCTGCTATATTACACCCCATGTTCACGTGTAAGGTAGGCATTAGAGTTTTCCCTTTGGGGTGGCCGTATAGGTTTCATAGCCTACTTCCTGCTGGTACAGTTTAGTGGGCCTGAAGATTACGTTAGAGATTGAACAATTATGGGCTATTGCAGTCCAGTCTTGTTGGTTGGGATGGAAATGTACAATGGTCAGTATTTACAGTTCCATCAAAGAGTATTCACTTCCAGTCAGTTCCAAGTGCAAATAACTAGAACCCAAAATCTCATCCAGGCACAAATTTTAAGCCTAAAGAATCTGCCTTTTAATTACTAGGCTCTGGCCCTGCCTACTCCCTCTCCCTTCCATCATCAGACCATGAAATTGCTAACTTGGGGACATCTGAAAAAGTAGGTGTAATAGTCTACTTATGCTGCCATAACAAAATACCACAGACTGGGTGTCTTAAACAACAGAAATTTATTTTCTCACAGTTCTATAGGCTAGAAGTCCAAGATCAAGGTGCCAATAGGGTTGATTTCTGGTGAGGCCTCTATCTTCTTAGCTTGCAGACAGCCACCTTCTCACTGCATCCCCACATGGCCTGTCCTCTGTGCCAAAGTGGAGACAGAGCTCTGGTGTCTCTTCCTCCCTTATAAGGACACCAGTCCTATTGGATTAGAGCCCCACTCTTGTGACCTCATCTAACCTCAATTACCTCCTTAAACGCCCTATCTCCAAATACAGTCACATTGGGGGTTAGGGCTTCAACATATGAATTTGGGGGGAATACAGTTCAGTTCATAACAGTAGACTTGAGGCAAAAGACAGGACCTTTGAAATGATCTTTGCCACTAGCTCTGCTGTCATACTTGGCTTGGAAATTGCTTTACATCCTTCTAAAGTTGCTGCCTTGTTTTGGGTTATAGAAGTAGTTGGCTATTTTAACCCTGCAAGGCCTGAAATTACCAAACTCTCAATTTGCATTCCAGCTACAGGCAGAATGGTTGAGTTTAGCAGAGCAATATTTGCTCTATCTCTGGTTGCACCCTGGCCAGCTCTTTCCTGAGTGAGTATCTTACTTCTACGGGCTGTTGAAAGCAATAAAAGAACCCCAACATTTTGAATTATTCTTACTATTTTCCCTAAGGCTTTGAGGATAAGCAGAGAGATGGATTGCCTTCTAAGAGACTTTTGGGGATAGAGTGTTCCCAAATGTTTGCAGTGACGTAACGGGTCACCAGCTTTCCAACCTGCAATGAGTTCTTGTTACCTGGCTACTTACACTAATCCAACACCACACGTGAATTGCAGCATCCCATTTCTGATAAGAAAATTTGAATTAGTTAAGATTAGATTAAGTCGTAGTGACAGAAAACCTAAAATAATAGTGGATTAAACAAGGTGACCATTTCTTTCTTTCTCATTTAAACTCCTGGTGTATAGTCCAGGACTGGCTGGGTACTCCACAGGGTCTGGGTTCAAGACTCCTTCTATTTGCTACCATTGACTCTTGGTGTTCTAGACTTTGTTTATTGTCATCTGGAGTACATTTCCACCTCATTATCACAATGGCCAGAAACTATACTTTCTAGACTCCCTGGAAGCTACGGTTCCAGATGTAACGTTGGTTGTGCCAATGAGATGCACTCACGAGAGATTTGGAAGATGAAAGGGAGGCAGAGGTGATCTTACAACAGTGAATACAGTGGTAGCTCTCAAGCAATTTCCAAGAGATACGAGTGTTTGCAGAAGCCATATTCTAAACACTCGGCTTTAGTAGTATGAGGCAGCCACGGTGACGGCAGAGGGGAAGACAACAGCAGCAGCTGCCTGACATCTGCCTCACAGGGACAAAGATGTGAACTTAAAACCACTGTCCTGTGGCGGTTCTCTGACTTTTTCTCTGCCAGCCTTTCTGACCATTTTTTAAGCACTTAATTCACTATATTAAGTCCTTTTCTGCTTTGGATACCTCGAGAGGTTTCTATTTCCTGGCCTGAACCCTGGCTAATATAACTACTGTGTTGTCCTCAACCACATGTTTGAAGCTGAAGGTGACTCATCACTCCCACATCTATATTTCCATCTGAATAAAGGAGGGAAAGACAGTAGAGGGCAAGCAGTTTCCTCTTAAAGGCATGACCTCAAAGTAGCATACGTCACTTCCTCTAACACTCTATCGAAACAGAATCACATAGTCACATCAAGCAACAAAGCAGGCCAGAAGAGTAGACACCAGGGGGGCAAACATAGGATCAGCTAAAACCCAGGGAATTTAATTGATGAAAGGAAGAAGAAAAGAATTGGATATTGGGGGACAATTAGCAGTCTCTACCACAGATCCCCTCAATACATCACCCAATTTTAGCAACAAAGCGATCATGGTTTTAATTAAGGAAAGGGGAGGTATTGAAAAGATTACAGAAGGTGAGAGCCCAAACCAGACAATGCAAGTGCCACCATTTCAGTAGTAGCCAACCACAGGCCAGAAACAAGAAAAGGTCATTTTGTCATAAATTTAGTTCTATCAACAAAACTTACTTAAGTTATTGAATTCCTTTCCTCTCCCTGGTCCTTTGAGATCTACTACAGCCTTGCTCACACACACTCAGGTGGCATTTAGTAAAGTGGTACATTTCAGTTTTCTGCTTTGTGTTAGACCAGCTTCCTTTATATCCCCAGAGCACTAGTTCATCAAGGTCTTTGTTTTCTGGGGCAGAAAATTCAGTACAATAGATATTCAGATATCTTACTTTCGTAAGAGATTTTTATTACAACCCTTGGTCATAACCTTTATTACTTCTTTTTTGTGGCCTCCCTTTCAAATTATTCTGTTCAAAAAAGTCAGGCTCCAATTAGGAAACATCTTCTTTGCTTCAGAGAAGGTGGTGGCATTTTCAAAGCTCGAAGCTTAGTGCCTTTAAGAGTTTGGACAGAGAGCAGCACTTGAATCTTATAATTATACTGTGTTTTGGAGCACGGATCACGACAAGTGTGCAAGCAGGACCAAGCAATGAGAGAGTTGACAAAACAGTTGAATTTTCACATAATTCACTGGTCAAAAGCTAATCATTAACAGTAATAACAACGGATCTTTACGAGAACTAGTGCTTCAATCCAGGCTCAAAGTAATTTTTCCAATTTCAAGCACGTTTTAACATATTAGCTACAATGTTTTATCCAATCTTTCAGCTTTCAATTCACCCAGAAAATGTCTCATATAATTCTGACACATTTCTTACCACAGAACAGATGATATAAAAGAACCTTAAAGACAATCTGTTCTGCTTCCCATTCAAGAAGGAATTTCACCTCTAGTAACTATTGTTCCACATGCCTTGTCAAGTACCCCAACAAATGGTGCCTCAGCTTGCTATCTGTAAAATGGGAATAACAGAACCTACTTCAAAGTGTTGTTAAGAGGATTCATTAGTCAATGTTTTTAAAATCCTTAGAACAAGGCTTGGAAAATATTGTTTACTAAATAAATGTTTGTTAAATCAAAACGAACTACTCAAGAGAAAGAACTCTGGATCCAATGGAATGGTCCTTAGAATGGGACTCTCCATTTAGGGAGCTCCCCCTAGAAGGATGTCTTCTTCTGAGGCCCCCAATCTGGTTTTCCCTCTTCCTTGTCAGTACCATAGGCTTTCTGCCCTTTTGATGCTCCATAAATCAACCTCTGCATAGCTATTTATATTCCCCTAAGAACAAAATTAAACTCTCAAACAAGTGCACAAGATAAAGTCCACAAGGAGTATAAGTAGTTGATGAGTTCTCAAAAGAATTTAGAAAGCTGTATTAGTTCATTTTGAATAGATTTTTCAGTGATGTTCAACCCATTCTCAGATCATGTCACTTCACTATTCAAATCCACTCAGGGTAAAAGCCAGAGTCCTTACTAGACCCTACAAAATATGGCCCCTTAACCCTGCTCTGACTTCTCTTACAAGGCTTCCCTTGCTCTTCCTACCTCCCCCCACCTCCCCATCCCGCTCACGCCGCCCCGACCAGAGCACACTCCTTCCCCCTTCTGTTGCTCCAGCGTATTGATTACACTTGACTACACTTCAAGACTTGTGTTTTTGCCCTTCCCTCACCTAGAACACTCTTACTCTGCACACCCATACCTGCAGGGCACACTCTCTCATCTTATTCAGGTCTTTGTTTACAATGAGGCCTTGTCAGACCACACTATATAGTATAGAACCAGTCTGCCCAAAACCCTATCCCCAGTACTCCTTAACCCGCTTATCATACCATATTTTCTTCTACTGAAATTGTCATTGGACATACTACATGTTTACTCATTTATTTGTTCATTCTCTGCACAACCATCTCTACACTCTGCCTCACAGTAGGATATAAGCTCCATGAGCACAAGAGCTCTGGTCACTAGAATATCCTATCTCCTGCAACGACAAGAATTCCTAGTACATCGTAGGGGCCCAATAATATTTGTTGAATGAGTATAGATGAATAAATGACTATATATTCATATATATTTGGAAGATATATAGCACACTTATCTGACTCATTTTTTTCCTTCTATTAATCCTGCCACATGCACAAAGCTGCCAATTTTCCCGGTATGAGCAGGAGCCTCCAATACTTAATAACTGAACCAACAAAGCTTGGTGAATATGATCCTTTTCAGCACTGATCTAGTCACTGTGTCCATGGTGTTCTCAGATTCCAGTGTGCCCCAAAACAACCTGTGACCTCTCCCTTTTATGGAGATTCTGACTCAACAAGCGCTTCACATCATTCTGATGCAGGAGGTCCCTTCACTGCACTTTGATAAAGGCTACATTATACACTTAAGACAAAGAAGAATATCTAAAGGAAAAAAGAAAAGAAAAAAGACTTATAATCTATTTGGGGAGGAAAAAAAGGGCATTGATTTTATCTTTGTATGCTCAACTCCAGCACAGCATCTAGAAAAAGTATGCATTCAAATTTTTACATAAAACACAGTACACAATAAGTATTTAGAACTGTGCTTATCTAAAACAGTAGTGACTTGTGACGATTTAAATATAAATTAATTAAAATGAGTGAAATTTAAAAGTTAGTACCACAGTGGTACTAGTCACATTTAGTGCACAAAAGCTACATGTGGCTAGTGAATCCTGTATTAGACAGCATGGATTTAAAGCATTTCCATCATCAGAGAAAGTTCTGTTGGACACCACTAAACTAAAGGATAAGGTGACCTATTATTACTATATAGCCCAGAATAGACATACTGGGCTCCCATGCCAACTAGTTATGCAGAACCTCAGGCAGGTTACGTCACCTCACTGAGACTCAGTTTCCTGAGTTGTTATGAAGATTATGTGATATATTCTATTTAAAGTATTTAGCATAGTGTCTAGTACATAATAAATAATACTCACTACTATCATTATTGTTGTTATTAATGAGAGCTAAAATAGCCAGGAAGTCTTCATTGTGTAAATGGAACTCGAACTAGGCTTTGAAGTCTGTGCAAGATTTAATTAGGTGGATATAAAATGCACAATATAGAGGCAGTTAGAATAGAGTACAAAGAACCTTCAATGGTCCACGGTCAGCAGTTGCTAAGCACCACATTCCTCCATAAGTGACTCATTTTTCTTCTGAAATAGTCAGACATTGGGGAAAAAGTTAAACTTCTCTCTAGCAAATTATCTATGATTTTGGAGAGGAGAATGGAAAAGGAAATGAGCAGATTAAGTGATGGAAATCATGTCACCAACATATTGAATAGTTGATATCTCCATTCACCAAAAGAGAACTACCTGTTGAGTTTTGGAGGATTGGAAGTTCAGAAAAAAGATGGTGGTGACTCTCCAGTGCATTGTCATGTGTGCAGCATCCAGAAACCTGGCAGGAAATAGGCCTTTGTTCAGCTAGTCTCAGTCATCTAATTGGTAAAGTCTGGTGCAAGTCCTAATAAACATCAAGTAGTGCAGAGCTCCGCTGTAGAATGCCCTCCGAAGGACAAGTTCAGAAACTAAACTGTCTTTAGGTGAGTCCAAGAGAGACCTATTATATTTATTCAACAAATATTCATTGAGTGCCCACTACTTGCCCGTTTGTGTTCTAGGTGTAGGGTAATACATCAGTGAACAAAATCAAAACCTCTGCCCTCACTGAGCCTGCCTTCTGGTAATTCTACTTAGTTCCACTTTACATAATATATAATGAAATTATAATTACCAGAGAGGAATTAGCTTACAAAGTAACCGTGACTAAGAGATTTAAGAATAGAGGTAAAGGTTTAAAATGGTAAACATGTTTAAACTTGATTTTCCTAGCTGTAAAAGGGGAAAATGAATGCAATTAGAATGTTTTTTCATAGGCCTCTGTTTTTTAAGAGCTGATATCTTACTTAAAGAATCTCATAGACTGCTTTCCCTAAAAATAGAAAATATTAAGGAAGATTAAAATAACTTGATCTTCATCTGATAGCTACAAACAGCAAAAAGTAATAAATAAAGCTTTTAAAGGTTAAAATTTTTATTTTATCTTGAAGCACAAATTGAGGAAACTAGCTAAGCCTCTGCTTTGTTTTCTCTGCGAGTAATCATCTACTGATTTCTTTGGATTTCTCCTTGCCCCTCTAATTTTTGGCTACTTAGCATAATTTTAGAAAGTGTGAATATTCAAGTAAATAATTTCTTAGATTATTCTACTACATGCAATTCTATCACCCATATTCTAATTATTTCCACATTTTTATTTTATCCTGGGATATATAGAACAATAGAAAGCAATGATCTATCCAAATATTCAATATTATAACCACCTTGTATATCAGATATAGAAGATGAACTTTACTTAAAGTTCATACATTTCAAAACTAACAAATACTTTAGATATTACATTTCTAATATTCATTAGTTTTTAACTTAACCTTTTCCTGCAAACTGCTTAAACCCATGGGAAATTGTTATCTATTATTATATAATGCACTGTAGCAACCAACCTCAAAATCTTAGTGGCATGAAACAATAAACATGTATCTATCACTCCTGAGGTTGCAGGTCGGCTGAGGGAGCTCTGCGTCGTGTGTCTCCCATCTTCTTCTTGGGCTAGCAGGCTAGCCAGGCATGTTCTTCACTTAGTAGTGGCACAAGCTCAAGGGAGCATGCGAGCACATGTCAAGCCTCTATCTGCTAACATCCCATAGACCAAAGCAAGCAGTAAGAAAGTCTACTCCTGCAACCTTGAGGTGCGGAAGGGAAAACATTCTAGTTCCAGGGCAAAGAGCGTAGATACAGAAAGAAGTGAAGAAATAGAGTCAATAATAATTTAATCTACCAAGATTCTATATAGGAAATAGTATGAGTATAATGAAATGAGCACAGGCTCCATCTCTGCAGTAGTTTCATATATTCCATTTCAAGACAACCTCAACAATATTTGTGATGAGGACAACTTGGTAACAGAGAAAGTGTATGCATTACTATGAATTTATCATAAATTGGAAACATGTCTTCACATAGTAATGACAGTTTATACTCTTCCAAAGAAGCTATTTGGTCCTCACAGCTACAAGTTTTTATTATTGTTATAAGTCAAAGTGGCTACATGATGGCTTTGAAAAGAGAACTTACAACTTAAGTGTTCAAAGTGCGCCAGACACTGGAAAAGTTAAAAAATAACGTCAAATTCTCATTAAGAAGAAAAACAAACAAACCTGTAGTACCCAAAGTAAATGGAGATAAACTGGATATGAATACAACTCTTAATTTTTCCCAATACATTCTAGTAATTTTTAACATGTTAGTTTGATTCTCTCTATCACTTTTGGGATGACGTAAACAACAAATTTCCTAAGAATCCAAGCAAAAAAATTCTTATGCTATTTTTGGTTTGGGAGGAAAATACAATGTCTGTGTGTGTGTGTGTGTGTGTGTGTGCGTGTGTGTGTGTGAGAGAGAGAGAGAAAGAGAGAGAGAATAAAACCATCCAGACCAAATGTCACCTTCAAAAGTAGGCACCAGAAGAAGCTTTACACTTATTTAGACAGTGCAGCCAATACCAAAACAGTTTTGAAATTCCTTAATTGGAAATCCTATCTGAGCCAGTGGCATGTTCTATTCAACATCCTTAGTTAGCTTTTTTCTAAATTGAATTCAGATTAAATTTTTTTAAGTAGCTAAAATAATTCAGAACCAATTCTGATCACAAAGTAACAGAGCAGATGTCCTTATGGAACTCGAAAAGCTAATTGAAAAGTATTTCCTAAATGAACTATCTTAAAAGAAACCACTTATTTAGTTGTGGAAATTATACTGAGTTTATTTAAAAATCTGTTGCATGTAAATAAGAGAAACTAACTGTGTCTTACTTAGCTTAAAAAAAAAAGATTTATTTGAAGGATATCAAGTATATCAAAGTAACTCTCAGAATCACCAGGGAGATTGGAGAACCGGGCCCAGAAATTGGGCGGGAACCAGAGACAGCTAGACCTCGGGTAGAAACCATGGGCACCGAGCGAGGAGAGTCAGCTGCTGCCTCCTTTGCTGGTCATCTTGTCCTGCACCATGGATACTGCCACTGCTCAATACTATCCCTGATGGACATTTCTGCCACTGGACACCTCTGACAGTGCAACTAAAAACAAGAGAGTCTCTTCTTCCTTGTTTCTCTTGCTCTTGATTGTGGTCCCAGTTAGAGCATCCATTTAGCTAAGCTAAGGATCAGGCAGTGGAAAGGGAGTCTTGGCCCCCCGGATTCTGAAAAAGAGGTAAGACCTGGAGAAAATAAAAAAGAACAGATGCCTTTTCTGTCAGTCATATCTCCCATATCCTACAAATTCTGTTATCTGGAATTCAACGAATTCATGTGAAATTCATCTGATTTAGGTCTTTTTTATACATTGAATTTCAGGGCTACATTAGTTGAACCCCATAGAAAGTCTTGTGATATAAAATAATGTCCTCATATGAGATGGATAAGCAAAAATTATGATGAAGAGGTTAGATTTCTTTTTGCAAACAAGTAAGTGAGGAAGCATGTTAGGCGGCCTTCCTCATTTTCTCAGGAAAATAATGAGAACACTGTTTCCATTGTCACACTGACTATTATTTCCATCACAATCATCAGAGCCACCCTTTCCTTAGCACTTTCTATATGCCATCACTATGTTAAGTGCTTCACAAACATTATGCTCCTTTTGTCTTTACAAAACCACTAAAAGGTAAGTATATTAATCCATATTTCACAGGTTTGGAAACTGAGGTAAGGAGGCTAAATGATTCACCTAATGTTTACAGGTCTGTCTGACCCAAACTAAGTACATCTCTGCCACTCCATAGAGCCTCATCAAAATGTCTCATCAAAAGAATTTCAAGGTTAAAGCCATTATAAGGAGAATTCAAAAGAGACAGTAAAAGGGAAAAACTGCCCCTGTTTATTTCATTCTCTCCACACCCCTAGGAATACATTAACATGTTTTGAACTGCATTACTGTTAAATTAATTGGGTGTATCTGTTCATGACTGTTGTGATGAGCAAATGTTTCAACTGGATTAATATAGAAAAGAAAAGAAATACATCATAAATATTTCATCTCCATTGTTATTTTCAGTTTGGCATTTTATTTCTAAAATTTGAGTGGCAATGATCATATGTTTAGCAGATACATTAGGTACCATAGATAAAAAGCATTTCTTCCCCAGATACCTTATCTAAATTATACATTATACCCCTTACTGCAAATTAATTATGTTAGCAGTAAGAAAACCTTTTTTTCTGAGCAAAGAGGAGCAACCATTGACACATTTTCCTCTAAACTAATCAGTTCATGCATATATACATAAGGAAATTAATGAACTCACACTAGCCAAGTATTAATAGCACTTTGTCATTATCAACACCTTTCTCTCAAAGATGGAAAAACATCTTACCAACAGGTTTGCTAATCCAGAAAATTGCCTTTTAAGGGAGTATGACTTTGTTCCTCATCTAACAGAAGTAGAAATCAAAGTCTAAAGAGAATGAAATTTTGAGAAAAAAATCTCACCAAAAATCTTCTTAGGTCATACGTGTTCCACCTTGGTATATGTGTATCGCTAAACCTCACCACCTTTGTGGTCCGTTTTATAACGAGACTACAAATACTGTAACATGGTTAGTACTGCCGAAATGAAAACATCAGACCCTAAATCAAGCAAAGCTCCTGTTCAGCCAACATTTACATTGCTTCTTGCCATTTCCGGAGGTAGAGTGCAAAGAATTCTCTTACATTCAAAGAAACAAATTTAGCAAACTTTTCCACGAAAAAAAATTTCAGTTATATTAAAAAAAAACAAACAAAGAGCAGGTATTTACTAGAAATATCAGACACACACCATCAACTTTGAGCATCTGGAAGACAGAAAGAGACCACAAAGAATGCTTTGTTAACAGAATGTTATCTCTTTGTTTCACAGCCTTTGGCCAATTTTGCTAAACAGTGAATATACTGGTTGGATGACAGTTCTTTCTCAAAGCCATCTGCTCCTCTGAGTCAATCCTGTGGGAAATAATTCATACTAAATTTGTCACATCACACCTTATTTCCAGGTCAACAGAGTGACAGCAGTAAAATTCCAACTCTCTTGCTTATTCTATCTAATGTGGAGATTAGTATAGCCCAGCAAATAAGTTTTGAAAGTTTGGGCACCACAGTATGGCGATTGGCTTCACAAGCAAGTGGCCCGGCCAACCTGACCACGACTCCTACTTTTATTCCCACCAACAGATGCCTCTCCTGACAATAAAATCTTTTCCTATTGCCTGTAGTTTTACTTGTCCAGGCCAACACTATGTGTAAGCTTTTGGTGAACTCACTTGTCTCTTCCATCTGCAATAGATAAGTAAATTTTTTAAAAAGTGTTTTGTTACAAACATAATACTATATAAGCTGTATTCATGAGAATTCTTTTGGGTACAAGTTACTGAAGCCAATGCAAACTATCTTAAGCCATGAAGAGAATTTATTAGAGGGGCACTAGAGTATTTCACAGAACGACCAAGTCAAGAAAAGAGCAAAGCTGAAGTTGGACCCCAGGAACTATTAAAACCAGGGGCTTGAGTATGATTAGGTTTCATTCTGCATCTCTCACTTCTGCCTCAACCGTGGCTTCATTTTCCTTTCTTTCAATAGACCAGCTTTCTCTACACACTGGGAAAATGGCCACCAACAGCTCTTGAACTTCATATACAGTATTTCATTAATTCTCAGATACAAATATTTTCACCTGTTAACATTTCCAAATCCTGATGTGTCTTATAATTGCTAGCAGTAGTTGTGATGTAGTGACTGACCTACTCAAGTTCATCATTGCCAGCCAATAATCTTAATACAGTGATTATTAACTGCTCATGTGTGTCAAAATATGCAGAATGAGAGTCCATAGCAGCTTGAAAGAGAATGCTAGAGACAATCGCAGAGGACTCTCAAGAAATGCTAAATCACCATTGCATGTAAAGACACAGGATGATGTTGTATGGAAAACGAAACAGATACCAATAACTCCGTCAAAAAATTATTTTAAAAAGTCAGATTCTTGATGGAAAAAAATATTAGGAATACCTTAACCGATTTATTTCACTTATATTTTCCTTTTTATATGGGCACAGGTGTGATATATGATTTTAAAAATTGGTATTTAAAGAAGACTAAAAGAGCTCTTTCAATAAGTATAAAACAACATGCATCATGGTTTAACAGCATTTTTTCTTTCTTAGCTGTAAATAAAATAATGGTGCATCTTACAAATAAGGGCATCTCAGATTCGATGAAATACAAATTACAGCTCAGTCTTTGGACAAGCGTGTGACTATCTTCTGCAGGAAGCCAGCTTATCTCAGACGCCTAACCCTGGACCAATCAACTGTACCAGGAAACAAGTTAGAGTATGGCAGTTCTGAACAGCACACCTTGGATGAAGCTGCAGCAAGGGAGGTGGGGAGAGGGAGGGATGCTGGCAGACAGTCCCATGGAGGCCTATGATCTTTTCTTTTGTGGTTTAACCTTTGATTCTGGCTGAAAAGATACCACTTCTGAAACAAGAATGTGCAAAGCTTAATTCAAAGTTCTGGCCATCTTAATGAGCTGCTATATAATCTCACTAACTAAATCAGCCATTTGACAATTTAAACATACCAGGATGAGCTCCAGAATAATCACCTCTATGGTGCCAAACTCCATCTTTCTCCTCCTCTAGGTTTTATTTGTAGAGTGAAGCTATCCCCTAAAGTTCTTTCTTTATAATTACATTGTTCTCTCTGTTGAACTGAATGCTGGATTACATCTTTTATCCAACTTGAAACTGGTATATTGTGGATTCATACACAGTCATAAATAAAAATGGAATTCAAACTATAAAGAGTGTGTTACTCATTTAGTAAAGTTTTTTCTGAAATATAAATATATGTATAGTATAGATGAGCACTACATTTTAATAGGTAAGCCCTGTTTTGAGTCAATATTAGTTTTAGAAAACAATTTATTTGATTCATCTAAATAAGCAATACACTTTGCTTTTACTTCTTACTTATTCATAAGTATGACATAATGAAGCAAACGCAATATTTGACCTTTTTAAATGTGTTTTAAATATGTTTATGTAAATATAATTGTGCAGGGGGCGGAGTCAAGATGGCGGCATAGGCAGACTCTGAACTCACCTCCTCCCGTGGACACAGCCAATTTACAACTACTCGTGGAAAAATTACCCCTGAGACAGAACTGAAAACTGGATAAGAGGAACTCCTGCAACAACGGACAATCCTAACTGGGGTAGAAGAGGCAGAGACTCCCTTCTGGAGAGGAAAAACGCCACCTTCACAAGCCGCCAGCTTCACGGCCGCCGGGAGCAGCTCACAGGTACGCAGCCTCCCTGGAGGCGGGGGGCCCTGAGCCGGGGAGCGCCCCCACTGGGGGCATTTTGTGGACCCAGCACAATTGAGACCAGCAGCATAATATCTGACTTTGCCTGCTACTAAAGCATTGGGTAGCACCCCCAGAAAACCGGGTTCACAAAGAAACTAAAACTGGCTCTTAAAGGGCCCGCGCACAAACTCACCCGTTCCAGAAAGCATCCTAAAATCACCAGAAAGAAAGGTGCACAGTGCTTCGGTGACAAGAGACTCACCTAATAGGCCCTGAGTGCATCTCGGTGAGGGGTGAGACCTCTCCAGGGACTGGGACATTGGCGGCGGCCATTGTTGTGGCCTGGTGTGAGCTTGCTGACACAGACGCCATTGGAGTTCTCCCTGAGACCTGCTAGCCCAGGGTCTGCTCCACCCGCTAGAGCACCGATTTAATCCAGCTCAGCCAGGGCAGGCAGCCCACCCTAGAGACTAGTCCCACCCAACAACAAGCCCTCAGGCAACGTGTGGGCCTGCATAGATTAGTGACTGGATTCTCTGCAGCCTGGCAACTGAGCTGACTTGAGCGGGGCAGGGTGTGCACAAGGAGTGGGTGGAGAGTGTGGGGCGGTGGCAGAGTGTGTGGGGCTCCCGCCGTGGAGAGACCGGGTCCACTTGGGGAGGTCGGGGCACTCACACGGGGCAGGACTGTGTTGACTGTGTGTGTGGACCTGTAGGCGGCAGGGCTTCTCAGCCACAGAAGACTTGTACTTCTCAAAGACCCACATAGGAGGTTTGCTCCACCTTCCAAAACCTGAAACAATTGGGTGCTCCTGTGCCTGAGGCCAGCCCCACCCAGCTGCAATCCTCAGAGAGCTGACAAGAGACCTAATAGGCTAGAGGCTTACAGCAATTGTAAGGACCTGAGCCTAACAACCTGCCACGGTGGGGGCCTACTCACTTAAAAGAAATACTGCAACACAAATGTGGTATTAGAACTTGCAGCCAACTGTGCTGGGGCTCCCCACAGCTGATAAAGAGACTGAAGGGCCCACAACAACTACAAGCAGCTGAGCATTACAACAGCTGGCCAGGAGCATAACTCAGCCTCCCTGGGTGCCTACAGGGAGAGCAAACAGGCCACAGCAGAAGGATACACGTAGCCCACATAGGGATCACCCCTGGAACATTGAGAACTGAGGGAAGCACACTGGAAGCCTCCTAAGCCATCACTTACATAAGGTCACCTATCCAAGAGCAGGAGACGTAGCTGACCTACCTAATACATAGACACAAGCACAGGGAAAGAGGCAAAATGAAGAGGCAAAAGAATACATTCCAAGTAAGGGAACAGGACAAAACCCCAGAAAAGGAACTTAGTGAAACAGAAATGAGCAACCTACCCAACAGAGAGTTCAAACTAAGAGTGTTAAGGATGCTCACTGATCTGGGGAGAAGAATAGATGGACTCAGTGAGAATGTCAACAAAGAAATGGAAGATATAAAAAAGAACCAATCAGAAATGAAGAATACAATACTGGAAATGAAAAACTCATTAGAGGGACTCAAAAGCAGAGTAGAGGATACAGAAGAACGGATCTGTGAGCTGGAAGAAAGACTAGAAGAAATTACCCAAGGTGAACAGGTAAAAGAGAAAAGAATTAAAAAGAGTGAGGACAGTCTAAGGGACCTCTGGGACAACATCAAGCGCACTAACATACGTGTTATAGGTGTCCCGGAAGGAGAAGAGCGAGACAAGGGGGCAGAGAATCTATTTCAAGAAATAATAGATGAAAACTTCCCTAACCTAAGGAATGAAACAGACATCCAGGTACAGGAGGCACAGAGAGCCCCAAACAAGATAAACCCAAAGAGGCCCACACCAAGACACATCATAATCAAAATGTCCAGAATTAAAGATAAAGAGAGAATCCTAAAAGCCGCAAGAGAATGTCAAGTTACAGACAAAGGAAACCCCATAAGGCTATCAGCTGACTTCTCAGCAGAAACCTTACAGGCTAGAAGAGAATGGCATGATATATTTAAAGTGCTAAAAGGAAAAAACTTACAGCCAAGAATACTCTACCCAGCAAGGTTATCGTTCAAAATGGAAGGAGAGATCAAAATTTTCGCAGATAAGCAAAAATTAAAGGAGTTTGTCACCAAGAAACCAGTGTTACAAGAAATGTTAAAGGGACTGATTTAAGGGGAAAAGAGAAGACCACAAATAGGAAAAATTATCTATTTCCACGATTAGAACGTAATGGATACAAATGCACAAAAAAGAGGTTGGATATGATATCAAAAACATAAAAGGAGGGAGGAGGGTAGTTAAAGAGTACAGCTTTCAGACAGAGGTCAAACTAAAGTGACCATCAATTCTGTATAGAAGAAGTAAGGAACAGAGAAGGACTACTAAAACACTGAGGAAAAAAAAAAAAAAAGTTAAAAAATGGCAGTAAGTACATACTTATCAATAGCTACTTTAAACGTCAATGGACTAAATGCTCCAATTAAAAGGCATAGGGTGGCTGATTGGATAAAAAAAAAAGACCCATATATATGCTGCATACAAGAGACACACTTCAGACCTAAAGACACTCACAAACTGAAAGTGAAGGGATGGAAAAAGATACTCCACGCAAATGGCAATGAAAAGAAAGCTGGGGTAGCAGTACTCATATCAGACAAAATAGACTTTAAAACAAAAACTGTAAAACGAGACAAAGAAGGGCATTACATAATGATCAAGGGAACAATCCAACAAGAGGATATAACACTTGTAAATATCTACGCACCCAATGTAGGTGCACCTAAATATATAAAGCAATTATTAACAGACATAAAAACAGAAATAGACAGTAACACAATAATAGTAGGGGACTTTAACACTCCACTTACACCAACGGATAGATCATCCAAACAGAAGATCAATAAGGAAACATTGGCCTTAAACGACACACTAGAACAGATGGACCTAGTAGATATATACAGAGCATTCCATCCAAAAACCGAAGAATACACGTTCTTTTCAAATGCACATGGAACGTTCTCCAGGATTGATCACATATTAGCCCACAAAACAAGTCTCCATCAATTTAAGAAGATTGAAATAATACCAAGCATCTTTTCTGACCACAAAGGTATGAAACTAGAAATCAACTATAGGAAGAAAATCAGAAAAGCCACAAATACATGGAGATTAAACAAAATGCTACTGAACAACGACTGGGTTAATGAAGAAATCAAAGAAGAAATCAAAAAATACCTGGAGACAAAAGAAAATGAAAATACGACATGCCAGAATTTATGGGATACAGCAAAAGCGGTTCTAAGAGGGAAGTTTATAGCAATACAGGCCTATCTCAACAAACAAGAAAAATCTCAAATAAACAATCTAACAATGCACCTAAAGGAACTGGAAAAAGAAGAACAAACAAAGCCCAAAATCAGTAGAAGAAGGGAAATAATAAAAATCAGAGCAGAAATAAATGAAATAGAGACCAAAAAAACAATAGAAAAAATTAATAAAACCAAGAGCTGGTTCTTTGAAAAGATCAACAAAATAGACAAACCTTTAGCTAGACTCACCAAGAAAAAAGAGAAAAGGGACAAATAAGTAAAATCAGAAATGAAAGAGGAGAGGTTACAACAGACACCTCAGAAATACAAAAGATTATAAGAGAATACTATGAAAAACTATATGCCAACCAATTCGACAATCTGGAAGAAATGGATAAATTCTTAGAATCATACAACCTTCCAAAACTGGATCAAGAAGAAGTAGAGAATTTGAATAGACCAATCACCAGTAAGGAGATAGAAACAGTAATCAAAAACCTCCCCAAAAATAAAAGTCCAGGACCAGACGGCTTCCCTGGTGAATTCTACCAAACATTCAAAGAAGACTTAATACCTATCCTTCTCAAACTCTTCCAAAAATTGAGGAGGGGGAAGCTCCTAACTCATTCTCTGAAGCTGACATTACCCTGATACCAAAACCAGACAAGGACAACACAAAAAAGAAAATTACAGGCCAATATCACTGATGAACATCGATGCTGAAAATCCTCAACAAAATACTAGCAAATCGCATACAACAATACGTTAAAAGATTATACACCATGATCAAGTGGGATTTATTCCAGGTATGCAGGGATGGTTTAACATTCGCAAATCAATCAACGTAATACACCACATTAATAAAATGAAGAACAAAAATCACATGATCATCTCAATAGATGCAGAGAAAGCATTTGACAAGATCCAGCATCCATTTATGATAAAAACTCTGAATAAAATTGGTATAGAAGGAAAGTACCTCAACATAATAAAGACCATATATGAGAAACCCACAGCTAATATCATCCTCAATGGTGAAAAACTGAAAGCTATCCCTCTAAGAACAGGAACCAGACAAGGATGCCCACTGTCACCACTCCTATTTAACATAGTATTGGAAGTCCTAGCCAGAGCAATCAGGCAAGAGAAAGAAATAAAAGGGATCCAAATTGGAAAGGAAGAAGTGAAACTGTCACTATTTGCAGATGACATGATTTTATATATAGAAAACCCTAAAGAATCCACCAGAAAACTTTTAGAAGTAATAAACGAATATGGTAAAGTTGCAGGATACAAAATCAACATACAAAAATCAGTTGCATTTCTGTACACTAACAACGAAGTAGCAGAAAGAGAAATTAAGAATACCATCCCATTTACAATTGCAACAAAAGAATAAAATACCTAGGAATAAACTTAACCAAAGAGGTGAAAGATCTGTACACGAAAACTATAAAACATTTCTGAAAGAAATTGAAGAAGACACAAAGAAATGGAAAGATATTCCGTGCTCTTGGATTGGAAGAATTAACATAGTTAAGATGTCCATACTTCCTAAAGCCATCTATAGATTCAATGCAATCCCTATCAAAGTTCCAACAACATTTTTCACAGAAATAGAACAAAGAATCCTAAAATTTATATGGAACAACAAAAGACCCGAATAGCTAAAGGAATCCTGAGAAAAAGAACAAAGCTGGAGGTATCACACTCCCTGATTTCAAAATATACTACAAAGCTATAGTAACCAAAACAGCATGGTACTGGCACAAAAACAGACACACAGATCAATGGAATAGAATCGAAAGCCCAGAAATAAACCCACACATCTATGGACAGCTAATCTTTGACAAAGGAGCCAAGAACATACAATGGGGAAAAGAAAGTCTCTTCAACAAATGGTGTTGGGAAAACTGGATAGCCATATGCAAAAAAATGAAAGTAGACTCTTACCTTACACCATACACAAAAATTAACTCCAAATGGATTAAAGACTTGAACGTAAGACCTGAAACTGTGAAAGTTCTAGAAGAAAACATAGGCAGTACGCTCTTCGAGATCGGTCTTAGCAACATCTTTTCAAACACCACATCTGACCGGGCAAGAGAAACAATAGAAAAAATAAACAAATGGGACTACATCAAACTAAAAAGCTTCTGCACAGCAAAGGAAACCATCAACAAAACGAAAAGACAACCTAACAATTGGGAGAAGATATTTGCAAACCATACATCTGATAAGGGCTTAATCTCCAAAATATATAAAGAACTCATGCATCTCAACAACAAAAACTACCAACCCAATTAAAAAATGGGCAAAAGACCTGAACAGACATTTCTCCAAAGAAGATATACAGATGGCCAACAGACTCATGAAAAGATGTTCAAAATCACTAACTATCAGGGAAATGCAAATCAAAACTACAATGAGATATCACCTCACGCCCGTCAGAATGGCTATAATTAACAAGACAGGAAACAACATGTGTTGGAGAGGTTGTGGAGAGAAGGGAACTCTCATACACTGCTGGTGGGAGTGCAAACTGGTGCAGCCACTATGGAAAACAGTATGGAGATTCCTCAAAAATCAACGATAGAACTACCATATGATCCAGCTATTCCACTGTTGGGTATTTATCCAAAGAACTTGAAAACACCAATTTGCAAAGGTACATGCACCCCTGTGTTCATTGCAGCCTTATTCACAATAGCCAAGACTTGGAAGCAACCTAAGTGCCCATCAAGGGACGAATGGATAAAAGCTGTGGTATATATACACAATGGAATACTACTCAGCCATAAGAAACGATGAAATCCAGCCATTTGTGACAACATGGATGGACATTGAGGGCATGATGCAAAGTGAAATAAGTCAGAGGGAGAAGGTCAAATACCGTATGATTTCCTTCATTAAGTAGTAGATAATAACAACAATAAACAAACACATAGGGACAGAGATTGGATTGGTGGTTACCAGAGGGGAAGGGGGGAGGGAGGAGGGTGAAAGGGATAATTGGGTACATGTGTGTGGTGATGGGTTGTAATTAGTATTTTGGTGGTGAACATGATGTAATCTATGCAGAAATAGAAGTACAATGATGTACACCTGAAATTTTTACAATGTTATAAACCAATGTTACTGCAATAAACAAAAAATTTAAAAAATAAATAAATAAATAAATAAATAAATAAATATAATTGTGCAATATATTTTTATTACTATACTATATTATGTATTTATATGTAATATAAATTTATGTGATACATGAAATACGTATAAATATATTAAATGATTTTCTAAAGTACGTTGTGTCTTGGGAAAAGTCTTTATAAGGACACATGATTAAGAATTAAAATAAACTCATCCAGAAAATTTGTTCTATAATATCACTATTCTTTTGTTTTTTGTGTTCCCACCCACATTAATTGTGTCCCATCTCTTCAGTCTAACTACAAAATAACACAAAAGTCTGGAATCAAGGCTATCACCTAGTCATCCTTTTATTTCCTTGAAGTCCATGTTTCTCATAATGTTATAGCAGCCCACATCTCACTTTTTTCATACTCAGTTCTATTTTTATGAGTACTTGTTTTTCATCAGTCTAATTAAAAAATTTTTTTAAAGAAAAAATCAGGAGTCAAGAAACCTAAGTTCTAGAGCTACCTTCACCCAGAACTTATTTTGTGACATCGATCAAATCAATTGACCTCTTTGGAATCATTTTAAAGTAAAGATGTTAAACATTCCCTCAAACTTGAAGACTACTGTTATCAAGATTTGTTTTCATAAAATCCTAATCATCCTTAGAGATACTCTGTAATGGAAACACTACATAATATCTGGTAAAAATTATTGAGGAACTCTTGTTATAACGTCATTCCACACACTCTGGAGAATGCTACATCTTCTCTGAAAAATCTGGGAAGAAACAATTATTTTGACAATGCAGAAGTAGATATGAAGCAAGAAGGATCATCACAGAAATAAGTAGGTCAGGAACCATCTTTTGTAAAGGACTTATTGAGACTGACCAATTACCATCGATTTTCCATAGTGGCATCTCATCAAAAACAAAACACCAATAATTTATTTTAAAAACTGAGTATCCTTCCAAAAATGTATAAAAAGAAGCAAAACATCCATGATGACATTGATAGACTCACTGATAGCTACCGGTTATGTTTTACTCTGCCGCAGTCATTTTGCTGAACATTTGACCTGTATTATCATATTTAGTTCTTACCACTATCCCATGTGGTAGGTTGCTTTATTCCCATTTTACTGAGGCTTAAAAAGGGTTAAACTATTTTCCCAAGCTACTAAATGTTAGAGTTAGAGTTCAATGTTAGGTCTGTCAGATTCCAAGGCTCATGCTCTTACCATTTCTGCTATATTGTGTCACTTCATTTTACAGCAATGCATATCATTTGCAAATAGCACATCCAAATGTACAGACGAGACACTGAGTATGTTTCTTTTGCCGTTTTGGAAACAGACAAACCTATATACTAGTGGATACATATTGCAAACTGTACCACAAAACCCACAAATTACAGAGATTCTAGTTTTAATTTTTAAATATTCTAAACATTAAGAAAATAATGAAAAAGACACCCATGAAACTACCACCTAGATTTAACATATGAAAATATGTTACCATATTTGCTTCAGAATTTTTTTTTAAGTAATAAGAATGCATCTCAGTGATGGGGAAGTATTTTAGACAAAGGTTAAATGTCTGCAGATAAGTGTCAGGATTGATTTAGTTGCTTAAATTATCACATTCAGAATGTAACAGAAATGTTAAAAGTCTCTTCTCTAATGTTTATTTTCCTGAACGGGGTTAAAAATCAATGTTGTGGTGTTTTCCAGAAGCAAATTTTCATTTGAATCTTATTTATTTCTAAAAATGGAATCAGAAGACAACTCTAGCTTTGGAAAGTCAAAATATCTGGTGCCTGCTTGGAAATATCTTTTCGTAGGATGTCTAGAATAATGAGCACAGCATATTCTTATTGCCACAGGATAAGTTGCTTACTGAGAGGGTAAATTTTTTTTCTATTTGGTGACAATATAAGTTGATGTTTAGTTTGTGTGACAGATCCCTCATATCTTCCTTGTGACTTTAGAATGGGGGCAAAAGCAGAAATGATGATGGCCAAATTAGTTAAAGATCACCAAGAGTTTATAACATAAAGTAAGTTTGGGGAAAGGGTTCAGCTGCATTATAGGAGACTTTACATTGTATCCTAATAAGAAGAAATTGTACTGTATTTTTCACAAACCATTTTATCATACTTTGGCATATAAACTACTCCACAGCCTTTTATAGAATTGTTTTATACTTGATTTTACAAGTTTCTTGGTGATTTTTTTGTACCATAAATAAGAACTTATTAAAATGCACAAATGTCTAAGTCTGTAAAGTTTATAGGTAGGGGTCATTACTACCTCTGACCTTAATAACTTTATAATATTTTTGATTCTCAATAAATATTAATATTCCTGTATAAAAAAGTTTAGATTCAGCTAAAGCCCCACCCACCCTCAATCCTTTCTCCCCAGAAGTAATCACTACCCTAACATTTGCGTTATCATTTCCAGGCATATTAATATACTTTAACCACAAATGTATATGTGATATTTTTAAATATTTTGTGTAGTTTTACATATTTTCTCAAATATAATAACATCATATGTATCATTTTACAACTTACTTTTCTCATCAAATGTATCCTTTTGAGATTTCTCCAGGTTGATACCTGTGATAATACATTTACTTTGCTTTAGACTCCCCCTTTCCCGCCTTCAATGATTCTTGATTTCCTGATTTCATCTATTTAATAAGTAAACTTTATTAAGCAAACTGCAAATCACTAATAAGCCACTTAATCTCTGGGGACAGTAATATTTAGTTTGTAAAATCACCCTCTTTAATAGCAGCAAGATATTATTGCTTACCCAGTTTGAAAAAAGTTACTTTCTGGGTCCACTTGACTTGCTTGTAGGGATGAAATCTCTCTTTCAGTGACTATATTTCATTAACAGCAGCCAATTCTACTTGAATTACTAAAGTGAAAATGTTCTTCCCTGTGAGCTAGAGTTCAGATGCTAGTCTTTCAATTTGTGATAGTTGCCTGTGAATTGGAAAATGAAGTCATGAGGGTCAACTGCAGACTTCTCAAATAAAAATGCAGAGGTGCAAGGGGAATAAAAGAGAAAATACCAGATTAAGAGAAAAATGCATACAAAGAAAGTGATCAGGTTACCCCCTCTGATTTGGGTTCAGCATTCAAATCATGTTCATTTGCCCTGGGTCACTTTTCCCTTATCTACAACTAAGGCATCATTTTAGTTTGCCTGGTACTCCCTGTTCCTTTATCACTTCAGTCGCCTGACTAAACACTTCCAGCAAGCCCTTCAGTTCTCTTTCCTCCTTGAACTTCATACAACTTCTTGCATCTGTCACTTGAGTTTCACGTTTGTGCGGAAGAGCAGTCCAAACTAAAATTGGCTTTTTTGTAATGGTGTTCCTTTAATAGCTTTTTATTCTTTAAAAATAAAATAAGCTCCATTCTGCCTAAAATTTTTTGATTCCATTTTGCTTGAAAATGGAGATGGTTGAGGTGAACAAGAGAGCTCCTTTTAAGTCAAATGATCTCATTCCTCAAGTTATATTGTCACCGACCAAACATAAACAGTCTGTGAACAGAAAAATCAAAATTAAATAATCATTAATTGAGGTGCCATTTTTATTTCAATTGAAGGATGAAAAATTTAGTAGGCTTTAGCCTACTAAAGCCCCTTGACTTCCTGAAAACTGTTATTCCATGAAATTACTGACTTGGGCATAGAGTATGCACATTTATGTGAAATTCAAAAACATTATCTTTTACCAAGTCAGTATCTCTCATCTTTGTATGGTTCTTACTGTTCTACAAAAAGTTTTCAAATCACAACAGGATTTGATCCTTAGAACTATCAGATGACATAAGTGGAAAGGATACTGTTACTGATTTATAGGTGAGTAAATTGATTTTAACAAAGCTTTATGTGACTTGCAGGCCACAAAACAAGTAAGTGAGAGAATTTGCACTGAAGCCCAGGGCTGCTGACACCTGATAAACAATGTAAAGGAACTTTTTCAAGATTTTTTCATATCTTTTATTTTGTCATCTGAATTGGTTTGCTGCAGCTGCCGTAACAAAGTACCACTGACCAAGTGGCTTGAACAACAGAAATTTATTTTCTCACAGTTCTGGAGGCTAGAAGGCCAATTTCAAGGTGTCAACAGGGTTAATTTCTTCTGAGGTCTCCCTCTTTGGCTTATAGACGGTCATCTTCTTTCTGTGTCTTCACGTGGTCTTCCCTCTGTGTATAATTTGTGTCCTAATTTCCTCTTCTTATAAGGACATCAGTCATAATGGATTAGAGCCCACCCTAATGACCTCATTTTAACTTAATTACCTCTTTAAAGATCCTATCCTCAAGTACAGTTACCTTATAAGGTTCAGAGGGTTAGGACTTCAAATTATGAATTTTGAGAGGATACAATTCAGCTCATAACACCATTATTGTGAAATTTTAAAACTAAGATAAATACCTTAAATTTCTGCCATCTTAGCATAATAATTTCTTTCACTTTTCAAGCTTCTTTTCAGACCTTGTCCATTTGCACCCATATTTCACAACTTACACACAGTATTGTATTGTGCTTTTTTTTTTCTTTACAAAATATTCCATGAGGGAAAAACTGCTATCCAATTTGCCAGTACTGTGCACAACATCTAGCAATTTTCCAGCTGAATTTGGTGAATTGAATTGTAATCAGTTGAGTTGAGTTTATATCTTCAGTTATCAATATTCCGATTTATATTCTTCTAAATATTACCCTAAAAAACTAGGAAGACATAGCAGTGGCTCACATCCTGTAGTAGTCACTCAATAAGTATTGTTTAAATGAGTGAGTGAATGAATGAATTCTCATATAAGTGAGCAGACGCTTTAGTTGCTAAAAGCATTAAATCCTGTGCATCTTTTGAAATTGCTAATAATTATTATTTGGCAAGTTCCTTAATAAAACAAATGTTTCCCTATATAAGGTTATGGGTATATTAAAAAAATTTTTTTCTCTTGCTAGACTCTAGCAATTCAAAAACATTTGGTTATCAGATGAGCTTGTCCTGTAAAATCAGCTGCAAGCAAATCATTTTTCTAACCAATTCATTCACATTTCCAAAGGAAATATTATCTCTCTTGGGCAAGCAATAAAAGCAGCAGACAGTGCAACAACAGCAGGAGATGCTCTTCAGAAATAATATGTGGTGTCTGATCAAGTGGTATCACCAAACAAAGACAGATGGAAATCCATTAATTTTGATACTACACCACGGCAGTATGGTCACTGCAGACTTCCCACGAATTTGCTCCTTTTCAAATATCTCA
Organism: Ceratotherium simum simum; assembly: GCF_057802395.1. Classification (NCBI taxonomy): domain Eukaryota; kingdom Metazoa; phylum Chordata; class Mammalia; order Perissodactyla; family Rhinocerotidae; genus Ceratotherium; species Ceratotherium simum. The sequence goes on from NC_141900.1 coordinate 45,099,299, forward strand.
ATTGTCCACATTAATTCAATTTTAAGAGATAAACAGCAGTCTTTTGTTTTTTGTTTTTAAACTGACCTTATACCTTAAATGCTAAAAATTTAACATGTGAGGATTAGGAAGAAAGATAAAGTCACAATTTTAGATACTGGGAAGTGTGCTAGCTCCTTTCCATACAACATGTTATTTAATTCTCACTATATATGTTCAAGGTGGATATTATTTTGCCTGTAAACAAAGAAGGAAATGAAGGCTAAAAGATATTAAGTCCGCATGTCTGGTTTTTGAATCAAGGTTGTTACCCTCCAAAATCCATGGTCTCTCAAAAATGTGGGCTGGATCCACTTTTTATAGCATACTGTTGGTCAACCTGCGGGCCACGTGAGCACTCAGTGTTTTCTCACTTGCAAGATCACAAGTTCCCACCCTGTCCTAGACCATGAAAACAGGGACGTTCTCATTGTGGGCAGCATTCTCCACTGAAGAGGTCTGAGCTTCTGGGATCCAGGCAAAAGCATCAGGAACTAGTCCTACAAGAACTCAAGCAGCCATGTACATATATTCAACACCTGAAATCTGTTCCAAAACAGGCAAGATTGAGATTCGCTGCTTCGCCACACATTCCCTCTCTCCTTCTCTCCTTTCCCTCATCCCTGTCCCCTCTTTGCCACTAAGGGCTGCACCTGATATTCACTTTAACTGGATTTAAATATTGCTGAGGAAAGTAGAAGAGAAAGCCCTTAAAGTTTGATTTGCCTGGATTTTCATGTTTGACATTTTGGGGTCATGAATCGTTTTGAGAACTTAGACAGCTACTAGTCCTCTCCCCACTAAAACGCACATTCACAAATCTACAGACAACTCCAAACATAATTTCAATGAGAAAGCCAAAATGATCCCTTTTTGCCTCAGACTGACTTTTCGTGAGCTCTGTTTTGATGCTTCTTAGAATCATTATGAATCTTAGACTCAAGAAACAAAGGGGAGATTAAATTTGGAGCGACATCACACACATACTTGGAGAACTGTCCAGACAATTCAGGACTTTGAAACTCAATAAGTAAATTCACTTCTGGAGATGTTTTGCTGACTGATCATTAGGAAATTCTGGGTTTCACTGGGGGAAGTCAAGTTCTTTTACAGCAAAAAGATGAATGCACATAATTCATCCTACATCTCAGTACTTAATACTTGTGTGAAAAGTAATGTCGAAATACCATTAAAACTGAAATTTTCACTTTCAATTGATTTATACGGTACTATGTAGAAAATTTAAGTTGCTAGGTTCTAGGTAAATATAATAAGAAAAAACTTGTTTATATATTAAACAGCACAAAGATAATGCTGAAGTTCAATATTCCTAAAAATGCAATTATACCTTATGTTTTAGAAGTATAGAAGCATTCCTGAATAATATAATCGAGAAAGTGGTTGCTTCACTTTTGTAATGAATTGTAAAAACAGACAAAGAAATCCTCCACTCAAAAAAAAGCATCCAGTATCTAACTCCAAAGAAATGAAAATACAATTCTCAGAAGAAATAAACCATTCTACCTACATTTCAATATGAAATTTAGTTCAAGATCATTTATTCTTAGATGAACAGTTCTCTAGTCAAAGTAAATTTTTCTGTTAAGGCGGCAGGTTTCTTGAAAATATTACAAGAGAACTAATATATTGGAGAGATGCATTTGGGGATTTAAGCTCTCTACAACTTAAACGATTATTTGTGCATGCAGATCCTTACTTATGAGGAGGTTCTAACTGCTTTTTGCAGTGCAGCCCTCTTGCAAAAAAGTCACTAGAGATAAAGAAATTGTTATAAGTAGGACTACATTCAACATGAATTGCACATGAAAGAAATACTAAGTCCAGCGGACTTCATTATAAAAGAACCAAAAGACATGGCAGCGCAATGGATCACTTGGCAAGAAATGTCACCATATACAGATTTGCTACTCATGGAACTGATTTCCCCAGACCTGGAGAGCCTTGTGCGGTATATCGGGTTTCATTCATGTCTGTTCATTTTGACTGGCTCTTAGAGGGACATGTGGGTTCTTTCATTTTCCTGGAACAAACATTGATGTGATTAAAATATCCAACTTCGTTTTTAAAAAGGAGCTTATTATTCTATGGAGGCAGAGTAGTTTATTGCTTTAGCTCATAGGTTTTTGTTTAAGACAGCCCTGAGGTTGAGACCCTGTTCCGTCCTTTTAAAATCTGCTAGAATCCAAGCTCCACGGGATAAGGATCTCATCAGTCTTGTTCACTGATATATCCCTAGCACCCAGAACCATGCCTAGCCCAGAAATAACTGCTGAATATGAAATAATTTAACGTCTCTAAGCATCAGTTTCCTCATGTGTAAAATAAACCTGCTTCAAAGAGGAGCTGTAAAGACGAAATGTGATAAAATGTGAGAAGGATCTGACCAACGTAAGCACTCCCTCAGTGCTTGCTAATATTATCATTTAACTGAAAATCAAGTCAAGTTTCTCATATGTACAGTTCAAGCACATACTCTCTCTTTCTCTTGACTTTAAGGCCTCATACAGTATGTATCATTTTTTCCCCAATTTCCTATTATCATTTTAAGAAAGTTCCACATAGCCTATTCTGGCTACTTACAGATGATCCCTGGTCTCTCTACCTCTGACTTTTCTCTTCTTTAAACCCAAATTTCTCATTGTCTTAAGGATACTGGTAGTGAGTAGTAAGCAGCTACATCTCTCCACAAAACAAAAACGTCTAGTGTATGTGTGTATTTCTCTGTGTGTATGTATTTGCTTTTTATTATATTATTATTTAACTGAAAGCCTCTTCTAAACTTACCTTTATTAGGGAATTCAGATTAAAATGTAATGCTTGTTATTTTGCTCTCTGCTAAATAAATGTCATGGCTTTCACAGTTGGTATTATATCCATTACATTTCCTAGAAAATTTTCTATACTGGTTTTATTTATAAGTATGGTCTTTACAATAGAAAGTAAATTCATTGAAGTCACAGAATATATAAATAATTATTTTTCTAGGTCCCAAAGGTAGTTCCTACTGCTAATACTATATCCTCCCTGCCACTCTCCCACTACCGTCAAATCATAGAAAACTCAAAATGCAAGGAATGAGATTACCCATTTATAGAAATTATTCACTATCAATCAAAGTGATCTGGGTACAAGCCCTCAGGAAAGCAGAAATGGAGTATAATTATAACTAAGAATATCTATGTCCAAGTAGAGTTGCATGTTAATCTCTTTGCAAACAAAGAATTGTCAAGATGGTCTCCCTTGAACAGGATTCAATATCTGAAGGTCAGAGTGTATCTCCAAACTTTTAGTCATGGTGCCCCCAAACCACAAGGCATCTCAACCCATCAACCAATCAGAAATTCAGGCCTGAAGATCACTCAACATCCTCTCCTGTGTCCTATCCCAGGCTCACGGAGCAACCCGCTGATCACAATTTGCCCTTGTGAGAAGATTTGCCACTGTGAGAAAATGTATTGATCAGCAAACATGATTTTTGAGTCCTCTCAACACATTCGGTTCTCAATGTAAATTAATAGACTGGCTTTCTGGTTTTTATTCATCAATCTCTATTAGTTTGTCCTGTGCGAGTCTGCCCCCTGAGGCAAATTTGTTCCTGATCTGCTGACAAATGATATTTTTAAGGCTGTCAGGCCAGGGCCAGACTCAGAAGTGAGTAAATTCTTTAAGTGTATGACTTAAGTGTATGCTTTCCCATTCAGGGAAGTAATGGTCCTAGTCATTCTGTGTCCAATCTGTTATTTCTTCTGTCTTCTGTCTTCTGTCTTTACAGCTTGACTAAGGATATACCTTGACTCATGCTTTTGGGTGCACAGCTTCCCAAGAAGTGTCATAAAGCACAGTGTTAGAGTATACTGGACTGGAATGCTCTGGTCATTTGCCACCAGCCACATGCCGCCTCCTCCATTTGTCCTAGAATGCCATGTTATTATTATTATTTTCTATGATATGAAAAATATTGGGGAGGACTTACTTAAAGTACTCCACTGCTCAGCCACTTAACAGATCCACGTTGTTTTCACCACCAAAGAACAAACACATCATGACCTTCAAGTCCTTTCATGAATTTTCTCTTTTCCACCTACCTGATGTTATCTCTTGCCAAAACTTAGCCACACTTCTCATCCTTGTCAGTTAAGCCATACTATCGCCTAAGTGATTCCTCTCTCCCTAACTCTCATCCTCAGGTCAAACTGACCTGCAACTATGGGAATAGCCACTCTACTTCTGGGACCACTTACTATGAGAATCTTTGATAACCTAAACCAGAGGCAAATTTACAGCACAAGTAGCCAGTTTGAATGCCAGTGTACTCCAACATCCATTCTCCTATTCTTACACAATAATAGAAAGTTATGTGAGCACATCCTACCTACCCAAAGATCACGTCTCCCAGTCTCCCTTGCAGTTAGGTGTGGCCATTTGGAGTTTGAGTTGAGATAATACTTTACTTACTGAAAAGGAAGCACACCCTGGTGGATATCACTGTCCCCAACAACCGTGCAAGAATGCAAATGTTTTCAAAATTCAAGTTTTTCTTTCAAAATGTAAACCACCCTTTTCATGAGAAAACTGGTAAATGTGATTTCCTCCACCTCATTACAATCTTAAAGTTATTCCTTGGCTATATGTTGGGCTACATGAAGACTTTACCTACATTATCTTGTCTCAAAGTACAAAATATTTTATACTGAATAGTGTCAAGAACTGTGAAAGGTCTGAGATTCTATCCTACTTCCAAGTTAACAAGTTGGCCTGATACAATTTCATAGATGCTGGCAGAAGACATGAGACTTTTGGGTCAAAGACATAGAACTTTATTACTCATGATACGGCAAGCAGCATGAGCTTCATGTTCACATTAGTTCTCCCATCCCCAAGTGTCCAGAGAGCAATGCATAGGGGCCCAGGTCAATGCTGCATACACACTGGGTTAGTGTCATCGAATTTAGGAAACCCCTAATCTTTTATAATGAACTAGAAGCAAACCTGCTGCCCTGGAGGGAAACATTACTTTTATATACTTGACAGGAAACAAATCTTCACTTTGCTAGAGAAGGAAAAACCATCTCTCTATCTTCTCAGTTGTTTGTTCTACAAAATATCCTTGAAAAGAATTTGAAAAAAAGTTCTCAGTGCCTCTGCTCTCAAAAGTTACAGATCCATGGAGAATTGTCTCCTAAAAAAGGACAATGAGTTGGACTTCAGCATAGGATCTATGAAGAAAGAAATGAAAACATCAGATTAAAGTAACCTCTATTCCTTTCCACCTCTCCACCAATCCCCTGCCAACAACCAAAGAAAAGAGCAAGGGCAATATTAATGACGTTTAAGGGAAAAACAAACTGTTTGCACCCAAAGTGGACAGAAACATAAAGTAATTATCTAGAGAATTTGGGTTGAAGAGTCAGTTAATCCGTGCTCCGAGAGGCCAGCTCCAGACCATTATGCAGGTAACCCTGTCCCTCACGCCTTAGTCTCTGACAAGCCAGGAGACAAGGATTTCAAAATGGTGCTGGAAACAAGAGGGTCTGTCAGACACTTGAGTAGAGCAGGCTGGTGAAAGATGTGGTTAGGTCACCAACTTGGACAGAGAAACAACCATTTCAAAAGAGGACTCTGTGATTTCTTTCCTTTCAGTGGTTTTTTTCCTTTCTTTTCTCTTCTCCATTTCTCCTCTTCCACCTCACCCAAGCTATGTAACCCATAAGCTGATAGCACTTACTCTACAATTTGTGTGGTTTTCAGTGCTTTATAAATATATATATTAACTCATTTAATACAACAACCCAATGAGATAGATTCTAGCATCCTCCTCCTTTTACAGAAGAGGAAACTGAGGCATAAAAAAAATTAAGTGTCTTCTCCAAAGTCACATAGCTAGTGAATTGCATAGCCAGGATGTAAATGTAGGAAGTTCAATTCCAAAGTCCATGCTCATCATCACTACACAACATCACCTCTCAGTGTTAGCACCCTGCCGTGTGATTTCCATAACCTTCTATATGCCAAAAGAATAACATACAAAGACATAGCCACTCACGTAGAGATTTGGGAAATTTTTGGTCAGAGTTTGTTTCCTACAATTGAGACGGTTGCACCCTCTTGTTTATGTCTTCTTACTCTTTTCACTTGAAAGTCTTCTCAAGTTAACTCATAGGATCCAATCTACACTTTTTAATGAAACGCAATACTCCATTGCAAGGATGTACCATAATTTATTCAACCATTACTCTATTCATGGGCATTCACTTTGTTTCCAGTCTGTTCCCACTACAAATATTCCAGCAGTATACTCCTTGTGAATAAATCTTTATGGACTTATGCTTTTATTTCTATGGGCTCAATTCCCAGAAGTAGGTCTGCTGATGAAAGCGTATGTGTATCTCTATATTATTAGACCATGTGAGATTGCGTTCTGAGTCACATTTCACCAGCAACGTAAGAAAGCACCCGTCTCCACATCCCCATCAGAGTAGATGTAATTGCTCTTTTTAAATGACATCAATCTGATGAGTATAAAGTGACTTCTCACTCTTACTTTAAGTTGCATTTACCAAGTAGTAAACTTCAGATTCTTAACAAATGTGATTAGCCATTGGATTTGTTCTTCTATCGATTACAGAGTCAAATCTTTTTGTGCACTTTTAACAGGGTTATTTTTTAAATTGGGTTTAAATTGTTACATTGCACATTTTTAATAGGGTTGCTTTAATAAATAGCTCTATGTATTACTTAAGGACCTATTTATTATAGATATTTGTCCTTTTTTTCTGTCATTTGTATTTCAATTTTTTCCCAAATCTATCATTTCTACTGAATTTGTTTATGGAAATTTTTATGAAAAAGGTATTAATTTGTAAATATTTGAATATATTTCTCTTTTATTTTATAGATTCTGAGTATCCTGTCTCCAATAAGAGTTCTCCAATCTCTGCATAAGCTCTCCAGCTCTCTAATTCTTTTACATGAAGTAATCTATATTTTCTTCTAAGACTTTTTAAGTTTAAATTTACATTTCAATCTTCCTGAAGTCTGTTTGTGTATAAGACATGAGGTAGGCTTCTAAACTTATTTTCTTCCAAATGGATAGCCAATTGTGCCAGAATCCTTTGTTAAGTAAACCACTCTTTTCCTACTCAATTAAATCTTTGTCATATACTAAATTTCTCCTATTTGGTGGAATAAATTTCTGGATGCTATTCTGCTTCATTAGTCTCTTTGCCAAATAACACTGGAATCACCAATTATTTAAAGATTAAATGAGAGGGAAAAGGAAATAAGCAGCAATTTGTACAAACGAGTAAAAATAAAGAAATAGAAAACAAAGAAGCATAAATAATAAACAAAATCAGATAGAAGTGTATCTGCTGTTAGAGTAAATGTGAATATTTTCTGTCTTTCAAACTCTGCTGCTATTGTCTCCAGTATGACTAGCATAAGCTATCAAACCACCTGGAGAGCAACCTTAAAGTAATTAACTCTTTTATATCATCAATAGAAGAGAATATTTTTACAAGAACATGGTTTTCTGCTTTACAGAAATATCAGGGCTAATTTGATGTATATTTGGAAAATCAATGTCACAGTAAAGACTTGGTTGTTTTTTTTTAACTAGAGGTACTGAACCAATGTCATTATTTCTCTAATATGCCCCAAAGTTTTTGTAGTTGGCATTATGTTGTCTGAAGAATGTTGATAGGTCACTATCAATTAAGTGACAGCTACTAAGATTTTTGCGATGACATTATTTAATCTGAGTAATATTGGTAGTTGAAAACCAAATAAACAACAGCTGCTCAGGATACCGTTTTGGGCTTGCTACCTTCTCAGCAGCTTCAACAAAGAGGTGGATGAGTTTCAACCCATCAGAAAAATGGTTTAGCCATTAAAACGTTTCCTTTCTTGCTGTTTTGTCCCCTGTGGGATAGCTTACATTCTACATCTGGCAATCTTTTTGATTGTATGAAATACTGTGGTATATGCACTATTTTTTCATCCTTGTGGATTTGGGGTGGTTTTATCACTACCAGCACCGTTGCTATTCTTTTAGCAGGGCTATCTTGGGTACAGTACTCTGTTTAAGGTGAAGTTATGTGAACAACAATGAAAATAATGCCTGTAGAGTCCAGGTATATTAACTCACCTGTACTCACTCTATAACATCTTGGCAATGTCAGCTTTATTTAAGTAAAAGTCTTCCGTAAGCTCAGTTTCTCAGGTATATATATGCTTTATTTTGTAAAATGGTTCATTAGCAACAAGGAGAAAAGTGGGATGATAGGCATTCCTGTCATTGCTCGGCATCTAGTCCTGATTTCAGTTGGAGATTAAATTGCCTGATGTCCTCACTTTAATAATTGCTAAGGCTGACTTTTATGAGGCTATCATGAAGAACGCTTCAAGCTTTCAAGGGAATGTCATTTAAAAGACAGGAAATTAGACGCGATATGCCTAAGTGACTGCTAATAATTAATTAAAATGAGTTTCAATTAGTTCTTTAACATCCCACTCCCTTTCTTAAAAATATTAATAAGGTAATCAATAGGCATTATTTGGGGCATTGTAGCGTTAATATATATACAGATAATGATCAACATTATATGCTTCTTAGTCTATGTTTAGTCAAGAAAAAAAAAAACATAATCAAAAGCATCTACTTCACGCAGAGGAGATGCTATACTTCTATCACCCTAATGGTGTGAAAATGTAATGATGTTTTCCTACAAAGGAAAACCTCTTTTCTTTGATGTTTGAGCTTGGCTTCCATTACCACAGCCTCAGTAAGCTGAGAAGAAAACACACATTACCCACATTATCAAAGATGCCACGACTGCACTGCTGACAAGCATATACTTAATTGCAGGATTTAAAATGATGTCTCTGCTTTGATTTTCATGGTGAAAACTCTTTACTAAAACAATATAAGCAGTCCTACCTAAAAATAGCAGATGCAATGTCCTATTACTTCATAGAGGTATCCAAAAGAAAGAAGTAGAAATCATAAAGATGCCCAGTCTACATGATGAATCTCTGTATTCTGTCATCTTTGTGAGTTTACCTAACTCTGAAACATTCAATTTGACATAAACTTCTTAAACCTCTTTGCATAAGGATAAAACTCCCATTATTCTGAGAAACACAAATTAAATAGAGTCTAAATGATTACAGACTAAATGTATAAGATATTCTAGTAGATGTTATACCTTTCCAATCCTATTCCAAATTAAAGGTTAGTTTGTAAAAGTCACTTTGTCTTAAACATGCAGAGAAATAGAGAGAAGTAGAGAGAGGGAGAAAGATCACGGATCGAAACAAAGGAATAATTCATTTTGCAAGATTGTTGTGAGGATTAATTTAAATAACACCTTGCAAACTACCTAGTTCAGTAAAATATTGTATTTTTTACCAGTTTTAGAGATAAGAACAAAATATAAACAGAGAAGATCTTGCGCTTTATAACATTTTATGGAACTACATGGGAGTGGGAGAAATAAAAGCAGAAGCACAGAGAAGGAGAGAGAGAATGAAGGAGAGAGACGAAGCGCTAAATGTGGGGGAAGGACAAGAAGGCTGGGTTTGGGCGGTGGGGAATTTGCTCCCATGGAAGCTGTTTGAGCCCCTTTGACCAGGAACGTTTGCATCCCAGGGAGGTCTTACTGTTTGTAACGGCAATGCCTACCAGACCTTTCTGACAGTAACCAAAATAGAATTATTTGTCAAAGAAGTTGAATAAGCCTCCACAGGAGCTCAGGTGGATTGATATAGTCAGCATGCCAGTGCATATTAGAATTCTGGGCAATCTAAATGAATCCTGGCTATAGAAGCCCACATTGTATGAATTCTGATTAGGGGTGGTGGGCAGGAAAGAGAACTTTCATCTGCTCTCTAAGGCTGATACTGTATATTGGACTCCTTGGGAGATGGGGATGTTGGCCTGATTCTTGGAGTTTGAGTCGTCCTACTGAGAATCCAGTAGATAAGAATAGCCAAAATTTCTGGACTCTCGCGCAGACATAAACCTCTCAGAATCATTTAAATTCCCTAAGGCTACTCAAAATAAAGCCAATTCATTAACTGGAGTAGCTGTTGTCCAAATCAGGCACCCAGTTACGTCATGGTCCAAATCTATTCTTATTAGTACTTCATAAGATATTGAATATGTTGCTAACATATATGGCTATAAGGAACAAAGTTCTGGTAAGCACTAAAGAAGTATAATTTAAGCAGCAATCAGAATTAAATGACCCACAATCTTTTACATTAATATCATCCCAGACTCCTAAAATGACCAAAAGTTCACATAGGCTAGCCTTATGAATTTCCTACAAATGTCGAGTTCTTTCTTTATGGATATCTGTGATGGCTGATTAACTAGTACCTTTTTCCCAAATAATAAACATCAAGCAAAGGGTCTAAAAATATGGGCTTATGGATATTTGGACATATGGCAAAGCAGTAGGAGAATTTTACCACATGTTATCCTCATAACCTAGTCTATTTTGGGAAAAAATTATAGTATTCACTCAACTTGTCCAAAAAATTAGGGTGTTAATCTACTGCTGCAAAACACATACTCAGTCCAGTGCTTCTTCCATTATCTAAAATAAGTGAAAAAAATACGTAAAAGGTGGGCAGGGTTTGTTGAAGGTTTGGGAGTGAGAAAAGTCCTAGAATCCAGTGGTTTTCTATCAAAAGAGAAAAAGACTAAAACAACAAGAAAAAAAATGGTTACATCTAAAAGAATAAAAGTTTCTATTTATAAAGAAGGATTTTTTGAAGTGTAACCAAGAATATTATAAAGTGAAATAAGTAAATACCTAGGATACTGGCTTGTGCCAGCAGAGAAATAGCTACTTCCTAGATGGTAGACAAAGTGAGTGCATTTAGCAGAGTTCTGTAATCCCAGAAAAGCCTCAAAGCCTGGGTTACAAAGCAGCACACAACTGTAGATACCCATTGGGTAGGGTGAGTGGGTTTTGGGGGCTTACTGTCTATACATTGTCTATACACAATTTCTTGCACTTAACAGTGGATGTGTTGTGTAATAGATATGTGATATGTATAGATCCAGTTCTGTTAAATAAATTTACTAATATAACTTTGTGGTGAGGAGGTCTGCCTTGGGTTTTAGTTATTTCCTGAAGTCCTGAGAAGGGAGGAAAATACTATTGTTGTATCCCATGAAATGAAATTTGGCGGAATTCACAAAAATCAGCAAAAAAAGTACTGCTACACAAGAAAATGTAAACAAGACAACAGAGGAGTATGCTAACTCACTATCCTGATTAAAAATTGCTAATAAATGCTCAGAAATCTATGTTGAGCAAATTAAGGTTAGGTACTTATAGATTCAATTTATAATTGAGGTAAAATTTGATTAAAATGCCCACTATATTCATCTTAACACCTAAACATTTAGAGGAATAATATTACACAATTCAAGCATTAACTATTAAAAATATTTCAGGACAGGGGCCGGCCAGGTGGCGAAGCGGTTAAGTTCATGTGCTCCATTTCAGTGGCCCGTGATTCATGGGCCAGATCCCAGGCATGGACTGGCACACCACTTGTCAGGCCATGCTGTGGCAGCATTGCATGTAAAGTAGAGGAAGATGGGTACGGATGTTAGCCCAGGGCCAATCTTCCTCAACAAAAAGAGGAGGATTGGCAATGGATGTTAGCTCAGGGCTGATCTTCCTCACAAAAACAAAAAACAAACAAACAAAAAATATTTCAGGGCAAAGATTAGTTAGGTTCTTTGACTAAATTAGCCAATTATTTTCAAATAAAGCTTAGATTATGAAATTCTACGATTGTTTGAGCCAAAGTTGCCAATAAACTTTACAATCAACAATACTGAATTTCTTTTGCACCCATGAAGCAAAGACATGATACTATAAAAAAAGAACACTAAAAGAACAAAAGATGGCTCTTGGAGATTAACAATATGATAACAGAACTCCAAAACTCTATAGAAAAAAATTTCTCAGAAAAAAGGAACAAAAATAGAAATATAACAAAATAAAGGATAGAAATATAACAAAATAAAGGAATAATCCATATTAATTCATAATAATAGGAGTTTCAAAGATGTCAACAAAAATGGAGGACAGAAAATCATGAAGAAAATAATTCAAGAGAGTCTTCAGAACTGATAGACATGAGTTCTAAATTGAAAAAGGCCCCTAAGGGCCCAGAATAATGGATAAAAAGGACGCTGTCCAAGAAAGAACATTTTGAAATTTTACAAATTTCAAATAAAGGGAGTATCCCTTGAACTGTCAGAGATAGGATATATATGTATATTCTAAGCCAGAACACTATTACCTCCCAAATAAACTATTAGTCAAGTAATCAGGTAGAACGAAGACATTTTCTGATATAGAAAAATGTTCCTTCCGTACTACCTTTTAAGTAAGTTTAAAAGTACCTTTTAAGTACTGGCAGAAATACCCCAGCAAAAAGACAAAGTATATCCAGGAAGCAGGGTATCCAACCCAAAAGAAGGCAAAAGAAATCCTCGTTCATAACAGGAGATCCAAGAATGACCCTGTACAGCACGTCTAAATAGCATCGGGTCCAGAGTCAAACAGCACAAAAGACTCCAAATGAGAAGTCTCCAATGAGAGGAAATTGACAGACTCTCCTATGAGTTCCAATATATTGAGAGAACATTTATACATTTGGAGAAGAATTTAGGGTTGAATTAGTGATAAGTACAAAGAAAAATAAGCATACAGAAAAACCAATTCAATTATTAACTCCAGGAATACAAAAGATTGTGTCAAAAAGAAAAGTAAGAGTATACTCTACAGCTCAGCGATAAAGAGCAATGACTCGGTCATTTAATGTAAACCCCAAGAAATGATCTGAACAAAGCGTATAACCACATTGGAAAAGTGAATGTATATGGTGAGGTCAGCGGTTGTCCTGTGAAAGTAAGCTGGATCTACATCTTCCAAAGTTATTCATTACTTAGCAAAATGACAATAAACTTTAAAATATTTTAAAAGTTAAAACTAGTTATTTATAGAGAGCAAGAAAGTGTGGGAGTGGGCAATGCAGGAAGAGACTGCTGTCATTCACAGCAAGCTTAATTTGACTTCACAATTATTTTCACAAATAAGTTTTATAAAAATAAAAAAATTTTTTAAAGCAATCTATTTAGGTTTTGCAGTCCCGTCCACTCAAACTCAAGACTCTTGACCAAATAAATTGAACTTCCTGCCACAGCAATAGTCCTTATAAACTCAAAACAGCTAGATGCTTTATTTAGCAGATGACAACCCTTGATTCTTCCAAGTAAATCAAAACAAAATTGTAAAAGACAGTCTTTTACCCTTATATTGAATTGATTTATGATCTTTGTAATAGTTCCTTTTAAGATTTCACAATTGGAAATAAATTTAAATGTACTCAAACATTTAGTATGTTTGATTTTAATGATTTTCTTTGTGTCATAGAAAAATTCATTGAAAAATGTTAAAACTGAATCTGAAAACTTTTATTTTCTATTAATTTTCATACCCATTTATATTTTTATTCATATCTCCAACTTCCCAGCTCTCCAGTATATTATGGGAACAGAAGAGGTTATTAAGAGCTGTGGAATAAGTCAGATTTAAAATATTAACTCACTTTCTAACTCCAGTCACATTAATTAATTTTATTCATGCTGTTTTTGTCTTGTCCTGCATTCACACATTCATTCACTCAGTTAGTTATTGAAGCCCAGTACCTGTTATAACCACTAGAGAATTTCTTTGTCTAGACTCCTAGAATAGATTTTTGTTCCTTTTAGACAAAGACCACGTGTTAGATTTGTTTAGAACTCCCTCACACAGTGATCAACCTATAATAAATGCATAAAACCTTCTTAATAAATAAACTTTCTCTTCTGCTATTTGGACTTAGACAACATCGATATAATATAATATAATATAATATAATATAATATAATATAATATAATATAATATAATATGGGCTAAATATAGTAGAGACTGTTTTACCTAACTTCATTTTCTTAAATAGGCAGCTCTACCAGTCAGATTCAGAGTTAGTGATAATTTCAAATATCCTAATGGATCAAAACAATTTTCTGTACATAAGCAACAATCCTGGCATTTCAGAAGGCTACGAAAAGTCACAAATGAAATATTCTTCCTGTCACTATTTATTAAATTATGGCCAGTGTTGATAGATTGCCCCTGTTACCATTTAAAATATTAACCAACCTTCAAACTATCCTTAAGGAACCATCTATACACACAATCTGAACCACATACAAAGTTAAATAAACATTAGCAACAAAGCTAAGCTGCATATAAAAAAAATTTGAAATGTGATATAAAATATTAATTCAATGTTCCAAAGAAAGCAAGTTTGAGAGGCTATGACAGGAATTTGTATAGGTGTTGTTTGTCTTGAAAGAGGAGAAATTGGAAATGAAAACTTTCTCGTAGCCGATGGGTGTTCACAACACTTTTTCTTTTCCTCTGTTTTAGGATGATCATTTATAAAACATGTAGTTTATAAGATAAGACAATTGATGCCAAATCTTTAAACTCTATATTTTTTTTCCCCAAATATATGCAGTTCACCAAACTTTGGTCATCATTTGGGACCACTAAGGACCCAAAATAACTTCATACCAGGAAGGTCCCCATTGACTACTTAAATGCCATAGTCCAATAGGACCCTGAAAGAGCAAAGTTGTGACAAGGGTCAGATCTCAGAATCGAATGAGGACAATGTCTACTTAAAAGTTCAGAGAAGTCAATAATCTAGTTACCAAATTTTATAAACTAATTTCTATTTACTTTAGTTAGTGGTTGCCTTTGTCTTCACCGCCAATGAAACATGACCTTTGATTCCTAGAAAAAAAGTACTTATGAAGCATAATGTGGTCATATAACTATGCCTTAAGCATTTATTATGAACAATATTCTGAGCAAGGCACTGTGGGAGTCACAAATATCTATAAAATACAGATCTCCCAAGGCCAGCCCCGTGCCTTAGCGGTTAAGTGCACACGCTCTGCTACTGGCGGCCCGGGTTCAGATCCCGGGAGCACACCAATGCACCGCTTGTCTGACCATGCTGAGGCGGTGTCACATATACAGCAACTAGAATGACGTGCAACTATGACATACAATTAGCTACTGGGGCCTTGGGGAGAGAAAGGGAAAAAAAGGAGGAGGATTGGCAATAGATGTTAGCGCAGGGCTGGTCTTACTCAGCAAAAAAAAGAGGAGGATTGGTATGGATGTTAGCTCAGGGCTGATCTTCCTCACACACACACACACACACAAAAAAAAAATACAGGTCTCCCAAGAGCTCACAATATAGAGGAGGCTATGAGACAAATTTCCGGAAAGCAGGGCTACAATTTGGAGCCAAACAAGAAGTATAAGAGAAAATCACAGCAACCAGATAATCTTCCCAGGAGTTTTAACCAACAATGAAACTCAAGATTCATGAACTGTACTTTTCTGGGATTTATATCTTAGATAATTTATATATTCATATACTTTTTTCTTGTAGCGCAGTTGCCTTTTGATTAGATAAATTAGGAAACCTGAAAAAAGAATGTGACAAACTAAAATTAGATAAAAGGAAAGACTACCATATTTTTCTTCACATATTATAGTATAGATATAACTTCAATGTGTTTTCTGAAGTAATACTTTGAAATACCATGCATTCTACTTAGCTTTATTTGTTTACCAAAGGAAGGGTGAAAATAATAATTGATAAAATAAAGATATTTCATTTCAATTCAAAAGCCCTGAAATTTGTTATTCTGATAAATTCTTGCATCAAAACGAACACACACTAGAGCTTACAGCTCTGAGAGCCTATTTTGGAAAATGGGTTGGTCTGATATTATGATATTCAGACATTTGAAAGGGTTTTTTTTCCCCCTGAATAACATATTATTTGGCATTATTTTCATTCTTTTCATGTGAAATTTGACCCAAATTTGCTTTCTTATTTGTATAAAATTCTTTTGATATCTCACTTGAAAGAAAGAAGATAATGATGTAGTAAAGTAGAATCCCTTTTCCACAATAAACAAGCTAGAGACTAGTATCTTTTGATTGTGTTTTATGATGTGCAAATCCTGATTATACAAGGGTTTTATTTAAATTACAGAATGCCAAAGCCATGACATAGAAATTAAAAACAATTATTTAGTTTGCAAACTGACTCAAGAAAATATACGATATTATTCCTTAAATAAGTAGTATGAAGTGCTTTGAAAACAAGAAAAGAAAAGAAAAATAGCTAATTGGCCAGGATTTGATAATCATGCCTCTTAAGGCAACAAAGAGGAGATAATGATCCTCACACACGGAGCTCTAGGGATGCTTAAAATTTAAACTACTGAGAATGACATTTCTGCCTCACCTTGGATAGTGTTCTTAAAATAAAACATTGCCTTTTCATTTGCTAAGATATGATACTCATTATGTGTCCTTTAAATTGGCTTCATTAAAATCCATTTGCCTTAAAGCTGATTCAATATCAAAAAATCTAGTAATATACCATATTAACAGACTACGAGAGTAAAATATGTCTATTTCAATAGATATCAAATAAAAGCACTTGAAAAACTTCAACATTCACACAAGAAGAATGTCCACTTCTGCCATTGTTATTTAATATTTCTCTGGAAATATCAGCTAATTAAAAGAAAGAAAGAAGAGAAATGTATATCGAAGAGGAAAAGATAAAATCACCATGACTTGAAGATGAAATGTTGTAATCCTAGAAAACTTCAAGAAATCAATGCAAAACTATAGTAAATAATAAGAAAATTCAGTCACATATCTGGTTATAAAATTAATACTCAAAAATCAATAATTTTCCTATGTATGATCTATGACCAGTTAGAAAATATAATGAAAGAAAACATCTCATTTATAGCAAAAAAAGACAAAATATCTAGAATAAACAGTTTTTAAAATGTGAAGAACTAATGCAAAGAAAACACTAAAAATTTACTGAAATACAAAAGAATTTTATTTTTGGATAACAATACTCAAAATTGAAAAGATTCAATATACACTAACAGGATTATTTTTGAAACTTTACAAAATAGCACTAAAGTTCATCTAGAAAAATAATATGAGAGTATCCAGAAAAATCTTGAATAAGAAGATTAATGAAGAGTAACTAGTCATGCCAGATATTAAAATATATTGTGAAGCAATAATAATTAAATTACTTTGCTACCAGGGAAATATTAGGCAAACAAATTGAACAGAATACATATCCAAAATAATATGAAAATATACTTGACAATAAAGGTGGTTTTTCAATTAGTAGGAGAAAAGAGAATTATTCAATAAATGATCTTGCGACAAGTGATTAGCTATTTGGAAGAAAATAATTCTAGATTTCTTCTTTATCCCATTCACCAAAATAATGTCCAAATGCATCAAAGAACAAAAAAAAGTAAATATACTAAATGAAAAATATATTTGTAATCTTGGTGTAGAGTGGGCTTTTGTAAATAGGAAACAAAACCAAGAGGCCATGGAGAAATGGACTGATAAATTTGGATAAATTCAACATTTGAGTTTGATAAAAAAAATCATAAAGTTAAATGACAAATTAGGGGTAATTTTTAGTGCATAGGACAAAAACTATTATTCTTAATTAAAACAATCCATAAAAACTAATAAATAATGATAAGTAGTACAACTTAAAAAAAATAAAATAAAATATGACAAAGAAGAAGAAAAGGCAATCCACAGGTAGAGGTAGGGAGAGGGTCACAAAAAATAAGTTTAATCTTACCTCTAATTTTAAAAAGCAGAGGAAAGCTACAATGAGGTACTGTTTTTCTCCTATCCTATTAGCTAATTGAAAAGTTACCTTATACCCTGCTGTAATCAAAGGGTGAGGAAAATGAATAAATTGGTAAAATACTTTTGGAAAGACATTTGGCAGTGTCTCTCAAAATTGTAAACACATCTACTTTTGACCCAACAATTCTGCAGCTAGGAAGTTACCTTATGAAAACTCAAACGCAAGTATCCCAAGATATGTAAAAAGGGGTTTATCTCAGCAAAAATAAATAAAATGACCAAAAAAATAACTAGAAATACTTTAAACGCCTCTTGAAGAAAAACAGGTTATATAAATGAGACTATGTGTAGCAGAAATCAACATCAGCATTTGAAAGACTTAGTTACTAATATAGAATTATACCCAAATATATTTAGTGAAAAATATAAAGTGCAGAACTATATCAATATTAGCATATACTTTTTGTAAATAAAAAGAGATACATATATATGTATAAATTTTAATTTTCTGGAAAGATCACAAGAAACAGTTCACAGTAGTTTCCTTTGGGGAGAGGTTCTGAATGTGGAGAGAGGTCTTTAAATTCCTATTTACTTCTTTCTGTGCTGTTTAAACTTTCTAAACATGTGCATATCAGTTTTTAATTGTCAAAACAAACTGATTTTATAGAAATATGTTCCACTTTTGTTTTCTCTATTAAAAATAATAAATGATTTTTTAAAAAATCATTTTCTTTCTATTACACAGGTTGACAATAACAGGTATGGGTAAGGATGTTAGTAAAGTGTACCCAGATGCACTATTGGGGGGAGTGTAAGTGGGTTCAAACTTTTTGTAGTCTGGCAATAGGCATCACCTAGAAATTCTACTTCTAAGAATTTATCCTAGATTACACACAGATATAAATACTAGAAAACTAGATTACAGAGAAAGCAATGTTCATAGCAGTCAAAAATTTAAATAACCTAAAGACCTATTAATAGATTGTTGGCTTCATAAATTATGATAAATTGAAACAATGAATTTAAAAGATAATACATATTTATGATCATTAATGTGAAAATAATCTATCTGCATGCCACATTGGCTTGTCAACACACCCAAAGAAGACTATATGTGTATATGACACAAAAAAATTCAAACTTTATAGTCATTTCTGTAAGATATATAGGAAAAAACAATAGGAGGGGAAAAGGAAATAAAAGAACCAAATCTAATTTTGAGTGAAAAAAGAGTTTTCAGATTAACATGCATAATATAATCCCATGTGATTAAAATTATCTATGTATAGAGAGAGGAAAATTAGAAAAATTAACAGCTGTTATGTATAGAAAGTGGGAAAAACTTTTATTTTCATTTTTATACCTGTGTATATTTCTCGAATTTTCTATATCAGTGAATAATATATTTAAACCTCAAAAAATTATTAATACTGTTTTTAATCACATGCTTTGCTATGTCAATAATAAAAAACATTTGATCACAAACTATAACAACATAAAACTATTAAATGTTTCGTAGAAGAAACTGTATGAAAATGTTTCTAAAATATACTAAAATGCAAAGACTGGTATTAAGAGCCTATAATCCTCACCAAAAAAAAATCTTTTTCCCTAATTTGGAATGGTACTTATTCTACCTGAGGCCTTTACATAATTATAGTTTCATCTGGGCTTAAATTTCCCTAAGACACAATGACTCTATTCAAGGTGCATATAAAGTCTAGATAGAAAGAAAAAGACAAATACAAAGGTAACTGTTTTATAGGATAAGGTGGAATATATATGCCACTGGAACGATGAAAAAGCAAACTTGTTAATTTTAGGAAGTATAATGCTCTGCGGGGTGAGGGACCAGAGAGAAATACAGGAAATCTCACGGAGAACGAAGCATTTCATGGCCCTTGAATAATTTTCAACCTTTCTTTCCCACTTTGAAGCTTCACTAAGCTTTTGGATTATTGATGTAGTGATGTTCTTTTCTTGTCTGGGAAAATGTACAGGGCCATTATCCTAGTCAACAGGAACTAAGAGACATGCAGATTTCCTAGGGAGAAAGCTACTTGGAGATGTCTCATCTCCTAACTCAACTCATCACATTATCACTCCAATATAAACTTCTAAAACAAAGAAAAAATTCAATAAATACTGCTATTATTCCCGTCTAGATTTCACAACTCATCAAAAACTGTTGACTAAACGAAAACAGGTTTCTCTAATTTTTCACCATTCATAGGTTAAAAAATATTCTAGCCAATTTTTATTGCTACACAGCAGGGATTTTCAAGAAATTATTCTTCTCAGCTCTATCAATCTCATATCATCCCAGAACTTTTCCAAAAATTTTTCCATTTATCTATCTCTATGAGTTTCTACCATTATTTCAACCTGAAAAGGAAAATACAAAAGAAATCTCCAAATGAGGAAAAGATTTACTTACCTTCTATTATTATGAGCTGCAATTTTCCATTTCCTGTACCTAACTCTAATTCAAACTTCTACTCTTTCTGAGAATTTTCAAATTACAAGAAAAGAAAGAAAAGTCAATAAATAAGGGGTATTTCAAACAACTGCTCTATTTATATTTTAATGCTTTATATTTAAATGATATTTCTAGCCAGAAAATATACCAATCTTAAACCATCTGCTACAGGAACTAGAAAAATATACTATATATTCTCAAAAGAGAGAAAAAAAACATAATTCTAGGATCAAACTCTTCTTCCTTTTCCATTTGACCTGTATAAGTAAGAGCCAGTTAGAAACATTTAAAACCAGGGAACGGAAATGCTTCCCTGAAGTCAGTACCAATGACTAAAAGGCAGGAGATCTATTGTCTACAGTTTCCTTTGGAAAAGAGGCCAAATTAGGTTTTAGATTTCATACGTGGGAAAGAAAGAACTCATGCATCTGTCTACAATGTCAACATTTAGCTTCAACATTCTTTGATGTTGGATCTCTTAATTATGCTTTGGGTTACATTTCCCTTCACTTTCTAGGACTAGGCCTCCCACAGGCAAGCGGATTATCCCAGTATTTACACAAATCAGTAGTGCTAAATCTTGCCCAAACAAAGATTTAGAGGGATTTAACAGTCATTTCTTAAGACTCTGGCTCTTTGGAAGCTCTTCAATTCTAGAAAACTGAGTTGTAAATAACAACATTTAAGATGGTATTAATAAACATGTATTTCACTGGTTATTAATGTGACCATGACAAAGCATTTATTTCTCTCTCAGAAAAAGGTAAATCTCATTGGCAAAGCAGCCTAAGAATGGCTCCCAACTTTATATACTTAAGAATATTAGACAGAAATCATGCATATTAGACATCAATGTCATGCAGTCAAGTTTGAGGGCAAAGAACACAGTAGAGATTTATTCCAACAACCAGGAATACTGTCACACAGTAAGAACAATTAAGACCATACTGCAAATTATATCTAAAAATAGGTTGAACAGAAAATCCATTCCTAAACTCATTTGGTATATTACTTCTCAAAGAATTTTCATCAATAAACTACATACAGGTGTTAAATCATAAGTCAGAACCCGCCCTGCTCTTTAACTGTTTAACTTCCCATCCCACTGTCTCTATTGGATTTGTCCAAAGTCATGGTTCCCTGTCTAGCCTGCACAGAGCCCAGTTTCTTCTTCCCTCGTAATGTGTTCACTTAGTCAGTTATACTTTGGCTGTCTTCCTTAAATACTCCCAATCCAACTATAATTGTTATAAATACTTCCAATACTTTCTTTCTTTCTTGTCCCATCATTTTACAATCAACTTTGAGAAGAATTCCCAAACATGACTTCGTCTATCCTCAAAGCCCCAAATGCATTCTTGCATGCTAGTCATTTCATATACCATTAAATAGTTCAATTCATTAAAAAATTAAATCCAAGAAATCATTTTTTGAGTTGCCTAAAATATTACGTTAGGTGGTGGAAAACAAAAATGAGTAAGACAGAGTTCTTGTCCTCAAAGAGCATAGTGTTTATAGGTAAGACAAAAATTAAAATAACTGAAAAAACAAAATTTAAAGTATAGTTATTGAGTTATTTACAATAGGGACCAAAGAGAATGTGGCAATTAATTCCACATGATGGGGAGAGAAAGAGGATGCTATGGGTGATGAGGCTAGAAAGGAAGATTGGACTCTGCCCTAAACGGTGTTATATATGTAAGAGGAACTGTCGATGCAAGTTACTGGATTCTATCTCTGTTTTTAAAAGATCATTCTGAAGGAGACATGAGGAATAAGGAATGGACTAGAAGAGAGACTAGTGTCAAATATAGCCAGGTAAGGGAAAAAGTGGAGCTGTGATGGAGTTGATGAACTTGCAGCTTTGATGTGATCAGGGTGGGTCAGTGTAGGCAGAGTGAGTTGTCATTCTATTTAGGACTTTTTAAAAGGAATATCAGTGATAGCTCTCCTTGGCTGTAAAGCTCCTTTTGGAATTGGCTAAAATTCCACCAATTAGAGATTCCTTTGTATTAAAATGTTTAAGTGAAAAGAAAAATTAAAAGTTTAAAATATAAACACTCCTGGTAAGATTAGAGGGCTATCAGTAATTCATGACTTAGTGTAAACAAGTTCAAACAGATTGCCTCCTCATTAACATACCAGGGGAAATTGGGAATATTCTGAGGAGAAAGAAATTATAAATGGTAAAGGGAGAGGAAAGAACAAACTTTGGCAAGAACAGGCCTGAATGGCATGCTAAAATAGTAAGTTGGGGCTACAAAAGAGTAGCTAGAGGAAACTGAGGACCAGAGTGGCGGGGGTATGGCCATTCTTAGCAGGGTGCAACCTTGTGCAAATCACACATGCCCTCCTTCAATGTGCAATGCAAACTGATTCTTCCTTCATGAATGAGAACATCAAGAGCAGTCTTGAAGGGAAAAGGTAACCAAAAAATAAAAATTTTTTTGCAGCCTCAGAAGAATATCTATGGTAAAGTGGAGAGAGCTCTATCTTCATGTTTGAAGAAGAAAGGCTGATATTTTTTGTACAAATAGATTGCAAAGTAATCTTTTTATTAATGTTCTTTAAGCAATAGATGGCAGAATCATCTTTCCCCCACATTGGACAACATCCTGGAGTCTCTATTGAGCAAAAGTAGTGATGGGTCTAGGGAAACGGTCACAATTCACAATTTCCCAAGATTGACTCAGTGTAAAGTTATCAAAAGTAACTTTACAGCATTTCTTAAGTCCAGTTCTGAGTGCCACTGATTTAGAATTTTTAGTTTTAAGAATTCAGAAATCTACACAAATAATTACAACAAAAAATTGTCTATTATGTTTTTCTAAAGAATCCCCTAAAATATTTTTTTTAAAAACCACAAACCTATTGTGTTGCAATGAGTAACTATTTCCATACAATTAGCAATCTCATTGGCACTACAGAATCATTATTACAAGTTAAGGGCATCAGTAGTAGTCATCAAAATCTCTAAGCTCTTTACATTTATGGAATTTCTCCATTTTTTCCCTTTTTTAAATTCTTGCAGAAGAGCCAAAGACTTATGAAGGAAGTTTTTGGATAAAAATTACAAATTGTAAATTAGAGGGGGGAATTAAAATAGGTCCTATACAACATTTATTTCCCTTTCTACATAATGACATTAAATAAAACCTGGTTCTTTACAATAGGTGCCGTGGTATTACCTAACTAGAAGTTTAAACCTTGGAAGAGTAATTATACAAAGAGTTTCTGGCTTAAATACTCCAAGACTACAACTGAAAAAGTAAAAAGCTGTGTCACGTGTTAAACAGTAGGTCGTATCCTTGCTGTTCCGAATGTAGTGTAGAAGTCAATGGGTCATTAGGACAAAACTAGTTTCCTGACATCTGTTTCTGCTCCTCCCCATCTACCTGAAGCTGATCCATTCTTCAAAGTCATGATCAGGATCTTTTCTTCCATGAAGCTTTCTCTGAATTCTCCAGCCTCTTCCAAACTTGTCTATGTCAAGTTTTTTTTAAATTAATCTGGCTCTACATAGTTTTTAGATGTGTTTATGGCTTGTCTCCTTAAATAGATTATAAGCTTTTTTATTTTTTTGCTGAGGAAGATTCACCCTGACCTAACATCTGTGGCAATCTTCCTCTATTTTGTATGTGGATCACCACCACAGCATGGCTGATTAGCAGTGTAATTCCATGCCCAGGATCCAAACCCATGAACCCAAGCCGCCAAAACAGAGCGCGACAATCTCAACCACTACACCACAGAGCTGGCCTCAAATTATAAGCTTTTTTAACTAGCACAATGATAAGTAAGTACTAGATATTTGGCAAATATTTATTTTTTTGATTTGTTATCTATGATTATTTCTTCCTTGCCAACCTGGTATAACCCAGATCTGTTGGACTAGTTAGCTAGATTGATGGTTTTCAAATTGTGCTTCAAAGAATCCCTCAGAAGTTGAAAGGGAAAAAAGAGGGCCAAGAGAAAAAGGCTCAGGCCAGTTTCTTAGGAACCCATCACCGCCTTTGGGGAAATAGATATGGTATATAAGGTAATGAAAGTGAACTAAAAGAATTAGTGAGGAATGCATAGAATTTTGCAAATGAATACTTGGGAAGAGTTACAATCGCCTTTAACTGCCTTTAAATTTGAAGATTTCACTGAAGTAGAATATTAATGAGTACTCATTGACTGACGATACACTTTTCTTTTCTCCAGTCTAAAAGCCTCTGATTGTTACCCTTCTACTACCCACACTTCAGAGATTTTTTATGCAATTCATATACTTGCCTACCAAAGGAAATTAAATTCTGGCTTCAATATCATTTAGTAATTAAATCTCAGCCTGCTTAAATTAAAATAAACAAATCAGAGATTACAATCTATAGAATTCCTAAGGTCTTATCTAATAATTGTAATTATCTAAAATTACTGTTCTTTTAGGTCTAACAGTTATCATCTACTTTCTAATGCCTTTTGGTATAAGAGATTCTATAGCTAGTCAGCTTCCTACTCTAGGTAACATCACTGGTTAAAATAAGGAGCATAGCTGTTCTGTTCACCACAGAGCTTAGCACAGTAGCTAGGACATAGTAAACATTCAATAAATATGGATTTGTTGAATGGACGAAAAATTTAATAATGTCGGAAAATCATTTTCACTAATGTTAATAGCTTCCAATTTTTAACGAGCCATATTCATATTGTCTCTTTTTAAGCATCTTCTTATAATTTTCTCCATCATATCTCAGACACGTATACTTCTTCCAAGGAAGGCAGAATAATATGCTGGAAAACAGCATGGACTCCAGTCCCACAGCACTGAGTGCACATCTGGACACTAACACTTGAACTCAAGCAATTTATTAAATGTCTCCAATTCACACACATAGTCTTCTTACTTGCCTTTCAGGATTTCTGTGAATATTAAATAGATAATGTATATAGAAGTTCATGTCATAGAGCTTGGCACATAGTAGGCATCAAAAAGTGTTTCATTTTCTTCCCTCTCTGCAGCACACTTTTCTGTATGTCAAGCTTCCTTTGGATCTGGTACCTATAAAATGGTCACTCTCGAATTCCAGCCCAGAGGACTCTGTTTCTGGAACCCCCCACTCCTCCAATCCAGCTGATAGCCAAGCATCATGCCCTTGCCACCAACCCGAATCAGCATTAGGTCTCCTTCACACCAGCAGAGGAATTTAAAACTCTTAGATTACAAAAACCAGAGAATTCTAATCTCTCTGTTTCTTTCATTTACCCAAAACTCCTGAACAGAAATCCAAACATGACAGCACCAGGTTTTAAGTTCTTTGTATTTAATCAAAGAATGCAATTCTAAGGGTAATAGAAATTTTTATCTAATTAACCCTCACTACTCTCTCTGAAACAGACTTTTAAAATTAGTGGCTGAAATTTCCTTCCTTGAGTTTTATTACCTTGAGAAATCAGAGTAATTTGAAATCTTAATACTCATTACTATTTCATTGGACATTTCTTCAAAATCTTAAGTAACTCAATTTCAACATAAAGTATTAATTGGCAATTTATACCTTCTCAATGTCATAAGTGACCTTTACTCAGAGGTTGTTGTGGTGATTCTCTGATGTAACCAAATTAAATTTCAATCTTAGATACCTTATTTTAAATCAGGTCCTTTAATAGTGGCTAAATAGGCACTTATATTACTTACATTGTAACTTATTTCCCAACAGAGAGTTAACAACTGTTGTTCCTCTGTATAGCCATCATGCTTAAGAGTTGTCTATAAAGCCAAGTCAAATGTATGTTCATCCTCTAGCAGAAAGTAGGGAAACAACTGCCTGCTCCGACAACATAGCACTTAATCTCTGTTTTAAAAAATAGATTCCATTTGTCCCAGTGAGATCCTCTATACAGCTGTCTTTTCTCCTGGCTTTGCTCACCTCCCTTCCCTTTGCCTCAGCTGCTTTCATTCTCCAATCCATACTCTGTTACTGACTATACACTTATCTCTCAATCTCATTCACTTTATCATTGAGACTATTCTAGAATGTTTGCCCTAGCCCTCTCATTGATGTTTCTTTCTTAATTACCTTGTTTTCCTAAAAAGAAAACACGGGAATAATTTCACCAAACAGGAACTACCTTGTGTGTATGCTGTAGTTCATAGAACCCTATGCCAGATGCGTCACAGAAAGGTATTAAACCACTAAAATGCTATAATAGTATTCATTGATTCATTTACTCAAGAAGTATGTAGTTTTTTTTAACATTTCAATGGAAAAATTTCCAGATTCTTCTTCATTCTATCTAGGCCAGAAACAAATGAAAGCCTTTCTTATTTTCAATAAAACAAGATGACTTCATATTCTATTCTTATTTAGCTACATCTATAATTATTTTTAAAAGCCGTGACTCCAAAAATAACTAGATAAGGAAAGAGCACAAAAAGTCTTGCTGCTCAATATGTCTCAGTTCTTTATGGATGTGAAGTAGGCAGCAGTTTCAAAGGCTTCTTCACACAGTTGGATTTCATTCTACTTATTCACTCTGCAACATCTATTGAACACGTACTATGTTCTGGACACTGTAAAAGATTTGAATGATACGTTGGTGAAGAATCAGAGTAGTTCCTGCCCATGTAAAGCTGAAAGTCTTGTAGTCTTACAAACTGTGGTAGTGAAATGGAGGAAAAGCACAGGATGATTTGAGAGACTAGAACCAGGAGTCCTAAGTTAGATGAAGGGTGTGAGGGAAGGCATCCATGAGTAGGACTTGTGGGGATCAAATGAGATAATAGGTGCAAATGAACAGCCCCCAAATAGTGGATAAATATGATTAAATAGCATCAAGTGACTGTTTTCTGTAGCTGGGAAGGTATAGAAAAGTAAGGAGTTGGTATGGTAGGGGGATGGTAGAACACGTCTGGTAGTACTAACACAGAAAGTGTCGAGTGGCTAGAAATGGGGCATCCATCATTACACACTTACAGGCTACACACAGGAGTTTAAAAATGTCTTCCCCCCACCACAGCACAGTAAACACCAGTACACAAAAATACCATGGTCTTTGCTTTTCCACCACTTATTAGGCATGATTTACTTTAAGAACAAGTTCCAAAATCAGGAGCCCCTGAATTCAACTGGAACTTTCACAGGGGTAAATTGTAGTATCATTGACGTGTTTGTCCAACATTCACGAGGAAAGGATAAAAACCTAAATGGAGCCCTTGACAGGAAAGCTAAAGCTCCCTCCCCCAACACACATTGCTAACAGCCTCTCCTATTCTGGATGGTGTCTTAGATTATTATAAGATGTGGGATAAATTTGAAAAGTGTTGAAGAAGATGCTCACTGGGAAATTCTAACATAAGTTTCAGAAAAAGGTTGCTCGTGTAGGAAGGCCAGTGGGCAGAACAAATGCCATCGGTTCTTAAATTTCTTCCAGCAGACTCATAGCTGTCACCTTTTCATTGCCTTGGAATCTCAGCACATTAATGCAGATTCATGAGTAAGGGACCCGGAACCCTACCACGCTAACAAGCCCTGCAGGTAATTCTGATTTTTAGCCAAATTTAAGAAACACTGTTATAAAGAAAGCTAGCCAAGTCCATACAACCCTAGACTAACAAGGTAAATCATGCTTTACAAAGCCCAGGAAAACTGTTTCTTCTTTATTCAATGTCTACTTAATAATTTGGTTTCAAATTTATAAGAAAATTTGAACTTCAAATATTGAATTCTGAAACTGATGTATTCGTAAAATATTTTGTAGGGATTTAATTTCAACTTATTATTTCATCTAGATATTTATTCTTGTGTCAGACTGGTTTCCACAAACAGACTGTAAATTTTATAAAGACAAGCGGCTGCATTCTTTTGAATGCCCCACAATAGTGCCTCTAATAATGCATGCGCACAGAATACATTAAACATGCTAAACCAAAGTTAATTACAAAACCAATTGCATTGTCTCAGACATGTGAAAAGTTCCTTGGGGTTCCTGAGAAACCAGTAACCTGTTTTCAGTTTCATTTTCACAAAATTGTTTACTCTTCAGGCTGTCAGAGTTCATGTAATGAACAACGTACCTTCTTCAATTGTACTATTCTGAAAAACTCCTTGCCATTTCTCTTCCTTGCTTGTCTGGGACCTCTCCTTATTTTGCTTTACTTTCTTATACTTAGTAAAACATCACCAAACAAAGGACAAAATAAGGGCAACGAAACGATTGTGGAATGCCTTTTATTTCACAGCTCTGCTCATCTGCTGCACAAATAGCAGAACCCATGGTTAATCACTGCAAACTCCTTGTTCCCAGGGCACTCGTGGAGCTTTCCATATGGTCTGTTCAAAACGGGGACTCATACATATATCAAATGAAAATTATGCAAAGAAATGGGATCATATAGTGGAACCAAGTCGTAAGAGAAAAATACCTGTTCAACAAAACAGAAACCTACTTAATAAACACTCCACATTTCTGGTTCCCAAGGCAAAGCAATAATGTGCACACTATATAAATCTTCATCCTACCATTAACGAGGATAATCTTTCAGACATACTCAACCGGAAGCTTTCATTTTCACTCATCTAGGCAAAAGAAAAAAAGTTTAATTGATTATTTTCATTTTTTTATTCCTTAAGTTTTCAGGCTTTTCTGATCTTGCTGCCTACTCCAAGTGACTTAGTCCCTCTATGATCAAGTGTTTAAGTGGTTTTTTTCCCCCAAATTTCATCTTTAAGCTTACTCTGCCCCTTTTCATACTGGTTTAAATAGACAATTTTTAGCCTTAGGATGGGTAACCACATAATTTATGATTCAAACCAGGACATTTTTGAAAGTTAAAAGAGACAGAAAGGACAGTGCAACAGTGAACAAAAGAGAGATTGTGCTGGAAAAGCTGGGAGATATAGTTAGTTAGCTTCAGGGTTGGCTTTTTGACAACAGAAAGCTTTTCTCCTAATTTTTAAGGTTAGTGTGAAGAGTCACTTACATAACCAGAAACTATTTGACTGTAGGTTGGATCCTACTTCCCACGCATTTCACATTCCTAAAGGCAGTCAACTAAGAAAGGCAGTTAAAAAAAACTCAGAGTTTTCAAGAGACATTTCCAATAACAAGAAAGCATGGAGAATAAAAGACTGGAAAGAAAAGCTTTTCGGAGAAACTATGTGCCAGGTACTGCATCTATGGAGAGAGGGAAGCCGAGAAATTAATTGCATCTTCTTAACAATTCTATAACTTAGGTTTTAACGTTCCCATTTTAAGAAATCAGTAGCCCATATATTGATGTTGAATGTGTGAATCACTACAACATTTTTGGAAAGTAATCTGACAATATCTTTTGAAAATTTTAAACTGCCTACTTGAGATCCAGCAATTCTACTTTGGAACATATCTTCTAAAAATGAAAGCACCTGTGCATAATGATGTATGTACAAGGAAATTTATTACAGTATTGTTTTTAGTGGCAAAAAAAATAAGCCAATTAGAAATCATGTCAATAAAAGCATATCACAGAATAATGTGTACAGTATGATCTTGTTATTACAAACACAGATCATGGGTTTTGTGAAAAACCCATATGTATAATGTATATATGATCTATTTTATTTTATTCATTCCACAGAGATACTCTGAGCTCTCAATATGCGCTCCGATGTGTTCTAAAACTGCTGCATTGGCGTATACTTGTAGTAGCAGAGAGGAAGATTATTGAGGATCCCCACCAAAATGTTAATTACATCAGAATGGCAGGACTGAGAAGGGAGAGGGTAAGAATAATAGCTCTGCATACATCTCCATGGTTTTTTTTCACAGGTTATAACTAGTATGTATTAGCTTTGTAATTTTTACGAATCTAGTTAAGAAGGGAACTATGCATTTCATATATGCAAAAACAAAAGCTCGTTGCTCGTAAGTAGCTAAATGAACTGACCCTCCCGGACACAACTAGAAGGTGGTCAACTTGACCCCAGATCCCTGGCTAACTCCAGAATGCCAGAAAACTGGGGGTCCAGGAGAAACTGTTGCTTTAAAATTAGTTTAATGCCTTGGGATCCAGCAGTTCATTCAAGATGAAACAAACCTAGAAGGAAATGGAAAGAGATATGAAGTAAAGCTAACGTTTTCTGCTTCAACAATAACAAAATGAAAGCTTATATCCAATGTCATACACTCAGAAATATTTTTGATCACTCAACCTCATTACAGGTTTGAGGTGCTTTCCTCACTTTACTAACTTTGGTCCTGATTTTCCTAATTTCACAAGCTACCTAAATGTTTTCTACAACCAAGTTTAATAACTCAATAGCTGTGCAAAGGGTAAATAAACATGGTTTGCCTAGACCTGGGAAATCAACGTGAGCTCTGGAAAACTGATACTTCTTAAGTGAACAGAGACAATTAAGACAAAATTTTTAAAGGAAAACATATATTCTTCCTATTAAAGTCTAGCTTGAATACTTGGCATTGTGTCAACCACATAATTAACATGGATTCACAAACTACGCTCTCTTTCCACAGGCATCAAAGGTAAATCAGGAGACTCCAGAAAAAATGGCAGACTGAGAGCTCAACAAAATAGAGAGCAGCTGTTCCTTGAGAAAAAGTTCTTTGAGTCAAAGTCACAAAGAACAGAGTCAAGGGGGAAGGGTTACACAGAACAGGAAGAAACCATGAACTCTTGATCCAAGAATAGAATCAAAATGTAGTCAGATCTCAGGCAAACGGGAGCTGGGAATTGGAAAGTCTTGAACCAAGGCTATTCAACCCATCCTCAGCAGCCCCATGGTCTCCTGCCTGTGCTTCTCTCTGGAATTGTGTGTCTGCATCATTGTCTTCTCTCTCAGCAGTCTCCTCAGCTAACTCACTTTGGGTAGGGCCCAAGATGGCTACCAGCCTCAACTCCTTATCATGCCCCTGAGCTCCCATTAACTCCACTGATTAATAATAGTTTCCTAGTTTCAATTTTCAGAGGAAAAAAACATTCTGGTTGGCTCATCCCAGCTGGTTTAATAAAAGCCCTTTGTACTGCAGTGTATCATGACCCCTGGTCAGCCTGGGCAATGGATGGGCAAGGACTGATGGCTCAGTCCTGACTCCATGTGGACCGCAGCCACTCAGCGGGCACTATGGGTACAGAAAGACCTGACAGATAGATGTGTCTGACATGCTTCAAAAGTTTATTTGTGGTCAGTCATTTGGAATTTGTACAACGTTTTCTCATAGGAAAAAAATCATAGGGAAGAGAAAAAAATCTTTAAAACAAACAAAAAATCAATTATCTACCATGAGTTAAGCACAGTGATAGGAAACTTGCATTAGTTTTCTAATTTTGTTTCATTGATACACCAATTCTCTAAGCAAGTTATTGTTCATGAGATGGTTTATACATTGTAGTTTGGCTCCAAAGATAAGTATCAATACCTTATTAAAATCAAAATATGTATTAATAGCATCCAAAATAGGATGAACGATAACCATCATCCAAATCATTGTTTCTATAGAAAAATATATTTCAAGTTCCGGCATGGGCTGTTGATAGCACATTTTCCCACAGTGGGAGCAAGAACTATACCTCCTTCCTCTCCCAGTGTGTTTTGTCCAGCCCTGAGGCACGTCAGCTCTGGACTGTAAGTAATGCAGTGCCCATGGCCTGAGAGAGAGGCTCTAGGGTGAGGCACAGACATGAGAAGCAAGCATTTGGCAAAGGTGAATACATTATTTCAATTTTTTATAAGAAAGCACTATGAGGGCTGAAGAAGAGGATGAGGCAGTAAGAAAGAAAGTTATAATGAAGTTTGTACTCTTTTTTTCCCTAAAGTTTTTGCTTTCTTTTCCTACTTATTACTACTTCTGTTAGTATTAAGAAATTGTAAAGTATGAAGATGGGGGGGGCGGGGGGCAGCAGTGAGAGGCCAAGCTCTTTGCCACAGCTCTGAAAGTGCTCAACCTATGAATGAGGCAAAGAGGGAAGGGGGTGAGAGAAAGGAGAATTCTGCTGACCCTCTCTTGGGAACCCATTTGTGAATGCAAGGACATTCATAAGTCAGGCATATGCAAGTCAGGGACTGTGTGTAATTGGATCGTATAATATGACATTCATCCCTGACTTTTTTCCCCTCACCTAGTCTCCTGGTTTTATGTCCTACTTTGATGTAAGATAATATGGTTGTACATGAGTGACTTGAGTTAAAAAATAGACACATAAAATTCTCTCAAGCTAGATACTCAGCAACCTAAATTGTGAGGCATGCTTTAGCCAGAGACAATTTCATAGAGAAGAGAAATGTGGCACTGTAATACACAAATGGAAAACAGCCTTTATTCCCTTATTAAATTTTCAAGGAGTTGCATGGAGATTTAACCACAAAGCTCACATTATTTAGGGGATTTAATTATTGTTTGTTTCTTTCTTTCATTTTCTGTCTCCAAATAAAAGCATATTTCATTACATGGTGAGCATTAATGCTTTTAGGAAGATTCAAAAGAAAAGAAATCAGCTTTTCACAAAAGCAAAACCATATTCCTTATTATCTACACAAATTAAGAAAAACCATGCTGCTTTAGGATTGCACAGAAAAGAGGGGAAAAAACGTTCAGGTGGCACCTTCTCAGATTATTCTGTGGTAGCAGGCCTTCCTAAATTTTGGAATTTGGGTCTGCCAAGGCCTGGTCTCACAGAGGGAGGATGCTATAAGCCTTAGGACAGTGGTTTCTAAATACGGGGTGCCCAGAATCACCTAGGAAGAATCTAAAAAGTGCAGATTCCTTGGGTCCCAATCTAGACACTCAAGAAGCCAGTCCCTCAAAATTTTATCTTGAATAAGGTCTCTTGCGAATCTCTTGTAGCCTACAGGCACTTGTCCAAATGTGTATGTGTGTGTGTGTGTGTGTGTATATATATATATATACACACACACATATACATATACACGCACATATATTGTCCAAATGTATACATATATATGTATACACACACACATATATTTAAACCATTGTCTTAGAGCTCCTTTTTTTTCCTTTTCTCGAAGCGTGATCTTTGTATTATCTTCAAGCAGAATCACTTAGCATGTTTGTTAAAAACACAGATTTCCAGACTGGACTTTACATCAACTGAATCAGATGCTTTGTGGGGTGGGATCCAGGAATTTTCTCTTTTAATAAGCACCCCAATTAAGTCTCATTCCTACTAAAGTTTGAGAATCATTGCCTTAAGTCTTTCAGGGGGTCAGCCCAGTGGCATAGTGGTTAATTTCATGTGCTCCACTTCAGTGGTGCAGGGTTCACAGTTTCAATCCCAGGTGCAGATCTATACATCGCTCATCAAGCCATGCTGTGGCAGCATCCCGCATACAAAATAAAGGAAGATTGACACAGATGTTAGCTCAGGGACAATCTTCCTCACCAAAAAAAACAACAAAAAAAAAAGGAGGCTTTCAGTGAGGCATGTATCCCTTGTATACTTTTCTCCAGTCCATAGTCAATTTCTTTATTAAAATACAATTTCCTCCTCATATTTTGATTAAATTAAAAGTAAAGAAAAAAATCTCTTTAACATGTTCCCAAATGACTTTGAGGTTTTGCTAGATGTGCAGGAAACCCTTGGGAAGTTCTGCACTTGTAGGCAGACTCCTGACCATTGGCCACGTGATAAGCCTTTATCTGTGAGGAAATGGGCCTTATGGATGGTCATCAACGATCAAGACCCTGGGATGCAAGACCTTGATAACTTCATCCCTTAAGATAATACATACAACTTACAACACATTGTATATGCTGCTCAGTTTCCCAAATTAGAAAATTGCAACTCTTGTCATCACTGTCAATTATAAATGAGGGAGTCAGTGATTAAGTGATGTCCATAGAGATTGAGTGAGGACAAACCTCTCCTTGCCCACCCTGCTAAGACAATTGCAGGAGCCACGGAGAGACAGTTCTCACCTTATCAACTCTTCACACTGTCAAAACAAGAAAACCTCACCTGCAGAGGGCTCAAAAACCAGTACAGGAAATACTCAATTCTTACTTAATATTTTCTTGAGTAGAACATAAAAGAACTTTTGAATTCTAAATCTGTCATTCAGCACAACATAAAAAGAAGCAATCCACTTCTTAAGGACCAGCAGGGAAAGGGATTCAGCCCTGGTCTACAACCCCATTCCTTAGGACATGAGTGTCCCCTTTATATGGGATGTCTAGGGCCCACTCTGGTGGGGCCAGCATTTTCTCTCTTCCAAATGCTCTAGTGAGAAACCCAGGGAAATCTTATGACTGAACAGAGCAACAGACTGTCAAAGTCATCATATTTATAAACATACCAATTGGAATATGTCAGAAAAGACATTTTATTAAAAGTAAAGAAAAATCCACCGAATACATATTTTGCAACAAGCAACATCAAGTAAGCTTAAGCCTGTGTGAGTTCAAATTCACATTTATTCTCATAGGCTAACCAATCGACAATGAATTGCTCATCAAGGGAAGAAATGAAGTGTTTTCTTCCATTTAGCTAAAAAGAGTCCTAGACCAAAATGGAAAAGCCTATGAATATTTGACTTTACATCATTGTTAGGTGAACTCAGTAAAATCACCCTCACTTTCTGTGCTCCTTGAAGGCAAGTTAGGTCTGTTTTATCCATGTTTGTCTCTCCAGCACCAAATCAAACTAAAACGTGCTCAATAGATGCTGGTGAAATATATGGATGAAATGCCAGTGTCAATGCTATCTACATTTTTTAAATTTAATGTAATTTTTTTCCAACTACAAAATTAATACGTTCAATGTAGAAAGCTTAGAAAAAAGAAATGTACCAACACGCATAATAAGAATCTATAATCTGAAAAATCAATAGATAAACAATGTTAACATTTTGACATTTTCCTTACTATTCTTGTATCTATACTTTTTTTACCCAAATAAGAATGTGCATAATGTTTTTCATCTTATTTGTTTTTATCTTAAAAATATCCTTAGAAATATCCTTAATAAACTTTCAATCATATCAATAAATACTTCTTATACTATGATGTTAAAATCTGCATGATATTTCAAAATACAAATGAATCATAATTTATTCAAGCAATCTTTTTGAAAAATAGGATATAGTTAGGTTTTTCAATATTTTGCGAGTATATAAATAATCCTCTGGTGAACATCTTTGTTCATACATTAAATAATCTCATTAATATTTCTAAAGGAGGAATTGATTAATTAAAGGCTTATTTTTATAGTTTCTTTCAAACATATTTCCAAATTACCCTCCAGAAATTTTGAACCAATTTATACTTTCATCAATTGTAAATAGATGCTAAAATATTTATGACAGAAAAAAGATTTTTCAATTGTAGCAGAGCTATTAATTCAACTGCTAAGTGGTTTCACTTGCAATAAAGAGATGAAATATGTCAGCATGTTTTTTCACTTTAAATATTGTTTTATTTTTGTATATGGTCTTCCTATTTTTCCCAGAAAACAGTAATCTGTATTATGACAAGTCATGTCAGTGTTTCCTGAAAATATTTTCAGGTCTTTACGGAAATCCAAATTAGAATCAGATGATTGCCCCATGAGTATAGAACCAAAGCCAAGAAAGTTAGTTGTTTAACTGCACTGTTGAATTTGATCCACCTATGGTGACCTGATAAATCCATCTCCTCACTAGGAGATGAAATTGATTGACACCTTGACCCAAGCCATTCCCTGTATAGCACATTCCAGAAGATATTTGAAATGCTTTTTTCCGGCTAACAAATCTTCTTTTGGTTATGGCAATACTATCTATCCCACGACAACTTTGGGCAAGCTAATAGAGCTAGACCCTGACGTTGCAAGAACCTGATTTTTTGTTTGGAAGAAATCTACCAATTATGTATTATCCCCTATCTTCTGGTTAATTTTTCCAAATTTTTAGTCTCAGAAGTTTCACATATTTTAAATTTTGTCAATGCCGTGCTGTCACTATTATGTTCTCCATACCCAGAGATGACTAGGGCTTATTAAATATTGTGCTTATCAAATAGGGCTTATCTCTTTTACAGCACAGACCCTTTACTGGGAGGCAGCTGTCCAACCAGGGTCTACATTTCAAAGTATATTAGTTTTCTATGGCTGAATAACAAATTATCACAAACTTAGTGGCTTAAAATAACACCCATTTATTAGCTCACAGTTCTGTAGGTCAGAAATATGGCATGGCTCAAGTGGCTTCTCTTCTTAGGATCTCTCAAGGTGTTGGCCAGACTGGGAGGCTCTGGTGAAGAATCCCCTTCCAACCTCAATCAGGCTGTTAGCAGAATCCATTTCCCGCAGTTGTAGAAAGGAGGTTCCATTTCACTATCAGTTGACGGCTCTCTCAGCTTCTAGAAGCTACCTTCATTCCTTCTCAGGTGACCCCCTCCATATTCACTCCAGCAACAGGTGTCAAATTCCCCCCACCCTTCTGCATAGAATCTCTCTGACTTCCTCTCTGCTTTTGAGGGCTCATGCGTTAGATCAAGCCCACCAAGATCATCTCTAACTTAAGGACAACTGTGACATTTAACATAACATAATCTTGGGAGTGATATCTCATTATATCCACAGGTTCCACGGATTATGGTGAGACATCATTGGGGAGCCATCCCAAAATTCATGCTGCCATGCTCAGCCTCTCTTACATCCTGATGTGTTAACTAGTTCTCACCAATAGAATATCAGCAGAAATGGTGCATGTTTCTTCCAGGCCAGGGATTTTAAAAATCAGTTGTTTCTTCTCCAATATCTCTCTTTCCATCTGCCAGATGAATGTTAAGGAATTCGAGGCCCTAACAGATGATAAAGCCACAAATAAAAGGGTCTTGTGTCCCTGAATCACCAGGTGGAAGAAAGCTGCTCATGGCCAAGGAAGATCCACAGCAGACTCTTAATGAGCAACAAATGTATTTTTATTGGGTAAAGCTACGAAAAATCTGGCATTGATTTGCTCTAGTAAATAATGCTATCTTACCAGATACCTGGTTTCTTCCATTTCTAAATATAGAGTAAGCAAAATTAATTCAAATACACATTTTCTGAGTAGAATTGGACAGCTCTCAGTTTGAAGTCCAGTTCTTTCAGGTAATAGGTCTGTGGCCTTATAAAAGTAATTTCATCTCTTTGATTGTGATCAAGTATCAACAAATTTCTGAGGCCTGACATTAAAACAGGAGGACTAAGACTTCATCTCCCTTTTTAGCAAAGATCATACTTTATATTAACAGTTAACACCTATTAAATTCAACTAATCACATGCTCTTCACACACAAATCCTGTGGCATTAGAAATGCTGACCCAAACAATTGAAAAAAGTAGTAAAGACTTTAGACTCCTCACAAGCAAACCAGTCATGCAATTAGATATTATGTTCCTATGTTTGGTGCTTTAAAACATACATTCTGTGTACTTATAGGTACTGTATATCTGCTTCAATAAACAAAAACATATGTTTCCTTAAATAGCCCGAATGGATAAAAATATCCATTAGCAAACCACAGAAAATGGGAATTACCTCTTCAGTACTATCCCCAAAACTCATCAAAAATAGATAATATTCAGTTCTTGAACTAGGAAAGTAACAAATACACTTAAAATGACAATTTTGAAATGAAATTTTCATTTTATGTATAGGTAGGATTTTTTTTTCCTTCGGCAAATCAACATTTAGTCTGTAAAACACGATGCTCGCTCATAATGTCATGCATCTCACTCACAATAATTCTTTCTTATTAACTGCTTGGGTGCAATTTATTTTCCTCTCAGGCTACGAAGGCGTGTGCAAGTGTGGCCGACTCTGGCTGGAGCTGATAAGCCAGCCCATAGCAGCAGCACTGCTGGCCTGATGAGATTTGTAAGAAGACAATATTCCACTGGCTCGGAAAACTATGCTGTATATCAAACCTATCAAAAACAATATCTACAAACAATGCCTTGATGCATTTGCCAACTCTCACAGAAAGCTCTCTGTTGTTCTTCTGAAAATATAGCTTGATTTTTTTTCTGTTGGAGTGAAGACATACAGACTACATTTTTTTTTAAAAAGATCTTTGCTTTTGTTTACATTTTTTTCACTAAGCATTGTAGTCTAAAAGAATATTTTTAAACCTTGGCTTTCAAATAGACATTGCTATAGTTCAAGAAGAGGATAGATTACCCATTCTTACTGTTAGGAGCATTTATTTCATAGATGAGTGAAAAAGAAATCACGAAACGGTCAAAAAAGAAACATGTCACTATCCCACAAACTAAAATTCTCATTGTAAGCTTTCCAATGCTTTTTAAATGAAATACTTACCATTGAGGAAGGCAAATAGCCCCTTTAAAAAGATGCTTTTCCTTCTGTTTAGAACAATTGTTTATTATTTGTTATTTTAGCACCACACAATTGCTTGTCTCAAAGACACGTATAGTATTTAAATCTAGTATATTTTTGAGATCTTTGTTTCCAACAAAAATTGATGCTATTAAAAAAAATACTATTTTAAAGACAAACCACTGTGAGAACTCTAAATAGATGAGACACTGGATATATTCACTTTACGTATGTATTGCATTATTTAAAGGAAAATAAGCTACAAAAATGATATTATATTTATATAATGCTTCACAGCTACAATGCACTGACACATATTTTCCACAATGCTGTGATGTGGATATGGCTAGCACTGGAATTACAGTGTGAATTCACCATCATTTATTGTTTACTCTATATTCTATGCTTTACATACATCACATCATTTAATCCTCAAAACAACAACAGAAGATTTCTTAGAAGGCAATCCTCCATTGGCTCAGAAAAATCCCTGCTGTATACTAAACCTGTCCAAAAAATATCAAACATGCTTTGATGAATTTTCCAACTTTCATATACACACAAAAACTATCTGCTGTATGTCAAAAACATATTGGGATTTATTTTTCATATTTAAAAAAAAAAATAAGGAACCTGAGGCTTAGGGGGTGCTGAATGACTTGCCTAAAAGCAAAAGAACAGAAACACAACAACTACATGCACTGAGCACCAACTATGGATGCTGTGAGTGCTTTACACCCACACAGACAATCACGGGATCGCGGTTCATCTTACCAACTGCTCCATCAGCCTAGTATTGTGATATTTTTTTTCCTCTAAGTTTTATTTTTAATTTTATTTTTTAAATTGTCATACATTAAAATTAACTTTTTTCTTTAGATGTACAGTTCTGTGAATACTAACTCATGTTAGATTAATGTAAACACCACCACAATACAGAACAGTTCCATCACCCAAAAACCTCCCTTGTGGTACCCCTTTATAGTCACACTCACATATCTCTCACTCCTAACCTCTGCTAATCACTGATCTGTTCTCTGTCACTACAGTTTTGTCTTTTCAAGAATATCGTATAAATGAAATCATACAGAATTGTAACCTTTTGAGACTGGCTTCTCTCACTCAGCCCGACGTCTTTGAAATTCATCTAAGCTTTTGCATGTACAAATAGTTTGTTTCTTCCTATTGTAGTATATCCATTTTAAATATAAAGAAAATAAGACATAAATTTGTTCTTCTTAATATGTCTTACAGATATCTGCTAGTTTCATATTCTCCCATGGTTACCCTCTGTTCATCTTTTGTGTATGCCCTTTTGAAACCTAGATTTTGTGGCCACATTGGTTTATTTAAATGCTTTCCCTGTTTCTACCTTATTGGGATAAAGTGTGATTGTGCTATTGGAATATTGCTTTTAGAGCCTTCTTCCCCTCATCCCTCTTCAATTATCTTTCCTCAGTATCCTCAGAATTTAGATATAGGCAGCAAAGCTACTTTAATAGGCCAGCTTTTATCAAAACTCCTTGGAAATGAAATATCAAAAAATTAGCTAGGGATGGTGTAGACAGAGGGGATCCAGTATTGGTAAGGGCACACTGAGCAGAAAAGTTTCAGAACCCAAAGATGATTTTTGCTTATTTTGCTTATTTAGGGAAATTTTTATTATAATCATGATTAATTTAGATGTGAACAAATTAAACATTACTTTAC
Organism: Ceratotherium simum simum; assembly: GCF_057802395.1. Classification (NCBI taxonomy): domain Eukaryota; kingdom Metazoa; phylum Chordata; class Mammalia; order Perissodactyla; family Rhinocerotidae; genus Ceratotherium; species Ceratotherium simum. The sequence goes on from NC_141900.1 coordinate 45,139,652, forward strand.
TCTAATTAGAACCACCTTTAAAATCATGAAATTAGGACTAAAGGAAACTGCCTGTTCATGCCACTGTGAATCTGCCCCTACACTGCCCTAGAGCTCTGAGCAGTGCATTGAGAGAAGGCAGCTCTCAAACACGGTTGATTAAATGACCTATTACCTATCTTTCAGGAACATTGCCTTCTTAAATGCTCCAGTGGCTCCTTATGTTTCCATTGTCATTGAAAAGCAGATTTTTATTCCCAATAACATAACCAACAGATGTCTCCAAAATCCTAAGGCAACTTAGGATGGTGGCAGTTTGTGGTATTTTCTCATCCCTTATGGTGCATTGGAAATATCTGTGCAACCACCTGTGTTCTTACCTTTTGCCCATGCAATCAAAGCTGTTTCATAATAGAGCCAAATTAAATAATAAAAAGGCTCTAGCAATCAGAAGATTGTCTTCTAAGTTCCACCCTTCAGAACGAAAAAGAGGTGAACTTTGAGAACTAAAAAGAGTACAGTTTATTTGGATTCTTAAATTGTATGTCTTCTGTTACAAATTAACTTGTATTATTAAAAATTGTCTACTGATATTTACATGAAAGAAAAATAATCCACAAGCTATTACTCCACATTCTACCCAAAATATATCTTCCGACTCTATGTAGTTTTAGGCTGTTTCTCTTGAGCTTGTTCTGATGCCACCCATCCTGCTGTCATGATACATTTCCAGAATCCCTTGTGCTGATTTCTCTATCAGAGTCAAGAGCATGGCCTCCCACACTGCTGTCAAAAGCCACAGTGGTATGTATGAGTCGATGATCAAAGACAAACCTTTTACCAGGGAAAGTGCTTCCCACAGGAAGATTGCCATTGGATACAACTGTCCATGAAGTATATCAATGTCCTGGTGGAATCATCAGAGGCCCTCCAAGGGAAGTAGTGGGTTGAGAGGGGCACAAGTCAGAGTAGCCAAAAGGAAACACATTAGTTTCAAGGTGAGTTTCTTTTGATTAAATTCTCAGGCCAGAATGTGAAAGAAGCAGAGTTATCCTGAAGTACTTGACTAATCCTCACCACACAGATCTATACTGTGGTTACCTATTAGATAGTATACACGCTAGCTATCATCTCCTGTTACGGTTTCCTCGCTACCCCTTCTAGATAGATTTAGCATAAAACATGACTGTCCCTTGTGTGTATATCATGAGATGGGTGCCTTGCGATGCTTTACATGGTGAGATCTTAACTCCAAAGTTGCAACATACTAGAATGTCTCACTTAGTTGTGAAGGATGTCACAATAATTCATTACACGTCAAAGCTTAAAGGTTTGGGAAATAATCCGTTTTAAAAATTAGATCATATTCAAGGTTATTCATATAATAACACAATTCTCATACCCACTAGGTTTTATGCTCCAGGTGGGTAAGATTCCTCCCTTTTTAATTCATCAGGAAAGTGCCTCTAACATAGTAGGCTCTCATCAAATAGTTGTTACATGAATAAATCCCACTTATATCCCAATACAGTTTCTTGAGGAGTAGAGAAAGAGTGACAAAGTAAAGTCATATGCTCATGGGAATATGTCACCTATGCTAACATTATCTATCAGAAGCACTGCAACAGTGCAAAACAGAAGAGGGAACTGCTATTTTAGACTCAAACAAATTATTTCTTAACAAATCTCTTTTTTATTTTAACCTTGAAAATAATACTAAGCCAGTGTTTGGTATGGAAGGAAATCATCATGAATAATTACAGCAGCAACATTAGCTACTATAAAATATTATGTTATGATCATAATGCGCCACACTTTATACGTATCACTTCAGTTAATCCTCATGACCTTATAACATAGGAGTGATTCTCTTTAAAGATAAACCAAAGTGGTCTTCCTGGTGGTCAGTGGTGGAGCAGTGTTCAGAGCCAAATCTGCTTGATGCCCAAGTCCATGCTCTTTTCACCTCAACATGATGCCTCCACTGAACAAGGTAAAAGAAAATCAGAAATGCCTCAAAATTATTAGCTGCCTCTTGATTGTAAATTTGTTTCTAAAATTTAGAAATCCAACAGCAAAACATCAAAAAAGAATTCTAGCATGTACAAGGCTTCATATTTCACTATAATTAGCGTGCCAGACTATATAGTCAGTAAAACTACGTGTAAGAGGATCACTTACATTCAAGGCAAGAAAACTTGTAGAAAAAGAATTACTTTAAGCTGCACTTTTTATTCCTAAAAGGGAAGCTTTTGGCCTTAATTTTCAAAGTAGGCCTAAATGTAAGCATTATTGTGCAACATATCTACACAGAAAGATCGCTTCTTGGGTACAAAAAGAGGGTATACTATATTCTTCATTGGTTCCTATGCTAATTTTGGCCTTTCACATAAAAGGCTTTCTTGAACAGTTGCGCCGAATGTATGGTAATTTTGTGATATAACCTCTAGGTCACATAATACTCAGTCAAAGTTACCAAAATAATTTCTTTCAAGAGAACTTGGATTCAGTCCCTTCATAAATAAAGAAAATCTAGGAAAAGGAAAAAGAACATGTTCTTTTAAGGAGGGAAACAACGCCAAACAAAAAGCAGCTAGCGCCTAATTTTACAAAGTCAGTGACAGTAAGTTTAGCGCCTCTTTTCATAGTGTACTTCAGTACCACATGACGCTTTCTAACCACGGATACCCTCGGTATAGAATTAATCCATAGAATCATGTCCTGGGTCCTTCTCTCTTCTTTTGCCTTAGCCTGTGTGATTTGTGACCGCCTGTCAGCCCTATGTGAATAATCCACAGATCTACATCTGAATGTTTTAGAAATCTTAAACGGCTCCATGCAATCCTGGCAGCACTTCAAACAGAGAACAATAGTGTCTAAAGACAGCTCACCCTTTTCCCTTCCAAACCTATTTCTCCTCTTGAGATCCCTTTTTCGTTGTTTATTGCACCACTGGTTATCCAGGATCACACCTTTGGATCACTTTGACTCAGTCTTTTTTGTCCTTTACTCATCATAAGTAAACATTCTGCTGCATCAGAATTTGAATATTTTTATCATGTCCACTGCTGCCACCTAGTCCAAGCCACTGCCGTCTCTCAGTTGGGTCACTGAAATGACCTCACATAATATGTCTTCTTGCTTCTTCATTTCCTCCTGCATTGGTTAGGATTAAGTATTGGTATATACGATAGAATACCCAAAATAATAGGACCTTGGACAAAACAGCAGTTCATTTTTCTCATATGTGAATTAGTCCATATAGAGGTGGTTTAGAACTGTTATGGGGTTCTGTGGTATCAATGACCTAGGTTCCTTCCATCTTGTTGCTCCACAATGAAGAGGGTTCCCTTCGTAGTCTAAAATGTTCACTCCAGCTTCAGCCACAAAGCCAACATCTGATTCAGCACATAGGCAGGAAGGTTAAATAAAAAATGCTCCCTCTTTTAAAAGGCAATTTCTGAAAATTGCACACACCATTTCCAGTTTCCATCCCTAGAGCTGAACTTGGTTTCAGTGCCACACATAGCCGCAAGGGAGGCTGGAAAATGCAGTCTTTATTCTGGGTTGCCAAGTTAGGAAGATAGAGAGAATAAATACTGGGGGACAACTAAATAGTCTCTACCATAACTTACTAGAGTCATTTATCCATTCAGCAGCCAGAGTAATCCTTTGAAAACATAAGTTCTCTGATCATGTCTTCCGAAGTTCTTCAACAGCCTACAAGGCCCTATGTGAAACAGGAAAGAGTAGTAGGATTACCCTTAAACATTGTTGGTCTTGAATTTTAAATGAGATGACCCAGAATGGTTGTGAGTCAAGCCACATTCAGCTATAGAGATGCAGGCATAGAGTTGGATTCAGGCAAATCATTGGATAAAGGCAGGATTTGGGGTTTGCCAGGTAAGTATGACAAAGTGAAAAAGGAGTCGCAGAGTTGAGAAGTACAAAAGTGAGTGAACAATGGAGTCTAATATGGATAAGGATGGAAGTAAGGATACAAGCCAAGTGAGTGTTTGGTCCTACTCCTCCAAGAAAGAGATGCAAAATGGAATTAAAAGTGTAAAAATGTTATTAGGGAGAATACCTGTGTGAAAGAAAAAAGGAATGGAGATGGAGAGCGCTAGGAGAACTGCCAAATCATGAGGCAAGTCTGACAAGTGGACTAGAGGGTTGGGTGTAAGTATCACAGGCTGTCATGCAGTCTAAGGACAGTTCAGCAAGCCATCACAATGCTTGAGCCAAAGTTGGCAGACAAAGGAGTCCCACGTCTCCCAAGAATGGGTCTGCCTTAGAATGCCCACCACAGTCAGTCACTGGCCTCCATGCAAAGGCAGCAATGGACTTCAAAGTGCAGCCCCTGGGGTCCTCCGTCCTGTGGTAGGAGGTCTGCAAGACACATTCTTGTGGCCACCCCATTGAGAGACATGTAAAAGGTGATAGAATCAAAGGATTATAGGTCTCAATTGGAACAAAGAAATTTTGGAGATTGTATATTCGAGGGAGTAAGCTGGATAGATAGGAATCAGAAAGCCTGCAATTAAGATTTAAGAAGGAAAGTAGTCATTGGTAGTGACAAAGTTGAGGGTGTGACCACGAGGACCAGTGGCTGAAGTAGGAAGGAGACAAGATCCTAGGAGACAGAAAAAATCAGGAAGACAAAGGCATTAAAGAGATCTTCTGCTTGGGATATTGAACTCATCAAAAATTGTAATCTGGAGACAATGACAGCATCCAGATACTGAAATCTTCAAAGATTTATGAGAAGCAACTTGGGGTCTCCAGAAGACTATGCAAGGGGGCAAGTGGGTGGTATAATGTGATGGTATGAGTTTTAAAGCTGTGGTTCTTTAGGGGCAGGAAGGGAGAAACATTTGAGAGTGACAATGCGGAGCAAGTAGTATATCTATACCATTTCCCAGCCCAGTGATTCAAAGAGTACGGGAAAGAAAGCAGTCACTTATCTAGAAGGGCAGAGGCAAAATATTATCTTTAGTATTTGGCTTTAGTTATGGCAAAAAAAAAAAAAAGTGAAAAGGGACAAAGATGCTGAGCTTTAAAGCCGAGGTATTTTTGCTTACAACAAATGCATTCCAGAGGGCAGAAGAGTTGGGTTTTAAGAAATGAGGGGAAGCGGGGGAAGGAATCCAACTTAGGAGCCACACAGAGCCATATGGGAATGAGAATCCAAGCAAGAGTCCAGCTGGGCTTTGGGCTTCTTGTGGTAACTCATATAAACAGGGACGCGGGGCGTAATAAAGCTGATATTATATCTGGTGGATTTCAGTTGTGAAGCCCTCCTCTAAACAGTCTAATGCTATTCTTTGGTGAAATTAGACTACCAAAGTCTACATACTAGGACTGTATTATTTAAAACTAACCAAATCACATTTTTAGATCCTATATTTGACTTTTTTTTAACAGTTTGTTATAAGAAACAGCTACATGAGGGGCCGGCAGGGTGGCGCAAGCGGTTAAGTGCGCACGTTTCTGCGGCGGCGGCCCGGGGTTCATCAGTTCGGATCCCGGCGTGCACTGACACACTGCTTGGCAAGCCATGCTGTGGCAGCATCCCATATAAAGTGGAGGAAGATGGGCACGGATGTTAGCCCAGGGCCAGTCTTCCTCAGCGAAAAAAAAAAAGAGGAGGATTGGCAGATGTTAGCACAGGGCTGATCTCCTCACAAAAAAAAGAAAAAGAAACAGCTACATGAAATCCACTTCTACGTGTGTTGTAAAATTTTAAATAGGCCATGAAAAGTTAAGGATGTTTAGAGCAAACGTTGAAAAAAACACAAAGACATACGGCTGAAAGCAAATAATTAAAAGGTAGACCTAAATCCACTCAAATAAAAAAAAAATATGTTAAACATTAATGGACTAAACACTCTGATTAAAAAGCAGAAATAGCCACATTGAATAAAATAGCAAGACCCAACTGTTTTCTACAAGAGATGCACTTTAAATATAAAGATGCTAGATTAAAAATAAGTAGGTGGGAAAAGATCTACCATGCAAACAGCAAGCATAAGATTGGAGTGCTACAGAATTATCAGATAAAATAGACTTTAAGGCAAAGAGTATTACCAGAGATAAAGACAGACAATTCATAATGATAAAAGGGTAATTTCATCAATTAATTTCCCACTTAAGGCCCTTGCGTCTCAAGGAAGCCCATAACCAGCTGCAGTCTGGCTGTGGTTCAATGAAATTGAGAGGAGTCTGGTTTATCTAAACTACAGAGCTGCTGTGTCTTCCTTCAATTCTCCCTTTCCTCTAATGCACCTGTCCATTAAGCCCTGATCAAATACTATTTACCTCATCAGGCCTTATTACTCATTTTACTTTAATTAGTACTAAATCTTGTGGCAGACTGGGAATCAAGTCTCATGCATCAGCTTTCCACTGAGGACCCCCTTTGTTAATCCATAACCTTGCATCACACTGTCAGACCCATGTTCTGCCTGGTTATTTTGTAGGACAACTAATATAAGTTACTCAAGTCCTTTGTATAGCTCCTAATATCTGAAAATATCAGGAACGTTGCAATTGAAATATCAGGATTATTCCAATTCCCTGTTTCTCTACTTTCATAGAAAAAGAAATACATGTCTAAACCACATAGACATAGACACAATAAGAGAAATAGATACCCACATATGTCTATACAAATGATATTGCAACATGATCCCAAAGGGAGTTATACGCCATCAGAGTGTGAGATTCTTTTTCTTGGAGAGTGAGAAATTCTTTTATAAATGTGTTCCTTCGATTTGATTCTTTTCAGCTACAAATCGCTAGTAGACTGTTTTATAAATGGATTCACCTCAAAAGATAAATATGGCAAGTTGCCTTCTGCTGTATCCAACAAAAGAGTTGCTAACAGATAAAAATACTCCTTGGGAAGAAGGTGAAAATGCATCTCTAAATTCTTGTTATGAGTCACATCAAATTGTAACAAACTGTTTTGGAAAGAAGAAAAACACCAAAGAGAAGTTATCAGAATAGAATGCTGTCAGATGCTATATCCAGACTGGAAGATATCCACAGAAGATGACTAGATAAAGTTTCACTTCTGTTTGCTACAATTTCAAAGCAGTGAATTTTACTCTATTATAGACATCAAATTAGAAACTTTTTTTTGCCATATTACTGGTTTCAAATCAATGTTGTTTTTAGACTGCTGTGTATGTGTACATATATATGCATACACAGACACACACACAGACACACACACATATATATTTCTCCCCTAAAAGCATAATATTGGTGATCAGAATAGGTACATGATTACCTTTACTTCATCATATGTTTTCTTCTTTCTCTGTCACATAGCATTCCATAAGGGACAGTGAAAATAAAAAAAATTTTCAAGAGCTATTGTCTACTAAAACTTTTCTGGATTTCACTTACATTTATATCAGTCTCAATATTCTTAGCTTTATTTCAGGGAATCAAATGTTTCAAACAACAATCCATCCTGTTTTGAACATAAAAAGACAATTAGAATTAAAGTGGCAATGTCTACAAGAATAGGAAAAAGGGCTTTGCCCTTTAAGCTTACCTGCTTCGTTGCCAAACTGATTATTTAAAACAAAGATAAGTCTGTGTTAAGGTGAATTATGTAGATTTGACTATTCAAAATCCATTCATTTTGGTCACTTTCCTCATCAACTTAACTAGTCCTGCAGCAGCCTACATTAATCAGGGCTAAATTAATAAATCACTAGGTTCCAATCTATTTCTTTCATCAATATAGCCAAAAAGAGTATGAATGAAAAAATTGAAAAAGAGAAAAATAACAGCATCTGTTTTATTGCTTCTTGTTTGTTTTCACTTGTCATGAAGATCCTTGGAAGAAACTTAGCTTGCTTTACAAAAAAAAATTGAGTCACAAGTCATGTCATGGTCTTCAAAGGAAAGCAATCTACTAATAATCAAGATGCAGTCCATATGGAGTATTATCCTACCCTTTATTAACCAAAGACCCCCCCCCGTAACCCACCATCATATCCACAGTAAAACAGGCCTCTCCAATATGAAAGAGAAGAGTGGTCTTAAGGAATCAAATAGAAGCTGTTAATATTAGAGGTTGAAGTGCTATAAATTAACTATTTGCTGATCTTATTCTTATACCACAAAAGATTGGAATTTCTCACAGAGTTCCTGCATATTTTTAATCCTTAACACACACACACACACACAGATTTCCTGCATATTTTAATCCATATTTTACACCCACACATTTGCACGCATGCACACACACACCTTTAAAGCACTTCACTTGCTCAGAATGAACATGGCCATGTTTTTATTCCCAAACACTGAAGAGATTTTCATGAAGTAGACTCTCAGCATATCCACTCTCCAGCCTCCTTTTCATTTATTCTAAAATATAAAAATGTGTTCAACGCTTACTTCTTGAATACCCATCATATGTCAGGCACTGGAAAAGACATTAGAGTCCATTGATGAATATTTCCTGAGCTCTTTCTCTTTGCTGTACTCAATGGAAGGGTGGGTACGTCACAATTCCCCTTTATCTCAGCCATTAAACTACGTGGGAACAGCTTCGTAATTTCAGCTCTCACCCTCTGTGCTCCTTGAACCCATCTTAGTGCACAATATACCCAAACAAAACACAAATTCAACCTCAAAATGATTTTAATTGAATTTTCATCAGAAGACAGAAAAGAAGCTATATTACAGTCACAGAGAAAAATATTCTCCTCACAGCCTCATCAAGTCCTGCTACCTTTATTTCTCCTCCCCGCCCTGACACTCAAAATCCCCTAGCTGATATAGCCCACTCAACAAAACAAAAGCCCAGCAGCATTCTAAGCAGCCTCCAGTAAACAAAACCCCAGTGGTTAGTCAAACCCCAAGCGGTATCTTCATTCCTCTAAAAAGCTTCAATTATCCATCTATATCTGTATATCTGTGTCATATCTATCTATATCTATATCACATTTCTTCTCATTTGAACCCTGGCCACCGAACTAATTGTTCACTCAGTCTTTTCAACCCATCATTTACCTGAGTAGATGTACCTGTGACCATAAATCCTTTATTTAGAAAAAGCATGTCACACCTGGATTCTTGATAGCATAGACTATGCCCAAGGTACATACTGTCCCGGTTCTACTTTAAGAGTAGAGGCTGCTCAGCCTTAAACCAGCTCCAAAGCAGAAGTCCAAGTTGGGACACTGAGGTCAAAATTGTTTGGTTTCCCTACACAAACACACTGGGACTGCTTATAGGCCACTCCGTGGATGCCTGTACAGCCTCCTGTCCACATAATCCTCCTGTCTAAACACATCCATTCTCCCTCCAACTACCCCCTTTCTCAAGCCAAAACTCAGTCAGGCTTCCCCAGCTGCATGTTCAGGACCCTCTCTGAGTTCTTAGGTGCAGAATAAGGAGAAATAAAAGCTGGACAAGTGAGCGAAATAGGGCGGGAGCAGGCTACTTACTCGCCTATATAAGCAATTTCTCCTCACTTTTTCAAGTCAAAAAAATGAACATATAAAGTCAATAAAAAAGCAGATAAATCCTCAATAAGTGTTCATTGCTGTTATTGTTGTTATCGTTACAAATATTATGTCTATGTGTTCCTCTGTCAACCGTGGGAAAAGAGAGCCAAATCAAGTTACTCTTTAAAAACAAGCACTTGCACTACAAGCAGACTGGAGGGAAGAGGGACTATCCTTGCCAAGGACAAGTTTTAATTGATGATGGCTGCAGCACTAATGAGGCTGCCTCCCATTGGTGTGGCTCCTGCTCCTAAGTACCCCTCAGAGGGGCAGCCACAGAGACAGACAGAAACGATTCACTCTGTTGCCAGAACTTCCCACGTGGCAACATCAATAATCAGAGCAGCACTGATCCTCTGCCTTTACATCCGTGTAGTCAGCTCATACCATGTTTAAGGAATCAGACTCTCCAGGGAAATACCAGTTAATAAAATAACTAGAAATAAGCCAAGTGTTACTCTAAAGTGCTTCTTATGGTAGATGACCAGTGTGTATTATAAGCAAAGACTAGTGACATGTAAAACATTTTATTCAAGGCTTAAGAAAAATAAAATTTTCAATTGTAAATTTAACAGTTGTAAGTAAAAATATTTCTGTATATTTTCAATTTTCCACGTGAGTGAGATATTTTAAATGCAGATACTCATTTCTGCAAAAGACATGAGTAACCTAAAAGTTTTAAACTTGAGTAAAGGAGGAGAAAATTAAGGTAATTCACCCCCATTAAACCTCAAATATCCAGATATCTGACACAACTTCTCTTGTTTCTTGAATATCTAGATTGGTCCTTTGAACTGCTCATTTTATAAGAAATATCTAGATTGGTCCTTTGAACTGCTCATTTTATAAGAAAGTAATAGCTGTAATTGAGTATTTACCATGTGACACAGTGTACCAAGTACCTTAGGTTAATTGCCTCATTTATTAGTCACAACTTTCTGGATAGGTACAATTGCAAATGAGGAAATTGAGGGATAGAAAGGAAAGTAATTTTCCCAAGGTCACATAACTAGCACATGATTGAACTGAGATTCAACCCAGGTGGTCTGGTTCTTAAACCTGGTCTTGTAACCACTAACTTTACTGCATTCTTTTAATTTATCTGATCAAATAGAGTTCACCAAATAAGTTCATGTCTACTTAAAAGTAGAAGGTCAAACATTTAGAAGCAAACTCTTTGCAATCTTCTTTCGTATTTTCAAATTAAATTTGACAAGTCAGTACATATTTCAGTATCACACAATTTTACTGCATTTTTCATATCACAGTTCCCCTCACTCTCCAAAATCCACCAAGACCTTCAATTTTACCTCCAAAAAAATCCTGAATCAGTCCACCCACTACTCTCCATGTCCACTGCCATCACTTTATTCTCAGCTACTGCCATTGCTTTCCTGGAGTACTGCAATAGCCTCCTAATTTATCTTCTTCTTTCCATTCATATTCCCGCAAATTCCCTGAAATATAATCCTTCTACATAATAGGATGATTTTTATAAAATTTAAATCAGATTATGTCCCTCTCATGCTTAAAGCCTTTCAATGACTTTACCCTGCTCTTAGAATAAAATGTAAACTCTTTAGCGTAGCCCACAAAATCCTTCACAATCTGGCCACTACCTATCTAGTCAACCTCACCTCACCCTACTCTGCCCCTTGCTCACTGAGCTTCAGCTACTTGGGTCTTCTTTCTGTTCTTTTAAAGTAACCTCTGTTCCACCTCAGGGCCTTTGCGTTTACTCTTCCCAAGAATATTCGCCTGGCTCTTTGCATGGATGGCTGTCTCCATCTCTTCCATCAGGACTCAGCTGAATGACACTACCCGAGAGATGTTTTCCCTGACCACTTGTCTAAAGTAGTGCACACATGCACAACACCCCCCTGCCTTACCCATTACCATCTATCAGAGCCCACTCTTTATTTCCATTAAATTATTTTCCAGAATGTGCAGTTATTATCTGCTTTCTCCACTAAAATGAAAACCCAAAAGGAGGGACTACCTCTCTTTCATTTGTTGTTTTGTTCCACGCCCAGCAAAGATCTGACACAGAGTAGAAATTCAATAAACATTTTTGAATAAATGAATGAGCTCCTCAGACTTCCTGTCCTACTGTTTCTAAACTCTAGCTATGAAAATTCCTCTTAGATATTCAGAAAATCAAAGGACCTAAGAATATTAGGTCAGATTAATGGAAAATCGTACACAAACACATACAGCAAAAAAAGCTGAAAATATTTCCATGACACATATACCATCAACTACAATCACAAATCTGATTGAAAAGACTGGCATGAAATTTTGGACTAGCATAATGCTTTCTAAAATTCATAAATTTAGTCTAATAATCACCTTTTCTAAATAATTTTAAGTTGGAAATAAAGGTTGAAAAAGTGTTTAAGTAGGCTAATCTATCCTTGCTCCTCTGCATGCATTTTTGTTTGTTTGCTTGTTTGTTTGTTCAAAAAACACTGACTAAGAGAACCACAAATTCCACTTGGTTTTCATACCACCTGAAAAGCAACTTTTCACCATCTCAGTGGAAACAGTGCAAAACTTCTCAACAAATTACAATCAACCAGAAGATGTTTTCAGAATAGGTTAGACATGTATATACATCTTTGGTTAACTGTGTCAGCAAATTTTTCATTGCCTACTGGACAAATTTCTGAGCAAATTTATTGTCTGTCTCGTGGAAGATAGCCATTTTTGTATGCCAAGAAAAAAGACAAAGAATATGCCAAAGCATGAAATATTATAGGAAGAGAGTTCAATAAGAAAGGTAAAGCAAACGAGTCAAAGTGATACCCAAATCTCAAGGTGAGTCCCCTGTGAAAAAACACCAGTTGGTAATCCCTGCCTAAATAATTACTGCCTGCAATCCAAGACTCTTGTGGGTTTTTGCTGAATGCAACATTTATTGATTTCCTACTGTGTGCAAAGTGACACGTGTTTGAAAGTTGAATAATGTTGAAATATGGTCCCTGCTCTTTAACTGATTATAGTCTACCAAATTATGCACAATTATAAACAACTCTTGGCTCAAATACCTCTTCCTCGTAAGTAGAAGATCCCAATTGACTTCAACAATCTCATATGTCAAGAATTTCTTCACAGTGATGCTATGTTTTTGTATTTCTATATCCTTTCACTACAGAAAAATAAAATATAAATATTTTAACTAATTTATTCTATCTTTCCTGTACAACGCAATTCATTTTAGATATAGTGCAGCACAATATTTGACATGAACAATGAGAGTTTGTATACTGAAGCATGTAAACTAAAAGCAAGTCCTCCAGATCTGATTCCAAGGTCCTGACTCAGCCAAAACTCAGAGACTAGCGTACAAGTGCAAATGATAGACTCATGCCCTCAGGAAATAAAAGAGGTTCAAAGTGTAAAATCCAGCTAGCAGTTGCAATATCACCTATTGCTGATCTATTGCATTGCCTGACTTCATGAGATTAACCTGAACAGGATTTCAGTTTTCACATCGATTTAATGGAAAACTGAATGATATCTTAAAAATACTAACGTCAAAAATACTGGAACAATGGTATGATGATGGATGGTAGCTACACTTTTGGTGGTAATCACTTTGTAGTGTATACAGGTGTCGAATTATAATGTTGTACACTTAAAATTTACATAATGTTACATACCAATTTTACCTAAATAAAATAAATAAATAAATACTGAAAGAATGAAGCTAACTTTTATTCATTCATGAGTATTGAATGCCTACAGTATACCCTGCTTATATTAGGCGCCCTGACTGGTTTTTCTTTAATTAGACAACATTTGAACTCCATTTACTTAAGATACACCCATGCAGGCAAATATATACCAAAGAGAAATGTGCAAAATAATAAATGACATCTGCTTAATAAAACTTCATACCACTCTACAAAGAATAGCTCACCTGCCTTTTATTTTAATAAAAATTGGCTGTATTCAGTGGAGTACAGTGAAGTGGAGACACCAAGTTCTTTTTTAAATGTAAGAAAATCCGGTGTCTGTTACCTTTACCTTTTATGAGTTGCCTGCTCTCCCGCATTTGGCAAGACAAATAGAATTACATACTGTGAGTGACTCAGACCAGAACTTCACTATCAATCATCTGCCTGGCTCTGCACAAATTCTGGAGGGCATTCAGGACATTTTGCTGCCTATGAATATTTTAGACAAGAAGAATCCCTGAAAGCTTCCTGGTGGATTAACACAAGAAAGGAGGATGTTTTCATGTTTTATAGCTATTTGCTAAAGTACTACGGCCATTACTACACTCCAATGAAAAGATGCCACTTTAAACAGAAAGAAGCAGCCCTGTGGAAGAGTTCTGGCTCCCTTTATCATAAACTGATTTCAAAGTAATGATATATAATATATAAATATTGCATGCACTCCTCTGCAGAAAATGAAATGCTCTACTGGTGCCAACACCTTTACACCTAGCAATAATTGTGGGAAAAAGAAAAAGAAGAGGGAAGAAAATGTAGGCCAGCCATTTAAGAAAAGAAGTTTGCTCACGTACCTCTTTAGCTTTGCCAATGAGATAAAAAACAATTTATTAGCTTCTCTATCATTTCATTGTGGGATTCACACCCCTGAATAAACAGCAGAGTACCATGCTCAACAGCAAGTCACAACTTCTCAAATAAAGCTTATACTACTTTATTTTAAAGATAACAGAAAAAATTTAGAAACCACAGCAAAATAAAACAGAAAAAATTCATTTGTGTGCCCACTACTATTGATATTTTAAAGTATTTCCTTCCAGTTTACAATATATTTTTATATGTAGTATTCTGTATCTTACTTTTCCACTAATATTTTCCCATGTTTTTATAAAGTCTTCATAAACATTTTAATGGCTACATAACATTCCATCAAGAATATGTAACAAAGTTGATTTAACATTTGCCCATGTCAGATATTTAGAAGGCGCCCAGTTTTTACTCTTATAAATATTATTATTTCACATCACTGTTCATATATAGTTCCCTTATTTTTGATTACTTTAACTTTTTTATTTCTAAATTAAGCAATATCTCTTCCATCCAGAAATGAATAATGCAGCCAACCCCCCAATGACAAAAGATATTTTTTTAGTGTCTCTTCTATTACTAAAGACAGTACAGTCGTGCACCACAGAAGGACACGACGGACAACAAGGGACTGCATATGCCGCGGTGGTCCCATAAGATTAGTACCACATAACGTAAGTGTGTAGTAAGCTATATCATCTAGGTTTGTGTAAGTACACTCTACGATGTTTGTAGAACCACAAAATCGCCTAAGTACGCATTTCTCAGAATTATCCCCTTCCTTAAGCAACTGCATGACTGTATTTAAAAAGTTCACATATATCTAGAGAATAAACTAATGACTACCAACTATAATGTCCTTTACAATTTATTAACATTCTTACAACTACCCTAGGATGTGTAATTATCTCACTTTTTCAAATTAATAAATTGTGAGTTTATTAATGAGTGTAATGACCCTGCTCAAGTGCAGACAGTCAATAAGGCATGGGGCTATTTTACCCTACACTTTTCCAACCTCCAAGTCCACCCTCTTCTCACCATATTGTGCTGGGCGAGAGCTGGGAGGCTGTAACCCTGTAGTTGTTAAGAACATGAGCACTAGTGTCCCACAGCCTTGGCCCGGAACCCACTTCTGCCTCTTATTCTCTCTGTGATCTTGTGTAAATTCGAGTCAGCCCTCTATATCCAGAGATGCCAAGGGTTCTGCATCCTCGGATTCAACCAACCACAGATCCCGTACTGTTTACGATCAGGATCCATGTTTGGTTGAATCCGTGGGTGGTTGAATCGCCGATGCAGAACCCACAAATATGAAGGGCCGGCTAAGGGGTTTGAGCATCTGTGATTTTCGTATGCGCCGGGGTCCTGGAACTAATTCCCCCCTGATACTGAGGGACGACTGTACTTATCCCCTCTGTGCCTCAGTTTTTAAATCCCCTAAACTCTGGTGATGATAAAAATATTAAATCTAGCATAGGTTTGTCTTAAGAATTAAATGAGAAAATTCAGTTTATTAAGCACCTAATGTCTGCATTAGTTTTTTACCTATTTTAAGCTTTCCATACATTTAATGAATATAAACTTTAATTCGACATATCATCCATATTTCCACACTCTCAAATAGACAACATACACTTCATCCTCCATTAAGAGTAAATATGAAACAAAGCCACACCTCAAAACCATAACCCACAATCTAAAAAAGTGTAAAGCAGATTATTCAATCAACCTACATTCAGACACATTGCTTACATTTGTTAAGGGCTCAAATTAACTAATCTAGTTAAGTGACCAATACAAAATATATATTATACAGCTCAAATGATATCATCTGATTATTACCTTCTCTGGTACTACATCCTCACATGACCTTGTACAAAGTCTTCAACATAATCAACTTTAAAAATAGCAGTTAAGGTATGACTATAGTTTTAGTTACATTCATAATGCACTAGAATGAAAACACTGAATAACTCTAGAAAATTAATTTAGACTTCTTGCAAATAATGGAAATGAAATTTATTTAGGTCAAGGGGTAAATCTTAAATTTGCAAAAAAGAAAAATCGTAGTAATTCATGACAAAAGACAAGGAGCAAAGGAAAGGACAAGCAGCAAAGAACAAGTTTCTGCATGAAGAACTGAATCAGTCAGGGTTCAACCGAGAAACAGACCCATGAGTTATGGGCTAAGAGATTTGTTATAGGAGTTAGATCTCACACAATCAGGGAAAGGACTGGGCAAGTGGAAGGCCAAGATGGAAGCGAGAGTGAGCAGCTGGGCAATCTGAGAAGCCAGGCACACCCAAACACTGAAAGGGGACTGTGAAGAAGGCTCATGGAGAGGTCTATGGGAAGTGTGCTTCTGTTCAGCTACCGCTTCTGTGAGTCCACCATGGAGAATACAGGAGTGGACCTGGAGCCATTGTGGGTCAACAGGGTGAGCAGTCAGAAAGAAAAGCTGGATGCAGAGAAAGGACCAGCTGGAAACTGCTGGCATTGCCAGCACCTCTGTATCTGTCGGTCACTGCATCTAATCACATCGGCCTTCTAGGGAAATGGTTATTGCTTCACTTCTACCTTCCAAATATTGCATAAAGCTCTCTTTCAGCCAATTCTAACCTAAAACCACACAGGGAGGAGCGTTCTAACACATATGGTTCTAGCATAATTGACACAATACAAACCACCACAAGAGTTTGGATTAAATGGACAGGAAATTAGTGTTATAACACAGCATGCCTCTTCTAACAAGAGTTCTTGCTATCACAGAAAGAAAAAACATCAAGATGCTAGGATCAAGGAAAACTGCAACATTATTGAGGGGGAAAAAGCAAAAGCCTTCTTTCCACAACAAAACATGGGAGGCAAAATGGGAATGAGCAAGTAAAATTGTCTGATTTGCATATCTAGGGGAGAAATGATCTAGTAGGATTACTCTTCTCAAGTTAATAAAAAATGGTTTCTTCATTAATCATCATCACCATTAAACAAGACTCAACTAGAATCTTTGTTGCTCATCTATCATAGCTTATGAAGACAATGAAGGATTTTTCAATTATTTTTTTCAAATTTTTGAAGGGAAAAATAAAACTTAGAAGGTCCAAAACATAAAAAGGAAGAAGGCAAGAGAAGTGCTAAATGATTGCACTCCATCAATCTGAATGGGACTGATGGAATGTGAAATAAGTTCTAGGGCAAAAATACACCATGGAACAAAAGGAAATGTCAAATATTATTTATTTGTTTAGCATTATACGGCACAAGTAGGAAAGGAGAAATGGAAAAAAATGTTTTCCTTAAATAAAATTTCTAAAACATTTTGGGCACTGAAATGTGCCCTACAGCCCTCACATAAGAAATGTAAGGCCATTGTTGTTTTGAAAAAAATACATATTTTTCTAAATAACAAATGATAACGGGAAGCATGGAATTTCTCAGTGAGGCTAGTTTTCAAAAATAAATTAAAATGATACATAATAATCTAGTAATAGAAAGACTATCAATGATCAAAATGAAGAAGGAAATTTTTATCTGGATTACTTTAATTCATTGTTAAAACAATTTCAATTCAAAATCAATTATTTATTATTTCATGTGTGCTACTGCTGCATGAGGTGCTCGGTATACAAAGATGAATAAGATATACGTAAGTGGAAATCTGCCATTTGGGTTAGTGATAGAGAATCTGAAGCTCTTTCGATTTTGTTTGCAGGGTCTCCACTTTATTATCTTGGTGGAAGGGCAAAAGCTTTGTCCCTCACAGGAGCTGAAAACATTAGACACTCACATTCCCAGTCACTCTTGCAGATAGAGAATAATCTTGTGATCTAGGCTCTGGCAATGAAAGGCAACCATATCTAACTCTGACTCATCCACCCTGACTGCAGACGCAGTGTCGGTTACCGAGGCTACAAGGTCAAGGCACAGAAATGGTGTGGTAGCAGCTGTGGTAAAGTTGAGGTGTTGGCACCGAAGAGGCAGCAGTACAGGTGTAGACTGGCAATACTGGTGTAGACAGGTGTAGACTGGCAATACTGGTGTAGACAGGTGTAGGTTATCGTTTCCTCGTAGGACAGTTCTGATGTGACATTTGGAGCTTTTTTCCTAGAAAAGTTTTCTCACACCTAGTGTTCCAGCCTACCATTAAACTTAGGAGGTAATCAATATCTTTTCCATAAACTTATTTTCTGCTTAATTGGAGCCAGCACCTGCTGCCTGAAAATAAAAACTCTGAGTAACATGCTTCCTAGCCTCAAAGATTTCACAGTCTCAAAAGAGACACTAAAGGATAACACCATATAAAAGGCGTAAACATGGTACATCTAATTAACACCGAACATCTCCACTGTGAGGTCTCAAAGACACTTCAAACTGTGGAATGTACAAAACTAGAACTCAAACTGGGCCCTCTGTCACTTTCCTGAGTCAGTGATTTGTACCACTCTTCCAGTTGTTCATGACAGAAACTAGTAAGACTTCCTGAAACCACCCTTTTCCTCATTCCCAATATCCAATACATCGCCAAGTCTTGTCAATCTTGCTCCTAAATATCTCTCTAATCATTTACTTCTCTGCAGTATCATCACCACCCTCCCAAGGCTAAGCTTCCGTGATCTCTCACTAGACTGCTACATTAATAGTCTTCTTACTGATGACCCACATTTTGGCTTCCTTCCAAACTACTTTTGACAAGGTTACCTTTTTAAAACATAGATCATATGATTCAACTACTCAAACTTTTCAATAGTTTGTCAAGGCTCTACATGCTCTGGCCCCTACACATCTTCCTTCTATCATTTCTGGTGACTTTCTGGCCTAGTCTTTACATCCCAAACACACTAGCCTTCTTTCCTATTCTCATTGCTCCCAATGCCTCCCCTTGTTTTGTATCATTGATTCCTGCTCACCCTTCAAACTTTAGTTCAAATATCACAACCTCAGGGAAGTCTTTGCTGGAATGCTGGACTATATCTGGTCTTCTTGCTATAAATAATCAAAGCTCCCTGTATTTTTATTTATAGCACTTATCACAGTTTGCAACTTTTTATGTGATTACTAAATTAACATTTGTGTCTCCACTGGAATATAAGTTCCACAAGGGCCAAGGCCATGTCTGGTTTGACTCACCATTGTGTGTCCAGTGCCTAGCACATTAAGAACATACTGAAAACAGTAAATATTTGTGGAATGAAAGAATTAATTATGTAAAAGGAAAAAACAGAACAATTAATTGTACATAAACAGGAAGACAAATGAAGGTAAGGGTTTGCAGAAGTGGTGATACTGGGAAATCACAGGATTTAAAATTAACTACATTTAAAATGGCCCATCACTACATCATGTCAGAACTTCATTCACGAAGTTAAAGAGTAACGAGAACTTCTATAAGCAGAGAGAGAACTACAACATCTTTCACTCTCCCTTGCTGCTATAGACCCAAATACTAATTGAGGTGATCAAGTTCAAATACATAGTGTCTTTATGTTCTAAACTCCCCAGTTTACTCTTAAACCCAGAATAATGATAAATGAAATACATTTTTTAGTTTCTTAAGACATAGCCACACACAAAATCTAGATAAATGTCATCATGGTCCAGATATAGAACAGAAAAAACAGACTAGTAAGTAGAATCATGAACCCAGGGCATTTAGAGTCCCTCAAAAAGCAGCAGCTGTGGTTAACAACTGCAACTCCTAGGGGCTGACAGAGACTCAAGTTCTCCACGATTAGCCAAGGCTTGCTCTGTATCTTTACAGAAACAGAAGTTGGAGGAGGGCTCCTCTGCTCCAGAAAAGAAAGCTATAAAATCCTGTGATTCATCTTGCATAAGTGAAACTTTATATCTATTGAACACCACCGCCCCATTTCCCCCTCCCTCCAGCTCCTGATAAGCACCATTCTACCCTCTGCCTCTGTGAGTTTTGACTATTTTAGATATCCCATATAAGTGGGATCACACAGTATTTGTCCTTCTGTGCTGTACAACATAGTACGTATATAGTTAACAATACTGCATTGTACACTGAAAAGATTTTTGAGAGATCTTAAGTGTTCTTACCACAAAAAAAAAGGTGGGGGCAGGAGGAAACTTTTGGAGATGATAGATATGTTTATCACCTTCATTGTGGTGATGGTTCACGGGTGTAGGCATTTGTTCAAACCCATCAACTTGTATACATTAAATATATGCAGTTTTTTGTATATCAATTACTTCAATAAAGCTGTTAAAAAAATTTTTTTTAATTTTACATCTTGTGATTGCCCAGACCTACTGCCAGTGGTGTGCTGATAAATGTTTAAAAAAACAGCTTTTCAGAGGGAGAAAAGTATGCATGTGTATATATGCATAAGTATATTTATAAATTTTATTGATATAAATGATGTATAGCGCACAATTTAAAAATAATAAAATATACAATACTCTTTATTGTAAATTCCATGTAGCCAGTTGATTCTCACAGAATGCTTTTGTTGATTTTTGTTGAACTCTTGTATCCGTAGTCAACTTATAATTGCAACTGACAAACTAGCATAGTTCCAACATGAATGCTGGTTGACATTTCCCTTTACATTAACAAGTAAGATAAAGCAATGAAGATGTACGTCAGAACTTCATTCATTGGTGAGAGGAAGAACTTCTTTAATAATAGTTTTTTAATACTGGAAGAATATATCCTCTTTTTTTGTGCTATTCACTATTTAATAGCTATAAACACAGCACACTTTAAGTTTCATTTATGTTATTAATATTTTCTCTATTACTATATTAAGTCTAGACAATCAACAAGACTTGCTTTGTGGCATTTGCCAGTTTCTGTAGGAAAATACTCCCACCATGTCCAGTTGCAAACTACCAACAAGACGTCACCAATAGAGACTTGGAAATAATGCATAGTATCACTCCACTATATAGCATGTACACCATAAAGAGGCAAAAGACATAGATAGCCCTAAGAGCACAGGTGAAAGTAAAATGTAGTAAAAATAATTAGGAAGTGATGTGTTTAATATTTATTATCTTTTTTAATATAATGTATTTAATTGTGTTTGTATAACAATTTTTAATAGTGGCTGTGTTTAACAACTGACTTACAGTATTTCTTGAAATTTTAATAACTGGCTCTTAAAAGCCAGTAAAAGCTGGCTTCAGGACATCACTGGCACTACCAGTATGAAGCTGCCGTCTGCTTGTAACTATCTTGGAATGACACAATGACAATGCCATATTTCCCTATTTCTTTTATATAACACTAAACTACTAGTATCGATATTGGCATTTCAGTGAATGTATTCATAATTTATTAAATTTTTAAAGTTAATGAAATAATTTTAACCCATTTCAAATATTTAAAATATACTTTTACAAAATATCACTAAAAATATGTTTTTTAAATATAAACTCCAGTTTACATTCTCATTCTAATAAAAATTATCAGCAAATAAACTAATAGAAGTAAAATGTTCAAAAATAACAAAAACACTACTTCAAAATGAATAGTTTAATTATATACGATTGGTAGAAAATATTATTTAGTTTAAAAAACAAAGTGTGTCAATAGTGGCATTGTTAATCATAGGTATATTTTTGTGGAAACTTTTCCAGTTGCTATAAAAGTTCTTTCTGACTCAGCCCTGGCCAGAATAATGTTAAAAGAGATGATTATAAGCTACTTCCAAATATTTTCCTCTGATTCATTTATCTTCAAAAAATTTCATCGTTTAGAACTTGATAAAAATATTGATAACTTTGGAGAGCTCTATTTGAACAGCTCTTGGCTTTTTTTCAGGGATTACACTCTCTTTGTTTGGTAGCAAACTACAGTTTTTGATTCAAGGAAAGCATTTCACAATCTGTGTCATCAGCTTTAGTTTAAAAATGTATAGGTGGAGATGCCAGGACTAAGACACTGATAGAAATATCAATGTTCTCATGTTCATATCCTACTTGTTTGGAAAATCTTTAAATTAGAGTAAGAATTGGCCTTGCAAAGAAAGCTTTGCTTTGTCAAACTGTTGTTTGCATCCTCTTCCTGACGATTGTGGAAGTTTAAAAAAATTCACTTTCTAAAAGAATGTACCTTTGATCAATTTACATTTTTACCACTGTGTATATCACTTTTGGTTTAAAAAAAGGGAGGGATTGTTCAACAAGTTGTCTTCTCCACCATGAATTGAATATCTGGGTCATTGACCGTGATGTCAAAATATGTGTTATATGTCAATTATGTCTCAATAGAGCTGAAATAAAATAAAATAAAATAGGAAGCACATCAAAAAATGTAAATGAGTGAGCTTTCATATTATCTTTAAATACCAAAATAATGAGCTCATGGGATACGTCACCCCTCTGGGTGCTACAAGTTGTGATGCCTTTTTGGATGCAGTCCACTTCAGCCCAAACAACACCCAGAGCTGCCATCCCTGTTGGTGTAGGTGTAGTCAGAACTTCAATACATCCCTCCTGATCATAGCTACCCTGAGAGAAGCTTTGGTGGGTCCACCTCTGGGCAGCTCCTACTTTCTGGACAGCACTCTAAGTTTTGCAGCAGTTCTGATCGATCTCCAGCCAAACCAGAAAGGATAGCTTGTCTAAGATTTAAATTGTCACCTCCTGTCTAGACAACGTTCAACATTTGGTTCATTTGATTGTTTTACTGATGGCCAGTGGGATAGGAAAGGAGAGATACAGGAGCTGAGTTGTAAAGAGAGGCTGAGGGAAGTTTTGGTAGTGGTGTTAGGGTAAGGAAGGGGAGGCAAGAAAGGGAAGGTGAAGTGATGGGAGAAACAGCCAACACATATTGGCAAAGCTGCTGATCAATACACAAAATGACAGTATTCCACCAATAAGATATGCCAGTCTCTCAATACTTAATATTACCTTAACATACAGGCACATTAAAATAAGAAAAAACAGCGTAGTAAACACCACTACTGGTTCAGTGACTGGGCTGTGATAGGACTGATATTAGCAAAGGACAATGGCCCCAAACTGACAAAATAAAATCTGGTTCTGGCCTTAGGACAATATCTGTAAAAACAGCTAGAAAAGGGAGAGAGATTGGGGAAGATGGCGGCGTAGGCAGACTCTGAACTCACCTCCTCCCGCGGACACAGCCAATTTACAACTACTCCTGGAAAAATTACCCCTGAGACAGAACTGAAAACTGCATAAGAGGAACTCCTGCAACAATGGACAATCCTAACTGAGGTGGAAGAGGCAGAGACTCCCTTCTGGAGAGGAAAAACGCCGCCTTCACAAGCCGCCAGCTTCACGGCCGCCGGGAGCAGCTCACAGGTACGCAGCCTCCCTGGAGGCACGGGGCCCTGAGCCGGGGAGCGCCCCCGCTGAGGGCATTTTGTGGACCCAGCACAATAGAGACCAGCGGCATAATATCTGACTGTGCCTGCTACTAAAGCATTGGGGAGCACCCCCAGAAAACCCGGTTCACAAAGAAACTAAAACTGGCTCTTAAAGGGCCCACGCGCAAACTCACCCGTTTCAGAAAGCATCCTAAAATCACCAGAAAGAAAGGTGCACAGTGCTGTGGTGAAAAGAGACTCACCTAATAGGCCCTGAGTGCATCTCGGTGAGGGGTGAGACCTCTCCAGGGACCGGGACATTGGCAGCGGCCATTGTTGTGGCCCTGTGTGGGCGAGCTGACACAGATGCCATTGGAGTTCTCCCTGAGGCCTGCTGGCCCAGGTCTGCCCCACCCGCTAGAGCACTGATTTAATCCAGCTCAGCCAGGGCAGGCAGCCCACCCTAGAGACTGGCCCCACCCAACAACAAGCCCTCAGGCAACGTGTGGGCCGGCATAGATTAGTGACTGGATTCTCTGCAGCCTGGCAACTGAGCCAACTTGAGCGGGGCAGGGTGTGCACAAGAAGCGGGTGGGGAGTGTGGGGCGGTGGCGGAGTGTGTGGGGCTCCTGCTGTGGAGAGACTGGGTCCGCTTGGGGAGGTCGGGGCGCTCACATGGGGCAGGACTGTGTTGACTGTGTATGTGGACCTGTGGGTGGCAGGGTTTGTCAGCTGCAGAAGACTTGTGCTTCTCAAAGACCCACATAGGAGGTTTGCCCCACCTTGCAAAGCCTGAAACGATTGGGTGCTCCTGTGCCTGAGGCCAGCCCCACCCAGCTGCAATCCTCAGAGAGCTGACAAGAGACCTAATAGGCTAGAGGCTTACAGCAATTGTAAGGCCCTGAGCCTAACAACCTGCCACGCTGGGGGCCTACTCACTTAAAAGAAGTACTGAAACACAAATGTGGTATTAGAACTTGCAGCCAACTGTGCTGGGGCTCCCCACACCTGATAAAGAGACTGAAGGGCCCACAACAACTACAAGCAGCTGAGCCAGGAGCATAACTCAGCCTCCCTGGGTGCCTACAGGGAGAGCAAACAGGCCACAACAGAAGGACACACTTAACCCACATAGGGGTCAACCCTGGAACATTGAGAACTGAGAGAAGCACACTGGAAGCCTCCTAAGGCATCACTTACACAAGGTCACCTATCCAAGAGCAGGAGACGTAGCTGACCTACCTAATACATAGACACAAGCACAGGGAAACAGGCAAAATGAAGAGGCAAAAGAATACATTCCAAGTAAGGGAACAGGACAAAACCCCAGAAAAGGAACTAAGTGAAACAGAAATGAGCAACCTACCTGACTGAGAGTTCAAATTAAGAGTGTTAAGGTTGCTCACTGATCTGGGGAGAAGAATAGATGAACTCAGTGAGAATGTCAACAAAGAAATGGAAGATATAAAAAAGAACCAATCAGAAATGAAGAATACAATACTGGAAATGAAAAATTCATTAGAGGGACTCAAAAGCAGAGTAGAGGATACAGAAGGACGGATCTGTGAGCTGGACGAAAGACTAGAAGAAATTACCCAAGGTGAACAGGTAAAAGAGAAAAGAATTAAAAAGAGTGAGGACAGTCTAAGGGACATCTGGGACAACATCAAGCGCACTAATATCCGTGTTATAGGTGTCCCGGAAGGAGAAGAGCAAGACAAGGGGGCAGAGAATCTATTTCAAGAAATAATAGATGAAAACTTCCCTAACCTAAGGAGGGAAACAGACATCCAGGTACAGGAAGCACAGAGAGCCCCAAACAAGATAAACCCAAAGAGGCCCACACCAAGACACATCATAATCAAAATGTTCAGAATTAAAGATAAAGAGAGAATCCTAAAAGCTGTAAGACAAAGACAAGTTACATAGAAAGGAAACCCCATAAGGCTATCAGCTGACTTCTCAGCAGAAACCTTACAGGATAGAAGAGAATGGCATGATATATTTAAAGTGCTAAAAGGAAAAAACTTACAGCCAAGAATACTCTACCCAGCAAGGTTATCATTCAAAATGGAAGGAGAGATCAAAGATTTCCCAGACAAGCAAAAATTAAAGGAGTTTGTCACCAAGAAACCAGTGCTACAAGAAATGTTAAAGGGACTGATTTAAGGGGAAAAGAGAAGACCACAAATAGGAAAAATTATCTACTTCCACGATAAGAACGTAATGGATACCAATGCACAAAAAAGAGGTTAGATATGATATCAAAAACATAAAAGGAGGGAGGAGGGGAGTTAAAGAGTAGAGCTTTCAGACAGAGGTCAAACTAAAGAGACCATCAATTCTGTATAGAAGAAGGAGGGAACAGAGAAGGACTACTAAAACACTGAGAAAAAAAAAGTTAAAAAATGGTAGTAAGTACATACTTATCAATAGCTACTTTAAACGTCAATGGACTAAATGCTCCAATTAAAAGGCATAGGGTGGCTGATTGGATAAAAAAAAAAGACCCATATATATGCTGCATACAAGAGACACACTTCCGACCTAAAGACACTGACAAACTGAAAGTGAAGGGATGGAAAAAGATACTCCATGCAAATGGCAATGAAAAGAAAGCTGGGGTAGCAGTACTCATATCAGACAAAATAGACTTTAAAACAAAAACTGTAAAAAGAGACAAAGAAGGGCATTACATAATGATCAAGGGAACAATCCAACAAGAGGATATAACACTTGTAAATATCTACACACCCAATGTAGGTGCACCTAAATATATAAAGCAATTATTAACAGAAATAAAAACAGAAATAGACAGTAACACAATAATAGTAGGGGACTTTAACACTCCACTTACACCAACGGATAGATCATCCAAACAGAAGATAAATAAGGAAACATTGGCCTTAAATGATACACTAGAACAGATGGACCTAGTAGATATATACAGAGCATTCCATCCAAAAAGCGAAGAATACACGTTCTTTTCAAATGCACATGGAACATTCTCCAGGATTGATCACATATTAGGCCAAAAAACAAGTCTCCATCAATTTAAGAAGATTGAAATAATACCAAGCATCTTTTCTGACCACAATGGTATGAAATTAGAAATCAACTATAGGAAGAAAATCAGAAAAGCCACAAATACGTGGAGATTAAACAAAATGCTACTGAACAACGACTGGGTCAATGAAGAAATCAAAGAAGAAATCAAAAAATACCTGGAGACAAATGAAAATGAAAATACGACATGCCAGAATTTATGGGATACAGCAAAAGCATTTCTAAGAGGGAAGTTTATAGCAATACAGGCCTATCTCAACAAACAAGAAAAATCTCAAATAAACAATCTAACAATGCACCTAAAGGAACTGGAAAAAGAAGAACAAACAAAGCCCAAAATCAGTAGAAGAAGGGAAATAATAAAAATCAGAGCAGAAATAAATGAAATAGAGACCAAAAAAAATAGAAAAAATTAATAAAACCAAGAGCTGGTTCTTTGAAAAGATCAACAAAACTGACAAACCTTTAGCTAGACTCACCAAGAAAAAAAGAGAAAAGGCACAAATAAGTAAAATCGGAAATGAAAGAGGAGAAATTACAACAGACACCTCAGAAGTACAAAAGATTATAAGAGAATACTATGAAAAGCTATATGCCAACCAATTCGACAATCTGGAAGAAATGGATAAATTCTTAGAATCATACAATCTTCCAAAACTGGATCAAGAAGAAGTAGAGAATTTGAATAGACCAATCGCCAGTAAGGAGATTGAAACAGTAATCAAAAACCTCTCCAAAAATAAAAGTCCGGGACGAGACGACTTCCCTGGTGAATTCTACCAAACATTCAAAGAAGGCTTAATACCTAACCTTCTCAAACTCTTCCAAAAAATGGAGGAGGAGGGGAAGCTCCCTAACTCATTCTACGAAGCTGACATTACCCTGATACCAAAACCAGACAAGGACAACACAAAAAAAGAAAATTACAGGCCAATATCACTGATGAACAGCGATGTAAAAATCCTCAACAAAATACTAGCAAATCGCATACAACAATACGTTAAAAAGATTATACACCATGATCAAGTGGGATTTATTCCAGGTATGCAGGGATGGTTTAACATTCGTAAATCACTCAACATGATACACCACATTAATAAAATGAAGAATAAAAATCACATGATCATCTCAATAGATGCAGAGAAAGCATTTGACAAGATACAGCATCCATTTATGATAAAAACTCTGAATAAAATTGGTATAGAAGGAAAGTACCTCAACAGAATAAAGACCATATATGACAAACCCACAGCTAATATCATCCTCAATGGTGAAAAACTGAAAGCTATCCCTCTAAGAACAGGAACCAGACAAGGATGCCCACTCTCACCGCTCCTATTAACATAGTACTGGAAGTCCTAGCCAGAGGAATCAGGCAAGAGAAAGAAATAAAAGGGATCCAAATTGGAAAGGAAGAAGTGAAACTCACTATTTGCAGATGACATGATTTTATATATAGAAAACCCTAAAGAATCCACCAGGAAACTTTTAGAAGTAATAAACGAATATGGTAAAGTTGCAGGATACAAAATCAACATACAAAAATCAGTTGCATTTCTATACACTAACAATGAAGTAGCAGAAAGAGAAATTAAGAATACCATCCCATTTACAGTTGCAACAAAAAGAATAAAATATCTAGGAATAAACTTAACCAAAGAGGTGAAAGAGCTGTACGCGGAAAACTGTAAAACATTGCTGAAAGAAATTGAAGAAGACACAAAGAAATGGAAAGATATTCCGTGCTCTTGGATTGGAAGAATTAACATAGTTAAGATGTCCATACTTCCTAAAGCCTTCTATAGATTCAGTGCAATCCCTATCAAAGTTCCAACAACACTTTTCACAGAAATAGAACAAAGAACCCTAAAATTTATTTGGAACAACAAAAGACCCCGAATAGCTAAAGGAATCCTGAGAAAAAAGAACAAAGCTGGAGGTCTCACACTCCCTGATTTCAAAATATACTACAAAGCTACAGTAACCGAAACAGCATGGTACTTGCACAAAAACAGACACACAGATCAATGGAATAGAATTGAAAGCCCAGAAATAAACCCACACATCTATGGACAGCTAATCTTTGACAAAGGAGCCAAGAACATACAATGGAGAAAAGACAGTCTCTTCAACAAATGCTGTTGGGAAAACTGGACAGCCACATGCAAAAAAATGAAAGTAGACCCTTACCTTACACCATACACAAAAATTAACTCAAAATGGATTAAAGACTTGAATGTAAGACCTGAAACTATGAAACTTCTAGAAGAAAACATAGGCAGTACGCTCTTCATCATCGGTCTTAGCAACATATTTTCAAGCACCATGTCTGACCAGGCAAGAGAAACAATAGAAACTACATCAAACTAAAAAGCTTCTGCACAGCAAAGGAAACCATCAACAAAATGAAAAAACAACCTAACAATTGGGAGAAGATATTTTCAAATCATACATCTGATAAAGGCTTAATCTCCAAAATATACAAAGAACTGATGCATCTCAATAACAAAAAAACTAACAACCCAATTAAAAAATGGGCAAAAGACCTGAACAGACATTTCTCCAAGGAAGATATACAGATGGCCAACAGGCACATGAAAAGATGTTCAAAATCATTAACTACCAGGGAAATGCAAATCAAAACTACAATGAGATATCACCTCATGCCCATCAGAGTGGCTGTAATTAACAAGACAGGAAACAACATGTGTTGGAGAGGATGTGGAGAGAAGGGAACTCTCATACACTGCTTTGGGAGTGCAAACTGGTACAGCCACTATGGAAAACAGTATGGAGATTCCTCAAAAAATCAAGGATAGACCTACCATATGATCCAGCTATTCCACTGCTGGGTATTTATCCAAAGAACTTGAAAACACCAATGCATAAAGATACATGCACCCCTGTGTTCATTGCAGCGTTATTCACAATAGCCAAGACTTGGAAGCAACCTAAGTGCCCATCAAGGGGCGAATGGATAAAGAAGATGTGGTATATATACACAATGGAATACTACTCAGCCATAAGAAATGATGAAATCCAGGCATTTGTGACAACATGGATGGACACTGAGGGTACTATGCAAAGTGAAATAAGTCCGAGGGAGAAGGTCAAATACCGTATGATTTCCTTCATTAAGTAGTAGATAACAACAATAAACAAACACATAGAGACAGAGATTGGATTGGTGGTTACCAGAGGGGAAGGGGGAAGGAAGGAGGGTGAAAGGGATAATTTGGCACATGTGTGTGGTGATGGGTTGTAATTAGTATTTGGGTGGTGAACATGATGTAATCTATGCAGAAATAGATGTATAATGATGTACACCTGAAATTTATACAATGTTATAAACCAATGTTACTGCAATAAACAAAAAATTTTTTAAAATAAATAAAATAAAATAAATAAATAAATAAAAATGATCACAGATAAAAAAAATAACAGCTAGAAAAGGTGAGGTAGGTACAGAGAGAAAAAAATAATGGGCCGCCCCCGCGGCGTAGCGGTTAGTGCGCGTGCTCCACTACTGGCAGTGGGGCCAGAACCCCGGGCACGCACCAATGGACCACTTGTCAGTCCACACTGTGGCCGCGTCCCATATAAAGTGGAGGAAGATGGGCACAGATATTAGCCCAGGGCCTGTCTTCCTCGGCAAAAAGAGGGGGATTGGCATGGATGTTAGCTCAGGGCTGATCTTCCTCACAAAAAAAAAAAAAAAATTACCTTTTAGAATGAGCCCACAAACTAAAACTCAAACGAAAGAAAAATAACACTAAAAAAAGTCAGCTAGCAATTTCAACAATAAGGAGATAAATTTACTCTCTACTTGTTTAAATGGCTTTGATATAAGCATATGGCAGATATTCAAGGAGGGTCATCAAGATGGCAACATACGTCATTCCCGACTTTATTCCTCCCACAAAAAGACCAGCTAGCAACTATCTACAGACAGTTTCACCACTCTGAAGTCCCGGAACCTGGCGGTGAGGCTGAAGCACCTCCCCAGACAATAGAGACCAAGAAGGCCTGCATTAAAAGGGTAGACATCACATCTCGTCTTCTCCTGCCCTCAGACTGGGATTTACACGTCAGGTCACCTGGCTCACAGGCCTTCAGACTCAGACTGAATTACACCACCGGCTTTCCTGGGTCTCCAGCTTGCAGACTGCAGATTATGGGATTTCTCAGACTCCTGAATCTCTCGAGCCAATTCCTCATAATAAATCTCCTTTCATATATATATATATATATATATATGATATATTGGTTCTGTTTCTCTGAAGAAAGCTGACTAATAGAGTTACCTATAGGGGAAGGGAGGGAACAAGCAAAAGGGAACAGGGATAAAGCTAGACCTTGTAGAATAGTGTATCTTGCTTTGTATATTTGATATTGGGAACGTATAAATATTTCACATAATCATAAAATAAAATTTTTTAAAAAGCAATCCCTAAACAAGCAAAAACAAAAAGAAATTAATAAACCAAATGGTATAACAAGTTTGCAGCATAATCACACATGGCATTATTTCAAGATATTTTAAAATACAGTAATTTGGTCCTACATATCTAGTGGAATATACACTAAGCTAAAAATATACAAAAAGAGCTGCAAAAAAAATTCTTATTTACTCTTTTCAGTGATCATACCATTGGAGGTGGTTTTGGTATTGTTATTCTGAGTATATTGTGAAAAAAAGTAAATGAGTAATTATATTGGTAATAGCGAGAAGTGAAATTTTTACTGAGAAAGTAAAGAGAAGCAAATGTAAGATTAAAGAGGTTAAGTAAAATATCTATGTTCTTAAATTTGAATTGAAATTATCAATATGAAATCATGATACATTTTACCTTTTTTTTGTGTCTGTGAGGAAGATTGGCCCTGAGCTAACATCTGCCAATCCTCCTCTTTTCTTTTTTGCTGAGGAAGACTGGCCCTGGGCTAACATCCATGCCCATCTTCCTCTACTTTATATGGGACGTCGCCACAGCATGGCTTGCCAAGCAGCGCATCGGTGTGCACCCGGGATCCGAACTGGCGAACCCCGGGCCACCACAGCAGAGCGCGTGCACTTAACCACTTGTGCCGCTGTGCTGGCCCCTCTTTTTTTTTTTTTTCTGAGGCAGATTAGCCCTGAGCTAACATCTGTTGCCAATCCTCCTCTTTTTTGCTGAGGAAGATTGGCCATGGGCTAACATCCGTGCCCATCTTCCTCTACTTTTATGTGGGACGCCTGCCACAGCATGGCTTGATAAGTGGTGCATGGGTCCATGCCAGGATCTGAACCGGCAAACCCCTGGCCACTGAAGCAGAGTCCATGAACTTAACTGCTGTGCCACCGGGCCAGCCCCCATTTTATCTTTCTTTAACACACATACACTTCTTGTTCTTTTCGCTAAAATGGCAATAGCATGCTTAACACATAACTGGTGCTTTCTAAATACCATTTTCACTAGAAGAACTAGGACTTCTTGGACAAGTGGAGGATTCCAAAATGGGACAAGAAATGCACAAGTTGATTCTAGAACATTCTGTCAAACCAGAAACCAAAAAAGTCTATCAAAGACTACTGAGGATAGATACAAAGGATTCAAGAGCCAAGTTGAAGAAGTTCTTTTTAGCCAAATATGGGACAATGTGAGAATAAAGAAAAATAATAACTGCAATGGATTGAAAAATCAAAAATGCCAAAATTCGTGAATACATAATGACACTTTTTAAAAAATCATTACACAACTTAGAAAATATTAGGGAACCAAGTCATTATTTTGAAAACTAGTAAATCCTGACTTTCTTGCATGAACTCAGGATACTTGAGGGTAATTAAATAGTTAATTAAGGGAAGTTTCTCTTTATAGAAATATTCCAGGCAATAAATTTTAAAAGGAGACTTAAAACATCACCATTTTGCAACTCCTAATAAATAACATATCCAGGTAGTGATCATCAACGGCTGCTAACATCAACAAAAGAGAGACAACCAGACAGCCTGTGCCCTCTGTGAATATTCTTACAAAATTTTCTTGTAAGAAAAAAAGATAATCACACTGAATCTGGTCTAGCCTCTAAATCTAACTACTTATTTATTGATGACATAAAGTAAAATTTTAGGAGTGATCATGGCATTGTGATTATATTTTTTAAGAGTCTATCTCATTTAGAAACAAAGACTGAAATGGTTACAAAAGAAATGATACGAAGTGGGGAGTAAGGTTGACTATTTTTCTATAATTGTAATCATTGTTGAAGATGGTACCAGGCACAAGAGAATTCATTATATTGGTATCAAAAATATATATATGTTTGAAATTTTTCAGAATAAAAAGATTTGTTGTGTTATGTAAATAATGATATTTTTAGAAATTTAAAATCAAGAGTTCCTCAATAAAATATTAGTAACTTGAATATAACTGTATAACTTTCGTGCCAAAAATGGTAGAACTCTAGGCTTTCTAAGCAATAGATATGGAAAGACTGGAAATGCAGTCTATAGTTCCAAAACAACCAGGGGTTAAAAAAGCAAAACAAAAAAAGAGAAGAAAGGTATAAATGAAATTTTATCATTCTAATGAAAGGTAGGAAACAAGAAAAAACATTTTTTGAGGAAAAGTAAACAGAAAACACACAGACGGTCGAACTAGTTCAAATATTCAGTAAAAAGCATAAATTGACAGAATAACAAGAGAAAAATTGAGGGACCAAGTATAATAGAGGGAGAGGTCTGAAGGCTGTAGGCTCTACAGTGCAACCCCTCATCTCCCCAAAATACTGTACCCAAACACACACACACATACACACATACACACACACAGAGAAAGCTGTTCACTCATTCGTTCAAACATCTAATGAGAAGCCATTGAGACCTTGGTACTGTCTAGATACTGGTGATATAACAGTAAACAAGATAGACATGGTGTCTTCCCTCGTGGAGCTTTCAGTCTAGTGGGAAAATGCTTTAAAAAATAAAGGCAATTCCAATCTGATGCATGAAGTGCTATGATGGGGAATCTACAGATATTATGGTAAACAGAGAAGAAGTCGTCCATCCAGAATAAGTCTTATATGTATTGTCTGCTTTTCTTTTAAGAATGAGCTATATTAAAACATGCAAACCCTAGGGAATACCAATACATGTAGGGAAATAATATTCACCATCATATCACACTCATGCACAAAGTCACAGAATACCTCCCAGAGCCACATTGATCCTTGTCACTGGAGTCCAAGACAGACCCCCAGCCACATAGATGGAATGAGGGTGTCGACTCCATACTAAAGAGGGCCCGGTTTAGAACAGTTTGGGGTAATGCCAGAAAGATATAACAGTACAGAATCAGTAAAGTTTCATCAGGAAAACAGAAATTGTACTAAATTGTTCAAACACAGAGTATTTACTACAAGGATCTCTTATAAGAAATGATTGAATGGGCTGAAGGATCAAAAAGTTTTAGGTAAGGTGAGGAAAGGCAAAGAATAAAAACCAGAGAAGCTGTACTACCTGTTGAGCTGGAATAACAAAAAGGAGGACAGAGGATCACCAGAACCCAGAGCACACTGACTGCTAACACTGCCACGGACTGCTGCTGCCACTGAAACCTCTGACACCCCTGCCTGAACCACCAAAAGCCACTGGGAACAGCAGTCACCCCTGGCCTCAGTTCTGATACCATTGTAACCACAGGAGCCACTTCTACCACTGGTGGAACAACCAAAGGACACTGGACCTTGTAGCTGCATTCTCCTGTTGGAAATGCCACCAAAAGCAGTGGCTACTCCTCTCTTCTCGTTTTCAGTCTCACACAAGTGCCTCCCATTAATCAATCTAACTGGAAGCTAATTGGCAAAAAAAGTCTGGAAATTGAAGTTTGCAAGGGTCCAGCCTCTTGGTATAAAGAGTAAGACATGAAAGGGCAGGAATGAACCTAAGAGCAACCAAAGGACAGCCCAGTGCACCCTTTGGCTACTCAGCATCTATTCTCTCCCTTCTCTCCATATTTAACTTCCTTATTACGACTTGTTATTTGGAAGAATGTAAGTCAGGGATTCAAAAATTGAGCAGAAGCCACCAGACTCAATGCTGAGCTGACTTCAACCACTTGAGTCTCTCTATCAAAGCACAGGATGCGCCTGAAATAGTAGCTCTAGGAGATGGTCAATTCCAATGAACTCTATCCCAATCCTAGAATAAAGCAACATGTCTCCCACTACTGGTTGATGATTCTGATTCTATACTATATGGTTTAGCCTTTACCATAATGATATGAGAGTTTTGTTCCCAATGGAGAAAAAGTGGCTCACTGCCAAACTATTGATTTCACTGAGCATTATTTTACCAATAACTGTACCTGAAATAATTTAAACACCTCTAAATTATAGAAATTACACCAATATATAGCTGTTTGGCTCCAGCAATTAAACCAGTAATTATTAATATACTCACTAATAATTCAAAAGTTTCACAATAAGAAATGACTCATTACGTTGCTGAAGGTTTAACTGGCCCAGCTATTTACTGATAAGCATATTATAATCTTATTAATCTAGATTTTACAATCATCTCTCATGTTTATATATCCCATATTTAAAACAAAGGCTGGTTTATTAGGTATCAACATTGATATCACAATAACTCATAAAATTACCATTATATTCCAGCAAACTACAATCAAAAATAGTAATAAAAGTCTTCTATTCTTTAACATATGCTAATGAAAAAAAATGCAGTTGATTGAAAAAAATCATCATGTTTGATATATCAGGACAGCTTCCAATATATAAAATATCATCTACCAGGTGTAAATGCAAAATGATGCCCTATTTTCTAAAATCCCCACTCATCCATTGTATAATATATCATGCTTCATGCGGTTTTACATTATGTAAAATAAACAATGAATACAGACTCTGGGTTTTAATGCCTGAGGTGTGAAATTAGTTCTCTGCCAAGTGTGTTTTTGATTGTTAGAGATTTAAAACATTCAGAAGTATGTCAGTCTAAGACAACATTTCTTCAGTTCACTTACAAGAAATGAAAAGTATTCTAGACATTTAAAGGAGGATGAGACTGTGTAATACAATGCATTGTGTTGTGATTTTGCACACAGTCTTTGGTATCCATTGGATTTTACACATACCACTAACTCAGGCAATAAATAGTCCGCATACTCAGTTTGGCTAATTTTTCCTCAGAGGCTCCTCTACATTGCAGTTATCACAAATCCTCCATTATAACAAGATCCTCTTGTTTACAAAAGCATAATCTCAAAAAACATTTGCATCTCTAATGTAATTAAGTACTTGTTCACATGATAATGTGTCCTACCTAATCTTCTATTTGCAAATTTCCATATCTACATGACAAATATAAATATTTTTCTGGTTAATAAAAAGCTTTAGGGACTTCTGAGCTAAGATGGTGGAATAAAACTGTTGCACAGAATTTCCTTTCTCAATATCCAATTCGATGAAATAAAAATAGCAAAACCCAGGAAAAATTCAGCAGGAGCAACAAAGCAATCCAATGCCATGAAGCTCAAAGAGTGGTGTCAGAGAGGGTAAAAAGATGAGAATCTGGAGCAGAGTGGCAGGTATTTTATAGATGAGAATCTGGAGCAGAGTGGGAGGTATTTTATAGTGAGGTACCTAACCCCTCACCCAGCCCTATCCCTCAAAAGCCAAATAGTGAGTCATGAAATCTGAGTCCTCTCAGAATATCCCGAATCTGGGGAAAATGAACTGAGTAATGTTCTGATGGGGAGAAGTGGAAAGAGTTACAGAGAAGAAACAGGTAAAGTTTGGGAAATGAACAATAAGCTGACAAGCTGAGTTCTTCTGATAGAAACAAAGGCTCCAGAGCCAAACAGGTAATGAAGAATGGGGCAGATCCATTTCCCTGTTCCCTTAGTAAGAATAGGACATGTATTCCAATTAGCTTCAGGGAACCCTAGTGTGGGATGTTTAACAAAACCTCAGAAGTGAAAACAGATCCCAAATATTCTAACAAAGCCTGCACGGAATTGAGCTGAAGTCTCTTCCCAACTCCCCTCCTCACAGGCCTTCACTATGGAAGACAAGAAATATACAACCATCAATCGTAATTTGTTGAAGAAAATCAACGTCTCTCATGGAATCAAAAGTGAATCACCTCTGATTTTATTAAGTCTTCTCTCTTTCTTTTTTAGTAAATCTGGCTAAGGTTCTGTCAATTTTGTTTATCTTTTCAAGAAACCAAACTCTTATTTTTGTTAATTTTTCTTTGTTTTTCTGTTCTCTTTTTCACTTATTTCTGCTCTAATCTTTATTATTTCCTTCCTTCTGCTAACTTTTGGCTTAGTTTTTTCTTTTTTGTTCCTTGAGGTGTAAAGTCAGGTTGTTTACTTGAGATCTTTGTTTATTAATGTAGACATTTATCGGTGTAAACTTCCTTCAGTAATGCTTGTGCTGCATACCATAAGTTTTGGTATGTTATATTTTCGTTTTCATTTGTCTCAAGATATTTTCTAATTTCCTTTTTTATTTCTGCTTAGACTTATTGGTCAAGAGTGTGCTGTTTAACTTCCAAATATTTTTTAATTTTCTAGTTTTCCTTCTGCTGTTGATTTCTAAAATGGCAAATAAATGTGTGGAAAGATGCTCAATGTTACTATCAGGGAAATGCAAATCAAAACCACAATCAGACATCATCTCACATATCAGGATGGCTATTATCAAAAAAAACAAAAGATAGGGACCAGGGGCTTGTGGCGAAGTGGTTGGGTTCATGCAAATTGCTTCAGTGGCCTGGGGTTTGCTAGTTCGGATCCCGGGTGAGGACCCGCTCACGACTCATTGAACCAGGCTGACGCGGCATCCCACATAAAGAACTAGAAGGATCTACAACTAGGATATACAACTATGTACTGGGGCTTTGGGAGGAAAAAAGAAAGAGAGGAAGATTGGCAACAGATGTTAGCTCAGGGCCAATCTTCAAAAAAAAAAAAAAGACAAGTGTTGGCAAAGATGCGGAGATATTGGAACCCTTGCACACTGTTGGTGAGAATGCAAAATGGTGCAGCCACTATGGAAAACAGTATGGATATTCTTCAAAAAATTAAAAATAGAGTGGCCACATGATCCTACTTCTAGGTATTTATCCAAAAGAATTGAAATCAGGATCTCAAAGAGGTACTAGCACTCCCATGTTCATTGCAGCACTTTTCCCAATAGCCAAGATGTGGAAACAACCTAAATGTTCATCAGCAGATAAATGGACAAAGAAAATGTGCAATATACATACAATGGAACATTATTCAGCCTTAAAAAATATGGAAATTCTGCAATATGTGACAACATGGATAAAACTGGAAGACATTATGTTAAGAGAAATAAGCCAGTCACAGAAATAATTCATGATTCCACTTATATGAGATATCTAAAATAGTCAAATTCATAGAATCAAAGAGTGGAATCGTGGTTGCCAGGGCTAAGGGGAGGAGGAAATGGGAGGGTCACTAATCAACAACCAGAAAGTTTCAGTTAAGTGAGATGAATAAGTTCTAGAGATCTGCTGTACGACACTGTATACACTGTATGGTATAGTTAACAATACCATAAAATAAACTTCAAATTTTATTAAGAGGGTAGATCTCATGTTAAGTATTCTTACAACAATAAAATAAAAAATTTTTTTTAAAAGTGAATCACACAAACAGAAATTTTAGACAGAGCTGCACAAGTAGCAAGTTGAAAAAAAGAAAATACAGCATACACATGTATGCACACACACGTGAACACATGCACGTGCTACACAAGGAAGGAAAGAGACCAGAAAGGAAAGAAGGAAGGGGGAGAGAAGGATAGAGGAAGGAAGAGAAGAAAAGGAATAAAATACTATATGAAAAAATTATCAAAGAACCCAGCCTAGTAAGAATAAATAACCTATAGAAGAAAATTTGCAATAATATATAGATCAACTTAACAAACATCAGTTCAAGAAAACAAAAGTTCAAAAATTGGATAACAAAAGAACAGAAGGTAAGAGAGAACATATTAATCAGAGTTCTCCAGAGAAACAAAACTAATAGAATCTATATATAGAGAGAGATTTATTCAGGAGTTGGCTCATGTGATTGTGGAAATTGACAAGTCAGAAATTTGCAGGGCAGGCCTGCAGGCTAGAAATTCCAGAAGGAGTTGATGTTGCAGTCTTGAGTCTGTAGGCAGTCTGGATGCAAAATTCCTTCCTCTTCTGGAGACCCCAATCTTTTCTCTTAGAGCTTTCAACTGCTTGGTTGAGTTCCACCCACATTGTTGAGTGTAATCTTCTTTACTCAAAGTTTACTGATTTAAATGTTAATCACATCTAAAAATACCTTCCCAGCAACATGTAGACTGGTGTTTGATCAAACAAGTGGGTACCATAGCCTAGCTAAATTGGCAGATAAAATCAGCTGTGAGAGAGAGAAAGATTAAAGAGAGAGAGAGGGAGAGAAAGAGACAGATGTTATAAGCTTGAGGAAATAAATTGAAGATCAGGGCAATATAATAGAGATAATAGATAAATATGATACTATATATATATATCTAACAATCAAATTGCTAACATAGAGAAAAACCTTGAGAAAATCATGGTGATGACGTTTAAAAATGAAAATATGTTGAAGTAATGAAAGTAAAGCAAATAATATGAAGGCTAGAGAAGGATGATCCAAAATAAAGGTAAGTGATGTCCTTGAAGTAGAAAACTCAATAAACAAATTTCCATGGAAAAAAAGAGAATTAATCTTCAAAAAAGTACATCAGGTTTCAGAAAATATTGATGCAAAATGCTAAATATTAAGATATCCTAACTGAACAATGACTGGAGCAATGAAGAAATCAAAGGAGAAATCAAAAAATAACTGGAGACAAATGAAAACAAAAATACAACATGCCAGAATTTATGGGATACAGCAAAACCACTTCTAAGAGAGAAGTTTCTAGCAACACAGGCCTGTCTCAACAAACAAGAAAAATCTCAAATAAACAATCTAACAATGCACCTAAAGGAACTGGAAAAAGAAGAACGAACAAAGGGCAAAATCAGTAGAAGAAGGGAAATAATAAAAATCAGAGCAGAAATAAATGAAATAGAGACTAAAAAAAATAGAAAAAATTAATAAAACCAAGAGCTGGTTCTTTGAAAAGATAAAACTGACAAACCTTTAGCTAGACTCACCAAGAAAAGGCACAAATAAGTAAAATCAGAAATGAAAGAGGAGAAATTACAATGGACACCTCAGAAATACAAAAGATTATAAGAGAATACTATTAAAAACTATTTGCCAACAAATTGGACAATCTGGAAGAAAGGGATAAAGTCTTAGAATCATACAATCTTCCAAAACTGGATCAA
Source organism: Ceratotherium simum simum (assembly GCF_057802395.1). Taxonomy (NCBI): domain Eukaryota; kingdom Metazoa; phylum Chordata; class Mammalia; order Perissodactyla; family Rhinocerotidae; genus Ceratotherium; species Ceratotherium simum. The sequence continues at coordinate 45,179,454 of NC_141900.1, forward strand.
GAAGAAATAGAGAATTTGAATAGACCAATCACCAGTAAGGAGATCGAAACAGTAATCAGAAACCTGCCCAAAAATAAAAGTCCAAGACCAGACGGCTTCCCTGCTGAATTCTACCAAACATTCAAAGAAGAGTTAATACCTACCCTTCTCAAACTCTTCCAAAAAATTGAGGAGGGGGGGAAGCTCCCTAACTCATTCTACTAAGGCAACATTACCCTGATACCAAAACCAGACAAGACAACACAAAAAAAGAAAATTACAGGCCAGTATCACTGATGAACATCAATGCAAAAATCCTCAATAAAATACTAGCAAATCGCATACAACAATACATTAAAAAGATTATACACCATGATCAGGTGGGAATTATTCCAGGGATGCAGGGATGGTTCAACGTTTGCAAATCAATCAACGCGATACACGACATTAATAAAATGAAGAATAAAAATCACATGATCACCTCGATAGATGCAGAGAAAGCATGTGACAAGATACAGCATCCATTTATGATAAAAACTCTGAATAAAATGGGTGTAGAAGGAAATTACCTCAACATAATAAAGGCCATATATGACAAACCCACAGCTAATATCATCCTCAATAGTGAAAAACTGAAAGCTATCCCTTTAAGAACAGGAAGCAGACAAAGATGCCCACTCTCACCACTCCTATTTAACATAGAATTGGAAGTCCTAGCCAGAACAGTCAGGCAAGAAAAAGAAATAAAAAGGATCCAAAGTGAAAAGGAAGAAGTGAAACTGTCACTATTTGCAGATGAATGATTTTATATATAGAAAACTCTAAAGAATCCACCAGAAAACTTTTAGAAGTAATAAATGAATAAATTAATACGGTAAAGTTGCAGGATACAAAATCAACGTACAAAAATCAGTTGCATTTCTATATACTAACAACAAAGTAGCAGAAAGAGAAATTAAGAATACAATCCCATTTACAATTGCAACAAAAAAAATAAAATACCTAGGAATAAACTTAACCAAAGAGGTGAAAGATCTGTACACCAAAAACTATAAAACATTGCTGAAAGAAATTGAAGACACAAAGAAATGGAAAGATATTCTGTGCTCTTGGATTGGAAGAATTAATATAGTTAAGATGTCCATAATTCCTAAAGCAATCTATGGATTCAAGGCAATCCCTATCAAAGTCTCAACAACACTTTTCACAGAAATAGAACAAAGAATCCTAAAATTTATATGGAACAACAAAAGACCTCAAATAGGTAAAGGAATCCTGAGAAAAAAGAACAAAGCTGAAGGTATCACACTCCCTGATTTCAAAATATGCTACAAAGCTATAGTAACCAAAACAGCATGGTACTGGCACAAAAACAGACACACAGATCAATGGGATAGAATCGAAAGCCCAGAAATAAACCCACACATCTATGGACAGCTGATCTTCGACAAAGGAGCCAAGAACATACAATGGAGAAAGGAAAGTCTCTTCAACAAATGGTGTCAGGAAAACTGGACAGCCACATGCAAAAAACAGAAAGTAGACCCTTACCTTACACCATACACAAAAATTAACTCCAAATGGATTAAAGACTTGAATGTAAGACCTGAAACCATGAAACAAAGAAGAAAACGCAGGCAGTACGCTCTGCAACATCAGTCTCAGCAACATATTTGCAAGCACCGTGTCTGATCGGGCAAGAGAAACAACAGAAAAAATAAACAAATGGGACTACATCAAACTGAAAAGCTTCTGCACAACAAAGGAAACCATCAACAAAACAAAAAGACAACCTAACAATTGGGAGAAGATATTTGCAAACCGTACATCTGATAAGGGGTTAATCTCCAAAATATATAAAGAACTCATGCATCTCAACAATGAAAAAACTAACAACCCAATTAAAAAATGGGCAAAAGACCTGAACAGACATTTCTCCAAAGAAGACATACAGATGGCCAACAGGCACATGAAAAGATGTTCAACATCATTAACTATCAGGGAAATGCAAATCAAAACTACAATAGGGCCAGCCTGGTGGTATAGCAGTTAAGCGCGCACGCTCCACTGCAGTGGCCCAGGGTTCGGATCCTGGCCTCACATCGACGCACCACTTGTCAAGCCATGCTGTGGTGGAGTCCCATATAAATTGGAGGAAGATGGGCATGAGTGTTAGCCCAGGGCCAGTCTTCCTCAGCAAAAAGAGGAGGATTGGCAGATGTTAGCTCAGGGCTGATCTTCCTCACAAAAAAAAAACAAAAAAACACTACAATGAGATATCACCTCACGCCCATCAGAATGGCTATAATTAACAAGACAGGAAACAACATGTGTTGGAGAGGATGTGGAGAGAGGGGAACTCTCATACACTGCTGGTGGGAGTGCAAACTGGTGCAGCCACTATGGAAAATAGTATGGAGATTCCTCAAAAAATTAAGGATAGAACTACCATGTGATCCAGCTTTTCCACTGCTGGGTATTTATCCAAAGAACGTGAAAACACCAATGCATAAAGATACGTGCACCCCTGTGTTCATTGCAGAGTTATTCACAATAGCCAAGACTTGGAAGCCACTTAAGTGCCCATCAAGGGATGAACGGATAAAGAAGATGTGGTATATATACACAATGGAATACTACTCAGCCATAAGAAATGATGAAATCCAGCCATTTGTGACATCATGGATGGACATTGAGGGTATTATGCAAAGTAAAGTAAGTCAGAGGGAGAAGGTCAAATACCATATTATCTCACTCATTAAGTACTAGACAATAACAGCAACAAACGCACACATAGAGACAGAGATTGGATTGGTGGTTACCAGAGGGGAAGAGGGGAGGGAGGAGGGCAAAAGGGATAATTAGGCACACGTGTGTGGTGATGGACTGTAATTAGTATTTGGGTGGTGAACATGATGTAATCTATGCAGAAATAGATGTATAATGATGTACACCTGAAATTTTTGCAATGTTCTAAACCAATGTTACTGCAATAAACAAATAAGCTAAAAAATAAATAAATAAATAAAAATAAAAATAAAAAAGAAAATAATGTCACTAACAAAAGTCAAGAGATTAAAGAAGTAAAAGGAAACATGAGAGCACTAATGCCCCATTGCACAAAGTCCATCAACACCGCCTTAAATTGAAGATGTAGTTTTAAAAAGGCTCCAAACTCTTAATGATTTCCATAATCCTTTTATTTAATTTTAAAAGAATCTTTTAAAAATAAAAATTAGAAACATTTGAGTTTCAACAATTCCTTTTATTTTACCTCATTTTTATTTGCTACTTCTAAATTCAAATAAAACCAAATTTAATGTATGTATTTTGTTCTTAAAATATCACATACAATATGATCCTGTTTCATGAAAAATATTTCAAAGCTTTCTTTCTAGCCTCTCTTTGCATACATACATAGAAAAATAATGGGATAATGTTCACTTAATATGATGGTTGTTTGGGGGTAGTGAGATTAGCTATCACTTTTTTTTTGCAATTTTCTAAATTGCTTAAATTCTTTATTACAAAAACAATAAAGTAATTTTTCTATGAAAAAAAGTTTGGTGTCAAATGACAGGAATGAGTTCCACAGACATATTAATGCCTTGTACATACACTTGAAAGTTACACGTATTGCCATGAGAGTTAACTTTTTAAAAGCATGTGTACCTCATTTCCAGAATTAGATCATAATCTTCTTGGAGAGAAGAATTAAAGTTTCTAGCTGTTAATATGCCCACCAAATCACTAAGCACTTAAAAATTACACGTTTATAATTACATATGTATACATGAAAAAGAAATTTTAGGCTTTTTTTTTGCATTTTGAACCATAGGGAATTATTCTGTTGGCAATCAAAAATTAATCTGGCATTCAAATATATGCATACTGTTTATTAAGACACATAAAAGCATTTAAAACTCATAATGCACAGAATAAGGTTATAACATTACTTTTTTGAAGGAAGAAAATAAAAACATTTATATTTGCTTGTATATTCATCAAGAAAGTCTGGAAGAATATAGAATAAGGTGCTGTAATATATTACCTTTAATTTTGTGAATCAAATATACTTCCACAACAATCCCTACTCTTTTTGCCAAGATTTTTTTAAATATCTAAAATAGCCAACGCAAAATTTTTTCAATAATAGTTATTATTCAAACGTCCATGAATCTAAGTGGCAAGTGAAGTAAAGCAAAATCTGCCACTACTCCCCCTACCCCTATTGGTTCCCTTGATAGTAAGAAAGTGTGAAAATGATTAAATGCTCACTTACCCAGGAACCCTCTCAAGTGCTATTCAACTCAGGCTGTCTGGACTGTAGCTGCTGACAACTGCCATAAGGTGGGAAGATGCATATAAAAAGGATAGAAAATTATGTACAAGCCAAATACGTACATAGATGCTTCTCCTTTGAGTTGAGAGAGGAGACATAGAAATGTGCACTGACATAAATATTTCCATAAAATAGTTGATTAATTATGCCCTATTAACTCCCCCTCTGACTTCAAGGAGGGGGGTAGCATAAACATATATTATAGTACTCTGGTATTTTTAATTAGTTTGAAACCGAGGAGAATGGAGGGAGAAAGCAAATACTCTTTATGTTTCCTCCACTTTGTACTTGGAGCCTGATTTTATAGACCAGGGCTCCAAAGTTCAGACCCAGAAGGGTTATAAGGAGAAGAGAATAGTCATCCAGGCCAGATCTTCTCCCATACACTCACTCAGTGTGTTGTATTAAATAGAACTAATGTGCCCTTACACTGGAATGAGAGCCACCCCACAATGGGAGCAGCTTTGTCCTCAGTCTAAATATTCTTTAAAAGAGGCAGGATTTTTTTTTAATGAATTCATTAAGCAGAGGCATAGTGTAAAGCAGAGGCATTTGAGGTCTATTCTCAGAAAATGGGGGTACCTCAGCAAGGCCATTAATGAAATGACCACAAAGAAATATAGCTGGGGTAATTGATTTGGATCACTGAGAAGGTCAAGTTGAACACATCAGTATTTTGTGATCCTATTAGTCAATCAAAGATAAACACAGCACTTTAATCAAACGTAATTAAATTATTGCTGTAAGTCCAAGTCTTAAGGTCCATAGCCAAAATACCAGTTGAACCACAAAAAACTCCCTAAGTGTTTAAAAAATTCTTCAAAACACCATTCTGTAAATTAAAGGAAATTCTTTTCATGTTTGTTCTCAATTTCTGTGTCAATGTATTTATGGGTATGGTATATATATATATATATATATATATATACATGGAGCTAGAGTCTAAAAAACGATGTATGGGTATTTATGAAGATAGCATACATGTATGATTTAGAAAAAATATATATAGTTTGAAAAATTATTTACAAAAATGTATCTAATAGCCCAAAAAATTATTTTCCCATTCTTCAATTTAACTGAATTCCTTACTTTGTGTTTTATAATTATGCTTATTGCTGTCTTTACAAATAGAAAAATTTACTAGAAAATACCTTACTTTTCCATTGTTTTTTAATTAAAGGTAAGTAATAAAAAATCCTTAGGAAAAGATAAATCCTAACCAGTTCTTTTATGTACAAGATTGGTTCACATCTGCATCCCTCCTAAGTTTTAGAAGCCACTCACCTATAATGCATTTAACACAATGCAGATAAAACATGGGTTACAGATGTTATCATAATGTGGCATTCTGTTTTATGTTTCACACTGTTTGCTTTCTTTTTTCATAATATCTTTCTAGCAGTTGTTAGATGCTAATTATAAATTTCAAAAACTCCCAATCATCCACATAGACAGGTAGACACTGATTTGTGTTGTAATAGAACCTGTGCACTTTAGGCTTTAATCATATCAATGTACAAACACAATTGCTAGTCTATTAATGTTTAAATTGTGTAGATTAATATGCTCCCACTGTTACAACTCACGGGTGTTTTGAAAGGTAACCAAGTTGAAAACACTGCTCCCGACAATGCAAGGATGCTTTTATTATTGCTGTTAACCCAGAGTCTTGTCTCAAAATATATATAACATAATAATTTGAAAGAGTTAAAATCCTACGAAGATGTGGTAATTAGGACTACATAAATGACCTTCTAAATCCCTTTTTTGTCAATGCTCAACTGTTGATGAGAAGCTGGTACTCAAGATATAGAAAAAACAAACCTGCAAAATGGAACAACCCCCCTTTAATTTGTGGATTACAGCTCCTCCCTGATCTGTATCAACAGGTAACTCGAGTATTTTTAAAGAGTTCATCATTTATATGAAACGACGTGGGTTGAAATGAAAATGTGTAGAAGAAAACAATCCTCATAAAATGAAAGAAGCACTGGCTTGCTAAAGGGTGACATAGCGTCTATCAGTAAAATGAAACTGCTGTCTCAGAAAACAAAGATAAAAGCTGAATGCCTTCATAAAGGAAAAGGAGATGGAAGACCACGCTGTATTATTCAAAAGCTGAATGCCTTCATAAAGGAAAAGGAGATGGAAGACCACGCTGTATTATTCAAATTCAGGAGTCCTGGGGACAAAGAAAGCTTGTTGACAGGTACATCAGCTGTGGGGGAGCTACGCACACTGAACACTGAGGTTCAGGGGGTCAACTTTGTTCTGAATGGTTTCATCTAAATGACACCTGCTCAGAGATCTTTCCTGGCCACCTTCCCACGTAGTTTCCACTCATTCACCCAACCCAGCAGCAACATTCTCTAACTCTACATCCTGTTCATTTCCTTCAAGGCACTTACCACTGTACTCTTTTCCCCACTACTCCAGAAGGGCAGAGTTCGCTTTGATTTTGTTCCCAGCATCTAACATAGTGCCTACCACATAGTAGGCATGCAACAAATAGTTACTGAATAAATTAACAAATGTTCCATTGTCATAGAGAGAACACCTAGGCCCAACTAGTCCTAAAAAGATGAGCTGTAACTCCCTAAGGATGGATTCTGGATCTTTCACATCATCATCACAGTGCTCTTCCCAACTGACTTTATAATATCACTGAACTCATCATTGTGAAAAATGTTAACAGATTTTTAACAGACTCCCAAAATTAAATGCAAACATTCTTCTCCAAAAAGAAAAAACTGTCTCTGTTTCCAAGAGTCTACGAATCTGTGAGAGAGGTTAGACCTATGGGTAGTGGGTTTTTTGTATCATCTGTATCTGTAAAACGATTTGCATCATTTGTATCTTACAAACAAACTTTAGGTACTTTATACTTATTGCAGAAACAAAAAGAAAATGGACTGCCATCTGTACTTCAACACAGATGTAATATTTTTTAAACTTCAATGTAATAATTATTTAAATCCTAATTAAATGTGATTAACTTCTCAAAAAACTTCAATAGAAAACATGAGTTAATGTACTTTCCCATTAGAAAATTGTTATGCCTTTTGAAGACAAAATACAATAATCCTACCTAGAATACTATATTCTAGTACTTTATGCCATAAGTAGTAATAACTATCACAAAATGAAAACATACTATCCACTAGGCATTATATACATATATATTATTTCATTAGATTCTCACAATTTCTTGAGATAACTATTTATAGCCCTGTTTTACATTTAAGAAACTGGAGGCTCCTATGAGTTAAAAAAAAACTTTTTAAAAGCCAAGTAGCTAGTAACTAATACTATAGAGACCTCTTTGTTAAGTATGATTCTACAGAACAGAGCACAATGAAATGTTTTGATCAGCCAAGCACTAGTATAATATCAGAAGAAAAATATTTATCCAGAAAACAAAATAAGGAGGAAAAGTCACCAGTCATTTTTAGATACTGAATATACGGGTTTTGCAAAGCAAAAACCATAATTCCTCCACACATTGTGCCTTGAATAGCTTTGTTGAACTCAGCCTGAAACCTATCCCATACTTCTCTCTTCTTTGAGAAAACTCTTTTCTAAGTTCAGATTTCATATCTAAAAATGTACTATTGAAGAAAGATGTAAAAGAAGATTGTAAGTGATTTTATTATTATCAATAAAACTCCCAATTCCAAAGGTGCACTGTGGACTTCCCTGTTGTTGGAAGATTCACAGCACGGCCTATCCAGGCTATTACATCCCACAGATAAACACAGTGTTCTGAAGGTAGATCTTAGGACGTGGGAATAATTCATGCAAAATTTAATTTGTTTTCTTTGTCCTTACAGCCTGCTTGAACTGAATGTAGGTGTTTTTTTTTTTTTTTTTTTTGGCCAATTTCATTGCTTTCTTAAACACATCTGCAAATAGATGCTTCATGTCCTACAACCATTATATGTTCATCCAAACAGCTTTCTCTTGAATTCAACAAAATAGTTTTTTTCATTTACGATCTTATGTGTCTTGAGTGAGCATTGACTTTGTGTCCCTCCTAACAGATGACCCTGAAGTGTGACACAGGTTGCTTAGCAACTGCCTTATGCCCAGAAGAAGAAATAACTCTTTGATATACTCACTATGTGTATTTCTCCTGATTTATTTCATTTGTGTTTAACCTGGTAGATCAAACAGAATCATTAGAATCCCACTAACACCCCCAAGGATAGAAGAGTTCCTGTTCCACTGTAAGCTAAAGTACCCAGAGATCAAAACAGCTTATGTGTCATCACAGAATAGTACTGCAGAGTAAAAGAACAATAAAATACACTGTGCCCATTACCAAGGACAAGGTGCTTATATCCTCATCAGTCCTGACACCACGATGTTCTTTGAGACTTGAAAAGAATTCTCAAAATTGTTATTGCAACTCTCACTTTTTGCTAAATGCTAAAGGGCTATATATTTCTCATCATGTTGTTTGCTAAAAAGTCTTTGATATCCTGAAGGACAATCCATTGTTTTAATGCATGATATAGTTTAATTCATCATGCAGCAAGAACAATACTAATAACACCTCTTGTTTGCATCAACCATCACTCTTCAACCCTCATTGTATCTGACCCAATCTAAGCTCATTTATATTATCCGTGAATTGTTTATATGGAAAGAAGTCAGCCAGATATACAGTGGTACTATACCTCAGAACAATAATCCATGCAGAAGGGTCCTGGATCTAAAATTCAAAAATGAAGAACTTAAAAGCTTTTTTTTCAGGGGAAGATTCACCCTAAGCTAGCATCTTTGCCCATCTCCCTCCTTTTTTTTTCTTCTTTTTCCCCCCCAAGGCCCCAGTACACAGTTGTGTATAATTGTAAGTTCTTCTGGATCTTCTATGTGAGCCACCACAAATGGCTACTGACAAACAAGTGGTGTGGTTCTGCACCTGGGAACCTAACCCGGGCCCCCAAAGCAGAGCATGCCAAACTTAAATCGCTAGGCCATCAAGGCTGGCTCATAAAAGCTTTTAAAATATAATTTCGGGGTGGAAATATGTAGTTAATATTAGGATGTAATGAATATTAAAACTTCTAATATCAGCAAGGATAACAATTAGAAAGAATTTTAATAAAAGAAACTAAGATTGCTAGGAAGATGGTGGCATAGGAGGACTCTGAACTCACCTCCTCCCATGGACACAAAAAATTTACAACCACCCTTGGAACAACAGAAAGAAAGGCACACAGTCCTTTGGTGAAAAGAGATTCACTTGATAGGCTCTGGGTGCATCTCAGGGAGGCAGGAGGCAGCTGGGACCATCTCCCCAGGGACTGAGACTTTGGAGGCAGCCATTGTTGTGACCTAGTACATGCATGCTGACACAGACTGTGGCAGATGCTGTTGGAGTTCTTACTCTGGCATTTTAGTGCAGGGCTTTGCCCCACCCACTAGAGCACCTATTTAACCCAGCTCAGCCAGGGCAGGAAATGTGCCCTAGGGACTGGCCCCACCAACCACTAAGCCCTTGGGAAACTTGTGGGCCTGCATAGGCAGGGTGTGTGGGACCTCTGCAACTAGGCGAGTGAGTCTGCTTCAGTGGGGTGGGGCATGCACACAGGGCAGGACTGCATGGACAGAGTGCGTAGGCCTGCAGATGGTGGAGATTGTTAGCTGCAGTAGACTTGTGCTTCTCAAACAGCCACATGGGGGATCTGACCCACTTTCCAGCACCTCAACAATTGTGTGCTGCCACACCTGGGGCTAGCCCCACTCAGCTTCACTCCTGAGAGAGCTGGCAACAGCCTTACAGGTCAGAGGTCTACCGCAATTGCGAGCCCCTGAGCCTAGAAACCAACCACGCTGGGGGGCCTGCTCACTTAACAGAAAAACTGCAGCAGGAATGTGCTATTAGACCTTGCAGCCAACTGTGCTGGGGCTCCACCCACCCAATAAAGTGACCAAAGGGACCATAGAAGCCGCATGCAGCTGAGCCTTACAACCAACTGGCCAGTGGCACAGCCTAGCCTCCCCATGCACCTGCAGCAAGAGCAACCCCACCACAACAGAAGGACACATGTAGCCCACACAAGGGACACTCCTGGAACAGCTGGAACTGATGACAAGAGGGCAGCACATTGCAGGGCCTCGTAAGTCATATCTTACAAAGGCCACTTCTCCAAGAGTGGGAGATGTAGCTGATCTACCTAAAACATAGATATAAGCACAAAGAAACAGGCAAAATGAGGAGACAAGGGAATATGTTCCAAATAAGGGAACAGGACAAATGATCAGATAAAAAACGAAATGAAACAGAGATAAATAATCTACCTGATAAAGAGTACAAACTAATAGTCATAAGGATGGACATTGATCTTGGGAGAAGAATAGATGATCACAGTGAGAACTTCAATAAAGAACTGGAAAATATAAAAAAGAACCAGTCATAAATGAAGAACACGATAATGAAAACGAAAAACTCACTAGAGGGAATCAATTGCAGAGTAGATGATTCAGAAGAACGGATCAGGGGCCAGCCTGGTGGCGCAAGCGGTTAAGTGCATGTGCTCCGCTGTGTCGGCCCTGGGTTTGCTGGTTCGGATCCCGGATGTGCACCAACGCACTGCTTGTCGGGCCATGCTGTGGTGGCATCCCATATAAAGTGGAGGAAGATGGGCATGGATGTTAGCCCAGGGCCAGTCTTCCTCAGCAAAAAGAGGAGGATTGGCAGATGTTAGCTCAGGGCTGATCTTCCTCACAAAAAAAGAAGAAGAAGAAGAAGAAGAATGGATCAGCGAGCTGGTTGAGAGACTAGAGGAAATCACCCAAGCCGAACAGATAAAAGAAAAAAGAATTAAAAAGAACAAGGCCAGTCTAAGGGACCTCTGGGACAACATCAAGTGCACTAACATCTGTTGTTATAGGTGTCCCAGAAGGAGAAGAGAGAGACAAAGGGGCAGAGAATCTATTTGAAGAAATAATAGCTGAAAACTTTCCCAACCTAAGGAAGGAAACAGACATCCAAGCACAGGAAGCACAGAGAGCACCAAACAAGATGAACCCAAAGAGGTCCACATCAAGATACATTATAATTAAAATGTCAAGAATTAAAGATAAAGAGAGAATCCTAAAAGCTGCAAGAGAAAGGCAACAAGTTACATACAAAAGAAATCCCCTAAGGCTATCAGCTGACTTCTCAGCAGAAACCTTACAGGCTAGAAGGGAGTAGCATGATATATTCAAAGTGCTGAAAGGAAAAAACCTACAGCCAAGTATGCTCTACCCAGCAAAGTTATCATTCAGCATGGAGGGAGAGATAAAGAGTTTCCCAGACAAGCAAAAACTAAAGGAGTGTATCACCAAGAAACCAGCCTTATGAGAAGTGATACAGGGACTTATTTAAGTGGAAAAGAAAATAACACAAATGCAAATAAGAAAACAACTACAAAAAAATAAAATAAAATCACTGGTAAAGGCAAATATACAGTAAAGGTAGCAGATCAACCACCTATGAAGTTAACATGAAGGTCAAAAGACAAGAGTACTAAAATTATCTATTTCCTTAATAAGAGGGCAGTGGACACATACACACAAAAAAATGTAGGAGAAAGAGAGTAAAAGAGAGCTTTTAGAAAGAGGTCAAACTAAAGAGACCATCAACTTAATATAGATTGCTATATACGTAGGTTATTATATATGAACCTCGTGGTAATCACAAACTAGAAACCTTTAATAAATAAATAAAAAATTAAGAGAAAGGAACCCAAACGTAATACTAAAGAAAGCCATCAAACCACAAGAGAAGATAGCAAGAGAAGAAAAGAACAGAGATGAACTACTGAAACACCCAGGAAAAAAGTAACAAAATGGTAATAAGTACATACTTATCAATAGCTACTTTAAATGTCAATGGACTAAATGTTCCAATCAAAAGGCATAGGGTGGCCGATTGGGTAAAAAAACATGACCCATCTATATACTGCATACAAGAGACACACTTCAGACCTAAAGACACTCACAAACCGAGAGTGAAGGGATGGAAAAAGATACTCCATGCAAATGGCAATGAAAAGAAAGCTGGGGTAGCAAAATTTATATCAGACAAAATAGACTTGAAAACAAAAACTGTAATAAGAGACAAAGAAGGGCACTACATAATGATCAAGGAAACAATCCAACAAGAGGATATGACACTCGTAAATATCTATGCACCCAACATAGGAACACATTAGCATCTCCTGGAATACCAGCACTCCCAAAAACACAGTTCGGGAAGAACTCAATTAGAAGTTCTTGCCTAAAGCAAATACATAAAGAAGCTCTCACTCCACCCATCCTAGAACACATAAAAATTCCCATGATTGATAAACTAGAAAGCGAGTGGATGCAAAAGGCACTCACACCTATGGTCTAATTTATTATCAATCTCTCTTTTACCTTTGGCTCTGGAGGTCAAGCATGCTTTGGCTGCCAGTGTTGTCTTTCCGTGAAGTTCCCCGATATTCCCTTATCACTTTAGCAGTCGGCTGGATGGTTGTACTGAGGCCTGCACTTCAAACTTCTTTATCCTGGGGCTAGCTTGGAACTGTTTCCATTCTTGTTTTCCAGCTACCTTATATTGCAAAAGATGTAAGTTAACATTCTCTACCACAGCCTTTTCAATCAATGAGACTTCAAAGGATAAAAGAGAATTTTACCATGATCAAAAGACTCAAGTTGTAGTAAAAGAAAAATCTGAAGGTCTTTCACCTAACAAGCCTCTACATAAATGAAAAGGATTAACGGTTGATTTTTAATGCTGTTTAAAGGAAAAGAATGTTTGTTTAAACATAGATCAAGACAAAATTAGAATCCCAGGGTCCAATAAAGGCACCTCCTGACAGAAGGGATGGGGAAGCGATGGTGATGAATCAAATCATAGTAGGGTGGTGTAGGGAAAACATGGGCTCTGGAGCATAGTGAATCTGACCCGGAATTTCAGCATTACCACCTCCCAGTTGTGGGCCCCCTCTGAGTTTCCACATCATCCTCTACAAAACCATAAAACACTATATAGATAATGTTCATTAAGCACTTACTAGGTGCCAGGCACTATTCTAAGTACTTCACATGGATTAATTCATTCATTCCTCATGTCAATGCTCTCTAACCAAAGACCACTAGGAGCACACCTTTGGTCAAACAAGGTTGAGTTCATTGACCTGTTACAATGGGAGAGACCACACATCATGGAGACTTATGGGGCATCTCAGCAAGTGGGTGTTAGAAAAGATTGGGATTGAGGCTTGTGTTAGGTAACTTAGGGAGTGTTCAAAGAAGTGGAACATTGCTCTGAATTTTATACTGTCAGAAAGTGAAGGTAGTTTTATAATTGTATCCTAATAATTCTTATCTAGAAGGCAGGAAGAATAAAGTAAAGCTAGATTTGTAACTGGTAAAATGGGCTTTGTTTTAGCCAGGATAGAGGGATCTTCGGTCATTTTTGTGGTTGGGGCAATGTTCTTGTTTTTGTCTGTGTTCAAACAGGATTAGAGAGTAGTCTTGTTTTTGTCTTGATTCATTACAATCACAGAGTGGCCTTATCTGCCGTTGATGTTCTATGAACTTGTTTATGCTCAGCAGGCAAACACCACAACCTAGCCACCATGTCAAGCCAGCTTCTAGCAATACCAAGGCCTAGCTGATAGAACCGGCACAGCTCCTGGCTCTCAGGCACTGCTTTCCTCTCTCTCACTTACAGCAACACTATGAGGTAGCTACTACTTATCTGGATCTTAAAGATGAAGAAACTGAGGTCACTCAGCCATTAAGCAACAAGTGTAGAATTGGAATCCAGATAGGTACCAAGCACTATTCTACATGACTCAGAAGCAATGCTCCTAACCTTCGTGCTATCCCACCTCTCCGTGTTAGCTATCACCACCTTATCGGATGGCTGTAAAGATTGCAGTTGATGCACATAAACGCCTGGCTCCTGACAAGACTTGGACGAAAAAGTGGTGCCTATTACTATTAAACAGCGGAACTAAAACATTTTTAATTTAGGTTTATTTTCACTTCCTCAGAGGTCCTACCTTGAGCATTAGACATCTCAAGAGAAGTGGGAAACTTGTCTCTATGCCAGATTTTGCCACTAACCAACTCTGCAAGTATAAGCTACGGGACTCTGTAAAACCCTGCAGTGTGCTGTTCTCAAGGGGTTCTAAGTGGTTTCTATTTTTTAATAGCTGCCATTGAAGAGTTCTAAGTGTTTTTAGTCAAATTATTTAATTCTGTTTTTAAAGATGCCCTCCTCTAAATATTATCTGAATGCAAAAATAAAATACAAATATAATGAGTTTTTTAATGTGTGAGACTAGGGGATTTTTTTAATGGTTTATCCTTAAAAAAACATAAAATTAAATTTTCATTTTACTCTAGTGATGACTACAATACTAAAAGCAGGTTCTAGCAGTGAGGGCTTTAATGTTAGGTAAGTGTTAGAAGCTGGTGCAAAAAAATATGGCACTTTCCAAAATGTTCTTAAAGGTTTGATTTTCCTCAGAACACAAATACTATGTATAGACCTAACCCAAACAAAATTATGAATAAGATAAAATTTATTTAGTCTTTGATTCCAGCTCCAGGATCCTGGTGCCTGTCACTGCTTGTCACTTGAGCATTCTAAGTTTCATTGTCCTTCATCTCACCGCTTTTCCAAATTTGATTTTTCCTATTTCTCATCCCTACTCTCTGCTTGTTAATCTAGCTAACAAAATCATACCTGTTGACTTGATCATGCTGATAACAAACCATTGTGTTAACCCTCCAAAATGACATATTTGGATATTTCGAATTTTTTTGAAAAAAAGGTTGATACAGACCTTTCAGGCATCATGGCAGGGAATGGCAAGAGATAGTTTTGGGTATGTATATGCAGGGAGAGAGGAAGAGCCAGAGCTAGTTCTGTAAGTAGGAGTAGATAACCTATACTTTGGTATTTCAAGAGTACTCACTAGAGTCGTCTTCTTCACCTCTGAAAAACTATACATATGTAGGATGTTTATGGGTGGGGGGGAGGGGCTGCTCAGATAATCAGTAAACACACACACATGCACAATGTTACTATTTGGCTTCTATAGAGTCAGAAACTAGAGATTTTCTATTTTGCAACTAAGTTAGTGTCTAATAAAGTTTAAGTGATGAAATAACAGCCAGCCAGCCCTGGTGGTCTAGTGGTTGAGATTTGGCTCTCTCACCACCTGCCAGTGCCCAGGTTCATTTTCTGGTCAGGGAACTATACCACCCATCTGTCAGTTGTCCTACTGTAGTGGCTGCATGTTGCTGTGATGCTGAAAGCTATGCCACCAGTATTTCAAATACCAGGAGGGTCACCCATGGTGGACAGGTTTCAGCAGAGCTTCCAGACTAAGACAGACTAAGAAGAAGGACCTGGCCACCCACTTCTGAAAAAATTGGCTATGAAAACCTTATGAATGGCAACAGAGCATTGTCTGATATAGCACCAGAAGGTGAGAGAATGGTGCAAAAAACAGGACAGAGTTCCGCTCTGCTGTACAGTGTCACGGGAGTCAGAATCAACCTGACTAACAACAAAATGAAATGACAGTCACGTTGACATGCTGCTAAAACAAAATAATCCCTCAACTCTTATCCTTGAAGGATTGCAAAAAGAAAACAATAGGAAGGCAATAGTAAGGGACATTATCTTGGAACTTATTTTCCAGGAAATATCCAGAATTTAGTTCCTTGAATCTACTACCTGAGATGCCTCCTAAACTTAGATTTGTTCAGTTCCAGGGTCATCTAAGAAAACACAAAAAACCTACCAACCCAAATATTTAGATTCACTTTTTGTGAGACGTATGAACTTAACTTCATTCAGTACCATACGCTGTAATGATTAATCCTAAAGAAGAGGGAACACCCGGGGGAGATAGAGCACTGGACTTGCATCAGTGTGACTTTAAAAAACTGATTGAGGAGCCGGCCTGGTGGCGCAAGCAGTTAAGTGCGTGCGCTCCACTGTGGCTGCCCAGAGTTCGCAGGTTCAGATCCCGGGCATGCACCAACACACCTCTTGGCAGCCATGCTGTGGCGGCGTCCCATATAAAGTAGAGGAAGATAGGCACAGATGTTAGCCCAGGGCCAGTCTTCCTCAGCAAAAAAAGAGGAGGATTGGCAGATGTTAGCACAGGGCTGATCTTCCTCACACACACACACAAAAAAACTGATTGAGTTACTTATCTGCAAATTGAGAAAGGTAGGGAAAAGTAGTTCCCCAGGGTCCATAGGAATCCTGGAGCTACTTTCAATATTTCAAAACTATAGTAGAATTAATACATTTGTTCACAGTGAGTCTGCACTAAATACCAGGATTTTTTTATTTGGTTGAAATTCCTCATCTCAGGATGGTGTCATTGCTGAACCCATGCCAGAGAGATCGGCAGTTGTATGTGTTTCAGATTAATTTAAAATAAAAACCTAATTATCATTTAAAATGTGCTTTTGGTGGTGAAAAAAAAGACAAAATATTTCAAAATGTTGAGTCACTGGAGAAAAAATAATTCAAAGAGCCCTTGGCAGTGAAGAGGTCAAGGACCACTCGTACCAGACAATGTCTGTGATATCTTCCCGCTTTAAAAATCAATGTAACTATATACCACTTTTAATAATATTTTTGAATTTGTTGTATAAAATTAGATGAAAAAGCAGATGAGATTTTATTTCCAAGAAGCTTTAAAGTTGTCTGAAATTTTTAAATGTCTATGTTTTACATTGTCCCATGTCGACTCACAAGAGAGTAGGTTTTCAAAAATGTTTGTAGACTAATAACTATAAACAGCCTCCTTAGATTTAACTATTTACTAAATTTTTCCATAAAGCCATAAAATTCAAACAGCAATAACTCCCAATTTAAAATAGGGTTACAAATAAATTTTAAAGACATTTGAAAATAAAAATTGTTTGTAATCATATGATGATAGGGAAAAGGAAATGATGAACGTTTTGACAATGTATTTATCATTATCTAGTACTTTAGAATTCAAAAATATAAGCTCTGATTAGGAAAATAAAATATCCCAAAGATCCTTTAAAGTCTTCCTAACTCTATGACTCAAAGTGTCAACAACTAAAGAGTTTGAACTTCAGTGATGACTTTTTGTGCATTCTTGTACAAATTCTTTAAAGATTTCACAAAGACACACACCAATCTACTTAAAGCAGGATTAACGAATCCTGGGAAACCTTGCTCCCTCTTGTTCCTGTTTCTACATTAATACACAGTATGAAACATCAAGTAGTCTGGTTTCTGTTCTTCATATAAGTACAAATAAGAAATGGTGGGATTTTAAAACTCTCTGGCTAGCTACATTAGGACAATTTGTAGACTAAGGAAAATTGATGCTGGATTGTTATTTCACTCTATCTACACAGTGTAACTGAGTGATGGTTTTATCAGCGATCAATCGAGTCCTAGAATTTTAGATATCTTAGGTGTCTAGGAATTCATCCAGTCCAACTCCCAGTTTGTCTATGAGAAACCAGAAGCCCAAGAAAGGTAAGTGACTTGCTCATGGTCACATAACTAGTTGGTGGCTCGAGATTAAATCCATGTCTTAGGGCTCCTGACGAATGTTCTTTTGACTACCAGATGTTAGAAACTGTTTTACTAAAATGTTTCCTCTTCCTAGAGCTTCCAAACTGCCCACGTTCTTGTGCCCTAATGTTTGCTCACTTGCAGCCTCTTCAAATAGAAGGTCTGCTCAGACAATGTCAGAGCCATGTTGTCATGGTCCTCTGACATCCCCAGTTCTTGTACATACATCTTGCTTCCCTGATATACACACTCCAAACTTTCCCACAGCTCTAACTTTACCTTCTCCTTCAAGTAGATAACCTGGTAACCCATGGCTTTTGGCTTAAACTTGGTGATTCTTTCTTGTCTTCATTTGTTTGTTTCAACCCTCCAAAAGGTTTAAGGTAAGTGCTTATTAAGCACCTAACCCTTTTAGCACCTTTTTACTACTTTATTTTGTTGGCCTCTCAAGTTACTGTATAGACCTTTATTGCAGACTCCTTGAACACAATCTTCTGTCTCAACCCTGAACAAATGGTTCCCCAGGCCTGGGCAGAGCCACTTCAGCCTACTGCAAACTATTGCTTTTTCTGCCAGTTCCTGGTTTCTGCTGCCCTCTAGCAGCCATTAGCAGCATGGCAGGATTTGAAACAAGTCATATTTTTACTGAACTGAATTACTCGGTGGGTTATTTCAACATCATGTAAATACAATATAAAAAAAACTGTGACACGTAACTGATGCCACTGTTCTGTGATTCCTCCACCCCCAGGCCTGAGTTAGGAGCTGGTTCTAAAGTTAGAGCTATAATGGAGCTAATGATAATGTCTATTTATGCAATAGATTCTTTTACACCTCAATTTATTTGTCCAACTCTGACATCTATCAATGGTTCCTTTCAAGAGACCAATTCTTTTTTTTTTTTTTTTAAAGATTTTATTTATTTATTTTTTCCCCCCAAAGCCCCAGTAGATAGTTGTATGTCATAGCTGCACATCCTTCCAGTTGCTGCATGTGGGACTTGGCCCCAGGATGGACGGAGAAGTGGAACCTCGGTGCGCGCCCGGGATCCGAACCCGGGCCACCAGCATCGGAGCGTGCGCACTTAACCACCAAGCCACGGGGCCGGCCCTCAAGAGACCAATTCTTTAATCCCCTCACCTGCTCAATTGAAATCCAGGCATAAGAACACTTCAAAAGAAAAAGTGACAAAAATAACCTAAATGTCCAACAGTCAGGGATTACATAAATAAATTTGAGTAACTCTTAGAATGGTATATTTTGTGACTATTAAAAATTATGTTTAAAAAAGATCCAAAAATATAGAGAAATAATATAATATTAAGCACAATAGTGAAACATTAAAAAAAGGAGAAGAATTACAGTAAGATCCCAATAGTAGAGAAAGAAAAAAAAGGAAACGGTCTGAAATGTTAGCTGGTGGGTTTTTTTGTATTATCAATAAGCAGGTGTAACATTTTATAATCACAAAAGCTGCATCTGTAGGTGCTAAACTGTAGTCACCCATGCCTGATTATAAGAGTGAGAAAGTCAGAGCTCCAAAAAGAACTATTGTGGCCGTGCAGGTCATCATAGTGATAATAGTGGCACCATCACAGCCAAGGACCTGGATAGTATTATTGTGGTGGAACAAAATGTTACAATGGCAAGACAAACCAGAGGGTTAGTCACATTCTCTTGTTGCTTTTCTGCCTAGGGAATCCCTAGAGAAGACAATCCCTTTTGATAAATTAAGCCCACTAAATCTTTCAACAATTTATGTGGGACCGACTTCAGAAGTGAGTTACCAGATATTCTACTGCTTTGAGCATGTGGAGTCTTGAGAAATTTACATCAATTATGTGAATTTTTTAAAAATATATGAGACATTTTGTGTAACCAGTCTGGTAAAATAGTTCAATCCTTGTACATAAACAACACTGAGGGAGATACAGAGTGGAAATCACGGTGCCAAGTGTGACAGATACGTTTATGGCTTCCAATATATAGTCAATATCCTTCGAGAAAGTTTGGAGCAATTTAAACTACGGGTATGAGATAGGCTGCAGGTTGTGTACATTTTCCAGCATACTCGCTGCAAATCTGCTGCTTTCTCTAATTCGAAAAAAGGGAGAGTCTGTTATAATAAAAATAGTCACATTTGCTGTTATTTTATTCTTTTAAGTAAATCCTACGCAAATTTTGGTTCTTCCTCATTGTGGGTCGTGAATTCCTTGCACTCACTCCTTGTGCACTAGAATTCACTCGTGTGTCATAGCAGGCAAGTGCTGATGCCCTGAAGTGAGGAACTACTGAACACAATCAGGATCCTGCAATTTTCCTTATTTTAGTTTCTAGAAGGTATTTTTGGGAAAAGAAAACATTTAATAGTATATTTTTGTTGGCCCTTCTAAGTCCCTTTTATTGTACTCACCTCACATTTTATCAGTTGACTAAATACAGTTTTCCCAATATTTTTCAGTGGTAATTTCTACACCTACCATTAAAGGAGATGTGAATTCCCCAAGAAACACAAAGACTAGGTTTCCTCTTTACTTTTTATTTTTTCTTCAACAATTCAACCACAATTTGTTGAATACCTGTTATGTGCCAGGCATTGTTCTAGGAATTGGGGATGTAACAGTGAACAAAACTAACCAAAAAAAAAAAAAAAATACCTGACCTCCTTAAGCTTACATTTCAGTATTTTTTAAGGATTCTTTATCTATATATCTTTTATTTTTACACTCCATATCCAATCCGTCAATAAATCTCGTCAGTACTACCTTTAAAATATATCCAGAATCTGATCACTTCTCATCACCTCCACAGCTACCACACTTGGTCTAATTTCTCCTCTGATTATCCCAGTAGAATTTTAGCTATTCTCCTTGCTTTCAATTTGCATGTCCCTCTACAACCCCCACCACACACATACACACTGTCTATTCTCAACACAGGAACTAGGATGATCCTTTTAAGACAAAAGTCAAATTACATCACTTCACTGCTCAAAATCCTCTTATGGCACCCTAGCTCACTTTAGAGAAAAGCTAAGACTGTGCAATGGTCTACAAGGCCCTACAGAGTCTGGCCCACTGACACCTCTCTGACCTCATCCACTACTCTTTGCCCTACTCACTACGCTCCAATGATGGTGGCCTCCCTGCCTTTAACTCACAGGGCACCGTTGTGCCTCAGGGCCTTTGTACATGATGTTACTCTCTCTGCCTGGAATACTCTTCTCTGAATATCCACATGACCCACTCCTCACCAACTTCAGTTTTACCGTCAAATCTAATCTTCTTAGCAAGATGTTTCCTGACCACTCTATTGAAAATTGCAACCCTATATTCTTCGTGGCTTCCTAAATAATTTAGTCCAAAAGCTTAGCAAGGTAGGCATCCATGCAGAGTTGGTTGGGGGGCAGCAGACCTGTGTAGGAATCAATGAGGTGAGGAGGCCTTCAGTGCAGGGATGACAGAGGAAGCTTGGAGCAGGACGTTGATTTCTAAACGCGACAAAGCAGGTGGAGAGGGATGAATTCAGCCATGTAGGGGAAGAGGCTGGTAGCAGCAACAGGAGATTGGTTCTACTCAGAGGGAATTGATCTAATACGTAGATATGTTAAAGGTAATGGCAGCCATGTTTCTCACTGGGGGAGAAGAGAATTCCAAATATGGAAAGGGAGAAAACTAGAATGAACCCAGTGGTGTTGGATTGGAGCCGGAGGTTACTCTTAACCCATGCTTTCAGTATATACAGATGTAGAAATGAATATGTATGTAAATATGTGTGTAGAAGTATATGTACGTGTGTGTATATTCATACACATAACTCCAGCTCTGTCCACTAAAAAGATCTGGGAGCAGCAATAGCCCATTAGCAAAAAGCATATCCAGCTCTCAGATCTTGGTTTCCAAATATCCAATGTCATTCTCCACTTAAGAGATCCAGGGATTCTTGAAAGCGGCTGATTCCAGAGTTGAGCAGAGAAGTTATAAGATAATCCTAAAGCATCTTGTTATGCCATAGAGAACAGAAGTGCTCAAAGATGGCGCTTTGTCAAAATGACACAGGTGTCAGTTTGAAAGGGCCCCTCTTGGCCAAATCTGGGAAATTTTGAGCATCAAATTAAATAATAGTGCTAAAAATTATAACCTACGGAATAAAATAAAATCCTTGAGTTCATCCTGATATAAATTTTTTAAATAATAAATAAGTGGAGAGAAGAGAAAGATTTTCTCTATAGCAGAATGACAACTAATAAATGTAATGAAAGTCATGGACCATCATAGTAATAACCAACCAAGAAACATCAACAGATGCTAAACCTAGTAGATGAAAGTCAATGTGGAATGGGATATTTACAGACTCTCAAAATACCTCCCCATAAAATGCTTTTTAATTACAAAGGGAAAAAGAATAGCTTTACAGTGGAGATGCCTGACAGACATCTTCTTAATGATGTGATCAACGTTAACAATACTTATTATGGGACAAGTTGACATCACCTATCCCTTGATAGGCTGAAATAAGAACACAGCTTCACTTATGTGGTATTCTTACAAAGAATGTCTAGTTGGCATCTAACCATAAGGAATCATCAGACAAACCCACATACAGGGACATTCTACAGAATGTTTGGGCAGTAATCTTCAAAAGGGTCAAGGTTGAAAGCCAAGAAACACTGAAAAACTGGATTCTTTTTCCAGCTCTATTGAGGTACAATTGACAAATAAAATTGCAAGATATTTCAAGTGTATAACGTGATGATTTGATATAATATACATTTGAAAGGATTCCCCCTATAGTTTTAAAACTGTTTTAGATTGAAGGACACTAAAAAAAAACATGACAACTGAATGTAATACATGATCCTGGGTAGGGTCCTTTTGTATAAAGAACATTATTGGGACAACCGATGAAACTGGATGAGATGGCAGTAAAGAATCAGTGTTAATTTTCTGAATTTGGTGACTGTATTATGGTTGCCTAGGAGAGAGTCCTTGTTGGTCGTAAAATAGTCAGGAGTGATAGCAACTTACTCTAAAATAGTTCATGAAAACAGAAGTTTCTTGTACTATTCTGGCATTTTTTTCCTTTAAGTTTGAAATTATTTCTAAATAAATACGTAAATAAAATTGTGAATCCACCCAACACATTCCCCATTCCCCTCTCCACTTTATTTTTCTGTAGAACACTTATCAACATCTGATATACAATATTTTTTACTTATTTGCTGTTGTTGTCTGCCTTCCTCTACTAGAATACCGACTATATGGACCTTTGTATTATTTTTCCTGCTGTATTCAGACACCTCCCACAGTGTCTGATCCATAGATGATGCTCAATAAGCATTTGTCCAATGAACTGACTCTTCCTGTCCTCAGGTGTAGATTGCCTGCGAGCTGCTGCTGAAGCAAGTACAGGATCTCAGCAAGCCAGTTAGCAGGCGTAGTTCTGCTTAATGACATACATAGAAAAAGAATCTCTTCTCCAAAGGAAACACTTTCTGTAGAAATGCAGATCTGCCTACTCCTAGACAAACATCGATTCACCATAAAGTACAGTTTAGCCCCTTAGAGCCACAGCTTCTCTCCAATTTCATTGGTATAAAGAAATGGCCCACAGTAATTTTCCATAACAAAGAGACAACTTGCTTCTAAAAGTCAATTCAAGTTACCTCTTTTTCAAGCCAGATTTAAAAAAAAAAAAAACTTCTGGGTTTGAATGGACAAATTTTTAACCTTCTTCTATCAATCTCATCAAAGTTTTCAAAAGCTTTAGGGCAAATTTAAGTCAAGACATCTTGTTAAATCATCTATTGAGATTTTTAAATGTACGCTGAGAAAAAAAATCATATAAAATTTCCATTTGAAAGAGTAGAATTAATCTGAAACAAGTTTTTACTTTTTTGTATTTTCTTTATTAGTCATACAGGTCTCAAGAACGTAGTTAAATTAATATGAGAATATTATGGGAGGCAGTAGAAGTATTACAGCACAAGTCTTATAGCATAAGAATATGAGTTATATAGTCAGAAAGACAGGGATTCACTCCAGCTTCACCAGTTATTAGCAGTATAATCTTGGGCAGGTTATTTAACCTTTCTCAGTGTCTGTTGCCTTATTATAAAACTAGTATAATGATAGTCCCTACATTATATGCTAATTGTAAAGATAAAAAAATGCGTAAAGACTTAGCACAGGGCCAGCACACGGTGATGAATACATAAATGATAGCTTTTATTTTTTGTATATGTAATTTAAATGTAAAATCCATACTTAAATAGAAATATGCAAGAAACCTAATTGAAGGAAAATACACATCCTTCTGGGTTTCTTCTTCTGAGTTCCATTCTGGTAAAGTTTTACGCATGGAGTCTCATTTTTGGTAACTTACATTAACATATCCTTGAAAAATGATATCATAGTGTGATATAAATGTAAAGATGTGGCTTTGACTTGGCATTGGTAATATTTATGTAAAGCTCAAATTGTATGTAGAAATTATATTATTTCAGCTTGAAATTGATTTGTACAATATGATGTTTCATTTGCATTTGCACTTCATTTTGTCTCTCACTGATGAAATAATTTCCCAAATCAGCTTGAATTTGTCATATCTGTTTATAGCTGAAGGTAACAACCAAATTGTTTGGGGGCTAATTTACACAGTAAGTATAGTGGAATTTTTAATCTATATAAAGTATCAGATATAAACATTAGTTTAATAAAATGCTAAAGGATTTAACAATGTAAATTGATTATGTAATCTGTATACATCTGTATTCAAATCTCATTAAAATGTTAAAATAATAAAAAATAAAGTAAGTGTTACATGATCTGCCCTTTTTTTTAGTTAACACAGTTTTATAACATATCCCTAGTTTCATATTGAATCTGGTTTTGTAAAGCTAGTCTCAGTTGCTCCTAATTCATTTAACTCTAAAGTTAGGTAGCAAAACATTTCCAATTCTGAGGCCTAGTCTTGAGTTTCAGGTCTTCTGGCTTATGCCAAATCCAGCTAATGGCAAAAAAGCTTACATTGACTGATCATGTAAAGATGGTAAGTAAGTAAATACCTCAGCAGCTACAGCCCACTGGTTCAATGCAATGCTATTTCAACTGTGTCTTAATTATCTACTAGAGTCTAGACCTTTTTGGAAGAGCAATTAAGCTTGCAGTAAAAATTAGATCAACATACATTATATAGTCAGATTTTTGAAAAAATTTTCCACAAGCTGACAAACAAAAGACTATTATACAGTCAGCATAGGCTAAGTTGTCCTGCAATAACACCAATATTCTCATTATAGTCCATCACAGGTCAGCTGGTGGGGCAGGGGCAGGGGCAGAGTGCCAGTTGGGGTTGTCATCACAGAAGGGCCAAGGCAGAAAGAGGTTCCATCTTGTTGTTCCAAGCCAGGAAGAAGAGAAAGCAGCAAGTCACACACTAGCTCTTAAAATTTGACACTGAAATGACATATTACTGCTCACATTTCATTGGCCAAAGCAAGACACATGGTCCCATCTAACTTCAAAGGTATAAAAAAAGCAATCCTACCATATACCCAAAAAAAGGAGAAAACTGGAAAAATTGGTGAACAGGAATAATGACTACTATAATATGTCCCTCACTTCACCAAATATCCTGTTCATTGTTCTTCCACAAGCAAAATATACTCACCACCTCCCCAGGGAGTCAATCCAAAAGTCTTGGCATCAAGTTCAGATATCAGGATCTCAGAGTGATGTGCAAAAATCTCTACATCAGGGATTAATATAAAGTCCTGGATGTGGCTCCTCTTGATTCAGAGGCCTATGAACCAAAAAAGGCAAGTTATCTGTCCCACAAACCCAATACAATATACAACAATGAAGCAGGGGGAGATAACCAACATAAACACTCACATTCAGAAAGTTAAAAAATTGGAGACACACTGTAGAAGACACTGGTCCTTAGCAATTCTGATATCTGCAGGGCAGAGTTTTGAGGACCTCCTTACATGAAGTGAGAAATTATTTTTGATTATGTCCTGATTTCACTTCCTGAAAGTAACACTCTTCCCATTTTTCTTCACGGTCCCTGGCTCACCCTCTGGGATATTATTCCTTCCTCATAGTCTCTTCCACCACATATAAAGTGGGCATCAAGATATACACCTTCTGTTGAGTCTGAGCAGCTTTCTCCTATCCATAGATGGAATATGTTAATTCTCAAACACTCACAAACTATTTTAACTCCAGGATAATGGTTTATCAGTACCACTTGCTTACAAACACAGCAAACTTTTAATCTATTTGATTCCAGTTATTTCCATATGCCAATAGCCACAGCCCATAGTTCATTTCTAGACACACTTCTTTAATTTGTTTTGTTTTGCTTTCTTGCCACCATGCCACACCCACTTCCAATATAATTATGTAATCTATGAACTATCAAGACCACAGGATAACCAATTTAATCTTTTTTTGCTGAGATATTTTACTCAATTTAGGGGATTTACTGAATGCTCCCTTAAGCCATTCACAAGTTTTAGCAATGAGTACAATATGCAAACATTAAGGTTTGATCCTTAATATATGGTTGAATTTTAATGGCCTTGTCATTTTGTATTTTTCAGTTGGGATTGTGAAGCAGTCACTTTGTCCAGCACTGCAAGTTTCTGAATTTCTGGATTCATTCTATTCCCTTTAATCCCTGCCTATTCATTCTATTCCCTATAATCCCTCAATTCCTTTCTGAGCTTGTTTCTATCTTGTAACACCTTGTCAAATGCAGTCAAGAGAAGCTAATTTAGAGGAATGATATCAGCATCATGGCAGAGTGAGTTGTTCCCTTAGTCTCTCCTCTCTAAGTTAGAACTAAATTGACATTCATTAACCAGCAGAGTATTCCCTGCATAGCACAACAAGACATCTGAGAGATCCACATAGCTATATATCTGAAGGTGGGTGGGTTGGATCCTCAGGAAGTAGTGGAACTACGTGAGCACATCCCTCTCACTCCCCAGCAGCATCGAGTCAGGTCATAGATTCTCACACAGTAGCTGGCACAACTGTAAGAGGAGGTAGGGTCAGCCCAACCTGTGCAAATGCTCTTGGAGTTGCAGCCTGGCCCACAGGAGTGCCCACCATGCCACAGCAGCCCCACCAGTGGGAACACGCTACACTAAATGGTGGCAGCTCAGCCCCCATGAAGGTGCCTACCTGCTGAGCACAGCACAGGTGAGAAGGTATCCTGTCCACTCAGAAGGCACCCTGCCTGTGGAGCACAGCAGCCCACAGGACCCAACAAGTGGCAGTTCAGCCCCTGCATAGGTGCCCCTCCCACCTAGCACACAGCAGCTCAGCCAGTCCCTTGAATGGCCAGTCCCCCTGACTGGCCCTGCCCACATAAGCGCAATCTGCAGAGCAGCTGTGGCCAGCCCTGGCAAATGCAGAGTAGCCCTACCCACACAACTTCCAGCAGATGGGGTGGGTTGAGAAAACACAGGTCCAGCTCCCCACCAAGCAGTGGAAAGTGAAACCTGTGAGTTGATACCACCACAAATGTGCCAGCAAAGGATCAAGTCATCAAACACCATGAAGAACTACAATAATACTTGAGAGCAGAAGGAAAATGACAAGTCTCCAGAGACCAATCCTGAAGTCACAGAAATTTACAATCTAAATGACAGAGAATTCAAAATAGTTGTCATAAAGTAACTCAATGAGTTACAAGAAAACTCAGAAAGACAGTTCAATGAGCTCAGGTATAAAATTAATGAGCAGAAGGAATATTTCACCAAAGAGAAGGAAACTCTGAAAAAAAAACTCAAACAGAAGTTCTGGAGAGGTTCTGGACAATTAATGAGATAAAAAATAATCTAGAATCCATAAAAAATAGAACAGAGGTTGTGGAAGATAGAATTAGTGAGTTACAGGACAGAAATATAGAAATGCTTCAGGGAAAGGAGAGAGAACTAAGATTTTTAAAAAATGAAGAAATTCTTTGAGAAATATCCAACTCATTAAGAAAAGCGATATAAGAATTATAGGTATTCCAGAGGGAGAAGGGAGGGAGAAAGGAGCAGAGAGCTTGTTCAAAGAAATAATAGCTGAGAACTTCCCAAACCTGGGGAAGGAACTGCACTTTCAAGTACATGAAGCCAATAGAACTCCTAATCACATCAATGCAAAAGAAATCTTCTCCAAAGCATATAACTTTAAAACTGGCAAAAGTCAATGACAAAGAAAAAACATTAAGGGCAGCAAGGCAGAGGAAAACAACCAACAAAGCAACTCTTATGAGGCTTTCAGTGGATTTCTGAGCAGAAATCTTACAGGCTAGGAGGGAATGGAATGATATATTCAAAACACTGAAAGACAAAAACTTTCAGCCAAGAATACTCTATCCAGAAAAACTATCCTTCAGATATGATGGAGAAATAAAAGCTTTCCTGGATAAACAAAAACTGAGGGAGTTCATCACCAGTAGACCTCCCTTACAAAAAATGATGAAGGAAGCTCTCCTACCTGAAACAAAAAGGCAAACGTTTACAAAGCTTTGAGCAAGGAGATAAATAAAAAGAAAAAAATCGGAAAATTGCAGCTTTCTATCAGAACAGGTTAGCAAACAATTATAACATAAAAGATAAAGGGGAAAAAAGCATAGGAAATAACTATAATCACTTCAATTTACTCACAAAATCACAACACAAAAAAGAATAATTTGTGACAACAATAACTCAGAAGGGGAAGAAGAAAGAGATGCAACCTGCTTAGGTTAATAGAAATAAGACGCTGTCATAAAATGGACTATCTCATCTATGAGATCTTTTATACAAACTTCATGGTAACCACTAACCAAAGAATCAGAATTGAGCCACAAATCATAAATTTAAAAAAACTGAGGAAATGATCACAGAAAACCACCAAACAGAAATGACAGTCAGAAATACAAAGGAAGAGAAACAATGGAAATATAGGACAACCAGAAAAAAAGATAAAATGACAGTATTAAGCCCTCATGTATCAAAAATCACTCTAAATACAAATGGATTGAACTCTTCAATCAAAGACAGAGTGGTTGGATGGATTAAAAAAAAAGACAATATGCTGCCTCCAGGAAACATATCTCAGCTCTAAAGACAAACATAGGCTCAGAGTGAAGGGATGGGAGAAGATACTCCAATAAAATGACAAGCAAAAGAAAGCAGATGTTGCCATACTTATATCAGACAAAGCAGACTTCAAGATAAAAGGACAATGACAGACAAAGATGTGCAGTATATAATGATAAAAGGGAAATTCCACCAATAGGAAACACTTGTGAATAAGATTTCACCTAACACAGGAGTACCAAGGTATATAAAGCAACTACTAACAGACCTAAAGGGAGAAATTGACAGCAAGACAAAAATAGTAGGGGACCTCAACACCTGACTGACATCAATGGATAGACCATCCAGACAGAAAGTCAACAAGGAAACAGTGGCCTTAAATGAAACACTAGACCAGATGGACTTAATAAATATATATAGAACATTCCATCCAAAAACAGCAGAATACACATTCCTTCTCAAGCTCACATAGAACATTCTCAAAGATAGACCATATGTTGGAAAACACAGCAAGTCTCCATAAATTTAAGAAGATTGAAACCATATCAACATGTTTTCCAACCACAATGCTATAAAACTAGAAATCAAATACTAGAAAAAAGCTGGGAAAGCCATAAATATGGAGACTAAACAATGTGCTAGTGAACAACCATTGGATCAATGGAGAAATGAAAGGAGAAATCAAAAAATACTTGGAGACAAATGAAAATGAAAATACAACATACAAACTCTTATGGGATGTAGCAATAGTGGTTCTAAGAGGGAAATTCATAGCAATACAGGTCTACTTCAACAAACAAGTAAAATCTCAAATAGGTGATTTTTTTTTTTTGGTGAGGAAAATTGGCCCTAAGCTAACATCTGTTGCCAATCCTCTTCTTTTTGCATGACACAGAATGTTGCAGAGCTAACATCTGTGCCAATCTTCCTCTATTTTGTATGTGAGACACTGCCACATGATGACTTGACAAGCAGTGTGTAGGTCCACCCCGCAACCAGCATCCAAACCTGCAAACCCCGGGCCACTAAAGCAGAGTGCACAAACTTAACCACTACACCACCAGTCTGGCACCTTAAATAGGTAATCTTAAACTACACTTAACAAAACTAGAAAAAGAAAAATAAACAAAGCCCAAAGTCATCAGAAGGAGGGAAATAAAAATTAGAGCAGAAATAAATGAAATAGAGACTAAAAAAACAGTGGAAAGATCAACAAAACTAAGAGCTGGTTCTTTGAGAAGATAAACAAAATTGACAAACTTTTAGCCAGAATCACTAAGAAAAACAGAGAGAAAGCTCAAATAAATGAAATTAGAAATGAAAGAGGAGAAATTACAATGGATACCACAGAAATACAAAATATTATAAGAGAATACTATGAAAAACTATATGTCAACAAATTGGATAACCTAGATGAAATGGATAAATTCCTAGACTCATACAACCTCCCAAAACTGAAGCAGAAGAAATAGAGAATCTGAAGAGACCAAGCACAGGTAAAGAAATTGAAACAGTAATCAAAAACAAAAGTTCAGGACCAGATGGCTTCTCTGGAGAGTTCTACCAAACATTCAAAGAGGATTTAATACCTATCCTTCTCAAACTATTCCAAAAAATTGAAGAAGATGGAATGCTTCCTAACTCATTCTA
This sequence comes from Ceratotherium simum simum, assembly GCF_057802395.1. Taxonomy (NCBI): domain Eukaryota; kingdom Metazoa; phylum Chordata; class Mammalia; order Perissodactyla; family Rhinocerotidae; genus Ceratotherium; species Ceratotherium simum. Next base: position 45,210,090 of record NC_141900.1, read on the forward strand.
TGAGGCAAACATCACCCTGATACCAAAACCAGACAAGGACAACACAAAGAAGGAAAATCACAGGCCAATATCACTGATGAACATAGATGAAAAGATCCTCAACAAAATATTGGCAAACTAAATACAGCAATACATTAAAAGGATCATACACCATGATCAAGTGGGATTTACACCAGGGATGCAGGGATGGTTCAACATCCACAAATCAATCGATGTGGTACACCACATTAACAGAACAAGGAATAAAAACCACATGATCATCTCAATAGATGCAAAGAAAGAATTTGACAAGATCCAACATCCGTTTATGATAAAAAAAAAAAAACTCTTAATAAAATGGGTATAGAAGGAAAGTACCTCAAAATAATAAGGGCCATATAGGACAAACCCACAGCCAACATCATACTTAATGGTGAAAGACTGAAAGCCATCCCTCTGAGAACAGGAACAAGACAAGGGTACTCACTCTCACCACTCCTATTCAACATAGTACTGGAGGTTTTGGCCAGAGCAATTAGGCAAGAAAAAGAAATAAAAGGTATCCAAATTGGAAAGGAAGAAGTGAAACTCTTGCTCTTTGCGGATGAAATGATTCTATAATATAGAAAACCCTAAAGAGTCCACCAGAAAACTGTTAGAAATAATCAACAACCACAGCAAAGTTGCAGGGTACAAAATCAACTTACAAAAATCAGTTGCATTTCTACACACTAATAACGAACTAACAGAAAGAGAAGTCAAGAATACAGTCCCATTTACAATTGCAACAAAAAGAATAAAATGCCTAGGAATAAATTTAACCAAGGAGGTGAAAGACCCATACACTGAAAACTGTAAGACATTGTTGAAAGAAACTGAAGAAGACATAAAGAAACAGAAAGATATTCCCTGCTTATGGATTGGAAGAATAAACACAGTGAAAATGTCCATATTACCTAAAGCAATCAACAAATTCAATGAAATCCCAATCAGAATCCCAATGACATTCTTCATGGAAATAGAATGAAGAATCTCAAAATTTATCTGGAACAACAAAAGACCCTGAGTAGCTAAAGCGATCCTGAGAAAAAAGAACAAAGCTGGAGGCATCACAATCCCTGACTTCAAAATATACTACAAAGCTATCGTAATTAAAACAGCATGGTTCTGGGCCGGCCCCGTGGCTTAGCGGTTAAGTGTGCACGCTCCGCTGCTGGCGGCCCAGGTTTGGATCCCAGGCGCGCACCGATGCACCGCTTCTCCGGCCATGCTGAGGCCGCGTCCCACATACAGCAACTAGAAGGATGTGCAGCTATGACAGACAACTATCTACTGGGGCTTTGGGGGAAAAATAAATAAATAAAATCTTTAAAAAAAAAAAACAGCATGGTTCTGGCACAAAAACAGAAACACAGATCAATGGAACAGAACTGAAAGCCTGAAATAAAACCACACATCTATGGACAGTTAATCTCTGATGTAGGAGCCAAGAACATACAGTGGAGAAAGGAAAGTCTCTTCAATAAATAGCGTTGGGAAAACTGGACAGCCACATGCAAAAGAATGAAAGTAGACCATTATCTTACACCATATGCAAAAACTAATTCAAAATAGATTACAGACTTGAATGTAAGACTTGAAACCATAAAACTCCTAGAAGAAAATATAGGTAGTACACACTTTGACGTCATTCTTAGTGGCATCTTTTCAAATACCATGCCTACTCAGGCAAGGGAAACAAAAGAAAAAATAAACAAATGGGACTACATCAGACTAAAAAGCTTCTGCAAGCAAAGGAAACCAGGAACAAAATAAAAAGACAACCCACCAACTGGGAGAAAATATTTGCAAATCATATGTCTGAAAAGGGGTTAATTTCCAAAATATATAAAGAATTCATACAACTCAAGAACAAAAAGAAACAAACAATCCGACCAAAAAAATGGGCAGAGGATATGAACACACATTTTTCCAAAGAAGATAAACAGATGGCCAACAGGCATCTGAAAGATGTTCAACATTATCAATTACTAGGGAAATGCAAATCAAAACTACAGTGAGATATCACCTTACACCTGTCAGAACGGCTATAATTACCAAGACAAAAAATAAAAAGTGTTGGAGAGGATGTGGAAAAAAAGGAACCCTCATACACTGCTGGTGGGAATGCAAACTGGTGCAGCCACTGTGGAAAACAGTATGTAGATTTCTCAAAAAATTAATAATAGAAATACCACATGATCCAGCTGTCCCACTATGGGGTATTTATCCAAAAAACACGAAATCAACAATTCAAAGAGATTTATTCATCCCTATGTCCATTGCAGCATTATTCACAATAGCCAAGACGTGGAAGCAACCCAAGTGCCCATCAACTGGTAAGTGGATAAGGAATATGGAGTACGTATACACAATGGAATACTACTCGGCTATAAAAAAAGAGAAAATCATCCCATTTGCAACAATATGGATGGGCCTTGAGGGTATTATGCTAAGTGAAATAAGCCAGACAGAGAAAGACAAACATCTTATGATTTCACTCATATGTGGAAGATAAACACATGGATAAAGAGAGCAGATTAGTGGTTACCAGAGGCGAAGAGGGTGAAGGGGGGGGCAAAAATGGTAAAGGGGCACATATGTATGGTGACGGATAAAAATTAGACTATTGGTGGTGAGTATGATGCAGTCTATAGAGAAACTGATACATGATAATGTACACCTGAAATTACACAATGTTATAAACCAATATGACCTCAATAAAATAATTTTTTAAAAAAAGAGAGAAGTAACTTACATTTATAATACTTGCCTTAAAATCTCTTCTCAAGCCAGCCCTGATGGTCTCGTGGTTAAAATTCCTCACTCTCTGCCTTGGCGGCCCGGGGTTTGTTTCCCAGTCTTGGAACCATACCACTCGTCTGTCAGTTGCCATGCTGTGGCGGTGGCTCACATAGAAGAACTAGAAGGACTTACAACTAGGATATACAAGCACGTACTGGGGCTTTGGGGATTAAGAAAAAAACATTTAATAAAAAAAACCCTCTTCCCTAAGAATTACAAATTCATTTGGTTCATGATTTTCCTTCAAAGTCATTTCATGTAACATTTCTCCCAAGAGTTTTACCACAGCAATATGTGGTTTTCTATCCTTCCAGTCTCCAATAATTGTTTTTCTGAAGCTTATCCTCAAATGCCTAAGCCAATGCCACATATTTTAGATTTTTGGGTTATGATAGCCCCTACTTCTGGTGTCAATTTTCAATAGGATAGATTTGATTATGCACTGGTAAAAAATTCGGTAACAACCAGATTCCCAGTGTCTTAGAACAACAATGGTCTATTTCTCACTCATTCTACATGTCTAATATAAGTGAGCTAGGGTAGGAGTGGGAGGGGTAGACTCTGCTCCATATCATCCTAACTCAAGAACCCTAGCTAAGGGAAGTCTATCTACATGTTTCCACATTCCAGGGTAGGAAGAAAAGAAAGCAGTAAATTGTGCACTGGTTCTTATAGATTCTGCCTAGAAGTGATTCACATCACTTTACTCACATTTCATTATCCAATGCAAGTCACCTCAAGGTACAGGAAAGTGCAATCCTACATGTATCTGGAAATACTTAGTGAATAAAACTAATCAGTCTCTTAACTGTTAAAATGAGTTCCAGGTAAAAGAATATAGGATTATATTGTTTGGACATCTCCCACTTCACATGTACCTCATCACCCAGGGCTAATTCTGTCTTATGGAAAGATTCTCCTCTATCATTCTATGTACTTCCTTTTTAAAGCTTCCATTCTCTTAAAAAGGAACATTTATAAGATAGAAGCAAACCCCTCCTTAGTCCATGATAGTTATGTTCTTCTTCTACATGGATCTCAGTCCACTTAAAAGATTCCAATATGACCTCCAAAACATATTGGCTACTTAGCCAAAATAATCCTGGAGAAGAAGAAAAAAGCAAGAATACTCACAATTCCCAATTTCCAACCTTACTACAAAACAATGGAAATCAAGACAGTGTGGTACTGGGGGAAAAAAGATAGACATATAGATCGATAGACAATAGATTTGAGAATCGAGAAATAAACTCGTACATCTACAGATCAACTGATTTTGACAAGGGTGCCAAGACCATTCAATGAGGAAAGAATAGTCTTTTCAACAAATAGTGCTGGGACAACTGGATAGCCACATGCAAAAGAATGAAGTTGGTCCCTTTGTATTAAAAGGTCTAACATTTCATGTGCTGCATTGACATCTTTGATTCTCATAGGGCCCCAAAGTCCTAAGCATAAGATCTCTTGCTCTTGCCAGATATGCCCCCCACCCAGCAGGAAAACTCCCCATCTGGCTAGTCCCCCTATCAGCTGGACCAGCAGCAACCCACTCAGTCCTCAGTCTAATGTGTTTTATTTCCCTGTCAGCCCATGAAATTCAAACAAGCCAATCACAAACTAGCCAATGACTTTCCGTAGGAACCAAGAATCACCTCATCCCCTGGTTACTACAAAGTCTGACTTCCACAGCCTCTGCTTATTCCCACCGTTCCCAAGTGCAACCCCCTGTGTGGCCCTGCATTTTGTTCTGTGTCCTCCTCTGGGGCTATGAGTATGATTAATTACTAAACTTCTATTTGATTTCATCTGTCCAGTGTTGGATATCATATGTTCAGCCATCTCATACTATTTAGGGTAAGGAATACCTCCCTCACCCATTGGGTAAATAGGGGGTGATCAGAATGCCGTTACCTCACAACAGATACAAAACTTAACTCAAAATGGATCAATGACATAAATGTAAGAGCTACAACTATAAAACTCATAGAAAATACAGCATTTGGCAAAAAAATTCTTAGATATGACACTAGAATCATGAACAACAAAAGAAAAAAATAGACAAATTTGACTTCAAGATTAAAAACTTTTGTGCTTCAAAGGACACAATTCAAAAATATGAAAAGACAACACACAGTGGGAGAAAATATTTGTAAATCATATATCTGATAAGGAACTTGTATCTAGAATATACAAAGAATTCTTACAACTTATTAAAAAACAAATAACCCAATTTAAAGAATGGGCAAAGATATCTGAAGTGTCATTTCTCCAAGGAAGGTATACGAATGGACAATAAACATGTGAAAACATGCTCAACACCATTAGTCAACAAGGAGATGCAAATCAAAACTACAATGAGATACCACTTGACACTCACTGGGATGGCCAGAATTAATAGGTCATATAATAAAAAGTGCTGATGAGGATGTGGAGAAATCAGAACACTCATACACTGACGGGAATGTAAAATGATACATCCACTTTGGAAGATAGTCTGGCAGTTCCTCTAGTGAATAAACATAGAGTTACCATGTGACCCAGCAATTCCACTCCTAGATATATACCCAAGAGAAATGAAACATATGCCCATATAAAAATTGTACAAGAATATTTATAGCAGCTCTATTCATAATAGCCAAAGGTGGAAACAACCTAAACGTCAATCAATGGACAAATGGATAAACAAAATGTGGTAAATTCATACAATGAAATATTATCTGACCATAAAAGGAAATGAAGTACTGATACATGGTACAGCTTAGATGAACCTTGAAAACATTAGGCTAAGCGAAAGCAGTCACAGAAGTCCACATATTATATCATTCCATTCATATGCAAGACCAGAATAGGCAAATCTATAGAAGCAAAAAGTAGGTTAGTGGCTGCTTAGGGCTAAGAAAGTGAGGGGTGAATATGTCGGTGATAGCTAAAGGGTACAGAGCTTCTTTTTGAGGTGATGAAAATATTCTAACACTGAGTGTGGTGATGGTTGCACATATCTGTGAACATATGAAAAACCATTGAGTTGTACCTTTAAAGGAGTGAATTGTATGGTATGTGAATCATACCTCAATGAAACTAGACACAAATGCACAGATGACTTATCTACAATAGATTGTTAAGAAAAGTTAGAAAATTTGGTTTTATTCCTTGCTTGAAGATAATTATGTTTTCCTATAAAATATTTCTTGATGCCAGTATACAAAAAGGATAGAGCTAGATGGTTCACTGGTCTAAATAAATATGACATTTTTTGTTTCTGCATATGATAGATGAAAAAGAAAAGAAAAAGAATAGAAAAAGTTTTCAGAATTTAAACTCTGAGTAAATGAACCTGCTATTTTCCCTTATTGTGACTTCTTGTTCCTTGAAACCATCATCCATGTTCTGATTTTACTTGCCTCTTTACAAAACTTAAGCAGAGCTCCCTGAAATGATGCTTTCTTTAACCTTGGGAAGACGCACTGGGGCCTGCATCTACCACAGCCCCACTTGGTAATCTCTGGCAGAAAGCAGCCTCCTCTGGGGCTCCTCAGGGGACAGCCCAAGTGCTGCCCACAAGAAATGATGAGTAACCTTTGGCGCCTCCTGTTCTGTCATGCAATGCTGAGCGTGGACAAAGATGTGTTCTATCACCCGGACATCCTCAAAATCTGCTTCAGCCCTCAGTCACTGCCCATTCCCCACAAATGAACCAGGAAGCTGTTGAAGGAGTTTGTGTTCCAGGCATCCAAGGAATAATACAAGTAATAATACAGCCCATGCTCCAGAACATTGGGGTGAGGAGGTTGGGCAGGGACCTGTCAGGCAGAGCTGGAGACTACATCCCAAAATCTGTCATCATAAATAGCAGTCACGGTTAATTTGTCCTTTTAGCTGCAACCAAGCTAGCTACAGGATAATTCCTTTAACAATGCACATGCATTTAAATGCTTGGTCTGGAAAAGTTTAATTAGATTTGAAATCTCTTTTCACTATCTCAAAAAAGTCCAACATTATATTTGTCAACGAAAAAGAAAAGGAAAGCTTTTTTTAAAACATTTTTGAAACTGATTGCAACTCTTGTAAAACTGAATTGTCCTAAAGAATTTGGTTTTTTTTATTACACACTTACGCGAATGATGACTCATCAATAATGACTATCAAGAATTTAAATGGATCATCACTTAAAAGTCATGATCATACAGCCATTCATATGGCAAATTGCATATGGCCATTCTAAGGGGAAAAAAATCCTGATGTTAAAAGCAATACTCTGAGAAAACAAACTCGAGTTTTTCATTAAAATACTTTATTTGGAATTGCATACAAATTCAATAGTAATATCTTCTATATTATTTTTCATTATTCTCATTACAGTATATAAAATCACTAAAAACAAAAATTAATACAAAATTTTTTCTACCAAGACCCATTTAGATGCCTTCAAATGCCACAAAAATTGTCATTTCTTTGCCATTTTCCGGCCATGACATGAAAAATGTTAGAAAAGCATTAGTTTAAATCCAGTGGCTAACTATTTTGAGGAAGCCCTCATTTACAATACTGTCTATTCTCCACCCCTGTCTGTACTCTCCCAGACATTCTTGTTTATGTCCACTGCTCCAATTCCCAATCCTGTTGAACCTCTGACATTTATACAAATTCCCACTCCCAGGCTGCCATGTCTTGCTTGGGAATGTAATCATACTATAATAAATGGGTGCACACTCCTTCCATCTCTTATTACCTAAAGTCAATAGGAAATTCATCCTCCTTTTTTAAGAAGAGTAAAACCATCTGTTATGAAATGAATCAGGCCCCTGGCAAATTCATATGGTGAAGCCCAAACCACCAAAGTGACTGTATTTGGAGATAAGGCCTTTAGGGGGGTAATTACAGTTAAATGAGGTCGTAAGAGTAGGACCCTACTCTGATAGGATGGTGTCCTTATAAGAAGAGGAAGAAATTTCAGAGATCTCTTTCTCTGCACACGCACAGAAGAAAGGTCATGTGAGAACACAGGGAAAAGGCGGCAGTCTGCAAGCCAGGAAAAGAGGTTTCACCAGACACTGATTTTGCCAGCACATTGATCTTGGATTTCCAGCTTTCAGAACTGTGAGAAAATTAATTTCTGTTGTTTAAGCTACCCCGTCTGTGGTACTCTGTTATGGCAGCCTGAGCTGACTAATCCACCATCCTCGAGGAGTTCCACAGTTGGTCACCTACTACATATTTTGCTGTGTCTGATTGCATCCTATCTCCTTTACTTGCCTCTTAGGAAAAACAAAAACCTCTTATCTCCAAAATAAATCCTTCCAACTGTAGCCTCCCATCAAAACTCCTCTCTGTTTCTCTTTCCCTTCTCTCTGGCATCAAGTTACTTTGAGACACTGAATTATTAGTGAGACGGTCGTCTGGTAGGCAAGAAATCAAAGTGAAAGGAGATAGCTAGTCTTGAGGAAATTTTCACTCAGTCAATAGTAAAATCTAAAGAATTCTCCTTGCTCTTCACCAAATTCAGCTCTGTGATAATGAAAACAGTTCTTTCCTCCAAGTTCATTAATCACGCTCTCTTTGAGCCTGTTGGAGTAAATACTAGATTCCTGGGCTTTAGAGGTTCTACACTCACTATCCCATTCTGTTAATAATTTTCATCTAGAGATAAGTAATATAATTATGAACTGGTAAATCTTCCATTTAGTCTAGTATATTCAGTTGCAATCAATTATGTTACAGCTGTTTATATTTAATATGATTAGTTTATGCCTGGAGATCTCTATCTACACTCACTGACTCCATTTACTCATTTTCCACTCATTCCTCAACATATTCCATAGAAATTGCTCTTGTCACAATCTGCATGTTGTCAAATTTGGTGGCTATTTTCTGTCCTTTTCTTATTGAACTTTTCAGAGCCATAGCACAATTAGCCACCACCACCCATCTTGAAACAGTCTCCTCACTTTGTGTCCATTACCTTATACTATGTCTCTCTGAGCTGCATCTTCTCAGTCTCCTTTCCTGTTCCTCCTTCTCTACAAAATCTCTAAGTGTTTAAGTGCTTCCAGATCTCTCCAGCACCTTCTTCTCTTCTGTACCTACACCCTCTCCCTATATGCTCTTAACCACTACCCTATTTTTAAATACCATAAATATGCTGATGTCTTATAAATGTATATCTCTCCAGGTCTCCAGAACCACATACCCAAGTGCTTACTTGATACACCCACTTGGATGTCCAACAAGTATATCAAACTATCTGTCGAAGCAGAAATCTTGATTTTCCCACAGATCTTGTTTCTTTCCAAGTTTTCCATAGGTCAGTAAAGGGTACATCCACTCATTAAGTTGCTCAAGCCAAAAACTAAAGAGTCATCCTTGATCCTTCTCTTTCTTTCCCTCTTACATCCAACAAGCCCTATTGCTACTAGTTCCACATTATATCTAAAATCCATCCTCTTTGCTTCATCCCCACTGTCACCACCCTAATCCAAAGGCCATTATGTCTCACCAAGCTTGTTAAAAGTTGCTCCTAATTAGTCTCCTTGCCTTCACTCTTCCTCTCTTCGATTCACTCTCCAAACAGTAATCAGATTGTTCTTTGTAAAACAAAAAACAGACCATATCACTTATTGAATAAACATCTTCCTATTATCAGAATAAAGGCCAAACTCCTTACCCTGGCCTGGCTGCTGCCTGTTCTGCCACCTCTTTTTGTACCAATTTTCCCATGGCTACACTCTAGCCATGTGAGTTCATTTGGTCTCTGTTTCAACCCTCGGTGTCTTTGCACTTACTGACACTCGTGACAATAAAGCTGTTCTGCCAGCTCTTCCCTTGTCCAGCTCATTCTTACCCTTCAGGTTTCAGCTATATGACTTTCTCACAGAGAACTTCCCTTATGACCTGATTCAAAATTCTTCCTACCTCTTCTTTGCCCTTTCTATTTGTTCTCCATCTTTCATCCTGTTTATTTCCCTTACAGTACTTATCACGATCTATAACTAATATATCTAGCTGTTTATCTGTCTCCCCCAATAAGAAGCAGGGCATTATATGTCTATATCCCTAGTGATTCTCACAGTGTTTGTCACTCAATAAATATTAGTTGAATAAATTATTAAATGAATAAATGATTGAATACTATTCTGAACCTATACTCTAGAACTGATAGACTTGGAAATCCTTGAAGTTCATTCTCACATTTGCTGAACTCCAAAAGAGCACTTTCTACAGTTGGCTGATTTACATTCATTGCCTGTAGATTCTCCAAAATTTCACTCTCAGACAGCAACTGATCCTAAAATTCTATACGTATTATCTCCACTACCACATGCACGTGTATTTATACTAACTAGAACCAAGAAGGCATTTGTTGCCAAATTTATAGTTCAATGGCAGATCCTGTTACTCTTTGGATCTGATTTATTTTCTGGATCTCCTTCTGAAAACATCTGCTTTTATCATTTTCATATTGCTTTTCTTTGTGCAACTTTTCATATGTTTTAGTATCTTAAGCCACCACAATTTCTTTTACGTGCTGTGGTCTGACCAGCTGCTTATCAAACCACTTTGTCATCTTCCTGGGCATAGAGCTAATTTGGTAGTCCTTTGTGCTGGTCACTAAATATTTCTGACTCTCTGCCTTACAGACGCACGGTTGGTTGCTCTTCTCTGCCCACTTTGATTTTAGGCAATGCCATCTGGCTTGCATTGGCCAATGAAAGGAAAGAGAAGTGGCAGGTGTCATTATTGGATGATGCCCTAAGAGTAACATTTCCTTCCCACTGCTGCAGTGACTGTGTGGGGTGACCAACCATCCCAATTTTCCCAGAACTGAGGGGGTTCCTGGGACACAGCACTTCAAGATTTAAGATCAGAACAGTCCCAGGAAAATTGCTCTGGCTTGACTGGGACTAGTAGGGGTTTGTGTGAAGCGGGGTTTTCCGTGCTACATCTGGGAAAGATCCAGACAAACTGGAATGGCTTGGTCATCCTATGATTTTTCAAGAAAGTATTTAGATGAAGTCTCCACTAGCCTTGATTCCATTGTCACTATTATGAACAGAACCTATCACCCAACCCACACTAAGCATGTAGCATTAAAAAAATTTGGCTTAGTAAACCACTGATATTTGAGAGTTTTTGCTTCTACATCATAATCTGGCCTATTCTGAAAAATGCAGAAATTAGTACTTACCAGTCAGGTGCAGCCATAACAACAAAACCTAACACGTGTGGCATTGGTTCAGGCAACAGGTGATGAGGAAACTCTTTTAGAGGCTGAAAATATGGTTTTCCAATACTACGCTATGACAAAACATTTGATAGACCTGCCACCTGGAATAACTTAGATGGAAGACTATATACTAATGAACTTGTGGCCCTAAGGGAAAAAGTTGGAAAGAGAAGTTTAGCAGCATGTTTTGGTTGGTGTTGCCTACATTCCATGAGGTATTACAAGAAAATGAGAAGCTCATGAAAAGAATTGCCTGGTAATAAGCAGGAATATAAGATTTAGAGAGAATGCATGAATTCAGTGATTTATAGGGTTGAAAGACATAACTCTCCTCAAACCCAAATACTAAAAGGTAAAACAGAAAAGACATTTGAGCAAGAAAGACTGAGTAAAACTCAGCCTTCTGGCAGAGATCAAACCTAAGGTTTGTGAATCAATTGAGTTGGCTCCCCGTATATGCTTTCAACTGGTCAAAATGATCCAGGGAAAATAAATTAAGGGTGTGCTCTGTCACTGAATTCTGATAAGTCCAAGGTACTCCAATTAAGTTGAGATACCAAGAGAGAATGATGAGAGTCAGAGTGAGAGTCATAGACAGAGAGATGGAGAAGAAGCAGATGGAGAGGGAAAAGAAAAGATATACAGTAAACCTAAGATTATCTAGAAAAGAACTATGGGCATGTCATTGGCACATAAAAGTAACTGGAATCAGATTAAATGCCTATGAAGTTTACCAAAAAAAGCATTTTTCTGTCAAATAAGTCATGAGCCTAGGCTTGAAACATCTCTGACTGTGACTGACACTTAGAACAACACTTGGCCTCCAGTTTTCCTTGGACAGGCAGCAGGCTGAAAAAAGCTACTCAGCCTCCAAAGAGGGCATATTCTCCAATGTTCATTTTAGGTGAGACTGAGAGGAATAATGGAGAGGAAGAATCTTCAAAAGGGAAGACTTGAGAGCCAAAGAGAACAATGACTGGGCAGCACTTCCCAGAAAGTAGAATTGACCCAATCAAGGAACATTCTCTATCCCTAGGCTAGGGGCCCTTATAACATGGAGAGATTTCAGAATTTTAATGGACCAGAGACTGCAGTGTGTTCCCATTCTTCCTCTTTCTGAATGGGAATGTTTATTGTGGTTATCTTGTCCCTGTGCTACCACTATATACTGAGTATGGGGGATGTAGATAGTTTGTCTTGTAGTTCTTAAGTCTCTGGGTGGAGAGGAGCTATATCCAGATCCAACTTACAAATTACTACACATCATTCTCTGATGTAGAAACTATTATGTATCACCTAGGAATCAATCTCAACTTTGAGGTTAATTCCATATCTAGATGTAAATTAAGAGGTGACCACTTTGCTTGAGAGAAGGGGAATGAGTCAAATTTTTAGTGACCAGAAGAGTGTCCTAGGAAATAAGGTCTTCATTAGCTTAGGGTACAAGGTGACTATGATAAGCAAAGCTTCCTCACTGACCTGTTTTGGAAATGTTCTATGAGTGAGAAATAAACTTTTGTTAGTGAAGTTAATAAGACTTTTGGTGTTGCTTTTTACAGCAGCATAACCTAACCTAATACAGCTAAAGTACATTGTCCAGTCTGTCTCTCTTGCAGTTAGCTGTGGTCATATGAATGAGTTATTGTATAGGGAGTGTGACAGAAGTGATATGAACCACATTCAGACATGTCCTATAACATCCCATGTATGATCAATCCTCCATTGTCTTTACCCATTTTCCAAGTAAGTGCAGAGGACTCCAAGGTCCTACAAGAGGGTGGAATCACAACACAGAAATGTGCCTTAATATGACCCATATTGAAAACTTCCTGCTAACGAACAACTGTGTTGGACTTCACTAAATTGTACTGTGTTAAGCCATGAAGATTTGGGGTGTTTATGGACTGATTGTTTATGTTCCCCTCAAGTACATATGTTGAAGCCCTAAATCTCAATGCAATGGTATTTGAGATAGGGCCTTTGGGAGGTAATTAGGGTTAGATGAGGTCATGAGGGTGGGACCCTCGTGACGGCGTTAGTGCCCTCGTGAAAAGAGACACCAGAGAGTTTGCTCTCTCTCTCTCTCTCTCTCTCTCTGGCATGTGATGGCGTAGAGAGAAGGCTACAAGCTAGGAAGGGTGTTCTCACCAGAAACCGAGCCACAGAGGTACCTTAATCTCAGAATTCCAGACCCCAGTACTGTGAGAAAATAAATTTCTGTATATTTCCCTAATAAATACATGTAGTGTAAGTTATTTTTTAAATAGCCTTTCAGCTGGACTTCCTGATTCCAATGTCTCCTCTCTCCCATTCACCATGTACAACTATACCAGAGTAATCTCCCAAAAGCAAACCTCTGATTGTGTCTATCATAAATGCTTCTCTTCAACTATCATATAAAATCCAATCTTCTTATCCTTTCTTCCTTTCTTGATCTGTCCTCAACACACACTTTCAGTCTTATCTGTTACTACCAACTTACATACCCAATGCTTTAAACCTTATACCTTATATCCATATTTATCACTATCCAAATATACCTTTTGTTTTCCTGCTTCCCACAGCATGTACCAAGAACAGATATGAGCCATGAAACAATCACCAGAGTGATTAAAGAACTGCATTTGGGTTCTCTTCCCTCTGCACTCCCCTCCCCACCCACCCCCTTATCTCCAGCCACTTTTCCACAGCAGCAAAAATCACCAGGAGACAATAAAGCCTGTGATAGAGAAGAATTATATTTCCTCCTCCAGGAGGCCTGGCATTTTAATACAGTGGTTAAGCGTGTGTGCTCTGGAGTTACCCTGCTGGTTTCAAATCCCATTTCAGCAATCTGTGTTCTGCTGTGTGTAACCATAGGTAATTTACTTAATCTCAATACTCCAGTCTCTTCATCTGTTAAAATAGGAATGAAAATAGCCCAAAGGTAATGAAAAGAACAAGCTACAGTTAAGACAAGGTTAAGCCAGTGCCACCGGCTTTGCAGATTTGTAAAACCAGATCATTTTGTAAATGGCTTTAGGATCCAAAATTACTGACACCTTCATGGGCTGCCCTGACAAGCGTAGTTGCAAGTAGAGAACTTCCTGCCAGAGAAGAGCAATGGTGTAGTGGAAAGAGAATGTACTTTGGAGCTATGTAGATTTGGCTTCAAATACATGCTTTTATAAGTTGGTAGAATGACTTTGAATCACTTATTCAATCAGCCTCCCTGAACTTTATTTTTCCTATCTGGAAATGAGTAAAATAGTGGCAGCCCAATAGGATAATGTGAGGATAAAAAGTGAGATAACCCATGTAAATAGGCTTGCACGTTTAAACATGAGCTCCCTTCTCTCCTCTCCCTATCCGTTACAGAAGCAAGAGCAAAATTAATCCTCCTAATTCCTGAAGCTTTATGTTTTTATCCCTAGCAGTCTGATTATTCAATGTTTCTCCATGTTCTTGGCTTTCTAAGCATTTCTTTCCTAGCACAATATTTCATTGGGTTTGTGCTCTTAAGAAGCAATACAAATTAGCTACAATGTCTTTCTGTTTTCTTTCTAGTGAACTAATTCTCATTGCATTCTAATAAATAAATAGCACTGTATTTCTTACAATTATTTATGATCTGTGATGATGTCTACATGTTGATATGCCTGCAAATACCATATTTATTTTCTTCTCTAGACAATATCTACTTGAACTCAAAAATTATACTTATTTGAAAGTCAAGTTCAAAACTAGAATTAAAATTATTTTTGTACCAATATTGACCAGTAATATGATCTATTTTGTTTGTTTATACACCTAAAAATTAATAATAGGCATCCAGTTCTTATTTCTCCATGGACTCATGTATTCTTATTATCCATTAGGTCTTTTGTTTTATTTGCTTGCAGTAAGGAAAGTAAAAGAAGAGGACATTTCACGCTCATAGTCATTTTTCTTTAATATGAAAAACAAGTCAATAAATCTATTTGTGACTGCTAGGCACTGTGGGATTCTAGTAAAAAAGAGGGGGTATATCACCATATTATAATGATAAACTACAAATGCCTATATACATTATTTTTCTAGAGTAATTCAAATTAACAGCCTCCATCTAGAAACGTCATATAAGGTGTCTACATGGTAAACAACTGTCAGTAATTAGGGTTTTCAACAGCTATTTTATTGCTGTTTTATATATGATCCCTTCAGTGCTTATTAAAAAACATTTCACTGCATTTTATTTTCATTTTAATAACCAATAAGCACTTGAGTTTTCACTTCTAAACATTCATTCAAAATTCAGCTACCATCTGCAAATTAAGTTATACTACCACTGAGAAAATGTCTATAAATCAAAAACCTCTGCAATCACTGTATGTTCTATATATTTAATCAATGAATACTTGCAGGCCTATTAAGTGTAGGCACAGTCAGGCCCTGGAGATACAATGATGAGCAAAACAGACACAGACCCTATTCTCATGGATACACAGAAAACCTCAGTGCTGCACTGAAGATGTATGAAATGGGGAAGTAGATTTACACATAAAGTTTTTGCAGCCATCATAAATATTAAACCCATGGCCACATGTTATGAGAGGCTCAAGGTGGGAAAAAATTGCAGGTTGGCTGGAAGTCACATTCTAGATTTCTTTTTTAATCCTCTTTTCTGATCTTTTGTTTTAATTAAGATTTTTTTTTTTAAGAGCAGTTTTAAGTTCACAGCAAAATTAAGGAGATGGTACAGAGATTTCCCATTTACCTCCTGCCCCCACGCATGCGCAACTTCCCCCATTATCAACGTCCCCCACTAGACTAGTACACTTGTTACAAATGATGAACCTACACTGACACATCACAATCATCCAAAGTGCATAGTTTACATTATGGTTCACTCTGGGTGTTGTTCATTCTATGGGTTTGGACAAATGTACAATGACATGTATCCATCATTATGGTATCATACAGACTATTTTCAGTGCCTTAAAAATCCTCTGTGTTCAGGGCCGGCCCCGTGGTGCAGCAGTTAATTGTGCACGCTTTGCTTTGGTGGCGCGGGTTCACAGGTTAGGATCCCGGGCGCGCAGCGATGCACTCCCTTGTCAAGCCATGCTGTGGTGGTGTCCCATATAAAGTGGAGGAAGATGGGCACAGATGTTAGCCCAGGGCCAATCTTCCTCAGCAAAAAGAGGAAGATTGGCATCAGATGTAAGCTCAGGGCTGATCTTCCTCACAAAAAAAAAAGAAAAAAGAAAAAATCCTCTGTGTTCAAATAATTTTTCCCTTTCCCACCCCCGCTCCCCAAACCTCTGGCAACCACTGAACTTTTTACTGTTTCCATACTTTTGCCTTTTCCACAATGTCGTATAGTCGGAATCATACAATATGGAGCCTTTTCAGATTGGCTTTTCTCACTTAGTAATATGTATTTCAGGTTCTTCTATGTCTTTTCATGGCTTGATAGTTCATTTCTTTTTATCGCTGAATAATACTCAGTTGTCTGGATGTACCATGGTTTATTTATCCATTTACTCACTGAAGGACATCTTGGTTGCTTCCAAGTTTTGGTGATTATGAATAAAGCTGCTATAAACACCCATGTGTATTTTTTCTTTGGGCACAAATTTTCAATTCCTCTGGGTAAATACCAAGGAGCACGATTGCTGGGTCCTATAGTAGGAGTATGTTTGTTTTTGTAAGAAACCTGCCAAACTGTTTTCAAAAGTGGCTGCACCATTTTTTGTGGGCTGTCTATTCTGTTCCATTAATCTATGTGTCTATTCTTTTGACAGTACTACACTGTCTTGATTACTGTAGTTTTATAGTAAGTCTTGAAGTTGGGTACTGTCAGCCTCCGACTTTGTTCTTCTCCTTCAATATTGTGTTGGTTATTCTGATTCTTTTACCTCTCCATATAAACTTTAGAATCAGTTTGTCAATATTCACAAAAAAACTTACCAAGATTGTGATTGAGACTGCATTGAATGTATAGATCAAGTTTGGTACAACAGACATCACAAAAATATTGAGTTTTCCTATCCATGAATGTGGAATAGCTCTCCATTTATTTAATTCTTCTTTGATTTCTTTCATCAGTTTGTAGTTTTTCTCCTTTAGATCTTGTACATATTTTGTTAGATTTATATATTTCTTATAATGTATAATGTTACAATATTTCTTTTTTTGAGAAAAGATAATGCAAATGGTATTATGTTTTTAATTTCAAATTCCATTTGTTACTGTTGGTATACAGGAAAATGATTGACTTTTATATATTAACTTTGTATCCTGCATCCTTCCTATAGTCACTTATTAGTTACTGGCGTTTTTTGGTTGACTCTTTCAACCAAAAACTTTTCTACACAGATGATTAGAACTTCTTCTACATGGATGATCATGTCGTCTGTGGACAAACACAATTGTATTTCTTTCTTCCCAATCTATATACCTTTTCTTTCCTTTCCTTTTTCTTGTCTTATTGCTTTAGCTAGGACATCCAGTGTGATGTTGAAAAGGAGTGGTGAGAGAGAACATCCTTGCCTTGTTCCTGATCTTAGCAGGAAAGCTTCGAGTTTCTCACCATTAAGTATGATGTTAGCTGTGGGTTTTTTGCAGATGTACTTTATCAAGTTGAAGAAGTTCCCCTTTATCCCTAGTTTACTTAGAGTTTTTGTCATAAATGGGTATTGGATTTTGTCAAATAGTTTTTCTGCCTCTATTGATATAATCATGTGATTTTTCTTTTTTATCCTGTTGATGTGATAGATTACATTAATCGATTTTCAAATGTTGGTCCAGCCTTGCATACCTGGGATAAATCTCACTTGGTCGTGGAGTATAACTTTTTTATACATTGTTGGATTCATTTTCCCAATATTTTGTTGAGAATTTTTGCACCTATGTTCATGAGAGATATTGGTCTATAGTTTTCTTTTCTTGTAATATCTTTGTCTCATTTTTGGTATTAGGGTAATGCTGGCCTCATAGAATGAGTTAGGAAGTATTCCCAAGGCTTCTTCGGAATTGTAAAAAATTGGTATAATTTCTCCCTTAAATGTTGGTAGAATCCACCAGTGAACCTGTCTGGACTTTCTGTTTTGGATGGTTATTCATTATTGACTCAATTTCTTTTATAGATATAGGCCTATTAAGATTGTCTATTTTTCTTGTGTCAATTTTGGCAAATTGTATTTTTCAAGGAATTGGTCTTTTTCATCTAGATTATCAAATTTGTGGGTTGTTCATAGTATTCCATTATTATCCTTTTAACTTCCATGGGATCTATAGTAATGTCCCCTCTTTCATTTCTGATATTAGTAATTTATGTCCTCTCTTTTTTTTTTTCAGTTATCTTGGCTAGAGGCTTATCAATTTTATTGTTCTTTTCAAAGAACAAACTTCTGATTTTATTGATTTTCTCTATTGATTTCCTGTTTTCAATTTCATTGATTTTTGTTCTAATTTTTATTATTTATTTTCTTCTGCTTACTTTGGATTTAATTTGCTCTTCTTTTTCTAGTTTCCTAAGGAGGAAACTTAGATTATTGATTTAGATCTTTCTTCTTTTCTAATATGTGCATTCAATGCTATAAATGTCCCTCTAAGCACTGCTTTCTTGGCATCCCAAAAATGTGACGACTTTGTGTTTTCA
Organism: Ceratotherium simum simum; assembly: GCF_057802395.1. Lineage (NCBI taxonomy): Eukaryota > Metazoa > Chordata > Mammalia > Perissodactyla > Rhinocerotidae > Ceratotherium > Ceratotherium simum. The sequence goes on from NC_141900.1 coordinate 45,228,758, forward strand.
TGTTCACTTAGCTGAAAATATTTTTAAATTTCTCTTGAGATTTCTTCTTTGACCCATATGTTATTTAGAAGTATATTGCTTAACTTCCATGTATTTTGGGATTTTCCAGTTATCTTTCTGTTATTGATTACTAGTTTAATTTCATTGTGGCCTGAGTGCAGACATTACATGATTTCTATTCTTTTAAATTTGTTATGGTGTGTTTTATGTCCCAAAATGTGGTCCATCTTGGTGAATGTTCCATGTAAGCTTGAAAAATATGTGTATTCTGCTGTTGTTGGATGAAGTAATCTGTAGATGTCAATTATGTTCAGTTGACTGATGGCGTTTTGGGGTTCAACTATGTCCTTACTGATTTTCTGCCTACTGGACTTGACCATTTCTAATGTGTTTTTTTTTTTTTTTCCTGAGGACGATCAGCCCTGAGCTAACATCCATGCCAATCCTCCTCTTTTTGCTGAGGAAGACCGGCTCTGAGCTAACATCTATCGCCAATCCTCCTCCTTTTTCTTCCCAAAACCCCAGCAGATAGTTATATGTCATAGTTGCACATCCTTCTAGTTGCCATATGTGGGACGCCACCTCAGCATGGCCGGAGAAGCGGTGCGTCAGTGCACACCCAGGATCCGAACCTGGGCCTCCAGCAGCAGAGCACATACACTCAACCACTAAGTCTCAGGGCCAGCCCCATGTCCATTTCTGACAGAGGGTTGTTGAAGTCTCCAACTATCATAGTGGATTAATCTATTTCTCCTTGCAGATCTATCACTTTCTGTCTCATGTAGTTTGATGCTCTGTTGTTAGGTGCATAGACATTAAGGATTATTACACCTTCTTGCAGAATTGACCCCTTTGTCATTACATAATGCCCCTCTTTATCCCTGATAATGTTCTTTGCTTTAATGTCTACTCAATCTGAAATTATTATAGCTACTCTTGTTTTCTTTTCATTAGTGTTAGCATGGTATATTTTTCTCCATCCATTTACTTTTATCTACATGTTTCTTTACATTTAAAGTGGGTTTCTTATAGACAAGTCTTGTAGACAAAATGGGTCCTGTTTTTTGACCCATTCTGACAATCTCTGTCTTTTAATTAGTACATTTAGACCATTGATGTTCAAAATGATTATTGATATAGTTGTAATGATATTACCATATTTGTTACTGTTTTCTACTTGTGGCCCTTGTTCTTTGTTCTTATTTTTGTCTTCCACTCTTTTTCTGCCTTTTGTGGTTTTAACTGAGCATTTTATGCAAATCCATTTTCTCTCCTTTCTTAGTATATTGGTTATACTTCTTTTCTTTTTACCTTTTTTTTAGTGGTTACTGTAGAGTTTGCAATTTACATTTAAAGGCAATCCAAATCCACTTTCAAATAATGCTATACCACTTCACACATAGCATGAGTACCTTCTAATAACATAATAATCCCAATTCCTTCCTCTTGTCCCTTGTATCATGGATATCATTCATTTCACCTATGTATAAGCATATGTAATGTATAAATACATAAGATATACACATAAGCAGACATAATGAAATACATTGTTGGTATTATTTTGAACAAACTGTTATCTGTCAGATCAACTGTGAAGAAAAATACAAGTTTTTATTTTACCTCCACTTATTCTTTCTTCAATGCTCTTCCTTTCTTTATGTAGATCCAAGTTTCTGACATACGTTATTTCCCTTCTCTTAAAAGAACTTCTTTTAGGGGCCAGCCTGGTGGCACAAGCAGTTAAGTGCATGCACTCTGCTGCGGCGGCCCAGGGTTCGCTGGTTCAGATCCTGGGCATGCACCGACGCACAGCTTGTTGAGCCATGGTGGCGTCCCATATAAAGTAGAGGAAGAGGGGCACAGATGTTAGCTCAGGGCCACTTTTCCTCAGAAAAAAGAGGAGGATTGGCATCAGATGTTAGCTCAGGGCTGATCTTTCTCACAAAAAGAATAAAAAAAAAAAAGAACTTCTTTTAACATTTCTTGTAAGGCAGGTCTACCAGCAACAAATTCCCCCATTTTTTGTTTGAGAAATTCTTTATTTTTTCTTCACCTCTGAATGATAATTTTGTGGGTCACAGAATTCTAGGATGGTGGAGTTTTTTCTCTCAATACTCTAAATATTTCAGTCTGCTCACTTCTTGCTTGCATGGTTTCTGAGGAGATATTGCATGTAATTCTTAACCTTTGTTCCTCTATAGGTAATTGATTTTTTCTCTAGCTTCTTTCAGAATTTCTTTTTCTTTATCTTTGATTTTCTGTAGTTTGAAAATGATATGTCTAGGTATAGTTTTGGCATTTATCTGCTTGGTGTTCTTGAGCTTCCTGAATCTGTGGTCTGGTCTGACATTAATTTTGGCAAATTCTCAGTCATTATTGTTTCAAGTATTTCTTATGTCCCTTTCTCTCTTTCTTCTCCTTCTTGTATTGCCATTTTGTGTATGGTACACCTTTTATAGTTGTCCCACAATCCCTGGATATTCTGTTGGGCTTTTTTCAGTCTTTTTTCTCTTGCTTTTAGGTTTTCAAGGATTCTATTGATATATCCTCTAGCTCAGAGATGTTTTTCCTCAGCCATGTCCAGTCTACATACAGCCCACAAAAGACATTCTTCATTTCTGTTACAGTGTTTTGATCTCTTGCATTTCTTTTTGGTTCTTTTGGCTGGACAGGGACTAAAACCCAGCTGTATATGATTCCAAACTCCATGCTCTTTTTCCTACACAATTATGACTTTTTAATTAAGAAACTTACTTTAGCTTCCAATCAAAAATTTAAAAGAAACTCATCAAACATTAGCAGTTTTCATATTTGTGTAAAAATCTAAAACCATGTTGGAGAAAATTTTGCTCAATTCCATGAGATGTCATTTGTACCATGTCTATGGTAGGAGTTGTTCAACATGATGACCCTGTCCCATTTCCTTTCCCCTCTTTAATTGCTCACTTCTACCTTCCAGCTGCCTTAAGTCCTAAGAAAAAAAAGCAAGAAAAGTAAATACTAGGAAATAGCTTAATGATAGTATTGGATTTTCAATTGGTCACTTTTTATCTAGTTCATTATTCTACTATAAAATATAAGAAAATAAACAAACCTTTTCTTATTTGAGTCCACTCAGTGCTGTTCTGGAGCCAGTTCACATCAGTTTCAAAGAGCTGATTGTTCTCATCTTGTCCCTGCCTGTGATCAGTAACACCAAGACAATATTTTGAACTCTGCCACAGTGGGTATATTAGTTTTCAATTGCTGCTATAAAAAATTACCATGAATTTAGTGGCTTAAAACAACACAAATTTAATATCTTGCAGTTATGTAGGTTAGAAGTCTGTCACAGGTCTCATTGGACTGAATTCCTTTCTGGAAGCTCTAAGAGAATCCATTTCTATAGACTTTCCAGATTTCTAGAGGCCTCCCACATTCCATGGCTCATTGCCCCTTTCTCCATTTTTAAAACCAGCAACATTGCATTTCTTTGGTTATTGTTTTGTAGTCATACCTCCCTCTGACTTTCTTTTTCCAGCTTCTCTCTTCCACTTTCAAAGACTCTTATGATTACTCAGGGCCCTGGATAATCCAGGATAATCTCCCTGTTTTAAGCTTAGTTGATTAATAACATTAACTTCCTCAGCAACCTTACTTCTCCTTTGCCACGTAACCTAATACATTCTCAGGTTCCAGGCAGGAGGAAGCAGACTAATTTGGGGGAAGGCATTAAACTGCTAATCACAGAAATTGGCAAATGCTATAAATCAGGATCCCTCTCTCCACCCCCCAGCCCCTAAGAGCTGGTTGTTAAACATTTACTAGCACACTACTGCCACAAGTAACTATAAGGGAACATCAGACAAACCCCTTATAAGAATTATAGGATTAAAGCAATTTAACAGGATTCTTCTAACAAAATTACTTTGTAACACAAGATGTTTAAATATACTACATAACAGGGAATAATAAATTACTCTTTGACCAGTTTAAAACAAATTAAGTTTCCAAAGTATCTCTATTTAGGGTGATTTAAATGGAGTTTGAAAATCTTGTGTAGCAGTAACTCCTTTCTCTTTCCGGTTAGGAACAAACAGAAAAATGTTACTATAGAGTATACAAACTGTTGCCTCTTAAGATTAAAAAATAACAGCAGGGGAAGAGATCTGAGATAAATTTGTCCAGATGCTATTTGTCATTCATATAGCCTCAAAGAATTCTTTCAATATCAAGCATGGATTAACTCTGTATCATTTTCAACCCTAGGAGAGATGACCTGCATAGCAAGATTTTAATTCACTGAGTCATAATGCAAATTAGAGAGGGTGGAACATTATTATGGCATGCTATGTGGGCAGGCATTGCTTTAGCAAACCCAGGGAGAAACATAAATCACACCACTTAGTCTTACAGCTCTGGTGTAAAAGGCGGTCTCCTTGTCCACATGTTGAAACCAGTAATATTTGGAATGAAGGATCATTTGATCAGATTGTTGGTAGCTGGATAAGCTTTTACAAGATAGTCCTTTTTTTCCCTTTTGTTTTATATAATATGGCTTTTAGAAGTTTCCCATTAAAGTTTCTGACAGAAGGAGAGGAAGAAATGAATTCCAGGGTTTATAATTATAATAGCTAATATTTAAATAATGCTTCTTCTGCCAGGAAATATTCTAAGCATCTCAAGTACATTATGTTATTTCATTGTAAAGACGACCCTATAAGACAGGTCTAAAGGGTTCAGGGAATAAACTCTGAAGTCAAATTGCTTGGATTCAAATCCTAGCTCCGCTACTTCCTGGTTGTTTCACCTTGGGCTTATTTTTATGCTTTGGTTTCTTCATTTGTCTGAAAAAAAGGGGAGTAGTAATAAGTCTGCCTTATAATGTTGTAATTAGTAGTAAATGAAGTAATACGTGCAAAGAGCTTAGTGTGGTGCCTGGCTCAATAATGTTATCTATAATTGGTATTAGTTTCATCCTGACATGAGATGCCTTCTTCTAACCCTTTCTCTTGTCTTTTTTCTTTCTCTCTACATAAGCAAGAAAAGTGGAGATTTTCCCTAAAGATGAATTCTACCAACCTCCTAGATAAAAGGGACAAACTGCTATAATAGAAAATATTGAAGTGTAAATATTAAAGTGTAAAAATAATAATTTTTTATTATTATTTGATTTAAAATTCAAATATCAAATTAACATATATGGTCAAACCAACTGTTATTGGTTAAAATAACGAGGTTCCTCAATGTCATAAATGGGCATTTTTTCGAAAGTAGCTACAGAATAGCATCCTAACATATCCTCTACACCTCTAAAAGAGAGCCTTGGATGTACAAAAATGTTTTCTGTAATTATTTTAACTTTGCTGAGCATGCATTGCTTTTATACTTGGAAAGAAAAGAAAAAATGGGAACAAAGAAAATGGATACTTTTGGGTAATGATGACTGTGGTATTCTGGACTCTAGGGACTTTTTTTTTTTTTTTTAAATAAAAGGAGGACCTATATGGTTTTATTTGTGCCTGTACCTCTTTTCTTTTTTTCATTCAGATTCATATTGATTGAAATGTTGCGAAACAAAAAAATAGCCTTCAAATTCCAGGATAGGAGATGTTGTACAAACATAATGCTCCAGTTGGAAATAAAAAAGACCTATTAAAAATACCAAGCGGGGGTGGTGATGAGGGAGTATAGCTCAGAATCATTTTGCAAAAGGCGTTCCACCATCTCCAATTCTAATTCTCTGCCTCCATCAAGAGTCACTTGTAGGCACTTAAGACTAGATATTCTGTTCTAGACACTGGATGAACTGGCCCTTTATTTATCGACTTTATTTATCCACTAACAAATATTTATTGAACACCAACTACGTGCTAAGTACCATTCTAGGAGTTGAGGATACATCAACAAACAAAATGGACAAAAATACTTGTCCTCATGGAGCTTACATTTTAGTGTGGGGAGGTATTTCAAACAAAATAAATAAGCTAACTATATAATATATTAGATAGTAGTAAGTACTGAGGTGAGAAACAAAAAAGAGAAGGGACATAAAAAGTGATGAGGGTGAGGCAGAGTGTGAAATTTTGGACAAGGAAGCCCTCATTAAAAAGCTGACGCTAGAGCAACGACTAAAAAAAAAAGCGAGAGAGGGAGCCATGCCAATATTTGGGGAAGAGAATTCCAAGCCAGGGAAGGGCAAACGCAAAGCCATGAGGCAGGAACATGCCTCTATTTGTGGAAGATCAAGGAAATCCACTTGGTGGAAGTGTGTGAGCAAAACGGAGACTAGTAGAAAGTGGAGTCAGAAAGTTTTTTTAAATTTTCTAGCTTTTATTGAGTAAAATGGGAAACTGTTGGTGGATTTTGAGCAAAGGAATGTCATATTCTGACTTATGTATTAAAGATCACTTTGGCTGCTGTGTTGAGAACAGACTGTAGACAGGGAGAACAGCTGAGAGGTTATTTTAATAATCCAGGTTAGATGATGATGGTTTAGGACCAAGGTGATAGTGGAGGAATTATGTGTTGAAAATAGTGAGACTCTGGGTATATTTTGAAAGTCGAGCAAACATGATTTATTGATACATTGGATATGGGGTGTTAAAAGTTAATGAAGACTCCAAGCATCATGTTCCTATAAACTGGTATGATTGAAGACAGCGGGATTGAGGATTGTGGACAAGAGAATTGAGATGTTCACAAGTTCAGAATGGGACATGTTAAATTTAAGAGGCTATTAGACATCCACATGGAGAGGTCAAGTGAACAGAGACGGATATATCTACATATATGTGTGTGTGTGTGTGTGTGTGTATACATACATCTACATATGGAAAAAGACCCGGTCTGAAAAATTTCCTTGAACATCCAAAGCATGGTATTTGAAGCATGAGACTGGATGAAGAGATTGCAGATAGCGAAAAGGTCCAAAGGGTTTTTCCTTTTGGGGCATTCCAACGTTAAAAGGTCACAAAGATGGGAGTGCATCACCAAAAGACGAGTAGAAGAGCCAATAATGTAAAAGGAAAAGAAAGACAGTATGGGGTTCTAGAGACTAAGAGATGAAAATATCTCAAGGTGGAGCTATGTGAACTATTACTGTTAGGTCACTAAAGTGAGTACTGATAACTGACTTCTGAATTTAGAAACGTGGAGGTCATCAATGACCTTAACAGGAGCATTTTTAGTGGAGTGGTAAGGGTAAACCTGATCAGCACGGGTTAGTAAACTTGAAAGAAGTGAAATTCGGCATAACTTTTGCTTGGCTCTTTTTTTTCAAGTACCTACTGTAAATCTGTAAATCCTGAAAATTTTTAATTTTTTAAATATACACAAATGCTAACCCCAGTCAACTGTATTTAAATACAGCTTTGCCTCGTGACCTCATTAAGATGAGGAATTGACAAAGCAGTCTGTTGTATTACATAAGCAGAGTAAAAGCACAATTCTAAACAAATTCACTTAAAAACCAAAAAAAAAATGCATGTTCTCTCTCCTGGCAGCATTGACATCTGATGCATTCCTAAGTGACAATGTACTTCTATTGCCTGTGTAGCTCCTGAATAGCAGTAATAGGATATAGTTTCTTCAAAAAATACTATACTTCATGCCAAACTTAACATTCATTGTTATGTGGGAAAGTCTAGGAATACTAAACACAAAGATGGTGCTATTTAAAGTTTACAAATCTTTAACGGTCCATACAATTGTCTTCAATACTAGAAAATGCTGTTATTCATTTTTTAATGTAGCATTCATTTGGAACTCCTTAATAAAATGTTTTTCAAAATACATAAATGTTTTTCAATTACTTGGCTATCTATAACTTAAGGCCACCATGTTTCTTTACACAATTTTAAACTTTGATGTGATTTGTACCAAAGTGTCTAGAGCAGTAGTTCTCAACAGGTGGGAATGGGGCAATTTTGCCCATCAGGGGACATGTGACAATGTCCAGAGGCATTTTTGTTTTCACAACTTGGGGAGGTGTCAACCGCAACTGGCTTGTAGTGGTAGAGGACACAGTTACTGCTAAATATGCTAACATGCACAGGACAGGCCACTACAAGTTATCTGACTCAGAAAGTCAATAGTGGTAAGGTTGAGAAACCCCACTCTAGAGACTGAAATTACACAAGAGCCACAGGAGCTTAAAGTATGAATAGTCAAGTAACTGAAATACACTTCACACTCTATAGATTCAAGACTACCTAAGTTCAAATATCTACATTTGACTAAGAGAATGTAGTTGAGTACTTTAACTAATCCAAGTCTCAGTTTCCTCAACTGTTTTAAAAAAGAAATTTTTAAGTATTTGAGATAACCCACCTAATTCAAACATTGAGTTCAGTTTCTGACATGTAAAATGTGTTCTTACTACCTTGTAAACAAAATGTTTACATTAATTATACATTAATCCAAAATGTCTCAAATTCCTCAAAAGCTTCTATGATGCAATGATTTACAAACACACAACTATGTGAAAACTTGATATATGAAATATGGTTAATTCTTGATTAGCCACCATTGAAATGTTCCACTCATTGGACCATTTGAGACTCTGGTAAAAGGTCTGGACCATGTAACAGGTAATACCTGTTAACATTAACATTTTCTCCAATCGAATTCCAATTCCATAGCCCATTTTACAAAAGGTAACTCACACACTTTTCCCACTTAAAATTGCTACTAATGTACTTCTTGGCCTCTGAAAACCTGCCAAGACTCAGCAGAAGTTCTCAATCAAGATCTCTTCTTAGCCACTAGCTCCATGGTTAGTTAGCAGTGATAGCCTCAGATCCAACCACAATCCCCAGCTGAACCACAGCAACTGATAACCTTGAAAATCTTCAGCAAAGAGGATGTCACAGAAAAACCCATTGTTAACAACTGCACATACTGTGACATCAGCCAGTAACAGAAATCCAGGTTTCCATTTTGCCAAAGCCAAAGAGGCCTGAATATTCTTCCTGATTTACCTTTGTGGAATTTCCAGTTCTAGTTGTTAAACATGTTCCAGTGAAGTTACCAATGGCCTATACACAAAATGAAAGTGTTTTATTAAGTAGCATATAGTCTTATTTTAAATTTACACAAATACATAGAAATTCAAGAAATTCCTTAAATTCTAATAGTTTATTTCCTATACCCTAGTTATAAAGTTCAGAGCAGATTTTCAGCATTAAGTAGTGACACATATCAAGTTTCAGATATTTATTAATCAGTGTAAACCCCAATACAATATATCAACATGATTTCGTGCATTTAGAGGGGAAATATTTCCTGGTTAAGTGGAAAATTGTGCGGATGGCTTCTGGAAGACCTTCATTCTCAGCAACTTTATAGTGAAACATTTCACTTAGAATTCTGGACCTTCTTTCTTCAGTTTGCTGTAATCCACATTCACTGAGAAGAACTTGGAAAAGAAAAAAGATATTTGAAATAATCTATCAAATACACAGAGATGGTACAGAAGTTTTAGAATTATTTTTATTCAGCTTTCTGTAGTAACTACTACAGACATGAATTTTTTATTAAGAATATTTAACAATATGGAAGTCATGCAAAGAAAAGACACTAAAATCTCAGTCCTTTAATAATGGTTTTGGTAAAGTAAAAATATTCAATCTACCTCAGAATAGTATTAGTATAATCTGTTAGAACCTATTAAAATTCCTTCTATTTCAAAGTGAATAATTAAGAATTCCTTCTGATATATATGTCCAGTTCTTATGTTTTTACTTCCACCTGTACTCAAGCGAATATCCAACAGAACAGAGGAACACCAAGAATTATCATCCCTACTTGGTTAGCAAAGCACTATAATTTAGATAGAAGAGATTTATAGCAACCAAGATAGGCTACTATATAAAGTAATGCTTTGTTGTGTGGTTTACATAACTTTTTAGACACAAACTGGCTTGCCTTGATGGCTTTTCTATCTTCTGTATCTCTCACTTAGAAGTTTCTTTAATTTCCTAACCTATATTGCATCAACATCAAACTACACCTAACCACCTCTACTACAAAACTTTTTAAATAGTACCGTCTTTTTGCTTTTAAATAATACTGTACATTTGAAAAATTTGAAATTTCCTTATATTCAATTAAACTTAATTATAGAAATAAATCTTACTATGATTGCTTAAAAAAATGCCTCTCTCAACTTTTTTTTTAATAATTTGTATTTGAAACTGCTCCAGTTCCTACTGAGGAAACATTAGGATTTGTACATAAGCCCAAATAAGGCTATAACCTTAGGTTTACTCATTCTTGTGCCAAACACTGAAGAAGTTGTGCTATAATTACTTGAAGCGTACACTATTTAACTCCAAAAGAACCAAAACTGCAGAATCATCAACATTTTCTTCAGAGTTTTTAAGGAAGAAGCTCAAAAATCTGTATCCATTATTTCTTCAAATACTTTTTTTTAATTTCTCCAAACATACCCTAACTTCTTTATCTCTAACTGAAAAATTCTTGTTTTACTTGACTTTTAAAAAACAAAAATTCCCTGGTTGTAAAGCTTATCCTTGAGGTACATATAGACTTTTATAGACAGAGAAGTATGAATAAGCCATAAAGTAGTATTCTTTGTTCTGACAGTGTTCTCTTATGAAGCAACTGAACCTAGACAATGAAACTTAAAAAAAGAAACTAACTGTGCTATCTCTAACATGTTAACAAAATATGGAGGGAATATTTATAAAAGGAACTGCAGGTTATACATTAAGAAGAAAATAAACATTTGTTGGGCTCTTCTAATAGATGCCAGGCACTGTGACCAGAAAGCTTTATGTTTATCTTATTTAATTATCACAATTAACTAATTTTTACTCAGCAAGATACTCAGTAAAATCATTCTTACTCTTAATTACTCATTCTTATTTTATAAAAGAGGCAAGTGAAGATCAAATTATATGATTTGCCAAACAATGAATAAGAAGCAGCAGGATCAAGCCCCTCACCCATGCAGAGTGGAAAGGTCACAGTTATCTTTGCCTATTTTCTCAACTAAGCAGGCTTCTGATGTATTTGCTTCCACTTGGTTCCACATGCCAGTATCAAAATTCTCTGTTGAAGTAATTTTCACATCTGCTTTATTTTTCAGCTTCCATGTCCCCATTGTTTTTCTCAATTTAATGGTGGCTACCTTGACTGTCTCCGGAACAACAGCTAGGAAGGTGCAACATATTCTCATCTTGGCTTTGGGGCATTTTATTCAGTGGAGAAGCGGTGCTGGGCCTTTGATGCTTAAATCCTATTTTAGTCCCCTCTCTTGTTTGTATTAGTTAGCTTTTGCTAGATTGTAAAGTGGCAACAAATAACCCCTAAATCTTAGTGGCTTACAAAAACAAAGGTTTATTTTTCACTCACATTATACGCCATTTTATAAGCTGACTGTTCCATGTTTATTCATTCCAACCCTGGGCTGAATGAGTAACCCTTAATGTCAACTTTGGTCTCACAACAGATGGAAAAGAACAATAGGGAAATCACACACTGGTTCAGAAGTGGCAGATATCACTTCCCCTCACCTATGATTTGCCAGAGCAAGTCACACAGCCAAGCCTGATGTCAATGGGCCACCAGAAAAACAAATTCTCTTAGGTGAGGCACAGTGAATGACAGAATAATCTAGCCTACCTCACTATGTGGGTTTAGAAGCAGTAGTAGTAGGCTTCAGCTCACGGTTTCTGGACCTGGTTCCCTTTTATTTTTCCTTGCAAATCACCCAATTCCTCTATAAGCTCATCTCTTGGCAAATACAGCTAATAATAAATAACATCCTGTTTTCCAAAATCTTGTTCTATAACAAGTTCTTTAGACACATGGTCTACCTTCCAAGTTATAGCAGGTGACTTTATCAAATATTTTGCCATTATATAATACAATTCATCTTTCCAGTCTCTAATATCAGTGTCATAGCTACTCAGAGCTCAATCTATGCCACACACACTAGATTTTTGTTATAGCAACATTCTGTTGTTTCCAATTCACATGGCCTCGTACTGGCATATGTTATATTCCAGGGCATTGGTAACTGGCTTCATTATCAGAATTACCTGCAGAGCTTTTCTGAACTGCGTATACCCAGAAACTCCAATATGCTCTTTGGTGGAAGGACCATGGGCTGGGTTTTTTTTTTTTTTCCTCAGTTTATTGGATATGGAATCATTTTCTCTAGAATAGACTTAATTTAAACAAAATTAGAGAAAAATAAATCGGGGTGCTTGCTTATCATTTTTGGGAGCAAAATGTAACACATAGATTAGATGGCTCGTTTCAGCTTTGCTGGTGCATTTTTGTTTCTTGTAGGGAGATCTGTTTAGAGATTTGGAAGTCAAATTATAATCAGAAGGACGAATAGAAAGCTTGGAATCGGCAAAAGGTGATAATTATCTTAAAAGTTGCTGTTATCAGTAATGATAGCATTCATCTCCATCATGGATGTCTATCTGCTAAGGGGTTCTGGACACTCAGCAGCAAGGACACCTCTTCTTGAGAGTGCTTAAGCAAACTGCTATTTCCTTCTTTTGATGAAGCAGCCTGGTATAGTGGAAATTGCATGGGTGAGTTATACACTTGGGTAAATTGTATAGTATGTGAATTATACCTTAATGAAGTTGCCCTGGTTTGTTTTTGTTTTTATTTTATTTTTTTGACATTGCTACAGTTTGTCTCTGTATGCAAAACTTTTACACATAAGGAAGCTAATGTTTGGGGAATCAACAAATGGCCTCAGATTTGTGACAACATGGATGGTCCTTGAGGGCATTATGCTAACTGAGATAAGTCAGACAGAAAGACAAACACTATGTGATATCACTTACATGTGAAATCTAAAAAAGCTGAATTTGTAAAACAGAAAGTAGAATGGTGGTCACCAGGGTCTGGGGGTGGGGGAATGGGGGAGATGTCCTTTAAGAGTACAAACTTACAACCAGTAAATAAATAAGTTCTGGAGATCTAATGTAAAACATAGTGATTATAGTTAACAATACTGTATTATAAACTTCAGAGCTGCTAAGAGACTAGATAACTGTTCTCAACACAAAAAATAATAATTATGTGATGCGACAAAGGTGTTAGCTAACACTAGTGTAGTAATCATATTGCAATGTATCAAACCAAACCTCAAACACATACAATGTTATGTCAATTATATCTCAATAAAATAAATGGTCTCAGTCCATGAAATCATTCTTTGGAAGAGTACTTCCACAAACCACTCTTCAGAAAAGATGTTATAAAGTTTACCTGGAAGGTTCATGGTAAAATTAAAAGTTTCAACTGACTTTCACTTCTTCCTACTAATTGTCACCTGAAATATTTCAACCAGTCAACCCAACCATCCACTAAATTAGTGCCACTGAAAGTGCGGTCCACGGACCAGCAGCATCAGCATCATCTGAAACCTTATTAGAAATGCAAATTCTCAGTCTCCACAACAGATCAACTGAGTCAGAATTTCTAGGGGCAGAGCTGAAGATTCTGTGTTTTAACCACCTCTCCAGATGACGCCTATGTACACTGAAGTTTTAGAATCTTAATTATCTTAATTTCATATCCAGAGTCTAATATCTCTGAATAAAATCCTTAGAAAAAATATTCATTAGAAAACTATCTCATTTTAATTTGACAGAACAATCTAGCAGCTCCTCAAAAGTCATTATAATGGAATTTTCCTTGTACATCCAATTTCAAAAAACATTACTCCATGACAAAACTTACTAAAAGACACTTCCCAACAATTCTGAAACCATTCTGCAGCTTACCTTGTATTGATCATTGGGACCCAGTTTGTTCCAGGGTTCCGGGTTATTCTTCCTGTCCCAACTAAAAGGAATAAGACATTGTACTTGTTATAGTAACAAAATACTATTTAAAATAGTTTTATACTTCTTAAGAAGCTAATATTTTGAACAGATCAATCTCCTTTTCTATTAGGTGAAGTATGGTGTTGTTTTCATTATGGAGCTGAAACAAAAACAGGATCTATAATAAGCAATCCCATGTAATCAATTAGCAAAGAGGTAGAACACACAGCCTCTTGGGGCAGCTGTCCTTATCCCTATCCCTGTCACAGGAAACCTTACACTTGGCTTTTACCAAAGCTTTCTATTTCATCAATGAAGTGATATATAAAAAAGTGCATAGACTAACAACAAACTAATCTTTTCGTTGCCTGTTTTCCAACTTCAAAAAGAAACATTCCCTATTGTGGAAAAGCAAGCAAAAAAAAATTTATACTTACCAGCAACCTTGATTAAGTATTTTATAAAAATAGTTATTATCTCAACCCTCACAATGTTACAAGATAGGTATTAGCAGTTCTACTGTACCAATGAGAAAATGAGACTCAGAGAAATTTAGATGATCTCATGAACCACGAAAAATAAATGACAACAGCAGAACTAGGATCTGAACTTACTGCATGACTACAAAACTCAGGTTCTTTCTACTAGTACTTGATGTTGCCTCCCTAGAAAGACTGTGGCTCCTAAACCAGCTTAATAAATCATCCAAGCTCTAAACATTTTTATGTACTTGCCTGACATCTGGATTGAACATCGCCAAGCGCAAGACATACAGCGCTGCTCCAGTTCCTCCGGCTCCAATAAATATGAAGAGGGGGATCAACTAGAAGCAAACACAAAATAGACAAGAATTAATCACCATCTTCAAATACCTAGATGCAGATAACAGAAAAGCTACAGTAGTTTCTACACACTGATTCCCAAGTCTCAAATTGCTATTTTTTTATCTTGCCTAAAAATCTGAATAAAGGTGGCCCCTACATTGAGGTAAGACTTCTTTCAACTGTGTTCAAAAGAAAGAAATGGAATTTCCAAAGGATGTGAAGATGATTCTGGTTTAATGTGGAAAAAATTATCTTCAAATTTTAAAATTTCCAAGAAAATATATCAAGTGTTCTTCACTTCTCTAATATTTATACATCAGTAACATTAAATTTCCCAGCTTCCTTTATCTCGAGGCTTGAAAAACAAGCGTTCGGCAAATTGTTTAAACTTGTCTCGATATAGATGTTATGAAAAACAAATGCTGTGAAATGAAGAGTCTGAACGAGCAAACAGAAACACTCCTATTACAAATATCGGTTTTAGGCATAATCTCTGAAAACGTACCCGCTACCAATGCTTAATGCGTTGTTAGGCAACTGAGTTTAAGATCAAGACGCAAGATTGCGTAATGGAGTTTTAAGACCACAACACGTTGATGTGCTAGGGGAAAACGAAAGATACAAAAGAACTTAACTGCGTTTAAACTCTGCGCCACCAAACTCCCCAAAAATGTCAAGAGGATGCCAAGATCACAGACCCTCATTGCCACAAGGCCTGGTGGTGCAATGCGGTGAGTACAAGATCCTTAACAGACAGCACAACAGATAGAAAACCCGACTGTTGCTGGCCTCTAACCCACGCACCGCACAACTGTCCCTCTTGGTCCCATCAACCTGCAAGAGGGCGCGGCCCCCAGATCGATCCAACGTTTACTAGTTTATTTTCCTCAAAGGAATCCCTCACCTTCCGCCCGCCAGCCCAAACCCCGCAATGCATGGCGTGGAAGGTCAGAGCTCGAGAGCCTGGGACAACCAGAAGAGCACGCAGTGATGCAAGCTCCAACCCCGAGGAACGGTAAGTGGCTGTGAAGGAGCAAGCTCCCAGGGGGCTGAGGCAGCCTTCACCTGACATAGGATGGACAGGTGAGGACACCGGGAAAGCGGTCACGAACTTACGCTCGGATGTTTCTTGGCCTGAGTGAAGATCTGGCGGAACATGATTGCGGCAGAGGCCTCGGCTCCGGAGGCGAAGCAAAACAAACCTTCACACCCAGAGACTCAGTAGTCTCCACACCTAGGATGAGCGGACGTTCAAAGTCACCCAGGACCTCCTACTTGAAGGACCCCTGGCTCGCCGGGCAGCTTGCGGCAGGAGGGCCCGGATGCGGCTGTCCTTAATAGTGCCTGCTTTGATCCAGTGCCTGACGCGACTGGTGTAACCTGGTGAAACCTTCAGCGTTCCACTCCAAAGCGAAACATTCTCATTCCTGTGCTATGTATATTTCTGACGGGTAATTTTTTGCGTCGAAACCAGAACACTTCGATTGACTAGACAGGCACTTTCTTGGGAAGCCACGCATTGAGAAATTGGGCAGGCGGGCGGACGGACGGGTCGGACGTTCCGCAAGCGGAGTCCTCTTGCTGGAGGCCTGCGAGCCGGGGCCGCGCGTCGAGGCGCTGGGGGCGCGCGTGCCGGGCGCGCGCCGGCTGGGCCTGACTGCCGCTGAGGGAGCGGCGCGGCGCCTGTAGCTGCCGAGCGCCGGGCGCCTGCAGGGCGGGTCGGGTCTCTCGCCGCTAAGGTCAGCGACTGCGGTTTAAGAAGATGCAGCTGCTTCCTGTCTGAGACTGTCGCTTACGGGCAGAAGTTAAAAACTAGTAAATGACTTAAAGATGGCAATAGTCCTGTCAATGTGATCCTTAAACCCTCAGGTCCTGGCCCTCGATTGAATTGAGAGCCACAAAGACCTTTGTGACAGAAGAGAGATCTAGACTAGAAGAATATATTTAGGAGTCAATTTACTGATGGGAAATGAAGCCATATGACTGAATGTGCTGGTTTAGGGAGAGAAGGTAGAGTGACAAGAGACATAAGGGACATGAATTCATAAGTAATTCTAACATGCAATGCTTGGGAGAGTAAATATGGCCAGCAAGGTAGGGAAAACAAGATAAATGATGATTATTAAGATGACATGTCGTGAAGCTTAGGAAGACTGGTGTCTTTTTCATTCGTTAAGTAAATCTGTATTAAGTACCTACTCTGCACCAGGCACTGTTCTAACTAGGAAGATAGTGAATGAGAAAATTGTTCAGCCCTAAGGGAGTTTACATGCTGGTTGGGAAGACAAATGATAAACAAACAATTAAGATAATTTTAGATAGTGATAATAAACCAATGAAATAGAATAATGGGAGAGTGGAGGAAAGAAGGTTACTTTAATGGGAGTGGACACGGAAGGTCCCTCTGAGGAGGCAGTATTTGAGCTGAAACCTAAATGAAAAGAAGGAAGTAACCTGGTGAAGATCTGAGGGAAGAACATTCCAGTTGTCAAGAGAAATGGTTTTGAGATTAAAAAAAAAAAAAAACATAGGAGGCCAGTGTGGCTGATCTATAACAAAGGAGAGAAGAAAACGAGATCAGAGAGCTTGTAAAGGTCTCTCTGACATTGACCTTATAGACTATGGTAAGGAGTATGGCTATGTTTAAAAAAATTAGCAGAAAAAACAGAAAATATTTAGAACTGAACACAGAAACCTAACAGCAATAAGTGTAGGTAGGCTTTCAGCAAAGAAATTAGGAGGAAGACCTCTCTTTGCAATATTTTATTTTTAGTAATAACAGTTGATAATAAAATAAATAAATAGGTATATAGAAATACCACTGTTAATAAGAAAGTAAAATCCAGTGGCTTACTTTTTTGTCATTGACCTAGTTTCTAGAGGTAACGATAATATAGGTAGTTAAGTGATGCCTTTGGAAATGTTAATAAAGCAGAGTTACAGAATATAAATTTCATTAAATATTAACCAAATGTCAAATTGTAAAAGTTTAAATTTTGCACGTTAAAGTTAGGAGAAAAAGTCTGTGACCTATATTTTAAGCAGAGATTTGAAGAGTAGAAGTGACAGGCTAGAAAAAGAAGCCATAGTAGAAGATACGTATTGTAAAAATAAATTTTAACTTTAGAAGTAGGATTGATATGTGTGGTAGATTATATTATATACAAATACCTGCTGCCTCTCCCTGGAAGAGGATATCACTTACGTGCCTCATTGATGTCAGGCTTGATAAGATGACTTACTTTATCAGAAAATGAGATGTGAAAAGTAACATGTGTCATGCATAAGCAGAAGCTTTAGGAGCCAATATGTGCTGTGTTTTCTCTTTTGTCTCTGCCACGAGATCAGCAATGTTCTAGATAGAGGCTTGGGTGTTAGGGTGAAAACTACTTGGAGCAGAGACATTGCTGACCTGCAATGGACATGTATTGAGAATGAGAAATAAACCTTTATTGTTGCGAGTCACCAGATTTGAGAGTAGTTTGTTACTGCACCATAACCTAGCCTAGTCTGGCTAATAAAGAATTTGGCACTAAAAGTGTGGTGACATGTTATCATAATAAAAATCCTAAAATATGTGGCATTGGATTTAGGTCCCAGCAACAGCTGACAAGGTAACTATTACCAGAGGCTGGAAAGATTGCGATCTGTGTTATGAAGTGCTGGAACATTTGGTGAAACAGTTTTCAATTAATTGGAAGGCAGTTACCATCCCTGATGAACTCATGGTTTTCAGTGAAATGGCGGCATATGTCAGTTACTATTGGCAACAGTTGACAAGGCAATACAATAAAGAGACGGACTAAGAAAATAATTGGTCAGTTTGCAAGCTGTAACGACAGGGAATGGAGCATCTGGAAATTCAGACTTGTAGAGTCGGAAGATGCGACTGATTCTCATCTCCAGCTGTATGTGACAAAAGTGAGAAGATGTTTGGCCAAAAAAGTCAAGTAAATCCTCAAGATAATGACCCAGTCAAGAATGTAGCCATCACACCTTTGTTGAAACATCTCAATAAATTAAGGTGCCTCAACACATCCTTTCAACTGAACAATTTGAAAGTCTGGACAAATAGATAAGGCTGTAGCTCTCTCACCAAAACCTGATACGATCAAGGTGACTAAAATTAAATCTAGTGAAAGAAAGAGGTGTGTCTAAAAAGACTTATGAGTATGGCCATTGATGGGTGGAGTTGGCTGGAATCCAATAGAAGAAAAGTAGACTACTGCTAAAAGAACCATCAGCCTTGGATTAAAGAGACTGTGACTGTTTGAGATGTGAAATGATACTTGGACTCCCCAATCTTCTGGAGATGAGAAGCAGGTTGAAAGATGTGTTCATCTTCCAAGGAGCGCCTGTTCCCTAATGTTTTCTTTAGATGGATCTAAGGCAAGACTTCCCAGAAGTGAGACAGGAGCCGCAGAGAAGAGTGGACTAGAACTAATCCCCAGATAGCAAAATCAGGGCCTATTCAAGGAATATTCCATATGTTCAGTCAGCAGCAACTTCTGCCTCGTGAGATTTCAGGACCAGTGTGTACCTCCCATGGTTTTTTTTTCTGGATAGGATCATTCATTGTGGTTACCCAGTCCCTGTTCCACCATTGTATTTTGTGTGTTATGGGGCAAATAACTTGACTTTGTTACCTCATAGGTCTCCGGATCAAGAGGGGACATACCCAGAACACAGAGACTACAGCATCACTCAGATCATGGGCGTTGAGCTGGAAACAATGACAGTATAGGACTTTTAGGTAATCTCCCTTGGTGAGGAGGGTGAGTATATTTTGAAAGAGGAAGGGAGAAAGATCTGAATGTTTATAATCAGAAGGGCAGACTGTGGTAGATTGTCTTTTTGTTCACAAATATTTAATATCCTTACTGGGAAAAAATTATATTTTATCTCCCTGTTGATATCAAGCTTAGATTTGGGCAATAAGGATACAAAAATGAAAATATT
The DNA here is from genome assembly GCF_057802395.1 of Ceratotherium simum simum. Taxonomy (NCBI): domain Eukaryota; kingdom Metazoa; phylum Chordata; class Mammalia; order Perissodactyla; family Rhinocerotidae; genus Ceratotherium; species Ceratotherium simum. The sequence continues at coordinate 45,248,343 of NC_141900.1, forward strand.
GATAATACAAAAAGAGATAAGACTGTGGGGCCTGTGAAGAACTTAATGAAGACTATGATATTTGCAGAATGATCAGGCCAAAAAAGAGGGAGATTTGCATTCCATATAGATGAAATAGCCTGAATAAGGCAGAAGAAATGGAAGTTTATAGTGTAAGTGCATAATGTGTGGAAAGAGTTGAGACGAGTTCAGTGTGATGGTAGCTTAGGTTGCATAGAGAGGAGTTATAGAAAATGAAATGGAAAAGGTTAACCGAGATTTTTGAGAATTTTAGATTTGGGACTTGATCCTTTAGGCAGTGAAGACTCATAAAAAGTTTTGTATCTAAACACAGGATAAAACAACTGCAGGGCATAATACCTTGATAAATAAATTGGAGCTGTTTTTTACCCTCCCACTCTGAGACTTGTGCCATCTGGATTTCTTGTTCCTTTGATTTAATTTTGTGAACAATTTTAAAATACAAAAAAAGTATAAATATTAGTTGTCCAAATTAAATGTAAGTTGTACAGTGAATAGTTCTAAAAAAAATCTAGGCAGTATATCAATAGCACTCCAAAAAAATGATTTCTCTTATATAGTTTCTCTGAAGATTAAGCCTAGAAAATTCTGGAAGGTATAGTGATTATGTGTTGTTACTAATGTGTGACAGTAAGGAAATAGCTTCTTCAGAGAAGAATAATTTGATAAGTCAGCCATGGAGTACAATTATATTAATGCAAATTGAAGGCAGAATCTTATATTTTTTTACTCTGTTTGCATTTAGGCATTTAATTATTTTTCTAGCAGATAAATTGACAACTGGAGTTGTTTTTCTGATAACACAAAAGCAAATTATACATTCCCTTGCTAGTAAAGATTCTGCAGCTGTCCTTAATCTAAAAATAAATGTCTTCTTCCAATAGTATTATGGTTACTTAGCGTAAATTGTATTTAATTATAAAATTTCTATTATAAAAATGAAAACATATTTTGGTCTGTGAAAGTTTACTTCCACTATTATAAATCTCAAAGCTTTACATACTGTCATATTTAAATTAAATACCTGAAGCACTTTATGTACAAAATTCAATGAATATTAAAAAGTAAGGAAACTCTAGCAATTTAAAATACTGGTACTTCTTTTTATTGAAACCTTCTGGTTAAAAAATATTTTAGGAAAGCTGTGTATTTACAATTTTTGGAAAATTATACCATACATTTAGATCTTCAAATTATAGTTTTTTCAAATAGCTATGTTCTATTCCTCTTCTATGTTGCCACTTATTATCTCTCTGCAGTTTCTGTGAATCCATTTATTTAGTCATTTGTTCATTCATGTATTCATTCATTAAACATATAAGTACCTACTATGTATTGTTCATCATGCTGAGTGCTTACGATAAGAAGAATAACACATTGCTGTCTTTCTTCAATACCTTGTAGACTAGTGGGGCTGAGGATATGATTATAACAAAGCTTCATGATAAGGGTTACAATAGGTACTGATATGACTTAGGTTACTGAATGTATAGTGTCCTTACCAAGATCAGGAATATGAATTCATTTTTGGAAATGTTGAGTCTAGGATATCTATGAGATATCCAATTAGAGATGCTCTGACAGCTGGCAGAAACGTCACTCAAGTTCAAGAGACAAGTTTGGTCTGAAGATACAATTTAAAAGGGCAGGGCATATAGGTGAGAGTTATTGAGAATTGATGAGCTTGTCTACAAAGAATGTGTAAGGAGAGAAGAAGTCAATGCTGAAACCCTAGAGAACATGAATAAAATGAGTACCAGGCCAGGAGGGAGAAGTCAGAACAGAAAAGTTAGAACAAGTCAGAAATGTAGGCAGCTATGTCAGTCAGAGTTCAACCAGAGAAACAGAACTGCTAGGATATATACATGTATAATAAGAGATTTATTATAAGGAATGGACATTATGCAATTGTGGGAGTAGTGATTCTTATTGCAGTCTGAGGTCAGCAGGGGAGGCAGTTGGGAAGAGAAGAGGGACATGAAGTGCAAGAAGCAAAGACACATTAGAACCTGTGGGGATGGGTGGACCCATGAAGACCGAGAGACCCCACTGATCTCTCATTGCCTCCAAACTCTCACCTTCAATGGTATGAGTGTCCTGCGGAAGATGCTAGAGTCCTTTGTCACAGATAGACATAAACCTAGTCCAGGAATATAGAAATTGAGGGAGGAATTTGGCAAGAACAGGAGTACTAAGAGGTCCCCCAGGGGATCTCATGCATTCCAGACATATTCCTCCTTACTCTCATTGAGTTGTAGTATCCCAGTTTCCCCTTGCTAATCAAAATCAATCACCCAAGCTAACAGAGTAACTCATTGTATTTGCCTGTTGATTGATTGGCATGAGGATCCCAAAGTGACCAGGCGGCAGCCTTAACTTCCAGTTTAATGGGATTATTGCCTTATCTCCTGATAGAAGCATTCTTCCCTTGAAAATAAGACTTCTAGACCAGCAAAGCCACAGTTGCAGGGATGTTAAGTCAAAATTTCACTAGTGGATCACTAGGGAAAAGCCACTCCCATACTGTCTTGCACTATTGTCCTTCAGAGTCAGTCCAGAGTGGGACTGTAGTGCTACAACTGTTTACTTGGGGATATTGACAGCATTTCATACAAAGCCTTCTGTAAGCGAGGCTCAAATATTTCTTCCTCAGTTAACTGGCCGTAGAGAATGCTCCATGAAACCATAGGTGCAGGTTGAGAGGGGAGGAGGCATTATTGCGGGAGTATAGAACATGGGCATTTGTGGCACTTGCTCATGCAACTTACTTATGCTTTTAGGACCTGCTTAGACCCATCTGGTTTCCATCTGGTGATGGAATGCTGCTGTGCGTGTTTAATCTTATGGCATGTTGGTCAAACAAGACCCAGTTCGTGATGAATAACTCAGGTAGCATGATAATTTGTTTCAAGCACCAACAGATCTGCTAGGTTATACATCTCAGTTGAAGAGCAATTTGCATGGCAGCCCAGATCTGTTGCAAGGCCCTGCCCAAAACTAGCAGCTTTTCAGGTTACTCAGTAAGTGGGTCAGAGTAGCACACCCAGGTGAGGTAATTGTTGCCTCCAAAATCCAAAGAGGCCTGCATAGTAGTATGCATTTTGTGATAAGAGGAGCCAAATGCAGTAACTTGTTCTTCACTTTGAAAGGGCTATCTTGACATGTCCCAGACCATTGGAACCCTAGAAATTTCACTGAGGTGGCAGAAACCTGATTTTTTGGTCAGATTTACTTCCCAGCATCTGGCCTATAATTATTTTACCAGTATGTCTACAGTAATTGTTATTTCTTTCTTACTAGTTCCAGTCAACACAATACCATCAATGTAACCGACTAGCATGATTTCCTGTGGAAGAAAGAGATGATCAAGGACCCTGCAGAAGGGCTACAGAGTTGGTATATCTCTGAGGTAAGACAGTCAAAGTGTATAATAACAGAAGTAGTGTGTAGTCAACAGAAAGCAGACTACTTTCGATGGTCTTTAATAACAGCTATAGATACAAAAGCATTCACCAGTCTAAGATCAAGATGCTGGCAGATTCAGTTCCTGATGAGAACCGTCTTCCTGGCTTGCAGATGGAGGTCTTCTCACTGTGTCCTCACATGGTGGAGAGAGAGAGCTCTGGTCTCTCTTCTTCTACTTATAAGGACACTAATCCCATCATGCGAGCTCTACCCTCATGACCTCATCTAAACCTAATTACCTCCCAAAGGCCCTATCTCCAAATACTATCACATTGGGGGATAGGGCTTCAGCATATGTATTTTGGGGGAACACAAACATTCAGTCCATAACAGTTATCAGACCTTCAAGGTATAGATAATGCCAATGCTATTCAATTTATCCTATAACATTGAAAAAGTTATCTTCCAAATTCACATTACAAAGCAAGAATTAACCTCAAAATAAAACTTGACAAGAATAGTCCACCCATGCTTTCTTTAACCCCAACCAGACTAATTACAGCAGTTTTATCAAAGAAATATCCAATCCCTCAAAATGTGGGGCACTAGTAAAATATTATGAATTAAAATTACTTGATTTTAAAACTGTTAACAGACTTTCACTTCCAGGATTGGCAGACTAGGTTATTCAGACAATGTAGACTATGTCTTTCTGTTCAAAGATGTTGAAGAGCATACTGGGTTGAATAGTATCCACTGAAAATTCATGAAACGTACAACCTCAGAACGTGAAATTACTTGGAAATAGGATCTTTGCAGATGTAATTAGTTAAGATAAGGTCATGCTGGATTAATGAGCCCTAAATCCAATGACTGGTATGCTTATAAGAAGAGGAGGGGACACACAAACACAGAGACAGACAAAGAAGAAGGCCCTGTGAAGAGAGAGGCAGAGACCAGAGAGATTGGAGTTATGGTACCACAAGCCCAGGAATACAGGATTGGCTAGGAACTGGAAGAGGCAGGGAAAGATTCTCCCCTAGAGCCTTTGGAGGACATATGGCCCTGTCAACATCTTGATTTCAGACTTCTGACTTCTAGAACTGTGAGAAAATAAATTCCTGTTGTTTCAAGCCACCCAATTTGTAGTAATTTTTATGGCAGTCCTTGAAAACTAATACAGATTTTGATACCAGAAATGAGATCCTGCTGTAGCAAATACCTAAAAATGAGGAAATGTCTTTGGAATTGGATAATGTCTAGAAGCTGGAAGAATTTTAAGTGCATGGTAGAAAAAGCTTAGATTGCCTGGAATTGACAGTTAGTAGAAATATAGACATCAAAGGCAGTTCTGGTGAGGATTTAGATGGAAGTGAGGAGTACAGTAGAGAAACCTTCTGTCATCTTAGAGAATACATATAAAATGAGCAGAATCTTAAAGGTGCTTCTGGTGAGGTTGCAGAAAGAAATGAGGAACATGTTATTGGACATTGGAGGAAAGGTGATCCTTGTTATAAGCGACAACTTGGCTGAATTGTGTTCTATTTTTGAGTATAAAGTAGAATTTGTAAATGATGAATTTGGATATTTAGCTGAGGAGATTTCCAAGCAAAGTGTTGAAGGTACAGCCTTATTTCTCCTTGCTTCTTATAGTAAAATGCAAGAGAAAAGAGATAAATTAAGGAAGGAACTGTTAAGCAAATGGATATAGTACAAGAGACATAGAAAATAGAGAGTGCCCAGTGTAGACGAAATTGAAGTCTGGGAGAAGACTGGGAGACTAGAGCAGAAAAAAATATTCAGAGATAAAATAACAAAGATTCTTTCAAATCCTGTGTAAGATATCAAACTAAAGATTCAAGAGTCTCTTCAAGTACCATATAGAAGAAAAAGAAAAACACACCTAAATTTGTTGCTGATGAGAATATAAATTGGTACTACACTTTGAAAATCTGACTTTTTCTACTAAAGTTGATTATTTGAATACTATATGATCCAGTAATTTCACTTTGAGATAAAAACCAAACAGAAATGTGGGCTTATGTGCACCAAAAGACACAAACAATAATGTATATAGAATCGTTATTTATAATAGCCTTGAACTGTAAAGAGCCAAAATGTAAGGGTAAATGAATAAATAAATCATGGTACATTCAAGCATGTGTTTCCACAATGCAAATGAACTACAACTACACACAACAACATAGATGATCCTCACAGAAAATATTAGTCAAAGAAACCAGAAACAAAAACAACACACACAATATGAGTCCATTTACTTAAAATTAAAAAATAGTGTCAGACTCAAGATAATGACTATCTTTATAGGCAACAGGGGGTATTAATTGAGGGGGCTCAAGAGAGGCTTCTTGGGTCTTGGCATGGATGGTGTTTATAAGTGTGTTTCCTTCTTGATAATCCTTTGGTCTGGACATTTATTTATTTTTCACTTTTCTCTGTTATATTTTCCAATAAAAGTTTTTTTTTAACTGAGTTGTATAGATTTAGAACAATGTTAGGAAGTTTGCTTATGATTTGTCACCTCAAGATCTGATGGATTAAAAAGTACAGAAGGTATCACTTATGCATTTTTGTTTGTTTGAAAGCTTCTCCACCTTTTCAGTTGATGACATGAAACTTCCTGTCTCTAACTAACCTTCTGTCTAACATAAAATATTGTACACTCTATGATGTTTCTCCACTGATGCTGTCTGTGCCCATCTGCTTCGCTTTCTTGGGACCTGCCCCTTGTGAAACTCAGCCCCTCAGACTGCCATTCATGTGCACTGAAACATGACTAAATACCTTGGCTTGCGTAAGAGATCTGTCTAATAAACAACTATTATAGCAAATATCGAAGTACTCATCTCTTGCTTTTGTCTTTTCTCCATGCAGGACAAATACTGATAACATTTCACAGTATCATGTTAGTTAAAAACAAGCTGTCTTACAATGTGGATGAACCATGAAAACACTATGCTAAATAAAAGAAACCAGACACATAAGACCACACATTTTTTATTCCATTTATATGAAATATCTAGAACAGGCAAATCCATAGAGACAGAAAGTAGATTCGTGATTGCCAGGGGCTAGAAATAAGGGAAATGAGGAGTAACTGCTAATGAGTTTGGGGTTTCTTTCTGGGGTGATGTAAATGTTCTAGAATTAGGTAGTAGTGATGGTTGTACAACTTTTGAATTTGCTAAAAACCACTGAATTTTACACTATGAAAGGGTGAATTTTATGGTATGTGAATTATATCTCAATAAACCTGTTGTAAAAACTCAGCCTGGAGCTAAGCACATTTTTTTAAAAAGTTAATCTTATTATGCTTAGAGAGATGATTGACTGGCTAGAGCACAAAGATAAGACGAAAATTTATTTTCATGATACTCTTTTGTGCATTTAAAATATTTGTACTATGTGGGGCCGGCCCCGTGGCTTAGCGGTTAAGTGCGCGAGCTCCGCTGCTGGCGGCCCGGGTTCGGATCCTGGGCGTGCACCGACGCACTGCTTCTCCAGCCATGCTGAGGCCGCGTCCCACATACAGCAACTAGAAGGATGTGCAACTATGACACACAGCTATCTACTGGGGCTTTGGGGGAAAAAATAAATAAATAAAATTTTAAAATATTTGTACTATGTGTACATACTATCTATGAAAAATTAATTAACTTAAAATTTTTTCAGTTATATATTTATGTGGAAAGTTTTTACTCATGTAGTACTAGAGCAGATCCTTGCTGCCTAAATTCTTGAAGAAAATTCTGTAGTCAGTATATTTTATATAATTTGAAAAGAGTGATTATCAGTGAACCCTTTATTAGAAAACGTTGAAATCATTTTAAAAGTTCCCAGCCATCCAAAGTTGCAGTTGAGAATTCTGATTTGAACCTGATTCCTATTCCTTTGTAGATATTCTGTCTTTTCTCTATGGCAGCATTTATGAGTCTCCTGAAGTTCAGAAATTTCAGCACAATCTTTTCTCACTTCATCAGTATTGTTTTCTTGTGAATACCTCTGAAAATATTAATAACAGCATGATAAAATGAGGCCTGGACTTTCTGCAAGTCACCTTAGGGATCATAAATGACAACTGTTTGGATAGCTGCTGGCTCCAGGCTAGCTCAGTATTTCTTATTTCCTTCTCAATGTTCTATCATACCTGTTACAAAGGCTTGCCTTCAGCAGGCACCTTATTCCAGGTGTTCACATGTGATAATATAATTAACTGTTTTACTACTGCATGCCTTGGACTACCAATATCTTATTTTCCACTAGTAATGAAGTCATCACTGCCTTTTGAGCCACAAGTTAAATAATAAATCTTAAGTTCCCATTGTTGAGGTTTTATTTATTTTTTCTGAACACTTTTCTGTTCCAAATGCCGTATCAGACAAGATTGTACTAGAGGGACTAGAAAGCACTCTAGGTGTTTTATACTGAAAAGAAATTTGGTGCATACAAAATCATTTGAAAGGCTGGAGGAGTGAAAGTCAGGGATCCAATGAGATTTTTAGTTTCAAGATCATACAACAACAGCTGTGATAGAGAAGGCAGAAAATGAGTGCAGCTATTGCTGCTAACCTTTTCCAGAACTGCTCCTCGACCATGACCTTATATCTTTGAAGCTGGTGGGTAGATGCTGGAATGTAGATTCTATTTTCCTGGGTAATGGAGCTTGTTTTGCTGCTGCTACAGCCAAAAGAAGATGGCCTCTGCCTCCCTTCCACGTAAATCTCGTGATGTACATAGGAGACCTGGTATCTCTGAATTATATAATTGTTTTAAAGGTTTTTAAAAATTTAGTTCCTCTCACATTGTTAGTTTTATTTAAATATTTAATGATTATTGGTTGCCTACATGTCTGTATACATGGATTGTGTGGTATTGGTAGCCAGAATTTATATACCTTGCCTAAATAAGAAGCCCTGTTCACCTGGCAGATAATGAATGCAAGTTCTGTTTATAGCCGTCCTTGCTCTGATGCTTGTGATGGGTGGGAAGAAGGTTGGTGGTATAAGGAGGGTTCACCATTTATGGTTTATCAGTAGTTTATGTGCTGGATATTCCTATTCCTTGTGGCAATTGACCGTCACTGGGCTCACAATCTTTCTTTCTCCTGTAAATCTGGTCCCCCTTCTGGTAATTTCTGGAGTCAGACTTCCCACTTAATAGAACTGAACTTGAAGTTTTATTCTGGGAAGAAACAATTGTTTTCAGTTCCTCTGAAAGCAGGATTGCTATGTGGCTTTTTTCCCTCTAATGTATTACCCAGCCTATTGTCCAGTCTTAGCCCTGCTCACAGGCCTCATTATCTCTCATTTGAGGGTTATGCAGAGAGTTCACTGGAAAAACTCACTTCAGTGACTCCTCTCTTTCACCTGGATGAGATTATTAGCTTCTTAGTGTGGTGGGTTTTGTTGTCAATCTGAGCCTACCTCCAAAACCGTCAAAATTCTTGGATAGCCCTCAAAAGTTTGCTGGTGACAGTCCTCTCAGGTTATAGCAGTACTATGGTCTTATGGCTTTATTTCTATTTTTATGTTTCTTCTGTGATTTCAGTGAAATTTGGGGAGAGTCAAAAGGTAATTCACATATTCAATTTTCCTTTGTGAACCAGACCTATTAGCCTTAGATTTATAACAAACTGATATGTACATTCCTGGCTGCTTAAAAAATTAATCAGGATCCACAGCTTCTCTCTCAAACCAGATAAGACAATTTAGTTTTTGTTTTCATTTCTCTTATTTTACTTTCCCCAAGCACCGTATCCCTTTACCTCCAAATCTCTTGGATTTGGGTATAATCATTTAGAATTATGACTCTTCTAGTTTACTTATTCTTGCTTTATTATTGTATTAAATTCCACAGCTTCATTATCAATAATTATTCACATTTAATTATAATATTTATTTTCCTCTTCTTTTTACATCATTTTTTGCATTGCATGTCCTCCTATTTCTTGGATTTTTTTTTCATTTTTTTGGTGTAATTTTGGAGATACAGTAGTTTGTCATCTGCTTCGTAAAGCTTTTCATTTAACTAGAGAAATTATTATTATCACCTTCACATTCTAACTGAAGAATCAGAAGCTCAAAGATTTCAAGTTGAGTTTTTAAAGGTAACGCAGAAATCCAGTGGCAAAGCTTGGGCTCAAATGCAAGTCTCCAGACTCTATGTTTGCTGTCTTTGTTTATGTGTTTGTTTCTTTTTCCTATGGCAAGTGTCCACGACAACAATATGCTGCTTACTTCATTACCTTTTGTAGGAGTAGTTTGAAGGACAATTTTAAATATAAATCTGCTTTTTATAGTGACTATTGATGATGCTTGTACAGTCACGTTCAGCTTGCTTAGTTGAACAGAATTGTGAACACTAAGAGTATTCTTTGGCAAAACACTACATTAAGGCTGTTTGTGGTTACAGCTATTAGGAAATAATTATTCTTATAATTTGCATAGCAATGCTTGAATACCTCAAATTTGAATTTAAAACAAAAAAGAAACATGATGAATTATACAACAAAAATATTTTAACAAGAAGATGGCAGATCATTAGGAGATTCAAAATTTTCTGAGTTAAGAATGCCAACAGTAATTTATCATGTGTGCCTTCAACTTGTACAGAAAAATATTATAGGAGGTGCTATTATAGCAGTTCATAAATAATAAAAATTCTTTATATGACATAAAAATAATAGCAATGCAATATATCTTATGAATATAGATGCAAAATACTCAACAAAATACTAGGAAAACTGAATCCAGTAACATATACACCATGACTAAGTAGAACTTATGCCAGTAATACAAGTTTGGTTCAACATATAAAAATCAATCAATGTATACAGCATATTGATAAAATAAAGTACAAAAACCACATGATCATCTCAATAGACTCAGAAAGAGCATTTAATAAACTCAAAATTCTTTCATAATAAAAGCAATCTACAAACTAGAAAGAGAAAGGAAGTTCCTCCACCTGATAAAGGGATTCTATGAAAATCCACATATAACATCAGACTAAATAGTGAAAGACTGAAACTTTCTTCCTAAGATCAGGAACAAGATGAGGAAGTCCACTCGCTACTTTTATCCAACAGTATACTGGAGGTTCTAGCCAGGGCAATTAGGCAAGAAAAAGAAATAAAATGTGGGGCTGGCCCAGTGGCGTAGTGGTTAAGTTCACGTGCTCTGTTTGGACAGACAGGGGTTTGCAGGTTCGTCCCACATGTAAAGTAGAGGAAGATGGGCAAGGGTGTTAGCCAAGGGCCAATCTTCCTCAGCAAAAAGACAGGATTGGCAACAGATGTTAGCTCAGAGCTAATCTTTCTCACCAAAAAAAAAAAAAAAAGAGAAGAAAAGAAACAAAAGTCATCCAGGAAAGAGAGGAAAAAGTTCATTTAACATCATTTCCTGGAAGTTGCACATACCTTTTCTGCTCCCATCCCATTGGCCAGAACTTAATTACATAACCACGCATAACTGCAAGAAGTTAGGAAATGTAGTCTCTAGTGGAAAGCTTGTGTCTAGTTAAATTTTGGGGCTTTTATTTTTGGAAAAAGAATGGGTAATAGGTATTGGGAGACAATTAGCGGTCTCTTTCACATTTGTTAAATGCAAATCAAAAATGCAATTGGCTATTTTAAATTTTACTTTACTTTTCCCTTTTTCTTTCTTTCTTTCTTCTTCTCTTTCTTTCTTTGTTTCTTTCTTTCCTTCATTTTGTCTTTTTTTGTTTTTAACACATGAACTGCAAAGATTAAAAAGATTGCTAGCCTAAATGTAATATGGTCTTCTCAACTGGATCTTGGAACAGAAAAAGGACATTAGTGGGAAAGCTAGTGAAATCTGAATAAAATCTGCAGTTTAGTTAATAATACTGTACTAATGTTAATTTCTTAGTTTTGTAAATGTACCATCGTTATGCAAGATATTGACATTAGTGGAAGCTGGGTGAAGGGTATACAGGAACTCAGTATTATAGTTACACTTATCAGTAAATCTAAAATGACTTCAAAATTAAAAGTTAAAAAAATGATTGCTAATACTTAATGGCCACAGGTTTGGAAAATTGGAAAGAATTCTTATTCACTCTTGGTGTTAATATATGTTAGTACAGCCTGTTTTTAGAGAGCAATTAGGCATTATTTATTAAATATAAACGTGTTTATGCATTTTTATTCACAAAATCTACTTCTAGGAATTTCTTTTATAAAAAGTTGAATGCCAACTTTTGGAATCTTTCTTTTCCCTTTTAGGTAATTCAGTATGATTCCTCCCAGAGAATCTAGGAGGTTGTCAGAGAGTGGAATGTTTGTTTTTATAATTTCAGAGATAAAACAATCCATAGTATGGATAATGTCTGAAGTAGAATGGAAGTGAAGTTCCCAGAGTAGAGTTGGTTAAATAACTAAATTGCTAGGCTTTTGATTGGAGGAATAAAAGATCTGAAAGCCAATGGGGAGTATTAAGGATCAGATGCTACTTCTGGATCTTGAGAAAATGGGATGTGAGAGGATGAGTGGCTTCCATCTGAGAGGGCTGCAGGGTAACTTTCCATTTTAGACAAGGAGGTACAAGAATGGTCTTGAAAAGGAAGAGGGTTTACTAAGTAGGTTTTAAAATTTTGAAACAGAAGTTCCTACAGTGCAATAGAAAGGTTTGAGGGGGCACGTAGCAGTGGGAGTTTGGGTCACGGGACTAAATGTTCAGAGAGATTAGAAGGGTTTACATATTTAGCAGTGATGAGGAACATAGAAAGATGAGTTTGCAATATAGTTGGTATGATTACTGTTATGGTGGAATGCCTGGAGCATTAGAGGTAGTCCAGCTTTTGGGGGAATCTGACTAGCCACGCTTTCTTAGTCCTGGCCATTTGCACATGTTCTTTCCTTGGTCTGGAACACCTCTGTCTCCTTTTCTCCCTTCTCTGGGCCAGTTCCGACACTTTATGTCTGGATCTAAATAGAAGTTTCTCCAGAAAGCCTTCCTTGAGGGTCTTCTCTTAGCATGTGTACTTCTTCTCTAGTAGCCCTTTTCACAATATATATAGCAATTGTGTGTTGACTTGTGTGTATCCTCAACTGTACCTTCAGTTCTGGCAGGGAAAAGACAACTGTCTTACAGAAAGTCCAGCCGCTATGTAATCATCCTTAAATTGTACTACATAAATATTTACTATTTTTTTCAAATTTAATATTATAAAATTTAATTCCAGTTTACAAAAGAATTCAATACATGTTTCTTTAAAGAGTAAGCTCGACTACTACATTATATGATTTGATTCCTACACTTTTAATTTACAATCTTTCATAACCCTCTATTTCCCCATGTTACAGACATTTTTACTGAATGTTTATTTGTGGAATAAATGAATGAACTGAATCAGCTTCATCCAAATCTTTCTCTATCCTTGATATATAAACATTTTATTTTATTTTTTCGTGAGGAAGATCAGCCCTGAGCTAACATCCAACGCCAGTCCTCCTCTTTTTTTGCTGAGGAAGATTGGCCCTGGGCTAACACGCGTGCCCATCTTCCTCTACTTTATATGGGACGCCGCCACAGCATGGCTTGACAAGCTGTGCGTCGGTGCGTGTCTGGGATCCAAACCTGCGAACCCTGGGCCGCTGAAGTGGAGTGCGCACACTTAACCACTGCGCCACCGGGCTGGCCCCTGATATATAAACATTTTAAAAAGTATTAATACTGCTCAGATTCTAACATTTTAATGTTGTTTCAAAAAATATTTAACCTGTATGTGAATTAACGTGGCATTCAAAACTGTTGAAGGACTGTCATATCTGGTTGTACATACTGTCCTCATGTTTTCATGTGTTTGAAAATTCATCTTAAAAAATAAATTTCTTAGGTGTATGCAAGGTACTATTCCACATTCATGGGACACACATTGTCAGATAATACACAATACACTTGTGAGAAAGAATATTTTCCCCTAGATGTATTCTTTCTCTTAGCAAAATTAAATACTCTATATGTTTTATTTACGCAGAAATGTCTGTCTATAGTACAATCATTGTAACAATAATTAATATAAACAAATAAATACTTTTTTCTCTGTTAGAGTCATAATTTTCAAAGCAGCGATCAAACAAGATCTCATGCGATTGTCACATTACCCTCTGCCAGGAAATAAAATTTTCGCACATTCCAAGATATTTGAAGAGATGCAATTTATGAAAGCAGCAGGTAGAGTGTGTGGCTGTCACTATTATTTATATTTGTGGGTAGTGACTTAAATTAGCAAACGTCCCCTTATGGAAAGTTTATTCTGATGAAATCCTTAAACAACAAAACTCAGAAATAAAAAATTGGCCTCCCACGGATTTGGACTGAGGGCGGAGCCTCAGGGATTTGTGGGCGGAGCCGCCGAGGGTCTGGGAGGGCTCTCTGCTCCCGCTCGGCACTACTCGGCTCCGCTCGGCTCCCTCTCGGTTCCCGCTCGGCTCTGTTCGGTTCCCCTTCCCGGAGGGAGAGCAGCGGCGATTCCGGCGCACGCGCTCTCGGCTCCTGCAGCTGTTAGGGCCGTGCTTTGCCGTGGGTTTTCACTTCCTTCTCTTCAGAGCTGTATCCGGGTCGTTGCCTTCCCTATTGTCTCAGGCAACTGGCCTCGGACTGTGCAAAATCTGGGTGTTTTGTTGCTTGTGGTGCAGGCTAATAAAGTTTTTCTTTGATTTTTTTCTAACAGTTTTAACGGGGGATATTAAGTCCCCAGGGCTGCCGGGTTGGCCGCGCTGCCTGGGCCGGGGGGCGCCTCTGGCCGGGGAGCCCCGAGGGAGGGGGCGCGAGCGGCCGAGGCCGGTTCTGGGAGAACCGGGGGGCGGGGGGCGGGAGGGACCGCGGGGCTGCACCTGGGGCGCGCCGGTCCAGTCAGCGGCGCCGCCCATTTTAAATAGCATTTTTTGACTTGTTTCCGCGGTCTCAGTCCCCGACCTCGACGTTGCCTGGGCTCTCGCAGCCTCTCCCTGGGTCTCCTCCAAACGACCACCTCGGATTCCTTAGTAAGTGTGTCGGAGGCCTCCGCGGGGAGAAAGGTCCATTTCAGCCCTTCTAGGAGTCAGGGCGGGCGGGAGCAGGGAGGGAGTGGGAGGATCCTGCGGGAAGCTGGACCCTAGGTGGATGCTACCCTTCCACCGTCCGCGGGAATGAACACGGCTTCTTTTATTCCCTGGGCTTTGCGTTTTCCTTATGTTGACTGTTATGGTGTCTAAGTGAGGGATTACGAGCGAGTCGCAGAAACATCAAAAGATGTGCAAGAGGGTCAGCTTCGATTTTCGCCGGCCTGGGTTCGGGTTCGCCGCATCCTGTGGCTGGAGCTGCCCATGGAGCTGCCCGGCCCTCTCCAGCTCTCGTTTCCACCACAACCTTCCCCGACGCCTTTTGCTGAGAACTAAGTTAGACAAAGATTCCCTGCACGAGGTCATCTGTACCTGTGCTTGGTGTGATTATGAATGACAATGTAATATTTTTCTCTTAACAGTGGATCGCAGCTCCAAGAGGAGGCAGGTGAAGCCTTTGGCAGCTTCTCTGCTAGAAGCTCTCGATTATGATAGTTCAGATGACAGTGATTTTAAAGTTGGTGATGCCTCAGGTAAATGTTTCCTTCTCTCTTCCCTTTTCCCAGCTTTCTGGAGTTGGGCTTATTTTCAGAATTTTTTTTAAAGAATCGGTTTTGATTAAAATGCCGATTTAAAGTTAAAGCACATAAACTTCATTTATTTTGTCCATTTGATTTACCTAAGATCCTGTCTTACCATTACTTCTGTATTTGTTGATAACTGACTCAGGTAATTAGCAGGCAGAGAAGGACTTATTCCAAAGATGCAAAAACATTTTCTCTAGTCTTTATTTTAAAATATATTTGTGCGTAGTTTATGGATAGAGGGAAAAAAAAAAAAATCAAGAGATATCCCCAAGTAGAATAATATCCTGAGAATAATGTAAGCCATGAACAGCCCATGAGCAAGATTCTTCTCATTTCGGATCACTTGGCACCCTCTGTGAGATTTTTGATTTTTGTCTGTTAGCTACCTGACCTGAATAAAATTGACCAGAGTAAAAAGTTGTACTTTGTGGTAGGTGCTGGACCTTGTGGATTGGGCCTTTCAAAAATCCTTGAGGTATAAAGCATGCATGCTTGCTCATTATATTTTGTGATTTTGAAAACAATAAACTTTTAAAAAAGGTCATATTTTCACATTGTACAAAATTGGAAAACATAGAAAAGTATATTTTTCTTTTGTATGTTCTGTTTATTGTACCTCATATATATATATAAATATACATAAAGTTTTAATCGCAGGAATCTGAGAAAAGCATACAAATTATATTTAAATATTTTATGTGAAAAATTCTAATACACGCATGAATAATAAAAATTACTTATAATTCCACCCCTTTTGATGGAAATTTAAATAAAGTGAGAAATAAAAGCCCTTCCAATTTCATCCCTTTAACAGTTTTTAAATATTCTTCCAAAGGGTGTTCTATGTTTAGTCATATCTCTTTCCTTTCCTCTGGTTTTTCTTTTTTTTTTTTTTCCTGCTAGGAATAGTTGGAAGAGATGAAATTAGGTTATTTTGTGTTACTATTTTACTTTTAATAGCATCAACAAGCAGAATTTGCATTGTGATTTACTGAGAACTTTTTGTTTTCATAGTTATATTTAATTTTTACAATAACTCAGTGAAGGAGATATTATTTTACAGATAACGGGGACTGAGTTTAAAGAATTTGCATGAGGTCACTCAGGCCCCAATGGATCTAATCCATTTGGACTTTTTTTGAGTCCAAAGTGTATAATCTTTTCACTGCTTAGATCCTAAAAGTAGATAAATGTAATCTTAAACTGAAACTACTTGGATATTTTGGTAACTAATTGAGGTCACTCCCAGTAATCAAAAGTTGTTAAGTTAACCTTGATTAATTTTTTTTAACCTTTGCTTCTCAACTCTTTCATGTCCCATTTAGTTGATTCACTGATGTTTGGTACTTCCAAAGAAGGGAAAGAAAAGGGAAGGGAAAGGAGGAAAAATCCAAGCCTATTTTAGTTCTCTTGGTGAAAACCTTGGCAGGTAGGAATATTCTTGGCTAGAATGTAGTTTTGGTTTGTTATGGTTGAGTTTGTAAACTGTGACAAAAATAGCTGAGTTTCAGAAGTTATGATTTATTTGGATACCATTATGGGAAAAACGCCAAAACTTAATTTCTGTATTTCATAACTATTTCTGTGACGATAAATCCTGACCTTGTAGATAGTTTTTTTCTTATTGTGTATTAAGATGGATTCATTCACAGGTGTCACTTCTCTTTGCAACGGTTAAAACAATCTAATGATACAAACTACTTTCTCAAAATAATTTTTGGTATCAAGCTAAATAGAGATTCCTGACCACGTTAAATCTTAATCAGAGTTGATGGGAATTAATCTATTTTTTTGTGAAAAGTGGCAGGATGAGTTTTGTTAGCCTGATAATTTCTAAAAAAATCTCCTAAAAGAACTCAAAAATATGTACTTTCTATTCTCTTTTCTCATACCTAGTCTGCTGTACTTGTAATTTACTTCCCTGGCCCCTGGGGCGCTTAAGTCACAAATTTGTCTTTGTAGGTCTTGATATGTTATTGCAAATGAGAGTTTAGTAGAAAATGATTTTGTTTAGTTAGTAGTCAATAGAAATTGAATTGCGTTTTCCATTCTTGGTGAAGGTGCTTTGGTGTCCCTCATAGCTGAGATGTTTGCTTATTCGAGATTACCAGTGTTTCCTGTTTGACTCCTTTCTCTTCTCTGCTTGAGATGTTGGACTCTTACAGGAAATAAGATATTAGACTTATCACTGGTTTTTAAACATGTTGAAGTTGTGGAATCCCAACCCTACTTATGAATAGGAGATTAAACTGAAGGTGGAGAAATAGTAGCTAAACATCTGTCTGATTATAGCTTCTTTCAAAACAATCTCTAGAAATGACTTATTGAATGAACTAGTGACTTCCTTAGAACTTAATGTTAAAATGGTTAGATTGGTTGGCCTCAATTTTTGTTAACTGGATTCTGTGCATCAATTTCTTCTGATCTTTATTTTGAAATCTGAAATTCTGACTACAAAACTTTATATTTCTGTTTGTCTTTAAGAATAAATATAGACAATTCTGAAAGGTTATTATGTTCAACACCCTTGCAGAGAAACATAATTTTATTCATGTGCTTCTCAGATGATAAAATTGAAAAAGGTAAATGTTGCTCAAAAATGACCTACCCATAAGATTGGCAACTGATTATCGACAGTTAATAATTATAAGCCTCTATCTTTAGACAATTATGAATCAAAAATAGGTCATGTTTCATTTTATCTCTATTGTGAAAGTAGAGCTAAATTTCTCATTTTTGGTTGAGGACAGTCGATAAATAAATTTTAAAGTTAATAAGTCCTGAAATGGGATGTACATGTATTAGAATTATGGTGATAACCACCAGAAGAACCATATGTAGAAATGTTAGGTGGAACCATTTGAAATTGCGGTTTCATAGGTCTAAAACAATTGATTATTGGCAGTTTCATGGTTTGGTCTAGTTAAAGTCCTTATGTTTGAGACTTGGACCTAGGATTGGGGTAGGATAGGTTGCATTTAATAATCTGCTATATAAATGGAATGTTTTTGAAGATAAGTGCGTGTATTACTTTTATTACATGAGACAAAATAGCAATGCCGTGTCTCCCACAACTCCCTGGCCAAAGTAAGATGGTTAACGTTAGATCTTGACCCATAGTTAGTTTAGTTAGGCCAAATTGCCAGAGAAAATCTAACTGGAAGGGTCAGGCTGAGACTTTGGTTTGGTAGTATTGTGTGCTTATTCTGACTTTGGCTAAGTGGATCAAGATGTGTTCATTGACCATCTGTAGTTTTGTTTAAAAGCACTTTGCTGGATGTTATGGTGAATTCACAAGGAAATAGTGATAATATTAGAACAACTAAATAAAATAAGGGATAGATGATACAGTGCATAATTGATCACTTGTGTAGTTCAGTTCTTTCAAAGGAGATGGGACTACTTTAGACTGGATTGATCTAGAACAGTTCATTGAGGAGATAATTGTTGAACCGGGAAGTGAGAAGGAAGCAATCTAGATGGGGGAAACGTTAAGTGTTAAAAGTGTGGAGGCTGGAAAATGTAATTTATATTTGGGGATCAGCATTAAGTGAAAGAAAAGTAGAAGAAAAGAGCCTGGGAAAGTAGAATGAGGTCAAATTGAGGCCTTATGTGCTAGACCAGGGTTTCTCAATCTCAACTCTGTCATCATTTTGTGTTAATTCTTTGTTGTGGAGGCTTATCCTGTGTATTGTAGGGTGTTGCAGCATCCCTCTCTTCTGCTTCCTAAATGCAGGTAACATCTTCCCTACCTACCCCCTAACTCCTCACCATTTTCTGGCAACTGTTGTCTCTAGACATAGCTAAATGTCATTTGTGGGACAAAATTTTCCCTACTTGAGTACCACTGGTCTAGATTTACCCAGAAAATGTGAGATGACACTGCTGGTACTAGAGTCAGAGGATGAGTTGCGTTGACTGATTGACTTTTTTAAAGGAGATATGCAGGATTAGTCAAAAATGGCCCAAGATGATAACTGAATAACCAGTAGACTGGTGATCTGTCTGTTATCTATTGTGTATATTTATGATACTGATCACTGTTGCACTAGATCAATGAACCCGACACAGTAACATGTCGCTTAATGATGGGGTTATGTTCTGAGAAATGCATCATTAGGCGATGTCATCTGTGCGAACACCAGAGTGTGTAAGTACACACGAAGAGTGTACTTACACAAACCTAGATAGTATAGCCTGTTACACACGTAGGCTATACGGTACTAATCTTATGGGACCACTTATGTGTGGTCCCTTGTTGAATGAAACATTGTTTGTTGGCTCGTGACTGTAGTTAAATAATAAGGTTGTTGAACAAAGATTATTCTTTATATTGCAAAGCTAATGAAACTCTGAATTAAGTCATACTGATTTTATCGTTTAATATTTATTATGGCGAAAACTTAGGCATTGAATATTGTGAAGGGATTCTTGAAGGTTGGTTTTTTAATTCTATAACTGTAAAAAATTCCGTAACTGTCTTTTAGTTGAATTAGCTGTTGCTTGGGGAGATTTTGATGTATTATATGTTTAGAAATGTTACCTTTTATTTAACTGAATAGGAGGTGGCGATTTCAATTTCAAAGATTTTTTTCCTAATGAAAAAAAATGTATTGTAGACTTAGAATTAACTCTGTCCTTATGCCTAAGATAGCTGTATTTGAAGTATCTGGCTTATTTCTCTAGTCTATTACTTTTTTTTTTCTTTTAAGGATGTAAGAGTGATGGATTTGGTACATGGCACAGAGTCATTGTTTGAATTTGTAGTAATAGGAAATTTTTCTTTGCAGCCCACAAAAATGTAATTATAAACCACTGAGGACTCTGATTTTCTCATTGTTATTATTACCAAGCTATGCTAGTAACTAAATATTGTTTGTCTCCATCCCTCAAACGAATATGTATCAAAAAGAAGAGATGACTAATCAGATGAAGTTATTTTTCAGAGATCAAAGAAAGCTAAAATTTGATATATTCCTGTTGCCTGCAGTTGGTGTATGGATATGTTGTATTTGGAGAATGAAGGGTTGGGTAAGCTACTAGGATTTGGATTTGTGTAAAAATCTCAGATTCTTCTAGTAATATGTTAACACATGTAAAGCATTTAAATCTATTTTTTTAATTGCTTTCTGTTCAGGCATGATTACAAAACAAAAACACAATGAAAGAGTATCAATTGCCCTATATATATTTTTTTGTGAGGAAGATTAGCTCTGAGCTAACATCCTATGCCAGTCCTCTTTTTGCTGAGGAAGATTGGCCCTGGGCTAACATCCATGCCCATCTTCCTCTACTTTGTTTGGGACGCTGCCACAGCATGGCTTGACGAACCCCGGGCTGCCGAAGCAGTGCGTGTGAACTTAACCGCTATGCCTCCATGCCAGCCCCAACTTCCCTATATTTTTAAAAATAATTGATTGGCATTGGCAACAACCACTAAAACAAAATTGCAAAAATTCCTGACATTTTGTAAAACTTACCAAGTAATAGCAAAGTTGGATTTGGTTTCAATTTTGATCAGGTACCCACATTTGTGCCCCAGTTAATCTTACTTTTGTATCTACTGTAAGGTTTTTATTGGTAAAAATTATTAGGAGTACTTTTTAGGTACTTCTACAAAGGCTTCTAGAAGATTGATCCAGAAGAAAAGTAACTTTCCTCCATCTCTCAGCTCTCTTAATTATGGCGTTGCTTGCAAGATGTTCCAGTTTCTTTAGTCAGTATGCACAGAGATTCTTCTTTGCCTTAAAAGTGTTTAGTCAACTCTGCTTATTATTTATTAGATCCTTATCTAAAAATATCTAGAAATTATTATTATTATTATTTTACCAGAGGTAGTTTTTCTTTGTAGGTTGAGTTTAATTGTTGTGAGTGGTATAAAGAAAATCATAATTTTCTTCATGATTTGTAGAGCTGTTGGTCTGAAAAGAAGTCATCCATTTGTGAATGATTCTGGGTCCACACTCTTTTTGAAATCCAAGAAGCTCACAAGTCCAAAGGTGTTTCCTAAGTTTGGCACAAACATATTTGATGGTAAAACCTGACTGGAACTGATAGGAGTTTACTTGTAGGGTTTACTTATGATACTTGTAAATATTCATGCTTTTCGCTGCAGAAATAATGTGTTTCATTATAGGATAGTGCCATAGACCTCACTGGAGGTGTTAGTGTAATGTATTGTGCATATACCCTGCTGAAATCTGAAAAAAATTTGAATTCTGAAACACATCTGCCTCTGAAAGTTTCAGATAAGAGATTCTTGATTTACATAATATTGCTCTTGTGTCCTATGCAAGATTGTTTAGGATGAGAGTATCTTTTCGCAACAGTCCTGAATAAGCTGTGGATAGTGCTTGATAATCCTCAGATTGACAGTGATTTTATAGGGTCAGTCAACATCTGCTAAATGTTAGTCCTTATTTTTTATGTGATTTAACTTGCGGAATTTTTTTTTATCAGCAATTTGTAAAGGATTTCTGAGATATTTTAGATACCAGATACTAATTATAGACAACTTTCTTTACTTTTAATGCCCAGTTAGTTATAGAGGGTAAGACCGGTTGAGTTAACAGAAATTAAAATGGTGTGGAAACATGGACTTTTTTCACCATTTTATTATTACGCTTTTCTTGGTTATAGGTGCAAAAAATTCATCACCCTACAGATTTTACTATTGATGTTGGCCACGACCTGACTATGACTGGTTTGTTTCCCACTTTCTCTTGCTCCTCTTCCTTTTTTCTCCTCCCCCTTATACCTCTCTCCAAATATTTTAGATTTTTATCTACTTCATTAGATGTAAAGAGGATTAAAAGGTTACTAGATAGTGTTGGGCTAAGAGGGCCTGGGTTGCCCTAGGTAGGAATGGAAGAAACTTGCTAGAAGGCTTTTAGTCCTGCATGAACTCTTTAATGTCCTCAGCCTATCTTTTTAGTGACTACTGTGGTTTCTCTTTTCTAAGATGGATTAGTTTTTAAAAATTCATTAATGTCTTTAATTCTAGATGCTATAGTAGTTACTGCCTAGAATTTTAGAAAGTTTAGGTGACTTTTATTTATTTTTTATTTTTTTTTAAATTTTTTATTTATTGCAGTAACATTGGTTTATAACATTGTATAAATTTCAGGTGTACATCATTATACTTCTATTTCTGCATAGATTACATCATGTTCACCACCCAAATACTAATTACAACCCATCACCACACACATGTGCCGAATTATCCCTTTCGCCCTCCTCCCTCCCCGCTTCCCCTCTGGTAACCACCAATCCAATCTCTGTCTCTATGTGTTTGTTTATTGTTGTTATTATCTACTACTTAATGAAGGAAATCATACGGTATTTGACCTTCTCCCTCTGACTTATTTTGCTTTGCATAATACCCGAACAGTAAGTATCCTAATAAGCAGGAAAATGGGTAATTTCTCTTGCAGCTTCCATTTTCTGTGCCATTGCTGTTGTCTCTTTTCACCCGTGTACTTGGTACTCCTAAAATTGATTGGTACATTAGGAATGTGGTACAAATTGACTGTCAAAAATATCTGCTCATTTTTTCTGGGTAAAGAGTGAAACAAATGAAACAGTTTTTTGGGCCAGATTTTTCTTGTTCTCAATGTGACTCAATGCTTGTAAGTCCATATAGTTTATAAAAGGAAGATGTAAGGGAAGAAGAATTTGGTCTGTGTTATGTTATCATTAAATTAAAATCAAGTGCCCAATTTAGAAAGAATCATATTTACTTTCAGAAAAAGATTACCTCTAGGGCACCAAATATAGCATGAGCTATGTGACACAAAATAACGCTCCTCGTTTTAAAGCATATTGTAATTTAGAATTACATATATTCATCTTCATTAGTGCTGTATTGAACTAAAACCATTATGCCAACTTTGTTGATTTATTATTTAATCAGGTTGGGAATGTCTACCATTCTTTGACTTAAATTTGTTTATATTGTTTTGCAAGTTATTCACGAATTTTGGTGGTTTCATTTGTGTCAGCGTTGTGTGTGTGTGTGTGTATGTATATACATATGTGTGGTTTTTTTTTCTCATATTTTCAACAGATTCTGAAGGGAGTGGTAATGGAAGTGAAGATCCCTCAAAGGACAGTGGAGAAGGTTCCTGTAGTGATTCTGAAGAAAATATTTTAGAGGAAGAACTGAATGAAGATATTAAAGTAAAAGAAGAACAACTTAAAAATTCTGCAGAGGAAGAAATACTGTCATCAGAAAAACAGTTAATTAAAATGGAAAAGAAGGAAGAAGAAGAGAATGGAGAAAGACCTAGAAAGAAAAAAGAGAAAGAGAAGGAAAAAGAAAAGGAAAAAGAAAAGGAAAAAGAAAAGGAAAAGGAGAAGGAGAAAGAGAAGGAGAAAGAAAAAGCAACAGTATCTGATAATGTGGCTGTTTCTGCTGCTTCCACCACACCAGCCACAAGTCCTTCTGCTGTTAACACATCTCCTTCAGTCCCTACTACAACAGCTCCTACAGAGGAACAAGTCAGTGAGCCAAAAAAGTGGAACCTTCGTCGAAACCGACCACTTTTGGATTTTGTATCCATGGAAGAGCTGAACGACATGGATGACTATGACAGTGAAGATGACAATGATTGGCGACCTACTGTAGTAAAGAGAAAGGGAAGAGCTGCCTCTCAGAAAGAAGGAAGTGACGGAGACAATGAGGATGATGAAGATGAGGGAAGTGGGAGTGATGAGGATGAGAATGAGGAAGGCAATGATGAAGACCATAGCAGCCCTGCCAGTGAAGCGGGTTGCAAGAAGAAGAAGGGTAAAGTTCTTAGCAGAAACAGTGCTGATGATGAGGAACTGACCAATGATAGCCTGACACTATCTCAAAGCAAGAGTAATGAGGTAGATCAACCCAATTTTTATGATATCTGTCTGTCTGGGGAAAAGGGAATTCTTCTCTAAACCATTCTACCCATTACATTAGATAGTGGCTTTCTTGAAATCCTATTTATAGACAGCTATGGGAGTGAATGAGCACCCTAACTGTAACATTTATTCATTTAGTCAACCAACCTTTATTGAGTATCTACTATTTGTCACCGTTCTCAAGGAACTCACAGTCACCGTCCTCAAGGAGCTCACAGTCTATATATTTAGAGAAATATTTTTATATCAATAGACTTGGGAAATGGTAGCGTTTTCCTTTCCCCTTTGTATCCTCTCACCCCATTGTTCATAGAACTGCTGAATGGTGCTGAGTGGATTATGAAAACAAAGTCACCTTTCTTTCAACTTAGTTATGTCCATATCCACATAAAAATTTAGACTTTTAGAATACTTTAAAGCAGGGCAACAAACAGCATATGATTGTCTCAGACTTTTAAAGATACATTTTAAAGGTTAATTCCTTTACCAGTTGTAGCACCTATCCTCTGAATAGTCACCAAATCTTTGCTTTAGATGTATGGTAGTAAATACGAGCTATAGGTTTACGTATGTTTAGTAAATAAGTTCTCTCTACAAAGAAATGAAAAAAAGCCAAACATTTCTGTTATAAAACAAACATTTCTATCATAAAACTACAGTAATGGCTCAGTTCTTCCACTTGAAGTTCTACTACCGAAAGTTAGGTTTATCCATTGGGCCCAAGATGCGACATTCAAGACTCTTCAGTCAAACACATTTGTGTCTCTTTGTCTGTGTGTTTATGTATATGTTTTTCCTCAAAAGGAAGATTGAGTTGTTGTCTTACATGAGATGTACCTGTTACATCACATGTAGAACTATAATAATTAAGTCTGTCATTTCTGTTAATTGTTCATAGTCATGAAAATTCACTTCTTTACCAAGCACTTATTTTTTGTTTTTTCATATCATTGAAATAGGTTAAGCTGGTAGAAAGATTTCCCTTCTATGCTTTGTTTGTTCTTTTGCGTTTCTTCTGCTTATAAGTTTTACAAAGCAGTGATTATCTATTTTAAGTGTTTCATTTAAAAATTTGATGTTTTCATACTAAAGTAATGTATAGCAACCTAGGAGGGGTTATATGAAACAGCTGTTTATATTTTAGATCATAAACGTTGGTTGACTTTTAGGTTGCCCACTTTCATATGAACATTGCCTCCTCCAGTGCTATCCTAATTCTTTGTGTAAAGGAAACTTGTCATTTGGAATATAATATAGTATTTATAATGATGTAGCACAGGCAGTTCCCTATCCCCAATGCCAATTTAGGGAAATAGAAGTGTGGAAAATCTAATTGTTTATATTTGATTTAGGCATCTATCCAGTTTATTTCATAGCACTTGGTAATCTATATCTACAGAATAAGTTTACATCACTTCTTTACTTCATTTTTATTAGCCTGACATTCACAAAAGTAGGCTGGCTAATGATAGAGGCAGTGTGGGTTCGATTTAGGCTTAGGTATGGGAAACACCTGCATATGTTTGGAAACTTGCTATGTAAAATGTGTATGTTACCCATTTGTTAATTATCTGTAATATATAATGTATTGCTTAGAGATTGTAGACTTTTCTTTATGATGCATTTAAAGGCCACATGTGCTTAGTTTTTTCCTACCAGAAGAAACTAGTAAATAATGGGACTTTATGTATTTAGGTTAACAGTCCAAAGGAATGATATTCCAGAGCATTTCTTGGAAAAGTGCCTTGATAAAGTTGGCAGGAAGTTTCTTCTTATAGTAGCTAAATTAATTCCTCTTGTGTTCATTTATATTAATTTTCCTTTTGCTCTACCCCATACAGAAATGTAGAACTCACAGAAAGTTAATTTTCCTGTGGTAATATTCTACCTGAAAGCTTGATAACTGTTTTTTTACCCAAAGACTATTATTCAATCGCTTCAGTAATTTTTGATGATTCTAGTTCTAATTGTCACTCAAATTAGATACTAAATTTTAATAAACTAATCAGTTGAGATTATTTTATCTTATGTTTCTAAATTTCCTATTCATATGATCTTGATTTTATAAAAAGATGACTAAAGGTAATTCTTGTTGCCTTATGGCCAATGTTTGTATGTGAGTCTTCCTGTTTTTTTTAGGTAGTGATACCTTGCCAAGCATCTATTAGTTAATACGTATATATTTGATTATATTTGAAGTTTTATTTTTCTCTGCTATTACTTTGTTTTCAAATACTACTTTGTAGTAGACATAGCTGAAAATGTGGCTTTAGAAATACATAATAGAATTATATTGGTTTATAAACAGACAAAGTTTTTTCTTGGCCACTGTGTCAATTGCTTTTGTAGGGAAATGATATTGGGCGTCATGGAGATGATGCCAGAAACTTTCGTAATTTTGAAGTTTCTTAGGGGAGTTTTGATATTTTTGAGCAGGGGTTCTTTTATAACTATTGGCTCTTAATGGCCTTAACATGCCTATGCCACAGGTCTTGATTTACTCTAGAGCCATGGTTCTTAAACTTTTTGGTCTCAGGACCCCTTTAAGCTCCTAAAAATTTATTGAGGACCCCAATTATTATTTATGTATGTTGTATCTTTTGATATTTACCACTTCAAATTAAAACTCAGAAATTTCAAAAAGTAAGACGTGTAGAACAGCACACAAATTGTCAGATTGATGGCGCCATCCCATGTCGTGTAGCTTCTGGAAAACTTCACCATATGCCCATGAGAGAGTGAAAAAGGCAAATAACCTTCGTATTATTATGAAAATAGCCTTTCCCTTGTGGACCCTCTGAAAGAATTCCCTAGACCACGCCTTGAGAAATACTGTTCTGGAATTGGACATTTGATAACCTGTGTTTTCTGCATATGGGCACTTGCCTTTGCCAATGGCATTATGGCATTTTTTGAATTTAGTGCAGTCTGAACAATCCCAGTGGACTATGGTTATATGTCTTTTTCAAACTTTAATCTTGAAGCTTTTGAGATTCACTAAGGTTGTCTTTTAGTTTTCTCAAGTAAATTTTTTGGGGAGGGCTGTGTAGCATTTTCAGAGAATGGTGTTCAATTCCAGGACTTTGAAACTAGAGCTTTAGATGAGAATTAATATATGGCAGAAAATTATATCAGTAGAAATTTTCAGATGGAAATTTTTTTGTTTTTTTAAGTAAGAGGCTCTGTTATGTTAAATGAGTTAGATGTCTTGCCATGTGAAGAAATGGCAGTTGTGATCTGATTTTTGCTAATTAAAATGTAAAAATTTTGCCAAAACTTATAAATAGCCACTTCTGTGGGGGATGTCTGACTTATTAATTGATTGCCTTTTTACGAATTTCAAAATAAATTGCTCTCAGGCCTAAAAAAATCAATTTGTAACATTGTAAAAAAATTACTTGAGGTTTTTGAGAATTTAATCTTCTTTAAAAACTTAGAGGAAGAACTGTTGGTCAAACTTCTTGGTATACTAATTTTTTCTCATCTTCAGAGCAATAGAATTCTTTTAATTCTGGTTTTACATGAAGTGTGCTGGAATTTCCTCCTATTAAACACACATGTAATTTAGAATTTACCCTGTTGTATATACTATTTATAATCATCTTTGTGGAATACATATATAAATGAACACCAAACATATTTTGGAGCCCATTTACAGTACTGGGTAATATTATCATTTTCTGTGTAAATTTTAAATCCCAAGGGAAAAAAATGAAAGTAATTTACTATAGGTAGTTATTGGCTTGTTACTATAATGCCCCATTTATTCTTATAGTTACTATTAGATTTCATTAAATTATACTATTAAAGTTATATTCTAGGTGATAGTCTTGTGCCATTCAAAACCCACTTTTCCAATTTCTATTTTTATGTAAAAATCATATTTTCAAATGATATATTTTGTGGTAAAAACTTGAGCTTAACTGTTTTCTCCAGAAACTTGAAAAATGATATGCATCTTCAGAAATATGCTAATAAAAATTGATACTAAATTGGCTTTTATGTTCTGATCATAAGTGTGCTTAAACCCAAGTTTGATCTATGAACGACAATTTAGAGCATAACTTTTTAAGAGAATGTGTCATTTAGGTTTTCCCATTGAAGTATTGTGTGTTAGCCATTTGGTTAGGGTGATGTAAGGCTCTAGTTTCCCTCAGTTCTCTCCCTTTGTATTACATTTCTAGTAAGAATCTCAAATGATGGGGATCAGAGAGTCAGAAATACCAGTTAATTTTGTTTTCAGTGCCTCTAAATATGTATTGAGAGAAATTGGTTTAGAGTTGTAATTTAGACATTTACTGTTTTGCTGAGCAAAATGGAAAAAGTGGAAAATAATGGAAGTAGAGCTATCTGTTGATGCTAGTTTTTCTAATCCATAGAAATTTATTTGTTTCCCACATGGGTAAACCTTTTTTCAAGGGCTGATTAGTTGTTGTAATTCCACCAGAGAAGTATTGGCAGAGCACGTAAACATGAGTAGCCTCTCAGTCATCAAACTCAGGTTGTTCGCTAGATTTTTTTTCTAGTCTGTGATTATTTAACCTAGATGTGGTAGTCTAAGAAAAAAGCCTTTTTTGGATTTACCATGGGAAAATATTTAAAGTAGCAGTGCTCATTGAGGCTTATAATTTTTCATTTAGGGGTTCCAAGGAAGATTCCCCAGTGTAATAAATTGTTAGCTCATGTTTCTCTTTTTGAACCACCTATCAGAAGTACAGAGGAAAGGAGAATGGGAATGAACATTTATCAAGTACCTAGTACGTCTCAGGACCATTTTTGACATACATTTTCTTGTTAATTCTCAGCAGCCTCATGAAGTGGATATTATTTTTATTGTTCAGTTTTACAGATGAGAAACTGCAGCTTTGAGGTTTAACAGCTGTTAAGTGAGAGCTAGGAACGAAACCCAAGAACATTTGACTTTAAGTCAAATGCTGTTATGTTGAAGCATGGCTAATGGGATGAAAATCTGGGCAGATTTTTGTTTTGCTCACTGTACCAAAGTACTATATAAAAGATGAGTTTTCTTTTTTAGGAAGGTTTTACCTTTATTTGCTAGCCATGTCCAAATCCTCCAAACTTTTGTTTGGTTTTATAACAAAGAGGAGCAAAATATAAAATTTTAAAGTACTGGAATTCTCAAGAGAAATGATATTGTCTCCTTGTTTACTTTTGCATTCTTTTCTGGTTTGTTTTTACAGGTCAGCTACAAGTTTAGAGGTATTACACAGAAAATATATTGAAAGAATGTTATTAATTATTGTGACATTCAGGTGTCATTCAAATGTCATTTACAAATTGCTATTGAAATGATGGCTCTAAAGGTTACTTTTGGGTATTGGTTAATTTAAAAGAATATAAAGTTATGAAAAACAATATGAAAATATATTTAATAAATGTATGATATGGAACTAATTTAATTTTGTTTCTGAATATGGTTGGGTTCTTAAAATAAATAGACTCAAGTGCCATCTTTTGTTATATGTAATGCTAAGCCCAATCTGTTAAATATGACAAGAATCATTATCTTGTTAACTTATTATTTAAAGTTTAAATCCATAATGCAGAAGGTTTAAATTAAAAGAAGCAAACTCTTCCCTTTCTTGAAATTTTCTTTTAGTATTTATCTATTAATACATCTTCATTTCTCCTTTTATATTATAATTAGGTATCTTTATTACCAGTTTACACTAGATATTTCTTGAAATAAACCTAATAGAGTACTCTGACTCTTCTAGCAGCTAGTCAACCTAGATCCTTTTTTAGTTGGTTTTCTGTACCTGTATACACAGATAGACCTATGTAGGCTGTTATGGATCTATCAGCCTGTAGTTTGATGACCCTGGAAGTTTTGAATTCCACAGCATGTAAGGAATATAGAGTCTGTAACTATGCCATCACATATGTATTTGCTTATATGTTATCTTGAATTGATTTTTTTCCTGTTTAATATATGTGTGTCTTGTCTCCCCTAGGTAGGATTATAAGCTTCCTAACTGTAGGAACCATGTCTTAGACTTTTTAAACCCGTTTATAGGATTAATAATTACTTGTGGGTTAATTTTTCCTTTCTCATAGTTTAAGGGGTCAAACTATAATCCAGAGTGGCAAAGCAGATGAAGATGCCTGCTTGCTTTTTCATTTCCTAGAGGAGAGAGAATATGGGACTTGCAGAGAAGTGAAAAATTAGAGAGAGGGTGCTTAGAGGGTCCTTGGACAAAGAGATGTACTTC
This sequence comes from Ceratotherium simum simum, assembly GCF_057802395.1. NCBI lineage: Eukaryota > Metazoa > Chordata > Mammalia > Perissodactyla > Rhinocerotidae > Ceratotherium > Ceratotherium simum. The sequence continues at coordinate 45,278,570 of NC_141900.1, forward strand.
TCAAATGTAGCATACTTTGAAATTACTAAAAGAATGGAGAATGTGGCATAATTTTGGAAATGCATAAAATAAAGTGAGAATTTTATTTATTAAAACTACCTTTAATTTGTTATTTTCTGATATATTTTAATATATAGGACTCGCTGATTCTTGAGAAGAGTCAAAACTGGAGTTCTCAAAAAATGGACCATATTCTGATTTGTTGTGTTTGTCTTGGAGATAACAGCGAGGATGCTGATGAAATAATTCAGTGTGACAATTGTGGCATTACAGTCCATGAAGGTAATTTTGCTTTGTTTTTTTCTCCTTTTAGAAATGGCTGATTGACAACTGCATTTAAATAAGTAAAATCAGCACTTTTACATTTGTACTACTCTAAGGTTTTTCTATAATATTTCCTGATGTTTCAGTTGAAATAAGACACACTACTGGGGTCGGCCTGGTGGCATAGCAGTTAAGTGCTCGCACTCCACTGCAGCTGACTGGGGTTCATATTCTGGCCTGCACTCACGCACCGCTTGTCAAGCCATGCTGTCATGGCGTCCCACATAAAAGTGGAGGAAGATGGGCACGGATGTTAGCCCAGGGCCAGTCTTCCTCAGCAAAAAGGGGAGGATTGGCATGGATGTTAGCTCAGGGCTGATCTTCCTCACAAAAAAAAAAAAAAAAAGAAATAAGACATAATGAATCCTCAAACTATGATGGGTGTTATTTTTCAGATTAATTAATAATTAAAATAGAAATATTATTATTTGGAAATCACAGTATTTTTTTGAAGGACAGTTTTATGATATTTTGCTTCATGGCTTGCTTGCCTTATTTGTTTATTTATTTCTAGTTTTTAAATGAAATTTAGATGTAGGAAAAAGTCTAGTATTTTAGTCCAGTGGAATGCATTATTTAAAAAGTCATATTCTAAGTCTAGTGATATTATACAGTTTCTTCTTTCATAGTTATAATTTTTAATTTTGAACTTTATTTGTCGTCACTGGTGATGTTACTTTGATCACATGGTTGAGAGGGTATGTTCCAGGTTTCTCTATGGTAAAGTTATTATTTTTTCCTATCAGTTAATTTTTCCTATCAGGGCCATGACTACTACAGTATTTCTATGGGCTTATCTTTACCTGCTTTTTTGGTATTACACTCCTCCTCTCAAATAGTTCTGGGAGTCTTCTGGACTTGTGGGACCTGTGGGGCCTGAACTCTTTTAATCAATCCTCCTGCCTTCATATGAAGCTGCCGTCTCTTGCTGCTAAGGCTCACTGTGGGAATGTCTCCTCTTACTGCTATTCATTTATGTTTTCAGTAATGCTTGTTGAATACCTTCTATGTACTAGGCATTCTGTAGGTTTTAAGCCATGTAAAATGAACAGAATGTAGAAATTGCTGACCTCGTGGAGCTTAATGTCTAGTAGGAGAAACAGGCAATGAAGAAATAATACATATAATCAGGTGGTGGTTTGGACTATGGAGAAAAAGAAAAATAAAGCAGGACAAGGAGTGTTGGGAATGCTATGGATAGGAGTGGTTGAGTGAGGAGGTAGAAGTTTGTATTTATAAAAGGTGGTAACGAAAATCCTGTTTGATAAGGTGATATTTGAGCAGTAATCTGAAGGATGTGAGTGAGCAAGCCGTGTGAATATTTGGGGAAAGAACACTCCAGGAAGAGGGAGTAGTGAATGTAAAGATCTTGAAGTGGGAGCATGCTTGTGTAATGACACAGAGCTTTGCGTGGCTAGAACCGAGTGAATGAGCCGGTTAGTGGTGGGGGTGGAGATGGGGGCAAACGAGGTGAGGCCTTGCAGGTCATAATAGTGATTTTAGATTTTACTGTGATGGATATGGGAAGACATACATGAGTTTTGAGCAAAGGATTAATATGATTTGATTTACATTTTAGAAGCATCACTGACTTCTGAGTTGTGAGTAGACTGAAGTGGGTCTTAGGTGGGAATCAGGGAAACTATTTAGGAGACCTATTGCAATGATCCAAGAGAGGAATAGGTTTTGAGGTAGATAGTAAAAGTTTGGTTTTAAATTGTCTAGAGTTTAGGTAAGATGTTGGAACTAGAGATATAAATTTGGGACTCATCAGCCTGCAGATGTTATTTAAAGCTCTGAGTCTAGATGTGCTATCTAGGGAGTAATAAAGTGGTTCTAGCACTTGAAAGGAGATAGGGAACACATGGCCAGTGAGATAGGAGGAGAATCATAAGTAGTAGTGACCCAGAGGTTAAGTAAAGAAAGTGTTTCAAAAAGAGAAAGTGAGTAACTGTCAAATACTGTTTTTAGAGTCAGATAAAGACCTGTGTCATGTGGGAAATCACCCTAATGCAATGGTAGACTCCAAGTACACTACCAGGCAAGCTATCCCAAAGGTTGTAGGAAAAAAGGCTCACTGACAAAACGCTTATATCACATGGTTTATTAAATAAAATGTAAAATATGTGGAAAGAAGCAAGTGGAAGGATATGGGATTAGTTAACACACTCTATACTATCATTTCTGCCATATTCTATTGTTCTCACAGATCACCCTAGTCACATGTAGGAGGGATCATTCCAAGAATGTTAATACCAGGGACACTGATCATAGGAGGCCGTCTTAGAGGCTGCCCACCACAGATGCAGAGATGATATAGCATGTTAGTGTGCTGATGGAAGTGACCCGCAAAAAGGGAGAGTTGACAATTGATGATGTAAGGAGAGAAAGGGGAACAATTACTGGAGCAAGGGCTTTGAATACAAAGCTAGAGGGGAGGGGATCCAGCATCAAGTGGAGAGATTGAGTACATAAGACTAGTCATAGTAATGGGAAGGAAAAGAGTGTAAGACAATTCAGAGAGATTTTATATATGTATAAAATGCATATAATCCGATTTATTTTTTAAAAAGAATGTGAAGTAAAACCTTGATGAATTTGTGGTTGTTTATCCTGTGGGAAAAGATCAAGGCAAATACTTTTTGTTGTGTTTGTTGCCAGTTACATGAATTAGAGATAAAGAGTTGTTTAGAGGTGTAATCTTGAATGAGTGAAGCCACTTTACCTATAGAAGGGTTGGAATGTATGAATATCTTGCTAAGTTCCTGTTTTTTCTGTGTAGTCAGAGTCTAAATCTGCTGCTTACTTTCTGTTTCTGCCATGGTTGTGGCTGATGTTTGAGTGGTGTACAAAATAAATATTAATGCTTTTAAAGTAATTGAGATGCTCTCTCTAGTATTCTGGTGTTTTCTCCAATGGTCTCAGATTTTCTTGTGAAAAAGAATCACCTGAGGTGCTTGCTTAAAACACAGATTCCTGGGTTCCACCCCTAGAGATTCTGATTCAGTAGATCTGGGGTGGGACTCTAATATCTACAGTTTTAAAAGATACCTTGGGATTCTCCTGCAGGAGGTGGGGAGGATCATCCTTGGAGAGACATTGGTTTAGAAGGAAGTAAAAATTGAGGGAGAAAAGGAATTATGCAGTGTGGGTGGATGTCATGCCAGACAGCTGTAGGTGTAGGTCATGGCAGGGAGCCAGGGCAACGTAGAATAAAGTATACTTTCTGGTAGAAAACAGATATTAGACTCACAATGAGGTTTTTAAAAATTGACTTTTTTTTTTTTCTTTCTAAAAGTGGTTAGAGCAAACACAGGCAAGAAGAGACAAAAATGAAACTATGAAGACAAAAAATAATGGTGTCAGAGCCAATAGAAGGTTGAGAGTCCAGGCAGATGGAAGCTAGGATGGTACCTTCTAAACAGATGCGCCTCTTGCTCCAGCTCCCCTCCTGTCTTCAGGGCTTATCTTTCTGAAATGCATATCTGTTCATATTATTCCCTCTTTAAAATCATTCCATCCCTTTAGAATAAAGTCCACACTCACAGGAGGACTCTTAGATTCCATACCCTGCCAATTTGAATGACTTACCTTTCTCTCCAGTGTTTTGGGGGCTTTCACATATGCTCTTCTCTCTACCCAGATTCCTTATGCTCCACAAATACAACCTAAATATATAGGTGTTGAAATCGGTGTTTTACCATTGTCTTCTTGTTATTAGGAGATATGAAAGAACTTTTTTAAATTCATTAAAATATTTCTGCTTAAATATAGGTAACATATGAATAGATACTTACAGAAATTGCAGGTAGAGAAGTACATAAAGTAAAACACTGAAGGATCTCGTTACTATCGCCCTCGCCTTCATCTCAATTCAACTTCTCTTTGCGCAGGGAATCACTGTTAACAATTTGGTCTGTACTCCCACCTGTCTCTCTCTGATACCTTCCACCTCTGATACAGGTGTTGTTCGTTTAACATTATTTTATTACTTGAATACATTTTCATTGTAGAACATATCAATATAAATGAGCTAAAGAAAGCATCTCCCATAATCATACCACCTAGAGATAAACATGCTTTAAACTTTGGTGTGTATTCTTCTAGACTTTTCTTGCTTTTTCATGTGCAGACACATACACAAACACTTTTAAAAAAATTAAATGGTCAATAATATGCAAACTCCTCTTGTAACATCTATACCTTTATTATCACCATGGTTCCACCCCCACTTCCCATCCAGGATTCATTCACGTATCATGCGTTGCATTTGGTGTCATATCTCTTAGTCTCCTTTAACCTGGAACAAATTTTCTGTCTTTTTGTGTTATTCATAATGTTGACGTGTTGAAGAATCTAAGCCAGTTTTTAGAATGTCTTCTAGAATTGATGAAAAGAAGAAGAATAATAAGTTTTCACATATTAAGGTATAGGGGAAAGCCATTCTGGTTTAACTCTGATTCAGCCTAAAACTTGTTTTCCCTAGAGCAGCCTGACTTATGGCCCACCAAATGTGCATTGCACATCTGCTTCAAACATTTTCCCAAAGGAAAGAATGCCTTCTTTAAAGATAGGGGTGAATGTCTCCCTTTCTCTGATGCCAATACCAGCACTTCTTTGAAGATGAGCTTTTCTTCCTAGAAAACCAAGGTAGTTTACCTGCTGCGTACATGCTAAACTGCAGCAAAACATCTCCTTGTGACTTTGAGAAAAACAAATGTATTCTTGTCATGCTTCATGTATGTTCTTTGTTCTGAAACAGTATATAACCATGCTGTAAATCACGCTTCACGCTTCTCCAGAGTGCTTTCTTCCCTGATGGAGGTTGCATTTCTGGCCTAGTCCTCAGCTTTGCTCAGATAAACAACACCCTATCTTTCAAATCTGTAGATTGGTTATTGATTATTTGTGTCAACAGAATGTTCCTCCCTCTATATTTGTCTGGTTGTTTTCTCGTGATTAGATTAAGTTTAAACATTTTTTTGGTAAGAGTACTATGTTGACGAGGTTTACTTCTGATTCATCACATCAAAAGACTTATAATGCCAGTTTATTGCATTATTGGTGAATTTAAGGTGATGTCAACCAAACTTCTCCATTTCACAGCTTTTTTCTTTTTGTAATTTATAAGTAATCTGTGGGATAATAACTTTGAGACTTTGTTAATATCCTGTTCCCTAACAGTCTTCTACTTAGTGGTTTTAGTGTCCTTGCCAGAATCAATTATTACATTCATGGCTGCAAGAGGGGGATTTTCTAATTCTGTCATTCCTTCTGCATCTATTAGGCAGCATTAATTTTGTAAAGAACTTTTCCTCCCCTCTTTTCCCTTTCAGTATTACTGTGGGCTCATATGTTATCATCTATTACCTGATTGCTCTTTCTGTTGCTTAAATTGTCCAAATTTGACCAGTGAGAGCCCCTTCAGGCAGGCTTATGTGTACATACATGCTTGTGCATACATGTACGCATGCGCTTTCTCTCACTCTCGTTAAATAAATGGGATAAATACCATGGGATTTTTCCTGCAACTTGCTTTATTTTACTCATCTGTTAATTATGAGATTCTTTTCATGTTAGTGCATATGGGATCTGTTATTCTTTTTAATGGTACATAGCTATAGAATGGTTCAACCATAATATATTTACTTTTTGTTTCTAGTTTTTTACTTATATATAGTGCTAACAAATATGTCTCTCATATATTCATGTAATAATTTCTGTAGGGTAGATTCCTAGAAGTGAAATTGCTGAACCAAAAGATAAGTGCATTTAAACTTTTAAAAAAATTTGCCGGATTGACCTACAAAAAGACTGTACTTATATTCTTACCAACAGTGTATGAACTACTTGATTATACTGCATAGTAGTACATTTTCTTTTAATCTTTTGGATATTATCTCTTTATTAAAATACTAGTTCACCTTGTTAGGAGCGAGGTTTGGTATCTTGTGGCCGTTGCATTTTATTTTGTTACTTGCTGTACATTTCCTTTGTCATTTCTTAATAGGTTTTACTTGTCTTTTTCTCATTGACTTATTAGAATTCTTTTTTTTAATGTCAATCCTTTATCTGCTATATGTGTTATAAATATTTTCCATCCTTGCAAATATTTTTTCCACCCTGTCCTGTACCTTTTAACTTTGTGGTATTTTTCATTGTTTAGAATGTTCATTTTTGTACAGTCAGATATGTAGATCTTTCTCTACTAGTTTTTAAGTTCCAAAATGGATTTTCATCTAAAATTAATTAATTCAGAGAAAGGGAGATTTTCTGAAGCATTGCAGGAAGCTAGTGTTGCTAGGGTTTGTTTGCGTTTTTTAAATCCAGCTCCCCAAGTGACAGACTTCCATACTGTAATTCAGCCATGAAATTTTTCCTTCAACATCTCATGGTTAAACATGAACTTCTTGAATATGTTATTTTAGAGAAAGCTGTTTACCCATTATAATATAATATATGAATATTAAGTAAAATGTGGGCAATGTAGAACAGAAAGAAGAAAAAACGTTTATAATAGTCCTAATATCCAGACAACCATAGTTACTGTTTTGGTGTATTTCCTTTTCTTTTTTTTCCTTCTTTTCTTCCTTTTTTTTTTTTTTTTTAATATACTCTTTAATCATAATTAAGAGAGGCTTTTAAGTTGAGATTTTTGCTAAAAGATAATATTCCAAATGTTGCCTATTAAATGCATAACTAATTACATTTCTGAATGCTCACTTTATTTAAATGTAGATAAATCTCTTTCTTTTTGAAATTGAAGGGTTCCAACCTGTCACTTAGTATAAACACCTTTGTGACAAGATCTTATAACTGACTTGTAATAGTAGGGTACCCCTGACTGTGATGTCATTTATCCTGATACACTGATTGCACCATGTCTGAAGACAAATGTCAGATATGTGTCATAGTGCATGACAGAGCATTAGGTAGTGCACTTGGCAGCAGTTACCCTTAAGTTTAGTTGCTATGCATTAAATGAGATAAGGTCTACCAAGAGATGCATTCCCCCCATTTGTTTATTTTTCAGTCTACTGTTAGCCTAGCCCTAGAACATTTTTATTTCTTAATGTATGCAAAAATGCATCCTCATGAGTGTTTGTTGGGTAGCAAAGTATATTCAAGTTATAACCATTCGGACTTTATAAGTCAGCAGGCACTCTGGTTCTTTTATGCTTTAGGATATATTTGTGACAAGTATCATGCATGTTATAAGTTCTTCTCTCATAAACAACAATATTACTCACTTTAAAATCTTTTTTAGTAGGTTTTGTAATCAGAGGTCTAGAGATAGGATGTTAAATACAGCAAAAGTTTTTTAAGTTTTTAAATGGCAACTTTTCTGTTCTCATTTTTTTCCTTTCTATACTGAGAGATATTGGAATAGATATTATTAAATACATGTTGTAGATGAGATAACAGTCTCAGAGATGCGGTTTGTTCAAAGTTACATAGTTAGAAGGTGGAAGACTGCAGGTCTTCTGGTTCCCCGTGACAAGTTGAATGGGGGAAATTTCCACTGATTTGGATTATCCATTCCCTTGTATAATTCAGAACAATTGTAAACACATTTCATATTGTTTTTTCTTAAATATGATTTGTATAGGTTGCGGGTGTTACTCAGAGGTTGATCTTAATTAGATAGCCATAGAAGCGTATTTTCTGTTTACTCATTTGGAAACATGATTAATCCATATGAAATGGATTTTACATGTCTGTAAATTTTTCATTTTTTGTGTTTACTCGTATAAATAAACCTTTTTTTCCATATTCATATTGAAGATGCACTTTTTGCATAGTCTACTAGGATAGATAGAAGAGAATAAACATTGTTTTATGATACTTTAAATTCTATTTTGTATGGAAGAAGGAAAAAAAGAATTTAAAATGTATTTAGTCATTAATTAAAATGGATTAGAGTGGATATAAAGTGATAGAACTGCTCTAGAGCTGAGTAAACCCAAAAGCTATGGGAAATATGGGAAAATTGGCAAGTGAAAGGCAAGGAAAGAACTCTGTAAAGGTAATAATACAGTGTGGGTCATTTTTCAGGGCCAGTGAAGCTGAAGAAGAAATACTTACCCACTTGCTGGTTGTTCTTTGAGCTTGCATGATACCAATCTCTTAGGTTACAAAGTAGAAATTTCCTAGGAGAGGCCCTCAGAAATCATTCATGAGGTTGTTTGTAGGTAGTTTAATCTTCGTGCAAATGTTTGCTCTGTGTGTGGTATATTCTTTAAAAAATAGAATTGAAATTTTCCTTTATTCTAAAAAAGTGAACTGCTGTAATTTACTTTGATTTTGGTAAATAAAACAGATAGCCCCTTGGGGCTTTATTATCTTGGTAATTGCCTACTTTGTGTGATGACAGATGAAAGAATTTGCTTCAAAGGAACATTATTTTGTAAAGAAAATAGACTTTTTCCTTGTTTTATTGCTTAAGCCTTTGAGAAAACAGATTGACTATTTTTATTGTTTTGTTTTATGATTTTTCTTTGAATACAGTATTTTGCTTACTGTTGCTTTTACTGAGAAATTTTATTTTATTGGTGACAATCAACAATAGTTACTCCCAAGAAGAAAATTGTATTTCCTTTTAATTTTATGATTTGTCATTTTAAAATATATATCTAAACAGAAGTGATGAAGTTACCAGCCACAATATAATAGTATTAGAGAAATTAATGAGTTTTGATTCCTTTGCTGTCTTGTATACTGTAGTGTAGCTCCTTTAAAATCTTTTCTTTGGCATTCTTTTATATGACTTTCAGATTAAGTTGCGCTATTATAAAGCCTTTGAATAGCGTAAGGATGACAATAATTATGGGATTTGCTTGAGGCAGCTTATGTAAGTTATAGTTGCAAATCAGCTTTTAGTTTTCTGCCTACTGGGCTGTTTTAATTATAACCTGTATTGAGTGGTAGTATTGTGTGAATAAAATACTTACACATGACTGTTGACCTATTAATGACATCTAGTAAATTAATGTTGACATTTTAAAATTATTTGCTTGTTGTATATGGTTCTTTTTTTTTCCTGGGTGATTTGTTTGACTCAGTATTTATTTATGTAGTTATTTGTTGATTTTAATTTGGATGTCTTTGGTGGTTGTAAGAAGACACTTTGCAATTTAGGCTCCTTTGGTCTGTTTAGTGTATAACCGCTTGAGATAATCACATGACCTTAACATTGGGTACATATAAACTTGTCTAAGTGGTAAAGCTTTCTGAGAGGTGATCATTCCTTATATATGTTTCTCATAGTGGTTTTTCTAATGTCTTCAGTTTATTGGAGGTTACTCTGGATGCCCCTTAGAATTGGGCACTAAGACTACCCTCTTCGAATAAACCTGGTCAGAAGCGTCCTGGGATAGTTGATATTTGGCTGTCTATAGAAACGACCTATCTTGAGAGGTAATAAATTTGTCTTAGGAGATCAGAAAAATGCCCAAGCCTAAAGATGAGGGCATACATCTGGACTAGAATTAAGTTGTAATCTGTTTCACTACTCTGTGTGCATTAAATTGTTTCTCTGAAGGATGTTTTAATGTGAGGGCAGTGTCTTCCTTTCTAGAAGAATAGAAATTGGATTATATAAAGTTGGTGTGTGTCCAGCACCATTTAGGAAAAAGAAAATATTTAGGAGTCATGAATATTGCAGTCACCAGAGAAATACTCTTTATTATAAGCCATCAATAGTTCAGCGTGATTTTTATCGTCCGGGTGAAATTCTCTCTCAACTTTTCAGTTCCCCTTTATTGAATTCCATGATTATTAGGACTTTGTTGGTGCCAATACATTCTTCTCGGTACCTTTATACCAAGAAAGAATTACTTATAATGGATGTGACATCACTTTCTGGTAAGTTTAGTTGGTTTGTCAGGCACTGAGAGCCTCATCAACACTGAATTCGTGGACAAAATTGAGTTTCAGGAATTTTAATGAAGAGGACCTGATCTTACCAATATGTTGACAGTGATGTTCTGGCCTGAATTTCATGTTGGCTTACATCTTTGACATGTAATCTACTCTTTTTAAGCTCAAAATCAAGGAAAATCTTTTTGATTTTATAAAAATTTTAGACAGATCTTTATAATAACTTTAAATATAATTTATAATTCCAGATGTATATTTGAGTTAATGAAGAAACTTTGGTTTTGATAATTGGAAGGTAGTTGAAGGATAATAACCCTAGAACTATGCTAAGTAATCTTTGTTGGTGTGTTCATGAGGATCCTTAAACATTTTTTTCATGTTATCTGCTTAAATAATTTAACTAACTCCTCTCAGAATATCAAGTTATTAGTGAATGAGAAGAGGAAAAAGAGTAATCTCTTATTTTCATTCATTTCAGTTGTGGATAACTTTTTACAGAAGATACAATTATAAATGTTTAAAAAGTTCTAATACCTCATATAGCTAGAGGTTGGTTGGTTCAGTTGTCAATGGAGCTCAGCTTGTCTAACTCTAGTCTGAACTATTCAAATTGTTCTGTAGCCCTCATTTATATGTGTGTTTCTGTATTATTTTCCTTTTACTGTTACTTGCTTTGCATTTATGCTTGTATGAGTTTGTGTTTTGATCTGCCACCTCCAAAATTAGTATGTTTGTTTTGCATGAATGTGGTCTTTATTATATATATTTTAGTGTCCAGTACAGAGGGAGCTCAATAAATATTTACTAATCAATAGCTTCTAGACTCAATCTGATTTCTTTTTAACTCATATTTAAGTAATTTTTTTATTAAAAAAATTTTAGAGAGCAATACATTTTTCCCCTTCTGTAATGCTTTTCTAGTAGGTCTAAAACTATTTTAAAAGTCATTTATTTCATTGTATATACTATGGTAGGTGAAAAAGTATTTTTATACAGTGATTTCACTTTTGTTTTGATGTTAATATCATTCTTATAAACTATTAGTTTTTCAGAATTTTTCTCTATGTCCTTTCCCTTCCATTTTTCTTTTGTGCTTTTATAAATGTGAGTTTAAAAAATAAACACTGTTTAATCATACTATTTTTTTTCTTTTAGGTTGTTATGGAGTTGATGGAGAGAGTGACTCTATTATGAGTTCAGCTTCTGAGAACTCCACTGAACCTTGGTTTTGTGATGCCTGTAAATGTGGTGTTTCCCCTAGCTGTGAACTATGTCCTAATCAGGATGGAATTTTCAAGGAGACAGATGCTGGAAGGTTATCATAATTCTGTTGGGTTAATATGCCTGCTTTATAATGTGTCTACTTCTGTCTGCTCTATTTATGATTTTCTGAGTTACACACTTTCATTTGATTGCTTCTTTGTATCTTCTTGGCATAAAGTAAATGGACAATGGGCTATAGATCAGAGCAGGAGGGAGAGACTATTTATTGAGTACTTACATTTGCCTTTATATCTATAATCCCATTTAATCCTAATAATGACCCTATGATAAGACAAATAGTAAAGTTTCCCATTTTATAGGTGTAGTACTTGGGGCTCAGATCATTTAAGTAATTTTAATTTTCTCAAGACCACAAACTGGTGAATAGTCAAGGTTGAACCCAGATCTGTCTGACTTCAAGAGTATATCAGGAGATGTAATCCATAAAGATATTTAAAAAAGGGAATTTTAATTTAAAGAATTATTAGGCTATGATAAAAGAGTAACTATAAGATATAAAAGAACTCTAAAGAATCTCTTAGGGCTAAGGGAGAGTATCAAGGGAATAACAAATTTAGAAGCATGACCCCTTCCCCCAGGCTGGGGTTCAGACCTTGTTGGAGCAGGCGTAGTTGCATCCTACTGGATGGCAGAGAAGTATTTGCTGGTTTGCCTGGGCCGGAACTGATCTGAAGTTCTTGACAAGTAGGTGGCTGAACATAGGTGCAGAGGGAGCCGGGACACTGGTGTGAAGGCTGGAATATGTGATGTCTGTGTTGAGAAAGCCACAGAAAAGTGATCTCCAGGCTAGGCCTGTGAGGTCACTGAGGGACAGTGCACATGGCTGGGGCATTACACTGGCGGATGTCCTCCTCCCGTCCTGCTGATGAGAAGCCCTTTCCTCCTACAGTGCTGTCCACCACTCTGCTAAGACAGGTTTATGACATGCCCACTGTAAAGGGGAAATGCTAAAGGGATTCTGTCCATTATTGCAGAGCAGATATTGAAGGGTAGATTTGGAGGTGAGAAGAAATAAATTGAAAACTGGCCCAAAGACCTGTGTTTTCAGTATATTCGCACTCATCTTTATTATCACATCTGAGCAATGTCAATATAATGGTGTTGACATATTTCATGTTTTTCCCCAGATTACCATCTGGGATGGATGACTGAGATAGTAGTTCCTAATCTTTTGTATTTTGTGGATCACTACCTGTATCACCTCCCTCCCACCCCCCTAAGAGGGGGTGCTTAATTTTTTATTTTGCCATGTAAGGATATTTCAGTATTTTTTATCAGACATGTTTAATATTTTAACAAGAACAACAAAACAACCTATACAAATTATCACTATCATTTCCCATATTTTAACATTGAAAAGGGTAGGATACATTTTGTCCCCAAATAAAGGATAGGCTTTTAAATTTAATAAATTTTACTGTGGTAAAGTAAAAATTACTTTTTTTATTTTTCTTATTTTTGCCTCAGTTGGTACACAGGCCCTTGAGACATGTTGCCATACAAGATTGTTGGGATAGCATAGAATTGTCAGTGGACTCTTGGAGATCCCTGTGTGTTGATGTCTAAGAAAAATGTCTAAACCTCTTACTTCTTCCTCATCACCCATCCAAAAATAAAATAAAATAAGTACATAACAAATGATTTGCTGTATTGACATGAATCTGTAGTTGGTGTCATAGACATGGGCATTATTTTATGTTTGGACTGACTTTGGCCTAGAATTAGGAAGTTTCATACAGCAGTGTGTACTTTCAAGGTGGACTGCTTACATTTGGATTCTAGTCTTTTCTTACTAGTTTTAGGCAAGTGATTTAACCTTTTTATGCCTCAGTTTCCTTAGCACTTTTGAGAAGATTAAATGTGATAATTTATGTAAAGCAGTTAGTACAATTCCTGGAACATATGTGCTCAGTAAATGTCTCTTTAGTTCTGCTGCTGCTACTAGTGCTGCCAGCTGCATAAATTCTTTCTGGGAACTCATCAGTCCTGAGAGTTGAGGTTTATGATGGTAAATTGTGGTGAATAAGTAAGGCAACTTTGGAAAACACAGAGCTTCCTTTTAGGGAGGAAAATTATTGTCAGTATTTTTTTTTTTTGGTGAGGATGATTGACCCTGAGCTAACATCTTCCTCTATTTTGTATGTGGGTCACCACCACAGCATGGCTCGATGAGCGGTATAGGTCTGTGTCCGGGATCTGAACTGGCAGACCTGGGCTGCCGAAGTGGAGCACGCTGAACTTAACCACTGTGCAACCGGGCCAGCCCCGAGAATTTTTTTTTTTACCTTTTTTCTTGTTAATAATTTGAAAGTTTTATCTGAAAACTTTAAAGTAGCTGTCTCTTCATGCTATCATAACCCACAAAGCAACTTGTAAACTTGTTTCTGAATGAAGAAAAGGGAGGCCTCTTTAACTATTTAGATTTACAGAGCGAGATTTGTATTGACTCCTGTGGATCTTTCATATACAGACACCTCCCTTGATGGTGCAGCCTGGGAAAGCTTCTTTTATACTATTTGAATATTTTATTTGTGTTGATGTCCACACTCACCTATAGGCTACAGTGGAAATTAGATGTCTTGTTATGGTTTGAAGGATGTAACACTAGCTTGATTCAAGGCAAAAAAGCCAAGATTTGACAAGCTGTTTAGTATTCTAGCTTCAAATGCAAAACAGGGGAAAAGAAGAAACAATATATGAAAAGAATGGAAAAAGTTTTGAAATTGACTTCTATCACATGAGCTAATTAGACTTTTTCCTTCTGTTTCTGAATGGGAGCCACAAGCTCTACGCAGAAAATGATGTGAGTTAATGAGAAAACCATCAGTACATTCTGTCATTACATTTTTATTTCCTTTCTTAGAGAGAGTATTTTACCCTGTCTTAAGTGGTCTTATAAACCTGATTATGGGAAGTATTAGGCATACTCTAACATCTAGAGATAATGTGCCAGAAACTAGGCTGCAAGCACTTAACGTTCATCGTTATAACTTCCAGACTATCTCTGGGGTGCTCTGTCCTAGTAGATGCTTAGCAGTTGATTACTGAATGAAGAAGTGAGGAAATGAAAATAACATACTGGAAGTAAATTTGTTGTATATGTTATAAAGGCACTACAAATACAAGGCATTTCAAAATCAAATTCGATTGATTAATATAGTTCCCATTCTGAAATGAGTCTTTTGAGAAGTATCTTTCTACTTAGTTTGCTTTATTAAAATATGTGAATTTGAAAGAATCTATTAATAGTTTTTATGTTAGAATGACAACTCTGACTTTCTGTTTTATGGTGGTTTTATGTGATGCTTGTTTTTCTGCTCCTTTCCCCAATCAACATCTGTCATCATTGCTCCAAGCAAAATGGATGGTAAAGTAACAAGGAAGATTATTCCTTTTTGATTTCTTGATTTGTCTTAATTACAAAGTTCTAAAGTATGTGCAGCTAAACAAATGAACAAAAAATTATTTACAAAAGGTGTTAAAAAGGACCAAAATTGTTTCAGCTGTTTGATGTGTATTTTAATAAAGACTCGAGTTGGTATCCTCACATGAGTGGTTGGAGGAAATGATACACTTGTGTGCCAGTCACACCAAAATGGCAGTTTAAATCTAGTAGTACTCGTGTGACTTGTACTAAAACATTTTGAGAAGGTCAGTATGAAGCAAGCAGCCAGCTGTTGGGTTTATGAAAGATAAACTCCTACAGAGTACAGCGGCATTTAATACACCAGTGGAGCATGAAAAAACTGCACAAATTAAATTGAGAAAGCAGCTGCTTGTTGAAGATGTGTATCTTTATATTGAACTCCACAGGAGGCATTTGGGAGGTTGGATAAAAACATTCTATCAAGAAAAATCTCAAAATCTTGGATTTTCTTCCCAATTAAAAAGATAATTTTTAAAGATTTGTAACTATTTTCCCCGGTCCCTCTATAAAATGATTCTTAGTCTTATTCCTTTAAAACTCATAGTGCATCACAAAACAGAACCATCTAGCAATCATAGTCCCTTAAGCTGTGACAAAGCAGAATTTGTTGATAATATATTCACAAGGTTAAAATATAATTGCCATCTCATTTTTACCCTCTTTCTTACAAAAGTGATACAGATCTGTTTAAATTTCAGAATCCAGTGATCCCGTATTTTGTTTGGTTGTAAGCAAACAGAAGGGGTGCCTAATATGTTTAAAAAGGTTCAGAGCAGTTTTTAAAAAACGAAATTAGCATCAATTCCCCTTTATTTTTTCTTTTTAGTGTACTGAAACTTTGAGCGTTCTTTGTTGAGTGTTCCAGCATCATTCAGACTTTAAAAAAATATCTGTATGTGGGGCAAATAAGTTTTAGTTCATAGGTTCTATGGTGAACAGATGAGTTGAATGAAATATGACTTCCTTATATTATTATAACTGTTCTGTACTGTTTTCTAGTAAACAAGAAAGTCAAGATGCATACCAAAAATTGTTTTAAAATAGGTCCTTAAGGATTACCCAAGAGCTTTTAGAAAAAAATAACAAGAAAGAGCAATGTTACCTAATTACTGTAGAGTAACTTCACAGGTCTTCAATTAGGATCCTTAATTTTCAAAGTACTTAAAGTAATGAGTGTGAATACCTTTCCATGCATATGAAAATGATATTTTGTTTCATTTGAATAGTGGTTTTGTGCAAATATTTAAGAATAACAGGTAAGTGCAAAGAGCAGAGAATTTTAAGTGAAAGGCAATTACAGTTGTTAACTCTCAGCTTTGGCTAAGCTGCTGGAAAAGTAGTGCTTACTGCAGTCTCTTTTTCTGTAACTAAATGGTACAATTCTATACTCGTTTCATATTCTTTAGTTGCATGCCTGAGATTTTGAGATCTGACCATAGAATTCTTTCAGTAGTCATTTGAGATGGCACATATTTTGTGTTCATTTTCTGTGTGGACATTTTATGAAAAGGTCTGATAGAAAAATTATATCTTCTCTCCATATAGATGGGTTCACATTGTTTGTGCCCTGTATGTTCCTGGAGTAGCCTTTGGAGATATTGACAAATTACGACCAGTAACACTAACAGAAATGAACTATTCCAAATACGGTGCCAAGGTGAGACGAAGTGTTTTTGATTTTCTGAAAGGGAAAGTTTTTACATGTTAGTTTACTTGGCTTTTTACAGCAACATTTATTGGTAATCATTGCAATTTGTAGAGCAGTTAGCACTGAATCATTTATTATTGATAGCAATTTTCCCAGAAAGCCAAAAATGTGTCAGTTCTTGCGTGTATTCTTAATTTAGAATAACCTGTGGGGTAAACTGATAATTGGTACTGCTGCTGTCTCCCTAGCGTTAGCATACTGCCTAGTACGTAGTCAGTTCTCAGACTAGATCCTTATTTTTAATCAGTTAGATCAAATACAAACCTAATTTCTGACTTTACTTTTGAAGGGGAATTTATCAAAATTAGGAAAAGAGTACAAGAAGCACCTGTTGTTTTACTCAGGTTTCAAGAACTGGTTTTATCTTTATGACTACATAACGTGCCAGGCAAACGATTCTCAGCCTTGATAGTTTATAAATTGGTTTTTATTGATTGAGTTTAGGATTATAAGTGACAAAAATACCCACTTCTTACTTTAAATTTAGGTTATACAAATTTAGGTTAGGTATACAAACATCTCTGGAATACTAGAACTAATTAGGCACAGATACATTCTCTTTCCATTACTGTCTATTGGGAAATTAGGAAGGAAGACTCTTGAATAACATCATAACATATTAAAGGTAGAGTGGGGAACTTACAGATTGTTGGAAAATTCTGATGTTGAAAATTAAAAAATTTGACATTTGCTGTTAATATATCCAGAATATCCTGCTCGGGCTCTAAACACCACCTCTACCCCTCACCCTCCACCCTCACTCCAGTACTCTTGTGCTTTAGTTTAGGTAATTTCTGTTGAACTGTATGCAGCTTCCCTCTCCAGAATTAGCTAGAGCCCCCATGGAGAAAAGCAGGCCCAAGCACTGAACTTACTTTCCTGGTCCTCAGGTAATTCTACACTATCGTGTTATCTCTCTGATGCCTTTAAGCTGTAGTTTAAAAAAAAATAATTTGTCCACATTTTCTAGTTGAGCAGGATTAGTACAAATTACCTAGTCCACCATTATTGGAAGTGGAAATTATTACTTTTTGATAGCAGCTTCATAATTCATAACTACAGAGCCTAGAGGGGACTAGCTTAAGTCATTTTCAGTAGGCACACAATATTACCATAAATATAAATCTAGAAGCAATTAAAAAAAACAGTAATCAGATATTACTTCATATAACTAAAGCCAGCAGTGACTTCTGGACCAAAAAGAAGAGTCATTAAATGTGCAATTGTCAACTGATTTCTTCATTATCACCTGCTTTTGTTTCAAAGTATTATTGGGAAATGGAGTCGAAAATTATGTACTCTCTAGCTCATCTGCAAAATCACAGTGTTGTGAATTATAACTGAGACAGCTTTTCTAGACCACATTGTTGGTGCATTTCCTAATCCTGATTACTTTCTCCCCTGTGTTCTCAGTTGCTTAGTTCCCTAGCATTTTGAATGATTCAAGCAGTTGAGAAAGAGTCTGTTTTCTTTGTTAGACTGTTCTATAGTCTTATAAGACTTTATTGTCAGGAAATTTTTCCTTGTATTCACTCTGAAATCCCTTGCTCAATTTCATCATATTACATTAAATTACTTAATTCAGGGACCTATCCTAAACGATTTGGTTCTGTTCATGGTATTGACATCCTTTAAATAATTTATTTTCTCCATTTCTCTCTCTCCCTCTCTTCTTCTTTTTGTCTCTCTCTCTCTCTTTCTCTCTCTCTCTATTTTTTGGTCTCATGTTTAGATTACTATCTGTTGCTATTTTATGCCATACACATTCTGCTGTTTTTGGAAAAGGACCCTTAACTAGACAGTAGAGTGTCAGGATTTGGGAATGTTTTCACATCTGTACCCAGAGTCCTGTTCTTGCTGTTTTCATTCATTGCTGATGTCTCAGTCTGGTGCTGTCTGCCCAGTAGGTGGTCACTAACTGTTATAGTATTAAAATGATATTTTTAGTGTCTACTGAAACTTTCTTATTTTCTTCTTTGTTTCCCTCGTATTTACTTGTTTACTAAACAGTTCTTCCTTAATTATCTGTTGGCAATCTTTCACAGTTTAGCAGATTTTTCTTTTATGAAGATTCCTATTTTGAAACTAATTTTTTTTCACTGTGGTTAAGATAGTTAAAAGGATGAAAAGATAAATTTGTGAGGGGATATGGGATAATTTCAACAGTTTAAACTTTTAGTTATAGTTGTTCTCTTTGTAGACAGAAAGAATATAAATGATTGGCTATATTGTGTATCACTACCAATTTCACCAAATTTTTTACTTAAGATTACTTTTAATTCTCTTAAAGATATTTAAAGAATGCATGATTTCTTTGGTTGCAATGTCTAGATCTTTTGGGGAATTTTCTCTAGCTTCTCATTTATTTTCTTTCATTTTCCAAGCGGTAGTATATTGTTCAAGTCAGTATAGCTTAATGGTTAAGAGCATGGCCTTAAAAGTAAGGTTAACTCTGGTTTGGAGACTGACTGACTCCCAGTTACTTATTGTGTTATTTTGAGCAGACTTCTTAACCTGTCTTCACCTCAATTTTCTCATGTGTAAAATGGGAATAATTGTAGTAGCTCTTTCACATATTAGTGTGGACTAGAGTGTCAAATGATTACATATATTAACATTTGTAAAACGCTTAGAATAGTGCCTAGCGTGTGGTAAGCCCTCAAATAATATTGATTATTATTACTAGCATCGTTATTATATCAATGGAATTTTGGTTTATTAGAACTATGTATTAAGAATTACTCTTTTCATATAAGCTCTTGGCTTGCATACAGTTATTGTTTGTATTGATAAACTATTGGTTCACTCTTTGTATTTTTTGCATGCTTTGTATGAGAATGAAGTTTTTGTTCTGGACATATTTTTACTCTGCGAGTTTTCCTTTTATTCCATCTTAGGAGTGTAGCTTCTGTGAAGACCCTCGTTTTGCTAGAACTGGAGTTTGCATTAGCTGTGATGCAGGGATGTGCAGAGCCTATTTCCATGTGACCTGTGCTCAGAAGGAAGGTCTGCTTTCAGAGGCAGCAGCAGAAGAGGTAGGTTTATTTAAACCCACAGTTGGTGAATATGTTCATAAGACTTCTTATGACCCCTTTATGTCTTACAACAGGTAAGTGCCATAAAATAAATTTACAAGTTTATTTTTAAAGTCATTGGCCTAGATCACTGGTCTAAAACTTCAAGAGTAAACAATACGCATGAGTTTCTTTGGTCATAAAGCAAGTCACACATTTGGAAAACATGTTAAAATTTTTATAGTGAGATCTGACAGATAAAATGAACATAATCCAAGGTGTTTTAAAGCATTAAAATGTCAGCATATTTTGTATGAGAATCTGAAATTGTATTTGGGTAATAACCTTGCTCTGTTACTCTCTAAATAAAATCATTACCCTCTCTTCAGTATCTGCATTTCTCTCTTTACAATTATTTTTAGTTCTGTAATTTTCATTCCAGGTTTATTGGCTTTAGGTTAAGCAGTCCTTGTTTTCAAAGTGTGTTTGGGGGACTCCTTAATATTCTTTTAAAGGGTCTGTGAGGTTAATACTATCTTCATAATAATATGAAAATGGTATATACTTGTTTTAATCTTAGTTCTCTCACAAGCAATAGTGGAGATTTCCAGAGATTATATAACATGTAACATGTTGAATGTGGAAACAGTTTTGAGAATCCAGCTCTCTTCTTTTATGTGAGCTATCTAGACATTAAAGAGATTACAAAAATGTAAAACAGTAACAGTGCCACTCTTCTCACTAAATTTTTATGTGTAAACTACAGTATTTTTCATAAAAATGTTATTTATGTTAAGATATAATGAGCTTGTTATTTTAAAATAAATGAATATTTAAAAAATTTCTCAATTTTAATTTTTAATATGGTAACTATCTATAAATGTAACTCACATAAGTTCTTTGGGGTCTTCAATAATTTTTAAGATTGTTAAGGAGTCCTGAGAGCAAGTTTTGTTGATTCTTTAAGTTCTTTATATAGGCAAGTGATTGAGTGTTTCTTCTGTAATTCTTACTCTATATTCGTGATTGATTTATGGTATCTAAGCCTCTTCTTGTTACATTCCTTCTTTTATTGGGTAAATTTTCAGTGTCATGTAAAAAATGTGTTTATTATATTGGGCTTTTACCTTATCCCATTTATTTCATAGACAGAAAACAAGTGAAAAGGATAATCTGATGGAGAAAATTTGTTGAGCAAATTTTGAGGGATATATTTTATGAATAAATGGATCCTATAGCAATTATATTTTAGGTACACATATCTATTTTTGGGCGAGTCTCAAATTCTGATGAGTTGTACTTCAATTAATTGATGAAGGGTACTGGATGAGCATTGAGCATTTTCACAGCTATTAGGCAGACATAGAAGTATAATTATCTAATAGGGTTGTGTGGATTAGTCATGGCTGGTGGTCAAGATGGTGGACAGAAGTGTGGAGGGGCAAGGCAAGTAAGACTCAGAAGACCAGATAAAGCCGAGGTGAGCACCTGGGTCAGGGAACTGGTAGGTTAAGGTTATTACTCTACTTTTGGAAAACTGAGCTTTACAGTCAGGAAGAGTTCTTTGTAGCCATTTCTTTTAAAACTTGATAAGAGCTTTGCCTTTCATACTATGGTAGTTTGGATCCCTTTGTATAGCACCATCCACCATTGTTTTGGGTTAGACAGTAGCTAGTTAATTAACAAAAATGTGTGAAGTAGCCACATGTGGGACAGTGGAGTGTAATGGGGTCTATGGTGATTTAGAGAGTGCATCATCCCCACGTCTAAAGGCATTCAAATTGAAATGAAACAAACAAAACACAATATTACATTAAATAAATGGTTTTCAGTTTATAGTCTTTCTATATCTGTTAGCTAATCAGGGAAAGCTAAAATAAATCAGGTTGTGGAAACTGGGCCTAAGGCTTTTTCCTTGCCTTGCTCCCTCCTTTGATTGATTAGGTAGGAATTCTGGGTGCTGGAATAATAAAATGTGACTTTTTCCCCCATTCACTACCTTGATAAGTGTACTCTTTTTGGGGAAATGATTTAAAGCATATTTACATATGTTTTTGGTTTCTTGTTATAAACATTTATAGAATTGGAAAACAAGAAAGATTTCTGAAAAATGTTCTACAGCCAAAGAATTTGCATGAATCAATATCAGTGAGGTTTGCTCCTGACAGTAATCATTCTGTTAAAATGAAGGTCTTGGCTGTTTCTCCTGGTTATGCTTCTGTAGATTAAGATTCATGTAATGTAATAGATATTTAATTAAAAAACAAATTTTAAATTAAAACAGATCTATTGTTTGTGGGCATATCTTCTGTTTCAGTTTTATATGGCATTCTAGAAAGCTTTTTTTTTTTTCTTTTTTAAATACTGGTTTATTAAGTTGGATTTCTTACTTCTTGGTGACTGTTTTGTATAGGCAGTAAAAGAAAGGTTGAAGAAGAGAAGTGCCTCAGTTTCATCCAGTGATGTCATACACCTTGCTATATTTTTCATGATTTTTTATAGCCTTTTGACATAGTACTTTATCTCAGTGGTGAGGATCTATTTGAAATTTCTATTCTTTTTGATCCACTTTGTGAAAATTGCAGATTATTTAGAATATTCAAACCATGTTATGACAAAATGTATCTTACTATTATTAAAACTGAGCTACATAGCACAGGTTCAGTTATACTGACTGAAACTTACATTATTATTTTTCACGTCATACAGTTAGCCTTAAGGTTATTTATATGCCATCTAAACCATATGGTAGTTGGTTCTTCTGTGGTAAAGTCTGATTTTGGTACTATTGAACATGTTATATACTCTGTTACTATGTAGAAAATTCTCTTTGAAACAATATAAGATTATTTATAGATTTTACTGATTTTTCCCACAACCTTTGACTTAATGGACTGAAATCATTCCTGGATTAAATTTCAAGGGCTCAAATTAGATCTTTGGCTATTGAACTGATGCCTTAATATTGCTAGGAGAACTGAGATTGGTTGGAATGGGCTCTTGGTGGATCAAATAATTTTTAATGAATTATCAAGAAGTTACATTGCTTAAAGTTAGACATTTTATATGGGATCTTCAGTGATACCTTTATGTGACTGTGTTAGGCATTCGATAACTTATACTTTATTTTTTAAATTATTCTAGATGAACTCTATGACAGTTACTCAGATCACTTTTTCTCATACTCTACTTCTAATCCTTTGGCAAATCCTATCAGCTGTACCTTCAAAATATGTCTAGAATATGTCCACTTCTTACAAAATTCATTGCTGCTACCCTAGTCCAAGTTATCCTTTGTCACCCAGATTAATATAACCACTTAACTGTTTCCACCCTTGCTTTTCTGGAGCAGAGAATGGCAAATTTTTTCTATAAAGACCCAGATAGTAAATATTTTAGGCTTTGGGGGCCTATGGTTTATATTGCAATTACTTAACTTTGCCATTGATTGTGAAAACAGCCATAGACAATATGTAAACGAATGAGCGGGGCTGTGTTCAAATAAAGCTTTATTTCCAAAAACAGGCGGGGCCAGATTTGGCTCTCAGGTTGTGGTTTGTCAACCCTTTTCTGGAGAATAAAGGACATTCTCAATAGCAGCTAGCATTATCACATTAAAATCTAAGTCAGATCTGGTCACTCCTTTGCTCAAAACCCTTCAGTGGGTTTCTCTCTGGTTCACACTAGAGGCCAGTTTCTTTACTGATTTATAAGGCTTTCTGTGGTCTGGCTTCACATTACCTCTCTGACTTCCTCTCTTCCCCTCATTCAGCCTCAGTGGCCTCGCTGCTCCTGTAATGAATGTGCCAGGTGAGCTCCTTCTCTGGGCCTCTGTACTTGTTTCCTTGCATGGGCTGCCCTTCCTCCATATATATCCTCATAGTTCATTCCTTCCCTTTCTTCAGGTCCTCGCTCCATGTCTGCTTCTCACTGTGACCTCTCCCGGTCACCTTGTCTAAAGTTGCAACCCTCTCCCTCCCATGACACTTTCTATTCACCTTTCCTGCTTTCTTTTTCTTTTTTTAATATCTAACTACTATCTAATATATGTGATTCTTATTTATCGTGTTTCTTGTCTGTCACCTTCGTTAGAACATGGATTCATGAGGACAGGGATTTTTTTGGTGTACTCTTATTTTTCACTGTATCCATAGTGATTAGAAGACAAGTTGAGGGAGTGGCCCCTTATATCAGTCAACTTTTATTTGATCAGCTGTTTAGTATTTAAGGTCTTTTTTTTGTAAGATTTTATTTAAAAAAAGAATTCTAGGCTAAAATTAGTTTTCAAGCAATCACTTTGTGTTGTAGTGTTTGGCATATTTGATATCCCATTTATCCTTATTTTGATTTCCTGTTTATCTAAAGGCATTGCCTGAGGGTATACCCTTTGGCACACTTTCCTGTGCTATTGAAATTTATTCATACATGTGTCTGTTTACCTCTTTAGTTTGCATACGATGAAGTTCACTGTTACCCCAGCTCAGTTAACTGTTAAAGCATATGTTAGCAAATCACTTTCATCTTGGTATTTCTCTAAGAATATAATCTTATTTAACCTTTATTTGAAGTTTGACTGTTAGAAATATGATTTATTTGGAGTATATGGAGAACATAAATTCCTCTCAACATTCTATGTAAGCTGTATTGTTAGACACTTATGGACCTAGGCAAAATTAGTTTGATTCTTATTATTATTCCTTTTGCTAATGTGTGCTTTTTACATTGTTGTTATTGAAAGCCTTGTTGACTTTTGTATTAACTGAGAATGTTGATGAGCCCATTTTCAGTACACTACATGGTGTTCTTTCTCTCAGTTCTTAATATTAGATGTAGCTGTGTGTTTGCTTATTACCTCATTTGGTTTTTATCTTATGGATATTGTGAATTATGTAATTGATTGTATTAACCTCTTTAATTTTCTGGAAATTTCAGAGCCACATTTGGAGTCTACTACCAGTGTGCATGCGGCCTTTAAGATACATGTTTTGGTTGTTCCTCTTCTTGGTGTTGGATCTCACCTAGGCTTTCAGCAGCAAGTAATAGAATTCTTAACTACGGTGGCCTAAATAGTAATATATTAACTGTGTCATATGACAGGAGTTATAAACCTACACACAGGGTTGTTTCAGTGGCTCAGTGATCCAGTCTTATTTTATCCTTCTAGTCTACCAACATCAGTGTTTTTCTTTTTCTTTTTAGTTCTTAAGCTTGTTGTCTCATGATCTCAACGTTGTTGGATTAGCTCTAAGCACTATGTTCTTTCATTGTAGAATCAAAGCAAAAGAAGAGGAAAAGGGTTCTCTTATTATTAGGAATGAAAATTTGTCTCTTATGTTCACTCCAGTAGATTTCTTTCCATCAGGTCTTGTGTCAAAACAGAGTCATTATGGCCACCATTAGCAGTGAGATAAGTTGGGAAGGTAAAATCTGACATTTTCAGTTTCTGTCAAAGAAAATGGGCTTTGCAAAAAAGGAATATGTTGGAAGGGAATGACTGGGGGAGTCAGCACAGTTTGCCACAACTAGCCTAAGAAGTTGGCAGTTTATTTCCATTCACTGTAGCACACCCATATACTTAGACCAAATGAAGTAATCTCTATGGCAAGCATTAAAAGAAAGAAAAGAAGAATCAGATGTTGTGAGTAGTGAAAGGAAAAAGTAAAAATGTCACTTTTCCCAATTTTCCTTTTTTTGCTTCAGAGTAGAATAATTCTAATGTTCTGAGCGTTGTATTCTTTGAGTCTCATCAGTTACTGGGTCTTTGCCTTTTAATAATGTCATCCCTTCTTCTTCCAGCTTCTCTCATCAGAGTGGGCCTGGCTGCTGAGTAGTCCTTCCTTTCCAAGGCTTTATTTCTCATTGGCTTTTTACCCCAGTCAGAGAGGTCAAGTTAATATTGGCTCAATTACTTTGTATTTCTTAGGGAGTTAAGTTTAGTAAATCAGAACATTGTTTAGTCAAGGTTATTGATTAAGTTATTTTTCATTTATGGTACATTTTATGTCAAAAGAGATCACTTGTCTAAACTCTAAACATTAGTATGGCTTTAGCATTTGTTATTCAAGGAAAGAAAACAACATTCTACATTGAAAAAAGAATCCCATAGACTGAATGGTACTGGCCTTTATCATTTATTGTCACAGCTCCAAGTTAGTTCTATAATCTTACACATAACTTTAAGGAGTATTCTTTATGTCTGGCTTCATCTTATTTTTTCCTACCTTTTTTTCCTCATTCCATTTTTTACTCTCACCTTCAAAGCACACACACACACATAAACACACCCCCCCCCCACAGTTCTTACTTAATTTTTAAGATTAATAACTAAAATTTAAAATTATCTTGTATTCTGCATATTTTAAAAGCCACTTTAAATCCTTTTTTGAATAATATAAGTAATAAATAACCTATAGGATAAATATATCAGTTCTGTTTTTAATAAAGAGATTATAGTGTTATTTTTGTTTTTTGCGGGGGTAGATTCACCCTAAGCTAAAATCTCTTGCCAGTCTTCCTCCTTTTTTCTTCCTTTTTCCCCCCAAAGCTCCAGTACATAGTTGTGTATAGTTGTAAGTTCTTCTGGTTCTTCTATGTGAGCCACTGCCACAACATGGCTACTGACAGACGAGTGGTGTGGTTCTGTGACCGGGAACTGAACCCAGGCTGCTGAAGCAGAGCACACTAAACTTTAACTGCTAGGCCATCAGGGCTAATTCTAAAGCGTTATTTTTGAATTAACTGTGTCAGTTTTGTATTCGTGTCTAAATTGGGATATCTACCATAAGACCATATTTGTATCTGCATTATAAACTGCAATTGAAAATGGTGAATTTGAAATGTTCCAAGTTTAAGGAAATATAAGATATGATAATAAATGCAGATGGATAATTCTTAAATATGCGCAGAACAGATATTAGTACTTTCCTAGGTAAGACTGATATTGGATAAGATGAACTTCAGCTGCAGAATAAATTAATATGTTTACTTTTTATTTTAACAGATGGAGTTAAAAAATGAAAAACAGAATTAGAATTATTAAAGTGTTATATAATCATTGAATCATACATATTTTTGTGCCAGAAAGATATATTATGTCAACTTTTAATAAGCTTAATATAAATAGTTAATACCATACACCTTTGTAAAATCTGATGCCAAAGGATAATTTTGCTTTCTTGGATAAAGCCTTATTTTGCCATTAGCTAGATTGGTATTAATTTTTTGTATAAAAGGTAAATATAAAAATAATATTTTCAGGGGTAAAGAAACTGCTATATATTTTCAATAAATTTTATAAGAAGTATAATTTAACTACATAAGAAGACTTAATACAAATTTAGATTTAGTTCACCTTGGTTTTAGACAGTCATATTCTGCATACAATATGTATGAGTGTTTTAAGAATTGGTAAAATACTTAAATCATAAAAGTTAGGGGAAAATGAACAAGTGATGAATGCCAAATGGGAAAAATATACCTTCACAAATGAGATCAAGTTGAAAACAAATTCTTGGATAGAACCCAAGTGCAAGATATCAATAAAGCTAAGTTGGTTATATTTAGTTTTTATAGGAAGAAATACTAAACAGCTATCAGACATAGTTTTGTTTATGGTTCGGAAATATGTAAAGGACAAAATATATTTATTGTCAACTGTGTTTTTCTCTTTTGGGATCTAGACACCAGGCATCTGGGCATTGAATTTACATTTAAAATTTTCATCTGTAAAAGGTTCTAGAAATTTCAAGTACTTGAGTAAGAAATTAAGAATTCTTGCTCAGTTGTTTTTCTTTTTTCATCTTCATCATCTGGGAGTTTCAGATTTGAGTATAAGACTCTTTAAGAAATAAACTACAATTGTATGATAAACGAGTTAATCGTAAAATGTCTGCAAGGCACCACAGTTGGAGGCTGACAGAAATATAACTCAGCAAGTATTTGTGGAAATGAATGTAACAGTCCTTATTGAGTTCACGTTCTAAATCCAGTTAACTTGTGTTAAGGGGTAACCTAAACTTTGTTTAGCAAACAGTGAATTTTATATTCAGAGGTAGCTTTATAATACTCAGTAAAATCAGTCAGTCATGACTGAGGGCCTGTGCGTATGTGCAAGGCACTAAGCCAGGTATTGGGGTGAAGGAGTCTGTCAGGGACCATAGAAATAGCCTCAAGTCACAGTGCCCACCTAGGTGGGGATAGATAGTAAACACAATGAAATGTTGAACAACCATACAGGATGGCACTA